>NW_025963780.1:32364253-33071753 GCF_023055435.1 Haliotis rufescens
CGGGACAAGGTGACAAGGTGACATGATGATGATGATGATGATGATGATGATGGTGGTGGTGGTGATGATGATGATGGTGGTGTAGATGATGATGATGATGATGGTTGTGGTGGTGATGATGATGATGATGGTTATTTTGTGTGGCAGACAATCTGAAACATAAATATTCTTTTTCGATAAAGCCCTAGGCTCCCTACACAGCAATCGTAATGTTCTAGAGTTTCACACATTCATTCATCCAAAACCCATCCGAATCCCACCCACCCAAAACTACTCACTCACTTAAATAACCCACCGTATTAATTTCCTCCAAGTGATACTAAACTGCCAGGCGAAAGAATGTATACAGCCATGTTTGATGGTGGCTGAAAATGAAGGAAACAAGAAATGGTCATTCGATGGTGATGTACTGATACGGTATCATCGTTGTGTTTTGGACCTTAAGTTTACAGTGCGATAGTACCTGCGTCACATCAATGAGTATCTCACAACAGGTGACGTGCACATGACGTTTAAAGGAACATGGGGTCACAGTTTCACAGTACAGTACTGAACAGAGTGAAGCAGGTATTCCTTTGTACATACTTTCTTTTGCCCGGCAGTGTATAACTCGAGGCTCTGAAATTAACACAACATTTGTGACTCTGGCTTCCTCTGAACAGTAAACTACGGTTATAACGAACTCAAAGGGACCGCTAATTTTAGTTCGTTATAAACGTAGTTCGTTATAAGCAGATATACAGCATTTATGCAACAAATGACCGGGACTAAAAAATAAGTTCGTTATTTCGGTCAGTTCGTTATATTTGTGTGAGTATGGTTTTACGCCGCTTTAAGCAATATTCCAGCAATATCACGGCTTCACACATTGTACCCATGTCGGAAATCGAACCCGGGTCTTCGGCGTGACGAGCGAACGCTATAACCACCAGGCTACCCGACCGCCCCCAGTTCGTTATAAGCGTGTTCGTTATAACCGTAGTTTACTGTATATAGTAAACGTAATTAAAACGTCAACGTCTCAATACGGCATGAACCAAACTCCCTCACTCACTCTACACATTTAATGTTTGTTTGTTGTTTAACGCCGCACTCAGCAATATTCCAGCTATATGACGGCGGTCTGTAAATAATCGAGTCTGGACCAGACAACCCAGTGATTAATACCATGAGCATCGATCCACGCAATTGGGATCGATGACATGCATCAACCAAGTCAGCGAGCCTGACCACCCGATCCCGTTAGTCGCCTTTTACGACAAGCATATTCACCTTTCACGGCAAGCATGGGTTGCTGAAGACCTATTCTACCCCGGAATCTTCACGGGTAATGAAAACCCTCTCATCAACGAAGTGAAATATCTAATTCACTAAATGCAATCAAATAATAGAATAACACTCAGAATGCCAACACTGGATTCACGACAATGCAGTTTGAAGAAAAAGAATTTACGCTGAAGTTAATTAATCCGATTGTAGCTTTTATTTACCGTTACGTGACTCCATGCGCAGCAAAGGTCACGACGCTCGAGTCAATCTATTATCAAGAACTTATTCCAATCAACGTGCTTAAAACATTTACAAGAAAAGCTCAAACGTTGAATCGAGCCAGTGTGTCGTGACCGCCTCGGTAACGACGTAGTTGTAGACAGCAACGTTCCGGCAACGCGTTAGAATATTTTCCAAGGACATTTTCATCACGCAACTGTTTAAACGTACATGTGTTATTTACCGATAACCGCCCGTCTAGAGGTGCCTGCAAAGTGAAGCAATACCCTGCGGCCAATTGCAGTGTTCGCGCTGTCCGTGTGACAGAAAATGTCGATAAAAGGCTATTTTTTCGCATTTTAAAAATTAATCGATTTCAAAGATAAACAGAACGGCAGTTGTTATATGTTGTTTCTTGGGGGAATTAAAAAGTCTGAAAGAACTGGGAACATTTGCCAATTTGACATTTCCTTGGATAATGAGGTGGAAACCTCTTCATAAATGATGGGAAAGGGAAAGTCTTATGAGAGTCTCTCTCTCTCTCTGTCTCTCTCTCTCTCTCTCTCCCTCTATTTCTCTCTCTCTGCCTGTCTCTTTCTGTCTCACTCTCTCTTTTCTCTGCCTCCTCACTCTCTCTCTCTATCTCTCTGTCTGTCTCCCTCTCCCTCTCTTTCGCTGTCTCATCTCTCTCTCTCGCTCTCTTTCTCTCTGTCTCCTCTATCTCGCTGTCTCTTTCTGTCTCTCTCTCTCTTTTCCTCTGTCTCCTCTCTCTCTGTCTCTCTCTGCGTCTCTCTCTTTTCTCTGTCTCCCCTCTCTCTCTATCTCTCTGTCTCTCTCTATTTCTCTGTCTCCTCTCTCTCTCTCGCTCTCTCTCTCACTCACTCTCTCTTGCCTCAATCCCATGTCTGTCTATGTCTGTCGCTATCTCTGGCCTCTTTCTGTCTCTACCCCTCCCCTTTTCTCCGGTTGTGTCCGCCATATACAAGCCTACAAGTGCCATCAGATGTACCCCACAAACAGCCAAGGTACGTGTTAACTGTACAGGAATGCAGATATTTCTATCTATATAAATATAGTGATTCTGTCTTGTGGATCTTATCGATTACCTACAAGAGAAGATTTCATCTCACAAATACACACGGATTCCGGATTCTTGATACGTGCCTGGAATAAAGACTTCTGGAATAGGTTCAAGAAGCTCGCCACGGCTATCGAGTCCTACATAATTTCATATCACATGTAAAAATGTGAGGGTAAATTTGACTAATTTTAACATTCCGTGAATCGCTCATTCTGACATTAAAAACATTCAACCTCCGCCTAAAACCTTTTCGGTGATAACTGGTATAAAGACGTTGGAGAGCATAATCATTATTCGATAAAATGAAGGCCCTTGCATTAAGAGGTGTTTTTTTTCTTAAAATGTCGCCATGACGAGTTTCCACGTACAAAATGTTATTCATTATTCGTTCGCAACAAAACCACTTTCCCAAACTCAATTAATATTTCAACGCATTCATTTATATGTAGATTCGTCAGTACCGCATCATCCATTGATTGCGGATGGTGTTTGAGGAAACTCGTTTCTGTCTTCCACTGTTATCATATTCTCGTTGTCTCCAGGGAGCAACGCATTGATTGGAATCCTTATGCAACGTCGCGCATCACTGGTTATTGCATACCTAACGTCTACTAACGTACACACACGTGATCGTCAAATGATAGGAATTGCATAACAGGCATATGTGATGTGTATGTGGGAGACTAATGGAAGTGGATGGGGGTGTTAAAGATTCACAAAGACAGCACGGAAGCGGGGGTTATGAGAGAAGTGAGTGGCTGTGGTTTTAAGCCACATTTGGCAATACTCCTGCAATACCATGGAGACCAGGGGCCACGATACAAGCAAGGATCTATATAGGAGGGGGCAGGATACAAGCAAGGATCTATATAGGAGGGGGCAGGATACAAGCAAGGATCTATATAGGAGGGGACAGGATACAAGCAAGGATCTATATAGGAGGGGGCAGGATACAAGCAAGGATCTGTATAGGAGGGGGCAGGATACAAGCAAGGGTCTATATAGGAGGGGCACGATACAAGCAAGGATCTATATAGGAGGGGCACGATACAAGCAAGGATCTATATAGGAGGGGCAGGATACAAGCATGGATCTATGTAGGAGGGGGCAGGATACAAGCAAGGATCTATATAGGAGGGGGCAGGATACAAGCAAGGATCTATATAGGAGGGGGCAGGATACAAGCAAGGATCTATATAGGAGGGGGCACGATACAAGCAAGGATCTGTATAGGAGGGGCAGGATACAAGCAAGGATCTGTATAGGAGGGGCACGATACAAGCAAGGATCTATATAGGAGGGGGCAGGATACAAGCAAGGATCTATAAAGGAGGGGACAGGATACAAGCAAGGATCTATATAGGAGGGGACAGGATACAAGCAAGGATCTATATAGGAGGGGGCAGGATACAAGCAAGGGCCTATATAGGAGGGGCACGATACAAGCAAGGATCTATATAGGAGGGGCACGATACAAGCAAGGATCTATATAGGAGGGGCAGCATACAAGCATGGATCTATGTAGGAGGGGGCACGATACAAGCAAGGATCTATATAGGAGGGGGCAGGATACAAGCAAGGATCTATATAGGAGGGGGCAGGATACAAGCAAGGATCTATATAGGAGGGGAAGGATACAAGCAAGGATCTGTATAGGAGGGGCACGATACAAGCAAGGATCTATATAGGAGTGGGCAGGATACAAGCAAGGATCTATAAAGGAGGGGACAGGATACAAGCAAGGATCTATATAGGAGGGGGCAGGATACAAGCAAGGATCTATATAGGAGGGGGCAGGATACAAGCAAGGATCTATATAGGAGGGGGCAGGATACAAGCAAGGATCTATATAGGAGGGGGCAGGATACAAGCAAGGATCTATATAGGAGGGGGCACGATACAAGCAAGGATCTATGTAGGAGGGGGCAGGATACAAGCAAGGATCTATATAAGAGGGGACAGGATACAAGCAAGGATCTATATAGGAGGGGACAGGATACAAGCAAGGATCTATATAGGAGGGGGCACGATACAAGCAAGGATCTATGTAGGAGGGGGCAGGATACAAGCAAGGATCTATATAAGAGGGGACAGGATACAAGCAAGGATCTATATAGGAGGGGGCAGGATACAAGCAAGGATCTATATAGGAGGGGGCAGGATACAAGCAAGGATCTATATAGGAGGGGGCACGATACAAGCAAGGATCTATAAAGGAGGGGACAGGATACAAGCAAGGATCTATATAGGAGGGGGCAGGATACAAGCAAGGATCTATATAGGAGGGGGCAGGATACAAGCAAGGATCTATATAGGAGGGGGCAGGATACAAGCAAGGATCTATATAGGAGGGGGCAGGATACAAGCAAGGATCTATATAAGAGGGGACAGGATACAAGCAAGGATCTATATAGGAGGGGGCAGGATACAAGCAAGGATCTATATAGGAGGGGGCAGGATACAAGCAAGGATCTATGTAGGAGGGGGCAGGATACAAGCAAGGATCTATATAGGAGGGGGCAGGATACAAGCAAGGATCTATATAGGAGGGGGCAGGATACAAGCAAGGATCTATGTAGGAGGGGGCAGGATACAAGCAAGGATCTATATAGGAGGGGGCAGGATACAAGCAAGGATCTATATAGGAGGGGGCAGGATACAAGCAAGGATCTATATAGCAGGGGGCAGGATACAAGCAAGGATCTATATAGGAGGGGGCAGGATACAAGCAAGGATCTATATAGGAGGGGGCAGGATACAAGCAAGGATCTATGTAGGAGGGGGCAGGATACAAGCAAGGATCTATATAGGAGGGGGCAGGATACAAGCAAGGATCTATATAGGAGGGGGCAGGATACAAGCAAGGATCTATATAGCAGGGGGCAGGATACAAGCAAGGATCTATATAGGAGGGGGCAGGATACAAGCAAGGATCTATATAGGAGGGGGCAGGATACAAGCAAGGATCTATATAGCAGGGGGCAGGATACAAGCATAGGACATAGTGTGTGTGCGGGGGCTGGGGGGGGGGGGGGTGCGTGTGTGTGATGGCGGGTGGGGGATGGTAGGGGCAGGTTGAGGACTCAGGATAAGAATAGGTCAGAAGAGGTGGAGAAATCTGTAAAGGAAGAGGTAGGCATTTTGCTCTTCCATCCCAAGGTAGACACATCGGTTTTGACATTTATTCTTCACAAAATCCCATTATGCCCACAGCAACCACCTGGGACAAGTACTAGTGTCAACGCCGGTTGTTGCTTCCCTTTAACTGAGACAATCCACGATCTGGTAAACAACAATTAAACGAGGCTGTTTGTGAAATACTTTACAGGTAATGGTTCTTGAATTCTAAAGACAAGCGAATAATACATGTTATGGTTTATTCATGGCGTTCCAATTACGACTAATCCATCGTCAAATAACGCGGCCTTAAGTCTTAGTCACGTGACACTATAGCGATAATCCACACTAAAAGCTAGTTCGTCTAATAATTCCCATGATGCACCATGATCAATCACTAAAACGAGGCTGACCTAGATTAAATTGGGTATTTGCATGATGAAAGGCAATGACACTTCCTATTCCATATCCGCTGCGCTTGACCTGGAATGTTTCCACTGTGGAACGATTTCTATTGGGCCTCAGTGAAAATAACTGCACAAAAACGTGACTTTTGCGAGATTTCTAACAATAGGAATGATTTCACAAGTGCTCCTTTCCAAATGAACGTAGTTTGGCACTATACTATCAAATGCAAAGCTATTTTCAAAATGCTATAATCGCAGTTTTGTGTCTTAAGCCGTTAAGATATATGTACCATTAACTCGTTTAGTATCTCCGTAATGTGACGAAATATGTTCCGCAAAACGTCTTCAAGCACCAGACGTCGGACATTAAAATCAGAGCACGCGCGACCTCTCTGATTGACATGGGCATCGCGGAGTTATATGATGGTGAAGAGGCTGACTTATCACGTCTAGATGTTCAGCAATGCCAATATCCATTACTTTGACCGCCAATCTGGCAGGTTATTCTCGTAATTCGATAAACGTTCTATAAATACTACTAAACCAGGGTTAATGTTCCTGATTTAGTGCAAAACGTTGTTTGGCTATTGTTTAACCTTCCAAACGCGCTCACATGCTGTTCTTTATGAGGTGCCAATTAAATCATTACTCGGGACGAAAAGGTTATGCCGTTATGATCATATGTCATAATTATAATAAATATATAAAGTACATGTCAAAGTGCAAAGGTCAACAAATGTTTTTTTCAAACGTTAGAATGTAATAAAAACTTTCGGGAGTGAGAGAGTATGGTTTTACAATTCTTTTAGCAATATTCCAGTAACATCGCGGCGGGGGACACCAGAAATGGGCTTCACACATTGTACCCATCTGAGGAATCGAACCCGGGCTTTCGACGTGAGGAGCGAACGCTTTAACCACTAGGCTACCCTACCACCCCTAATTGTCATATGTAAACACACCGTACATACTCTGAATGTCTGTTTTGTGTTTTATAAGAAGAAAAGAATTAAAAAAGTTCACTTTTTTTCTCAATTATGACGAAGCGATAATCCTCAGTACCCGTTAAGAGATACATAACACCGATAAAACAGTAAGGGATATGTTTACATTTAAACGTTACCTCGAAGCGTGAGAGTGTACACGTTTTATACTACGTAAAGGAAATGTATAATTGTTATTGACCTGTTTGTAAATCCATATCTTCTATTTGTACAATCGACCAAAATTATACCGTTTGACGCGATACAGTTTAAGAACATATCGATATTGTTGTCTGTGTCTATTATTCTTCCCATGAGCGTTTCTATATACGACCGGTGTATGTGCGCCGATACGGGTTAAAAACAGAAATAGTACTTTTTCATTTGTCGGAATCGATTCATTCATTATCGTTATCGATATACTCATGAAAAAGAAAAAAAGGGAACACAGGAAGAAAAGACATTCACATGAACAGTGAGTGAGTGATTTTACCCCACTTTATCTAGCCAACTTGACTACAGGGTCACCAAACTGGACTCGCCAATTGTAAACATAGGTGGGAAATCGATTTAACCACTTTTACCCTTGTACAACGAAGATGTCCACCTTCCAAAATAGTCAGAAAGATATGCATGCTTTCATGTGTTTTAATTTATTAAGTTCCTGTTTTGGAACATATTTCCCATATTTTCTTTCAGTAAATTTACAGACTGAGTTGATAAACGCTGTTATTACTGAAAGTGCCTTGTTACCCAATATTGTCCGTATATAGTTTACCTGAACATATGCCGTCTAACATGCCGCATTCATTCATTCATTCATTCATCGCTGTGCAGAGTTACGTCTCTTAGTTATGTCAGGATCCGTGAGTTTGAATCTCCAATTAATGCTGGTTATGAAATGATCTGTCAGCAGTCTCGCGGGTTTCACCTAACGTTTAATCCCCGAGTCAATATGGGCCACCCTATCATAAAGCTGACACGCCGTGATATAATTGAAATACTTTTCGAAGCGGCGTTAAACCCAGCTAGCTCACTCACACTCTGAATCAGCACACAGGGTAACTAAGCGTATAATCAGATCAGACCGACTGTGAGATTGACATTTGTAGCGCCAGTTAGGTGAGGGTCGCGCGAACACTCACGTCGGGCTTATGTCTGGACTTCAAATAAAAAACACAGACAATCTCTTCACGTTCTTGCTTGTGCGAATACTCGAAGGACCAAGGACTTCATAATTACTGTGATTTAAAGCAAGTTGCTGTGCAAAGGTGCTGTGAACTTGAAACCTATCTACGGCGATTTATCACACGCCGAGGATAAAGTTTGTAAGTAATCTGGCTTGTGTGAATGTCTTCTTAATCAAGACACAGGTACAATTACAGTCTTAAACCCACACTGAGTTTCTATACTTGCTTATTAATTCATAGATGTATCTCTTTCATTCAACCATGGCATATAGCGTATGCACTTATATACAAGTATATTCATATTCATAAGGGGGCGACTGCCTCCGTGGTCTATCGGAAAAGCGTCCGCCCGGAGAGCGGAAGGTCCGGGGTTCGATCCCCGACAGCGTCATACCAAAAGACGTTAAAAGATGGTACTTGGGAGTCAGTATACTGTGTCTGAGTGGGGTATTCATGTTAAATTGCAGTGGTATCTCAGTGTGCTAGCACTATAAATCGGCATCAGTCCGGACTAGCACACACACACACACACACACACACACACACACACACACACACACACACACACACACACACACACACACACACACACACACACACACACACACACACACACACACACGTCGCTATATGAGTGCAATGATCTTGGACGCGACGTTAAACCCCATTTCACCTCACCTGTTATATAAGGGGCGGTCGGGTAGCCTAGTGGTTAAAGCGTTCGTTCGTCACGCCGAAGATCAGGGTTCGATTTCCGACATGGGTACAATGTGTGAATCAATTTCTGGTGTCCCGCGCCGTGATATTGCTGGAATATTGCTTAAAGCGGCGTAAAACTATACTCACTCACTCACCTGTTATAATAAGCGGAGACGTAATGGATCGGTCGGTCAGGCTCGCTGACGTGGTAGCCTGACGTCATTGTGCCCTTGTGTGGAACGTTGCTCACAATATCAATCACTGGATTGTCCAGACTCGATTATTTACTGATGCTGAATATAAACCCGTTAAAATATTCCAGCAATTGCCGAGAGAGTCCGAAAGGAAGCTCATCGTTGAAATTTTAAAACCTCAACACCCCCACAAACACGATGCTGATAAACCATCAGTCATAATCGTGGCGAATCTGGGATTCGAAACCATGACAAGCGGATCCTAAAAAGGGAGACAACCCTGCACTGCGAGTCGGCAAAGGTGGGATAGTGCAGCTAGGATACCGTTTAGTGCAACTAGGATACCGTCTATACATGTTGTTAATAATGAATGCCGCGTTACGTGGTCTCGGTGCGACGTATTGACTAGTTCCGATTCAGGGTATTGTCTCTTGTTGGCACATGGTGGTCATGTTTATTTATTGTCAAAAAAATCTCCCAGTGATCGATGACAAACTGACGTTTATTTAACTAAACTGATAAATTAGTCCCGTTTAATTAATATAGTGTAAATTGGTGCGCGTTGAAATCAATCCACATTGTAACATTATTGACTTGTAATTAAAAAATAAGTCATAAGGTAATGTATTCGTTTTCAATAAATGATTTTATCAAGTAATTACTTTACTCTGTCAATGTTGATATGAAAGCAGCCAGGACATTGTATTTGTTATGAGGAAACAGAGCGATAAGCTTGTCGGTTTAATTTGTGGGGTACGTATCAAATATGTGTGTTAATTGAGTTGGTGTAATATTGTTGATCCACCATGATAGAGCTGGTGTAATATTGTCTACCCGCCATGATAGAGCTGGTGTAATATTGCCTACCCGCCATGATAGAGCTGGTGTAATATTGTTGATCCACCATGATAGAACTGGTGTAATATTGTCTACCCGCCATGATAGAGCTGGTGTAATATTGCCTACCCGCCATGATAGAGCTGGTGTAATATTGTTGATCCACCATGATAGAGCTGGTGTAATATTGTTGATCCACCATGATAGAGCTGGTGTAATATTGCCTACCCGCCATGATAGAGCTGGTGTAATATTGCCTACCCGCCATGATAGAGCTGGTGTAATATTGTTGATCCACCATGATAGAGCTGGTGTAATATTGCTGACCCAACACCAACACCCCTCACCCGCAACTCCCACCCCAAACCGACACACACACTATATCACCACCACCCACCCACCCCGTCACGCCCCCCCCCCCACACACACACACCAGAGCCCCTCACACACCCCACCCCACACACCCACACCCACTATCACCACCACCACACCTACCCCGTCACCCCCCCTCTCCCCCCACACACACCAGAGCCCCTCACACACCCCACCCCACACACTATCACCACCACCACACCTACCCCGTCACACACACACACGCGCCCCAACACCACCACCCCTCACACACCACACACCACACACACATACCCACTACCACCACCACCCACCCCTCACCCACGCCCACACATTCCACCACACACACACCATCCACCTGTTTTCAACAGAGACCTGTAACGAGGACTGAACTGAATCCTATAGCGTATTTCATTGTTCATCTAACCACACAACCCATGAGAATGAGTAGTTCAACACCAGAAATAACCCTACTTCATGACAAAAGCACCACAGGGCTACACCAGTCTACCAAAACCTTCAAACGAAAGATCACGCTCCAGGTAGAAGATTTTGTACAATTATCTTGTAAATTCGTTCCAAGTGTGAATTGTCTCTGATCACAAAGGTATCAAGCTGTATACAATTCATACGTTCCTCCACATTAACTGCTGATGACCAATACAGATGTGAAAAAGGCCGCCAGCTCTTTATCTGTGTAAATATTATCCCAGAGGGATCAATCAAAGATAAGTGTTTTGTTCAAAGACCGCAGAAGGCGCCTCTTCGATATATCCTTCAATAGCTATTTGTTTGCCCATGTATGACAATGGCGCCTTGCTCTGCATTCCTCTTGCCGCCGACACTGTCTCCATGGTCTTCAGTCTGTACACTCATCCTCATCGACTTCCGATACTGAGCCATTCTGCTGCAGTTCTATCTGGTCAATGAGCGTTAACAATCTGTACGAGTAGGCCAGCTGTTCAGTACACGTGACAGGCATGTATATAGTTTTGATTTTCACACACAAAATGAAATTCATTTTTTTGCGGTACAGATTACATAAACGTCTATTCATAAACGAAAATTTAAAAAAAATGCTTCTAAGGTTTAATGATGCTTCAATTGAATTAAGGACTTAATTTTGTACACGTATTCGATCTAAATGTCTACAGGGGGCACGGGTGGCCCCAGTCGTCTAAGGCGCCGCGTTTCGATGTGCAGAGTTGCGACCCTTGGGCACGCAAGAAAGCTATGATTTTGGGTTCGAATCCCGGTTCGCCCCGATTATGTTTCTCGGTTTGTCAGCACCATACCCGTGCTCGTGGGTTTCACCGTAGTGGTAAACGTCTGAGACCTGCACCACTTCGGGCTTTCCTCCCACATTAAGCTGACACGCCGTGATATAACTGGAATACTGTTAAAAGCGGCGTTAAACCCAACTCACTCACTCGCTCACTCACTAAATATCTGCATGGGTTATCTCCCTAGCACTGTGAAAACAGGCATAAGTCTGGACTAGTACAAGCACAGAAACACACACACACACACACACACACACACACACACACACACACACACACACTCTCACTCACTCACTCACTCACATGCACATGCATATGCACTCACACATGCACATGCACACACACGTGCATGCACGTCGCTATGTTAATGCAATATGCTTGTACGCGACGTTAAATCTCATTTCAGCTCAAGTTAACTGCAGTCTACGTGTGTACTTTCCATGCGGCCTCTCGCTGTTTCAATATTCATGTTCTATTTTATTGCTCTTGTTTGTTAATTTACAGAAGTCGGATATCAATCTGGCGCGAGTCATTCCTCACACATGACATTAATGGCATGAACCGTGCATAATAGAGCGGAATACATGTTTCCCTTAAAGTTATACACAAATGGTATTCACATCAAACGGGCATGGGCAGAGTCGATACTATTCACAAACGTTAAACTGTTGAGAATGCATCCTGCTCCTAATGCCCCACATATCCTAGTTGATACATTGCACGCCTGAACACTGAGAGATCGGCGGATAGATTCCCGGATACCAAAGATCGACGGGCAGATGCATGCATATCACAGATCGACGGGTAGACACATGTATATCAGAGATCGACGGGCAGATGCATGCATATCACAGATCGACGGGCAGATGCATGCATATCACAGATCGACGGGTAGACACATGAATATCAGAGATCGACGGGCAGATGCATGCATATCACAGATCGACGGGCAGATGCATGCATATCACAGATCGACGGAGTAGACACATGTATATCAGAGATCGACGGGCAGATGCATGCATATCACAGATCGACGGGTAGACACATGTATATCAGAGATCGACGGGCAGATGCATGCATATCACAGATCGACGGGCAGATGCATACATATCACAGATCGACGGACAGATGCATACATATCAGAGATCGACGGGTAGACACATGTATATCAGAGATCGACGGATAGATGCATGCATATCACAGATCGACGGACAGATGCATACATATCAGAGATCGACGGGTAGACACATGTATATCAGAGATCGACGGATAGATGCATGCATATCACAGATCGACGGGTAGATGCATACATATCACAGATCGACGGACAGATGCATACATATCAGAGATCGACGGGTAGACACATGTATATCAGAGATCGACGGATAGATGCATGCATATCACAGATCGACGGGTAGATACATGTATATCAGAGATCGACGGGCAGATGCATGCATATCACAGATCGACGGACAGATGCATGCATATCACAGATCGACGGGTAGACACATGTATATCAGAGATCGACGGGCAGATGCATGCATATCACAGATCGACGGGCAGATGCATGCATATCACAGATCGTCGGGTAGATACATGTATATCAGAGATCGACGGGCAGATGCATGCATATCACAGATCGACGGACAGATGCATGCATATCACAGATCGACGGGTAGACACATGCATATCAGAGATCGGCGGATAGATTCCCGGATACTAAAGATCGACGGAAAGAAGCATGCATATCACAGATCGACGGGTAGACACATGTATATCAGAGATCGACGGGCAGATGCATGCATACCACAGATCGACGGGCAGATGCATGCATATTACAGATCGACGGGTAGACACACGTATATCACATATCGACGGGTAGGTACATGGACACAATACGATACCCAACACTGAGGATGAATTTAGTGACTTGTTTCCTTGTAATAATAAGTGTTCTTACAATATCTCTGCCTTGTAATACGTCATGTGAAAATGCATCTTATGTAAACATCGTAGATACTGAGAACTGACTATTGATCCATTCCTAGAATGTTCAGCACTAGTCTGCCTTTTGCGCCCTGTGGAATCTGTTTCGGCAGATAATCGAGACTGGTTATTCTCTGGTCTTTTATTTTTATGTTGCGTGATTGTATTAATATTGTCTCCGATCTTGCTGTTTTATATCGCGAGTAGAGAACGCAGCATAATGAGCATCGATCCAGGCAATGGGGATACCATGACATGCATCAACCAAGTCAGCGAGCCTGTCCACCCGATCTCGTTAGTCGCCACTTACGATAAGCATAGTCACCTTATACGACAAGCGTGGGTTGCTGAAGACCTATTCTACCCCGATCTTCACGGGTTCGCCGTGTAAACAGACTCCATTTTATAACACATGGGTAATCGTCATCCCCGTACCATTCTTCATCACGTCTAACCCGGGGTTTGGCTATCAAATTGATCCGTGACCTTTCATCCTTGTACCCCTAGTGAACCACACTTGCATGACTGCCTAAACCGGCGTTAAATTCTACTGCCCCAAACGTGTTTGTCTATTGTAAATTAAAGCCAGCGTCATGCATGGGTATTTGTCTTATCCCTCAAACGGCCGTAGACACTGATGATACTCTCGCGAGAAATATCCCAGGCGAGACTTCAATGTATCTGTAGGATCAATATAAAGGTTGAAATCGCCGGAGAGAATCTCAGAAACTACGCGAGGTATAGTGAAAGCCTCGGATGATTTCTTGTACATATCATATACCAAATAGGGCGTGGGCGGCGATAGACGCCTTCAGCAGTAACTTCACGTAATCGTATTCAATAGATGCATTACCACGTTGAAGGAGCCAAGCATTGGCTATGAGAGGTTATTTTTGGCGGTGAATGTTTGTGGCGTATATTATGAATTTCTTAGCCGTTGTGATTCATTGAAGCTCTTCGGGAAGGAATACGGGAGTTAATAAAAAGGGACAAGACCATTTCAATAATCATAAGAAATCTCTGCTGAAAGCAGAGCCTATAGTACGAGTCCGACTGTATCATAACCACGTGTTTATGGATCGTTCTTAAATAGTGATGAAACAAGGTGGTCAGGAAATGTTGAGCGTATCCTGCCCACTTGTTGTACCGCCACTAACACATGCAAAGGCAAGTGATTTGATATAAACAATATTTGTTTCCAAGAAAAAGGTATGGGATTCAACAGGTTCAACCTATTTAACCACCTCTCCCTACAAAGAACATTTAACAATTAATAAGAGTAAACTGTACATAAGGCAAGTCTCTTGTACACCTGAAACAACACGGACGTGTATCTTGTAGGATACGGTAAATACGTTATTGTAAAATTATAGCAATTCAAAGTCATCCTGGAAGCAAATGAAACAGCTGACAGAAAGTAAAAGAAGATGTAGCCCTGGATATGCTAGGGAATGGGTGTGGTGTTTTGAGTCGGTTTTGAACATCGTTGACTACCTTATTGACCAAGATCAGGATGTACAAGATCATAATGAGGACATTTGTTATGTTCGCCAAGGCGATGATGTCAAACTGACTCAGAGCTGTGGACTTGTGGAAGCTATTGATAATCTGACAGGGGGCACGGTACCAGGGCCTGATGAGGTCATACCAGAGATGCTGCAAAGCTGAACAGTTGTTCTCAATGGTTTGTTTTATGTCATTCTGAACAGTTAAAACCTTCCCGTGCAATGGTCGAAAGGATTACTTATACCGCAACACAAGAAAGCCATGAAAGGTCAATAATTACAGAGGTATAACCATTAACGATGTTATGGATAAAATATTTTCTTTCGTACTGAATACAAGAGATAACTTTTACGAATCTGGATTGAGAGCCGGTGTCCCGGTATAAACTCTCCCCCGTACAAATTCTCCCCCCGGAGATTTTATACTGGTACAGATTCTCCCCCGGAGAATCTTTTCTGAAATAAAATCTCCCCCGGGCGGATATATTTCGCGCCCCCCTCAGTATAAAGTCTCCCCCCTGATTATTCGGTTTGTTGCAATGTCTTTAAGTACTATATTCTTTACAAAGTTATCTTTAATGTAAGGAGGGTGACTTTAAAAAATAGATTATGATAAATGGTCATAATGAATTGATATTTTATTTCGTAGGGTTGGGGAGAGTTTATTTCGGGAGGGGCGGAACTGTACCGGTATAAATTCGCCGGCGGGAGATTTTATTCTAGGGGCGAATATATTTCGTGACACCGGCTACAGTGCTATTGATACATATTCGTATTGCAGTGTTAAGTACAAAAGGATCAATCTAAGACTAACGGTACGTGTTATTGTTTCTATGTAGATTTCAGAAAGGTATTTGAGTCTGTAAATAGAAAATTACGTTGGTATACCTTATTGAAGAAAGGCAATTATTTCAATATCTTTAATCATTATTGGACATTTATTCAAAGGTGAAATCTACTGTAAAACTCTGAAATAAATCAACTTCTCAATTTTGGAGGGTATATTTGTTGGTCAAGAATGCCTAGAATTATTGTTATTGTTACATGAAGATGCACTTTGCCTGTTTGATGACACTGTTACTGGTTTACAAAGGAAACTTATTGCTCTCAAATAATTAAGTATTGAATGGAGATTACATGTTAATTTATACAAAACAGAAATATTAGTATTTAGGAATGGTGGTAAACTTAGACGCACTGAGCAATGGATGTATGGTAAAGACTTCATTACAATCTACATGTATAATGTACAATATTAGGAGAAGCATTAATATAGGCCTTTTTGGCCTGTTTGCTAATCCTTTTTCCATTTTGTAATGCTATGTAATGTAAAATCTGAACATTAATGGAAATAAAATACTGTTTAAATCGTATGGTAAAGAACATGTAAAAATATCTGTGTTAAAAATTATCTTGTATTGATCAACTAGATTGTATTGGAAATATAGGATTAATATTCATAAAGCTTATACAAATTTAATTTCTTTGAAACAAGTTAAAACTATTGTACCATCTATTTTATATGACTTCAGGTATGCCATGATAGATTGACTATAGTAATATGGAAAGAATCGGGTAATCCGTGCCTTCTTGTGACTAGTAAATTATATACCCAGATTAAATCAATATCATTTTTAAACTGCGCAGCGTAGTGACATTCTAAAATTGAAAATATCGAGCCATTTCATTTACTTTTTTCTAAGAACGCAATAGGTTTGGTTGACTTGTTTCAAATGTATCTGTATTAAGTGACTGACGCAAATGTATATTTATTATGAATGAGAATTTATGGATGTCAACCTCTTTATTATGAGGAACACAACGTTTCGGAGCATATTCTTACTCCTTCATCAGATGAATGAATGTTATGAGGCAGAGAGCATATCTATGTACATGTAAGGACAACAAAATTAATAAGATAACAAAATGTTGAAAATAACAAAGGGTAGAAACTGGCAAATGATGCCAACAGATGATTGGCGCTGATAGGTGATAAGCAATAAACAATGGAAGCCAACGCATTACAGTAATTAGCGCTGATGGTAGGGAAGCTAGTACTTCAGTTATCATAGATAAGTAATAGGCAATGGACAATGGGCAAACGGGAGGCCGGGAGTCATTAGCACTGTTGGCTTCCCTTGTTAGTTTCTCCCCTTTGTTAGTTTCCACCTGTTTGTTATCTTATTAGTTTTGTTGTCCTTACATGTACATAGATATGCTCTCTGCATCATAGCGTTCATAACCACTCACCAAACCAAAAATTCTCCATCCATCAAAAAAAATCGACAGAGTAATCACTAAACTCCAAACAGGACACACCAACCTAAATAACCACCTAAAAAAATTAAAAAACACACTACAGGTAACTGCCAACACTGCAAATAACCAGAAACCCAAGAACACGCACTCATCCACTGCACACACTACCTAGCACATCGAACCGCATTACAAACCACCCTCAATCTAAACAAGGCTCTCACTCTAGAAGCAATACTAAACCCACAAAATAAACTAGAAAACTTCAAGGCCTTAGGCGTATTCTTAATAAAAACGGAACTAATAAAACGCATCTAAAAACACAATAACCTACCAAATCAAAATCACATAAACAAACAAACATCCACCATACCCAGCTCCCTTAGTTCTCCTCCCCAACCCTATCGCCATCTATTCCAAATCTCAAAATTCCCAAATTCTATATAAGCAACCCCTAAACCCCCCTCTTGGGTTGCACAGACCACTTTCGCCCCTTTCGGAAACACATTAAATGGCCTGGCCGGGCCCGTGTGCGAAATACGCATCAGTCGGAAAGCGCACGTTAAATCTCCAAAGTAAGTAAGTAAGTAAGCATAGCGTTCATTCACCTGATTGTGTTCCTCATAATAAAGAAGTTGACATCCATAAATTCTCTTCCTTATATATCACTTCTAAATGCCTTTCAGAGACCAGGATATTTGTTGACTTTCACAAGAGATTAATAAAAAAATATTGGCTGAAACTTTTATCAATGTCCAAGAAAAAATACCCCAAGCAATTCCACCGTTTATGTGAATCTTTAGATCAGTGTAAGTAATTAAATGTAAAAAGATGAAACAATATTTAGTATTCCTTTACGGTTATGGCCTTGCATAGATCATACAAGAAGTTGGTGGTAATATTTTATTTATTTCTAGTTTTGTTCAAAGAATAAGAGATTGTAATAAGCAAGACTGGTTTTCAAAAGTTTGTGAATCAAGTAAACTATGTCTGCATCCAGAATATCAATCACTACTGGCAGTTGAGTATTATTTCATTTATGTACATTCACGGTTCGTGAATATAGGCGACTTTTATGTTTAAAAGAAATGGAGAACTGCCATTATTGATAAATGGTGGAAGGCGATGTGGTATTGCTCGTTGTAATGGATTCTGTGAATAGTGTAGGCTGGAAAACTTTAAGATGAGAATTGCACAGCTTTAAGATCAAAATATCTATCTGAGTATTATGTATGTCTAGTCGAGATGTATACTCGTGGTTATAGTGTTTTCATTAGGTCAATTTAAGAGGCTAGGAAAATGATTCTAAACATCATACTAAAGAAAATGATTCTTAACATCAATTAAAGAAGTTTAGTTTGATCCTAGTTGCATGTTCTTGTAACACTATATGATTACAGTTGATGTACGCTTAGCGATTTGGGCGGTCGGGTAGCCTAGTGGTTAAAGCGTTCGCTCGTCACGCCGAAGACCCGGGTTCGATTCCCGATATGGGTACAATGTGTGAAGCCCATTTCTGGTGTCCCCAGTCGTGATGTTGCTGGAATATTGCTCAAAGCGGCGTAAAACCTTACTCACTCACTCACTCACTCACTCTTGCTCAAAAGTTGTTTGATCAGGGTAACAACAGTCAAGGTCTCAGCAAAGCTTTCAAATGTATTATGGACATGTGGCACACATCAGTGACCTAAATGATGTACGACGCAATTCCCTATTTAGACTTGTACGTGTATCACAGCTTCCCGTGTTTGTTCAGGTGACTAATTAACTTGCCTTTGCATGTGTCTGTGACGGTGCCACCGATGGGACAGGATACGCTCACCTTTTCGCGAAAACTTGGTACGAGGGATGGTCAAAACGTTTTAAGCCTAACAACAATTGTGAAAGTGTTTTTAATTTTATTTTTCAACATAATCGCCCTGCTGTTCAGTACACGTCTCATATCGATAGTGAAGCTTCCACTCAGGAAGAAGTTTTCTGAAGCCACCCTGAAAAACCTATTCACGGCTTTTAGGTCATCTTGTCGTCATAGCTCTTCCACGAAGGTGTTCTTTTAGTTGAGGAAACAGGTTGAAATCACTTGGTGCCAGGTCTGGCGAGTATGGAGGGTGAGGAAGATCTTCCAACCCACATTGTCGCACGGCAGCCTGTCCATTTGGACCCCAATCACGTTCAACTAGCTGCCACTAATATACAAACGGCCTCAACAGACCAAATACACATGCAGTTAACAACTCAAACAATGTACTGCATTGACTAGTTCACTTTGTTATGGCCCAAAATTGAAAGTTAGTCAGGCTTGGAACTTTTTGACGAGCCCTCGTATCATAAACACAGGCTTATGATATAGCTGGAATCGTAGTATGGACTCATAGAGATGTATTACGGTAATGAAAATGTGTTCTGTATCTTTTATTTCGAATCAGAAAAAAATTTCTTGAGATAAAACAAAAAACAAATATAATAACAACAATTTCTTGAATATACAGCTCTTAAAGCTCGCCAAGGAAATGAAGGTTTACGGTGTATGAAGTGTACATGCATTTAGACAGTGTAATATAGCTGGGTTTTTTATCCGATGTAACACACTACTCATTCAAGACTTTATTGATGTAATGAAGGCCATACGACCCATTTTAGAAATACATAGTCCTTTATACAAATAATGACAATAAATACTCGTTATGAAATTAACAAATATTGATGATTAATTTGGATGTGAAAGTCCTTTGACATATTATTTAAGAATATATTGTCAATATCCTCATCCTTTTTATGTTTACTTCTGCATTATTATTATTTTTATTTTTATTATTATTATTATTAAATTGGACGAAAACAATGAAAGAACTATCGCAGTATCATATAGATCATAAGTTTATATCCACAACAACTAGCGAAAAGACGAGCGACTCATGACTCAAGAGTCCTTGACCTTTGGAGTGAATTATCCCATGATGCTCAGCTTTCAGTGTCAATATCCGGCAACGTGCATACACACGACATGGCACGAGATATCTAATTTGTGGAGAAGATTGGTACTGGGTGTTCCAGGAATCTCACCTGTACGTGACACAGGAGTCAGGTGATGGGGTCAATGCTCGGGAGGAATCGATAATCGAATGGTTTCCTTATCAATCACAGTCGTCATTTATCGTATTACAGGAATCACCGTCGAGGGACATACGGTCATTTGACCCTAATTATTGCCTGAATGGATGGCCTTGGATTTGATTATGACTGGTGACTTGTTTGTGACCTCGGGTACCCTGTCAGCGCATGCGATATGGTAGTTAGAGTACATCTTGGACTCGTAAACATTTTTCTTCCGTTTTCGTCTTGATATTTGAAAAAAGGTCAAATGGATTGGGCAACAGAGGTTCAAAGTACGACGCCATTATCATACACTTTAACTGAGAAGCAAAAGAAACTATACCCTTTATCATGTGTTTGATTTTCAATTGAAAATATCTTAATTTGGCGAAAGTATATCCAAGACTGACGCTTATTTAGCCAGCACTCAAAGAACAATTCTACATGGTTCTAATTTTAAAAATATTATTTGATTTGATTTAAAAAAAATAAAAATTAATAAAGTCTGCCGATCGGTATCACAGACACAATATCTTTGAAAGTTAATACAGTTGCTCTTTTCGGCACGGGGGGCACGGGGGGCCCAGTCGTCTAAGGCGCCGCGATTCGCTGCGCAGAGTTGCGTCCCTTGGACACGCCAGAAACCTATGATTGTGGCTTCGAATCTCGGTTCGCCCCGATTATTTTTCTAGTGTTGTCAGCACCATACCCGTGCTCGTGGGTTTCACCGAAGTGGTAATTACGTCTGAGACCTGCATCACTTCGGGCTTTTCTCCCACATTAAGCTGACACGCCGTGATATAACTGGAATACTGTTAAAAGCGCCGTTAAACCCAACTCACTCACTCCCTCTTTTCAGCACACATTTACAATTCAAACATGGTAGGGGTCATGTTGCTGCAAATTCATTTCTTTTCGCAGTTTTCTCTAAACCATTTTATTTCTTAACACAATTACCCAGCCACAGGTTACGTTTTACAAACTGTTGCAGGAATGATTGTTGGTGAAATAGACATTATCAAATTTAACAACGGTAATTCTGTTCTAAAAAAATCAATGACAAAAAAAAGTCGGTATTTTTTCTTTTGCCTCTCCGTTTATATTATTGACTTTAAAAGGTCAATTGGATTGGACAGTAGCGGTCCACCGTACGATGCCCTATCCATTAACATACATACAAGCAGCGGACAATAGTGTAATGTTTAACATTAACTTTAAAAAGTGCATTTAAAGTGCAGTACCGTAGTAACTCTAAAAATTAATAATAATACGTAGAATATTGCTGTGACGAATGCTGTGAGACGTTGTTTTGTTTGTTGTTTAACAACATTGTAAATGGTACAACAAATGTGCAATATGAGAAGCCCATGGTTATAAATTGTAAATAAAATTGTACTCAATTCTTTTTGTTTACATATTATAATTTTGCACACCTTTAGATATAAAAATGATATTATGAGCATGAACTATCCCAATAAAGATTTGTCTGGATCGTAATGACCTTATTTTGACCCTGCCGTGGTGATGGCCTGTCGAAGGCTGCCGTCATTATCACTATTATTAGGGAAATTATCGGACTTCATCTTCACTGCTCACGCTGTATCTGCGTGTCGGTGTTGTCGCTCATTGTCGCCTGCAGTAAACAACAGGAAGTACGATGTCAACGTGACAGCCTAACACGGGCATCTCTCCTGAAGTTATGTCAAGGTAACACTGACGCCCGGCTACAGAGACAATAACCAGCTACAGAGTCCTTGTACTCGGATAGACCTAGCGGAGCGCTGTAGGATGTAGACAGATAGACCTGGCGGAGCGCTGTAGGATGTAGACAGATAGACCTGGCGGAGCGCTGTAGGATGTAGACAGATAGACCTGGCGGAGCGCTGTAGGATGTAGACAGATAGACCTGGCGGAGCGCTGTAGGATGTAGACAGATAGACCTGGCGGAGCGCTGTAGGGTGTAGACGGATAGACCTAGCGGAGCGCTGTAGGATGTAGACAGATAGACCTGGCGGAGCGCTGTAGGATGTAGACAGATGGACCTAGCGGAGCGCTGTAGGATGTAGACAGATAGACCTGGCGGAGCGCTGTAGGATGTAGACAGATGGACCTGGCGGAGCGCTGTAGGATGTAGACAGATAGACCTAGCGGAGCGCTGTAGGATGCTGCCAGATAGACCTGGCGTAGCTCCGTATGAATGACTGGGATGAGCCTAGCGTAGCGCCGTCGGATGTACCCTGATGGACCTAGTGTAGTTCTGTTGAATGCTTCCAAAATGGACCTAGCGTCACTCCATTGGATGATTCCAAATTGAACTAGCGTCACTGCATTGGATGTTTTCAAAAGGACCTAGCCTCACTACGTTGGATGTTTCCAAATGGACTTGGCGTCACTCCATTGGATGTTTCCAGATAGACCTACCGTCACTCGATTGGATGCGTCAAAATGGACCTAGCGTCACTGCATTGGATGTTTCCAAAAGGACCTAGCGTCACTCTGTTGGATGTTTCCAGATAGACCTAGCGCAGCTCGTATTAGGAAGTACTGGTGGTGAATAGGCGTGTATGAGGTGATAATACACACATGACACACCTTAGATGTAGTCAAATGAATCTGACTGGAAAGTGGATGATTGAACCGTATCAGCCATCAGCATCAAGGCCATGGATGCTGTTCCTGAATCACTTCCAATTCAGAAGACGCGCCATCATTACACACAACTCAGCCTGATATATACCCGAGATATTCAATAGATAGTCAGTTCCCTTACATATCTTAATTACTTCCCTCGTTCAAGTCTTCTGTAAAATCTCTTGTAGCACCATGAATCTATACACAAATGCCCGCCAATGTTCTATGTGTTAGAGTCGGAGTTCCACGCGTCTCTAGGGACCCGATTAGAAGAATATCAAGGAGAAAGGAAACCCACTCATGATGCAATTTCACTTTGGGAAGCTATCACCATTTGGGCATGGTGCCGTTCTCCTAAATTTGACGCGACGCCGTCGTCCAATGGCGATGTAATTACTTCTGCGCATTCTCGCTCTGTTTTACGAAACACGTTCT
This sequence comes from Haliotis rufescens, assembly GCF_023055435.1. Taxonomy (NCBI): domain Eukaryota; kingdom Metazoa; phylum Mollusca; class Gastropoda; order Lepetellida; family Haliotidae; genus Haliotis; species Haliotis rufescens. Next base: position 32,387,790 of record NW_025963780.1, read on the forward strand.
TAGAATCGATTATATCCTGTTCTAATTTCACTTTTCGGTGCAGTCCCCATCCCTGGTGATCAATGGCGAGTCATATTTGACGGGTTAATGTAACAAGTACTTTTCAGACGGGGTTTCGGGTTTGGAATAGAAGAGAACGTACGTGCGCTTTCATGTTAAACTCTCCCCCTCTCACCGTTGCCAAATTGATGTTGGTTCGTGGGTATTGTGAATTTCTACACATGTTGTTATCTCCGTGTCGGTGACTCTAATTCGTTGTAATGATGCGTCTACTGGAGATTATTAAGCTTGTGTTTACATGAAATGACAGCGGGAGTGCTCCGAGGCCACGGACACTGATTGAACACAGGATGTAATCTTTCCGCAGTTGATCGCGATTGTGCCTTGTCATTTAGCGTTAGTGTCACTTTGATCAATAAGCGCTGGTTAAATTCCAAAGACATTTGAGACTGTGTACACGGTGCCTCGTTATAAACAGAGCTGATTAAAGTTAGAATCTTGAGTGAGTGAGTGAGTTAGGTTTAACGCCGCTTTTAACAGAATACCAGTTATATCACGGCATGTCAGCTTAATGTGGGAGGAAAGCCCGATGTGATGCAGGTCTCAGACGTTTACCACTTCGGTGAAACCCACGAGCACGGGTATGGTGCTGACAAACCTGGAAACATAATCGAACCGGTAGAATCTTGATGTTAAGTTTTACTATTTTGAGGTACAGAAAACTACGGTTATAACAAATTCAAAGGGACCTCTAAATTAGTTCGTTATAACCGAAAATCGTTACAAGCATATATACCGCAAATGTCCGATACAAAAAAAACAGTTCTTTTTAGCCGTCAGTTTGTTATAAGCGTGTTTGTCATAAACGTACTTTACTGTGTGTGTGTATATAAATATAGAGATAGATAGATAGATGTATTAGTGATTACGGAATCATTGGCATTGGGTGATGTTTCTTTCTGAAACAATACATTCGGTGTCATGTCGAAGGCTTGGGTTGGATTCCCTACATGGGTATAACGTGTAGCACATTTGTAGCACCCTTGAACCCCCCACCCTGTGTATTCCTGGAATATTATGTAAGTAACGTAAATAATAATACCAACTCGCTCACACTTTATATGCCTTACGTTTATCACACAAGTAACATATATATTATATACTGTTCAATAGAAGTTCGAGAACACTCGATTTCTTTCACACGACTAAAGTTAGTCTGTCAGATTAACATGACAGATTAATGATTCACGTTATTGAATTTTCTTTTTGACTTTTTGTTTATTTTTAACCAGTCAAAATCAATATTAGATGCGTATAAAACAGCTGTTTATGCAATTCAACTGTAAAACATTGGTCTTCCAATTCAAATGTAAAAGCTTGGTCTTCCAATTCAACTGTAAAACCTTGGTCTTCCAATTCAAATATAAAACCTTGGTCTTCCAATTCAACTGTAAAACATTGGTCTTCCAAATCAACTGTAAAACCTTGCTCTTCCAATTTAAATTATGTAAAACCTTGGTCTTCCAATTCAACTGTAAAACATTGGTCTTCCAAATCAACTGTAAAACCTTGCTCTTCCAATTTAAATTATGTAAAACCTTGATCTTCCAATTCAAATGTAAAACCTCTCAACAGGTTTCACTCGAAAGAAGAACCCGCCACAAGGTTACGATGAGACAGCAAGATACGAACGAAAACGACAACCAAAAGTGTCAGAGGGTTTTATAAATTGGCATTGTGGTCCTCTAATCTCGACACTCCGCTCGTCTCGAACTTCGGGTAACGGGTAGCTCACAATCCATAAGAACGAGAGGTTACAAATGTTGTGAACAAAGTTAAGGAATCCACAGCTTGGTGTCAAGCATATACCTGGTGTCATCACTGATCATAGGTGATCCATTCATAGAATTGTCGGGGTGACGGGTGGCCCAGTCGTCTAAGGCGCCGCTGTTCGCTGTGCAGAGTTGCGTCCCTTGGGCACACCAGAAACCTATGATTGTGGGTTCGAATCCCGGTTCGCCCCGATTGTGTTTCTAGGTTTGTTAGCACCATACCCGTGCTCGTGGGTTTCACCGAAGTGGTAAACGTCTGAGACCTGCATCACTTCGGGCTTTTCTCCCACATTAAGCTGACACGCCGCGATATAACTGTGATACTGTTAAAAGCGGCGTTAAACCAGACTCACTCACTCATATAATTGACTGCTCTTTTTCCTTTCACGCCCCATGGAATCTGTTTGGGCAGATAATCGAGACTGATTATTATCTCGCGTTGACGTTTTATATTTTTTTGATAGGACATGTGTCTCCCCCTCTCGTGATGAACGTTGGAGGCTGACGCGTGTCTCGCGTCAGTATGCCTGATTGTCCACTGTGAAGCCGAACATTGACGGTGTACCTGGTCTAGTGTGATTTCTGTGGGGCACTTCCTCCCTGCCGAGTATATCTAGGTGTACAGCTGTGCGAGATCGATAGGGATGATGGGCGACCGACGTTATACATGCTTGGCGACTTAGCGTTGCCCATTGTAGTTCGGAGTTCGCCAACAAGAACGTATGACTTACTCCGACCTCTCTATTCCAATGGCGCAAGGAGATAATGAATTGCGTCATTTTTATTATTTTTGAATTGCAGTCTGTCATTTATGTCATTTGTTTGAATAGTTGTCGATGTGTGGGTAGGAGTGGGGTCTTGTGGTATTATTATCATATTATCAATATATCCAGCACGCGAAAAGCTTTTTTTTCTGTCCTTCAATGACTTTGTGTACATCATCAAGTACATCATACCAACCGATACCATTTCAAAGGTCTGTCAGTGAAGGGTAGGTGTAGCGTACTCCCTGTATCTCCGACAGCCTTGGAGAGTGCTCGGGTGGATTCCGTTGTCAGCAATATCCCATGTACAGAAACTGGCCTGGACTTGACAAACAAGAAGAGGAACCATGCCGCCGAAGTGGCACTTAGTTTTGACAGCCATTGTGACCACACGATCCCCATGCTAGTCATATTTGACGACAGTCATTTGACCCGACTATACACACACGGAACACACACACACACACACACACACACACACACACACACACACACACACACACACACACCAAAGGGTCTTGTACAGCAGTACTATAAGTGAGATGCCATGTTGTATTCTCGGGGAACCTTGGATTTGTGTTGGACAGGTATCTGTAACTGCTTCCAAGCATTTCTGGGGGCACGGGTGGCCCAGTCGTCTAAGGCGCCGCGATTCGCTGTGCAGAGTTGCGTCCCTTGGGCACGCCAGAAACCTATGATTGTGGGTTCGAATTCCGGTTTGCCCCGATTATGTTTCTAGGTTTGTCAGTACCATACCCGTTCACGTGGGTTTCACCGAAGTGTTAAACGTCTGAGACCTGCATCATTTCGGGCTTTCCTCCCACATTAATCTGACACGCCGTGATATAACTGGAACACTGTTAAAAGCGCCGTTAAGCCCAACTCACTCACTCACTCACTCACTCACTCCAGGCATTTCTTCCAGTGCACGATTTTTAAGAGGGTAAAATGTGAGGCAAATCCTTTTCTCCCGGAACATTTTATTTGTTTATACACACAATACCCAACGGACGACCCCTAATAATAACAATAACATTGATGATCATCATAAAGCGTGAATCTCCACGTCACTAGGGGACAAGCCGGATCAAAGCGTATTAAACATTACATACATGAAACCACGCGGGACAATATTAATACAAGAATATTTAATTATCAGTCCCAATATAAATGACTGTCTTGACTGATTAAAAAAACTATATTTACACAAACTTGTCATTTTGGCTTTCCCCATATTGATTTCCAATAGTTAATTACTGTAGCAGAAATATTGCCGGTAATGATCATTTTATTGCGATAATGCTCCCTTCCAGTTTCCGACCAGATATTGATTCAGTCAGGATATTAATGCGCATTAGAGGGGATATCATTATGACATTAACTAGGATATAATGTCATGTTATGACAGAGCCGGAATCACAAGGACACGAGAACCTACAGAGCGCAGCATTAGTTTTATTGTCAGTAGCTCTTTGCGTATACTGTTGGTTTAGGTATATTCGTAGAACTGTGCATAATATACATTATGTATTTAATTATCGAGCTAATCAGTGAAAATAACGATAGTATGATTACCATTGAATACAGAGATATGTGGTTAGCCGCTCGATGGATGAGCGTGTAGGAGTAAGGATGATGGATGATTGGATGCAGGTGGTTCGGCTAACGGTGAACTGATGATGGAGGAGAAAGGTTCTTAATGATGATGGTCGGGTAGATGATGAAATGGGTAGACTGTGTATACTTAAAGGTGGGGATGGATTCCTGGTGAATGGGAGATGGATGTGATTGCTGGGGTTGATACAGTGATGGTGTGTGTGGTGGTTGCCTCTGATGGTGGTACGAGATAAATACGGTTTTATGTTTGATGCACTGATAGTACACGATGGCGAGATAGATGATGATGGATGGGTGGTGGATAAGTGGATCTGTGTGGTATCTTCGATAGTGTACACGATGACAAGATTGATGCTGATGGATTGGTGATGGATAAGTTGATCTGTGTAGTATCTTTGATAGTGTACACGATGACGGGATGGATGATGATGGTTAAAATGGATATGTGTGGTATCATTGATAGTGTACACGATGACGAGATGGATGATGATGGTTAAAATGGATATGTGTGGTATCATTGATAGTGTACACGATGACGAGATGGATGCTGGTGGATTAAATGGATATGTGTGGTGTCATTGATATTGTACACGATGACGAGATGGATGATGTTGGATAAAATGGATATGTATGTATCTTTGATATTGTACACGATGACGAGATGGATGCTGGTGGATAAAATGGATATGTGTGGTATCTTTGATAGTGTACACGATGACGGGATGGATGATGATGGTTAAAATGGATATGTGTGGTATCATTGATAGTGTACACGATGACGAGATGGATGATGATGGTTAAAATGGATATGTGTGGTATCATTGATAGTGTACACGATGACGAGATGGATGCTGGTGGATAAAATGGATATGTGTGGTATCTTTGATAGTGTACACGATGGCGAGATGGATGCTGATGGTTAAAATGGATATGTGTGGTATCTTTGATATTGTACACGATGACGAGATGGATGCTGGTGGATAAAATGGATATGTGTGGTATCATTGATAGTGTACACGATGGCGAGATGGATGCTGGTGGATAAAATGGATATGTGTGGTATCATTGATAGTGTACACGATGACGAGATGGATGCTGGTGGATTAAATGGATATGTGTGGTATCTTTGATAGTGTACACGATGGCGAGATGGATGCTGGTGGATAAAATGGATATGTGTGGTATCTTTGATAGTGTACACGATGACGAGATGGATGCTGGTGGATAAAATGGATATGTGTGGTATCTTTGATAGTGTACACGATGGCGAGATGGATGCTGGTGGATAAAATGGATATGTGTGGTATCTTTGATAGTGTACACGATGACGAGATGGATGATGATGGTTAAAATGGATATGTGTGGTATCTTTGATAGTGTACACGATGGCAAGATGGATAGGTGATGGATAAGTGGATATGTGTGGTATCTTTGATAGTGTACACGTTGGCAAGATGGATGCTGATGGATAAAATGGATATATGTGGTGTCATTGAAAGTGTACACGATGACGAGATGGATGATGTTGGATAAAATGGATATGTATGTATCTTTGATATTGTACACGATGACGAGATGGATGCTGGTGGATAAAATGGATATGTGTGGTATCATTAATAGTGTACACGATGACGAGATGGATGCTGGTGGATAAAATGGATATATGTGTATCTTTGATAGTGTACACGATGACGAGATAGATGCTGGTGGATATATGTGTATCTTTGATAGTGTACACGATGACGAGATGGATGCTGGTGGATAAAATGGATATGTGTGGTATCTTTGATATTGTACACGATGGCGAGATGGATGCTGGTGGATAAAATGGATCTATGTGTATCTTTGATATTGTATACGATGACGAGATGGATGCTGGTGGATAAAATGTATATGTGTGGTATCTTTGATAGTGTACACGATGGCGAGATGGATGCTGGTGGATTAAATGGATATGTGTGGTATCTTTGATAGTGTACACGATGACGAGATGGATGATGCTGGTGGATTAAATGGATATGTGTGGTGTCATTGATAGTGTACACGATGACGAGATGGATGATGTTGGATAAAATGGATATGTATGTATCTTTGATATTGTACACGATGACGAGATGGATGCTGGTGGATAAAATGGATATGTGTGGTATCTTTGATAGTGTACACGATGACGAAATGGATGCTGGTGGATAAAATGGATATGTGTGGTATCTTTGATAGTGTACACGATGACGAGATGGATGCTGGTGGATAAAATGGATATGTGTGGTATCTTTGATAGTGTACACGATGACGAGATGGATGCTGGTGGATAAAATGGATATGTGTGGTATCTTTGATAGTGTACACGGTGACGAGATGGATGCTGATGGATGGGTGATGGATAAAATGGACTTCACACATTGTACCCATGTTGGGAATCGAACACGACTCTTCGGCGTGACGAGCAAACGCCTCAACCACTTGGCTACCCAAACGCATCCTACATGTAAGAGAACTGTCTGTGTGAGTGTCCTGGCGAGGTATGAAAACGGATGTTGAGATGATCAGATAGGATCGACCCTCGTATCTCAGACACTTTTTGATCTTTGTATAAATTGTGATAGTCGTGTAAAGTCATTAAAGGGAATAACGAGGCGCTTTTCTTCAAATCTAACATTCACATGATGTATGAAGATATACATGTCTTTCATTCTTCGCTCAGTCTGGGAAGTGAATAGAAGAGAAAATCTTTTGATTACTATGCATGACACATGTCTGAGGCCGGCGCTCGCTGCGATCTCACCCCATGCATAGACCGTGTGGAGCTCGTTATGTCAACATGCTTCTGTCGGTGTGACGTCATTTTATTGATTTGTAGTCAGCCGATGACGTCACATGAGCAAAGAACCCTGGGAATCAATTAGGAGAGGCTACTCCGTGGTAATCAATTCAAGTTCGGAGGCCATGGCCCACATCCGCCCCCGATTTCGATCCGGTTCTGTTCCAATCCAACTTTTCATATCTTTAACAGCCAGTAGAAATGAAGACGCAAGCTCTGGTTGAGAAGTCGGTTCCTTTGTTAAACCTGTCGCGGAAAATAAATGAGCCTCAAGATATAGAGGAATATTATGCTGATTGGATGGTGAGAATTGGGATACGATGCGAATATATTTGGAGCGGGGGTTGGCGTGACATGACTCGTCTGATCGATAATACAAGACGCCCATCCTTCCAATTTGGTAATGAAAGATCTGATAGCTTTGATTGAATGACCTGCAGATTGGGAAACAAATAACAATTAATACAATTCATTTAGTTTTAGGGCAACCGATGGCCTAAGAGTCTAAGGCGACGAAGGTTGATGTAGACGTGCGAGAAACCTATTATCGTGGTTTGAATCCCTCCGTTTGATCTGAGTTTGTTTGTTTTATGTTTGTCAGCACCATGCCCCTGCTCGTTGGTTTCACCAAGACGGTAATCATCTGCATCACTTCGGGCTTTCCTCCCACGTGAAGCTGGCACGCCGTAATATAACTGGAACAAAAAGTTGCGTAACACCAAACTCACTCACGCACTCGTTCAGATAATAAAGTGAGTGAGTGAGTGAGTTGGGTTTAACGCCGCTTTTAACATTATTCCAGTTATATCACGGCGTGTCAGCTTAATGTGGGAGGAAAGCGTGAAGTGATGCAGGTCTAAGACGTTTACCACTTCGGTGAAACCCACGAGCACGGGTATGGTGCTGACAAACCTAGAAACAGAATTGGGGCGAACCGGGGTTTCGAACCCACAATCATAGGTTTCTGGCGTGCCCAAGGGACGCAACTCTGCACAGCGAATCGCGGCGCCTTAGACGACTGGGCCACCCGTGCCCCCCTCAGATAATAAAGGAATAACTTATTTAAACAACGTTCAAGCGAACGTTGTTAGTCTGTCAATACTCGTGAAAACCACACTCAAACTCTTTCAATAATAACATATGTTTTACAGTCGGAGAAAGCTGTCGTCATGCGTTAAAGACGTCGTTAATAGTTGAAAGTCATTGTTATGGCTCGTTACTTAGCAACCGAATGGTTACGTAAGCAAGTGAACGGTAATTATCTCAAAATAACGCAATTGTGATACCTGACATTGCCTTCAATACAGAAACTGTAAATTACCCTATTTAAGAATATTTATTTAAGGCTGTTATCTCGGATTGGAATCATGCCCATGTTTATCCAACTGTTGTGATGAAAATTACGGGGTGTTGTAGTATCGATAAGACACGTTAAAGAAGAGGACAATTCTATTGTCGGAGTGGGATGGAAAGTTGTATAGGTTGAATGGACACCATTGAAGACAAACAATTATTCAACATATGCAGCGTGAACATAATTATCTGGTATCCACAGTGACAGAGAGAGAGACCACACATGCACACACACAGAGAGAGGGAGAGACACACACAGAGAGACCCCAAAGGCACTAACATACAGAGAGAGGGGGGAGACATAGAGAATAGAGATAGAGAGACCACACAGGCACACACACAGAGGGAGTGAGGGAGTGGGAGAGACACATACACACACACATAGAGGGAGGGAGTGAAAGAGGGGGAGAGAGAGCAAAAGACACCACGCAGAGACACACAGAGAGAGGGCACATACACAGGGAGAGGGAGGGAGAGAGAGAGAGAGAGAGAGAGCAAAAGACACCACGCAGAGACACACAGAGAGAGGGCACATACACAGGGAGAGAGAGAGAGAGAGAGAGAGAGAGCAAAAGACACCACGCAGAGACACACAGAGAGAGGGCACATACACAGGGAGAGAGAGAGAGAGAGCAAAAGATACCACACAGACACACACACATACACCGCTCTTTCAGGGAAGACAATGTGTGAAGCCCATTTCTGGTGTCCCCCGCCGTGATATTGCTGGAATATTGCTAAAAGCGGCGTAAAACCATACGCACTCACTCACTATGTAAGGGAAACATTGATGGAACCATGGTGGAATTCCAGATCAGTAACAAACGTTATCAAAACGTAACAAGGATGAATACAGACTCCGAAACATTGCAAAACGAAGGTCCAAAACGCAACTATTTACCGATATCAAATACATCACCATCGATTACCATTTCTCTTTTGTATCATATTTAACCACCATTAATCATAGGTGTATACTTCCTTTGGCCCGGCATTTTCCGTTCGTATATTGCAAGGAGACCTATTCTCCTGCATTTAAGTAACGTAATCCCAGATTGTTTCGTATTTAGGGCACGTTTTGCACTGCAGGGAGAATATATGTAGTGTGTTTATGTGAGTCATCGCCCACGTGTCCCAGAAATCCTATCCATTAAGACACAATAAAATAGTTCTATGTTATGCGAACGCTCATAAAATTGAATTATTTGGCATTTGACCAAAACAGTCAAAAAAATGGATCAGCTTTCGTATTACTTTGACCAGAAGTACGGAAATACACACTGACAGCCAATCCCGTGTAATGGAGGGCTGATCCCACCAAGCACCACGACGAGCCTGACGCTTCTCGATGGTAGCATTACGATAACTGGGTTGCGACAAGGATATCAGATTTTTATACCTCCCCTGCTTTTAACAATATTACCAGTGTGCTTATTTAATACGCTTGGTCTTAAACACTCATGGGAACGGTTGTATTGATTTTGGGAGGCTGCAAAAGCCACTGTGTTGTACTGACTTAGTTTCGTTGTATAAAGAGCATATTGATAGATTGTATGCACGGTCGTAGTGAAGAAAATGCGTTCAAACTTAAATTTGATGTTCGAATCCCAACATGGTTAGACCATATACCGATATCGGTATATGGTCTCTGGTTACACATTTAGGAGAGTTCAGATAGCCCTTGTTTGGGATGCTGCAATTTCAACGACATCTAGATCGACAAAGACTCATTCACTCATTCTCTCAATGTTATAAACTGACAGGCAAAAGGAAGTTTACACTTGAAAACTGAACCGTCTCCGTGGTCTAGTGGTAGAGCGTCCGCCCGGAGAGCGGAAGGTCCGGGGTTCGATCCCCGGCCGCGTCATACCAAAAGACGTTAAAAGATGGTACTTGTTGTTACCCTGTCTGGCGCTCGGCATTAAGGGGCGAAAACATGGACTGGTCAGCTCGGAGTCAGTATACTGTGTCTGAGTGGGGTATTCGTGTTAAACTGCGGCATGGTATCTCAGTGGGCTAGCACTATAAATCGGCATCAGTCCGGACTAGTACAAGCAGCCACACAAACACACACATGTGCATGCACGTCGCTATATAAGTGCAATAATCTTGGACGCGACGTTAAACCCAATTTCATCTCACCTCACCTCACTTGAAAATTGGATTTGACCAAAACATTACAAACGGTATCAAATCGTTACTCGAACGAAAACAGTACCCGAACACTACAAACTAAAGGCCCAAAACACATCTTATATACCCGCTTCAAATACATCACCATCGATTAACATTCCTGTTTCATTTAAGCCACCATCAACCATAGGAGCCAACTTACTTTTATCCGGTAGATTAACTCGTGGATAGAGCGTCTGTCCGGAGAGCGGAAGATCGTGGGTTTGGTCCGCGTAATACCGTTTAAAAGATTGTACTTATTGTTACCCTGCCTTGCGCTCGGCATTAAGTGGTTAAAAAAGGACTGGTCGACCCGGAGTCAGTTAATGTGTCTGAGTGGGGTATTCATGTTAAACTGTGGAATGGTATTTCAGTGGGCTAACACTATAAAATCGGCATCTGTCCGGACTAGTACAAGCACCCCGGGTTCAATTCCCGACATGGGTACAATGTGTGATGCCCATTTCTGGTCATCTTCCCGAGGTAAGTGAGTTAACTGACTATAAAAGTCCAGTTTCCAACCTTGCCGAACTAGGCTGGTATTATGGAGTTACAATTTGGCTGGACTAACGAGTCTATGCATAGTCCAATCAAAATCGCGCAACGAAATCGAAATCCGGTTCGTAAACTGTCTTGCAGATTTCGGTCGATTGCAAAACATGTGCACCGCCAACTCGTTGTCAACAGATATTTTCAAAATCTTTTCATGTTTTTATTTAAGGTGCTCACGTGATTTGATGTATTTTGCGATGTAAGACCCCTTTTATCACAATATAGATCTTGATTGTCGCCACCATTTTGTTTGAAGCAAATGCAAGTGATACGAGAGGTGGAATCTGATTGGTCCATAGGAGAGGCTTAGAAGGGATATAATTGGAAATAGCCACTGGTGGCGCTACGATCGAGCCCAGGAATTCCAGGCTAGTTCGACTTTTAAAGTCAGTTAATTCCCTTGCCTCGGGAAGATGATTTTGCTGGAATATTGCTAAAAGCGGCGTAAAATCAAACTCATTCACAAGTTCAATAGCATCCTACGACAAATCGGCCACCGCCTGTCTCTTTGCCCAGGTAGATAGGAACCCAATCACGGGCTTAAATGCTCTCAGTCACCCTTGAACCGATGCCTCTATTCTTTCAGATACCATTGTTCTGTGTCTCCTAGAGACAGGTCAGTACACAAATTCTAAAACCGAAGTAGGTCATTCTTTACATATTTTATTATGCCCATATTACCGCGAGTGCGTTGTTTTGTTGAAGCTAAAGCTGTGATCACAATTAGCCCGTGCTTGTTTATCGAACACTCATAATTAGCCTTTACCTACCATGCCTATCGATAATCGTGTAATTACCAATAATAATAATAACTTACACAATGACAGAATATTGAGTCAATTATGAGGACAAATAAACTAAAAATAGGTCGAGTTATAAGAAAAATATGACTTTGTACCATTTATTGGCTTATTAACCAGAAACAAAATTCCTACCTTAAACTAGCCTTAGAGAGTATGTGGGCCCATTATCAAAGGTTAATTCAATACGCCTCAAATATAAGAATTAAAATTCCTACCTTAAAACTAGCCTTAGAGAGTATGTGGGCCCATTATCAAAGGTTAATTCAATACGCCTCAAATATCAGAATTAACTTCGGATTATTATTTTCAATATAAACAGCCGCTCTCTGTGGATCACGTTCCCTATCGACCTGAAGGACGAATTAATCACCGATACTACTGGTCAGCAAAGGCGATAGGTTTCAAATGACCACTGCTGGCTGTACATTGTTAGATGTGAGCTCATATTACTCTGAAATGTGATTCTCTGTAGGGCTGTGTTTACTCTATAGTATTCATGTATTGTGTTTCGTGATGGTTTTCAAGATCTAATTAGGATCGGACGAATAGAAATTTATCGATATCTATTTCGGACCCACAAAGGTCTCATTAGAGAACATGAGATACTTTCATTGTGCTTCTAATGTAACTCATGTGTGTATGTTGGCGAGTTGAAGGTCAAAGGATATAAGTTCTACTTTAGCAACACACTGTGTACAAACATACAAAAAAAAATTATCATCCAAAACTGGCTCCCACAGGAGATATTGCTTGGATGAGATCAAGCGATATCTACACTGTAGATATCGCTGCAATGAAATTACATCACAATGCTTTGCAGACCATTGTGACGTCACTGGTTACCATGACGTCACAATCAAATGACATCACTAATGGTTCTGTTACTGAAGCTGTTAGCAGTACTTTATACACTGAAGACACTTCTAATTATTGTCTACAAATTGAACGGTGAGAGAATGATGTTGGATGATAAATAAAATCTCACCCTCGTCTTTTGATATCAAATATATCAACAATCGTTGATAAAAGTGGCAAAAATCATCGGCAAGCCTCGGAATTTTTCCACTTTTATCAACTCGTGTTGATATATTTGATATCAAAAGACAGTCGGGTGTGATTCTCTATTTAACGCCGCACTCAACACCATTTCAGCTGTCTGATGGAGGGGGACTTATTCTAAGCTTTTTTATATGTTTCAATCGCACATTGCTTTAATATGTACTTATCTTTTCAGGATCGACTGCTGTCGAGGATTGATGATCGAGATGCGGACAATACCATCACCGAAGAAGAGGAGGTGAGAACAAAATTATGGATTGATACTCATTTCTATAAAAAAAAAACCAAAAAGGAACTATGGGTTGATAATGCACATGAATATAAAGACAACGATGCCTCGGTGCATAGTCTTGTAGGGAGTAATACAAGCAATATTCCAGCAATATCACGGCGGGGGACACCAGAAATGGGCTTCACACATTGTACCCATGTCGGGAATCGAACCCGGGTCTTCATGTCGGGAATCGAACCCGGGTCTTCGGCGTGACGAGCGAACGCTTTAACCACTAGGCTACCCGACGGGCCCAGCAGTAACTAGAAAATAGGGTAATACATATTTAAAATAATAAATTAATAAAAATGAGAGGTGACAATAAATACAGGAAACAGACAAAAAGTAACAAAAATGCAATACTATAATTATGATGGTTTTGATATTTTTAGTCTTTTAGGTTTTTGAGTGCAAGTCTTAATAATTTATAACATACCCTCTTTTGTTCTCTCAAACGTTTCTTCAACCCGTCATGCATTTAAAACATGAGCTTTGAAATATACAATCTGACACGAGTTGTTTCAAATACGCATACAATTACATACAAATGCACCTCTTTAACCTCGCCGGCTTGACTTGCATTTCTTTGTTACGCTAATAAATAGAGAAGCGCAGCATGCAGTGTTCCTATCATGCAAAGATAAATAGTCCCTATTTACCTGCAAGCGAGTCAGCTCTCAAATTATTGACTTTCCTTCGTAGCGTATTCCGAAGCGAAAGATCACTCACGGCAACCCGGTGTCAATATCTTGGAAAATAAATATAACAATAGTTCACAAAAACTTCAACCATCAATATAAATTGATTGTTCCCCATTCATACAGTTCTGTTGTATTGACTTAGTAATCTTAAGCTTGATGGTGTGCCAATAGCACTGTCATTTGTGTGAGCATCTCACACTCAGTGCACGACCAGTAAAAGCCCACATGCCTTCAAAGGTATGTACAGTTTATCAATGCCTTTTGCATTGTTTCAATATTCCTCGTTCAAATAATGCGGTCGCGAGCACGCTTAGTCCACACCCGAAGTGTTTGTTGGCAATCGATTGAGAGAGATATGTCAATATTGACGTGTTTCTGCGAGTCGACATGATTATGACAAATGAGTTATGGAAACCTGTTTTAATATCATTTCATTTCGATCAGGAATACTTCACGAGGAAAATCTATTTTTCTCTTTAAATAAATACATTTTACTCCAACGTTACAGAATCGTTGTCGAAGAATCGTGGGATTACATAAAGTGAGAATGCGTAGATGGAAGGCAACGACACAGAACAGACCTTGTCGTGCCTTGATATCGGAACCTACTTGTCTGACCTCTTAACTGTCCGACGTGTGCCGAATGTCTGGCACGAAGACCGCCATTATTGCCATTCAGTCCTGGAAATGTCATTGTCCGATGTCGAACAGCCTGGCAGCGTCGATAAATGATTGTATAACAGGCGGGAACCGCAACGCCAATTGACACCTCATTTTCTCCGTCTACTCTCTGTCTACTTTCTGTTTACGCTACCTAAAACCGTCCACTTCAGTGTCGCGATCCTGTTATTCGCAACGCCCTTGCTCCCGAGCAAAATCTAATTGTCGGGTGACAAATTGTCGCCATGAAGAGTAAAGCTCGTTAAAGGAAGTTCCGACTGATTCACACATATTTGTAGTAGAACGTTATCCGGTCGACGCGGCAATAAGGCCCGAGGTGACGTTTTATTGTGTTTCTGTGATTAAATTTGTGTAATGATGAACGGGGGGCTGAGATGCGGCCAAAGACGCTGTTGTGGTATTCAGCCCCAGAGCAAAATTTCAGCTCGTCAGGGGGATCCATGTAACCCTGCCCGACACATAACCTAGCGACGATAAGAACACTGTAAAGAATCTCTCATTTATTTGGTTAGCTTCGTAATTTGGGAACTAAAAATATCCGCTGAAGTTATATCTTGAAACAGTTGTATGTTAGTGACTAGAGTCGCGAGGATTACCCCAAGTGAAGCTTTCTATGTCTTCTAGGTCGCGTAACGAGATTTGTCACTGCAAATCCGACAGCATCTATTTCGAAATTCAATCAGAACGTTGCGACATCTTAACTCCTGGTGCGTTAGCCAGAGTTTGTCTTTATGCATCTGTGTCTGATGTAGGGATGTACTACGTCAGTCAATTATCTGCATCGTTGCCAGCGGGTTTCTGCCTTTACCAACAAGGTTATTTTCAGCTGGAGTGAGTGAGTGAGAGTTTGGTTAACGCCGCTTTGAACTGTATTCCAGTTATATCACGTGTCAGCTTAATGTTGGAGGAAAGTCATCAGTGATAAGGCCTCAGACGTTCACCACTTTTGCGAAACACACGAGCACGATATGGTGCTGACAGACCTAGAAACGTTATCGGGGTGATGCGGGATTCGAACCCACAATCATGAGTTTCTGGCGTGTCCAAGGGACGCAACTCTTACCTAGAGTGACCTTTAAGGGAAAGTATATAGTTTCTTTTAACGCTGACGTCATAGTTAAATATATCTACATGTGTGTTGCAATTAGTGAAAAATGAATTGTTTTACAGCGCAGTCATTAATCGTATTGATATATCAGTGCCCTATACCCTATACTCTATTCCCCATACTCTGTACTCTATACCCTATACTCTGTACTCTGTACTCTATACCCTATACTCTGTACTCAATACCCTATACCCTATACTCTATACCCTATACCCTACACTCTTTGCATTATACAATATGCCAACACCCTATACTTTATACTCTATACCCTTTGCATTATACAGTATACCAACACCCTATACTCTATACTCTATACCCCATACCCTATACTCTATACTCTAAACTCTATATGGGACACGTCAGAAACCTAGGATTATGGGTTCGAATCCCGGTTCGCCCCGATTATGTTTCTAGGTTTGTCAGCACCATACCCGTACTCGTGTAAACGTTTGAGGCCTGCATCACTTCGGGCTTTCCTCCCACATTAAGCTGACACGCCGTGATATAACTTTAATACTGTTAAAAGCGGCGTAAAACCGAACTCACTCACTCACTAAACTATATACACTACACTCTATACTCTATACACTAAACTCTATGCCCTATGCTCTATACTCAATACTCCATACCCCATACTCTATGCTCTATACGCTATGCTCTATACTCTATGCTCTATACCCTATACCCTATACCCTATACCCTATACCCTATGCTCTATACTCTATACTCCATACCCTATACCCTATGCTCTATACTCTATACTCTATACGCTATGCTCTATACACTATGCTCTATACCCTATACCCTATACCCTATGCTCTATTCTCAATACTCAATACCCTATACTCTATGCCCCATGCTCTATACTCTATACTCCATACCCTATACTCTATGCTCTATACTCTATACGCTATGCTCTATACTCTATACACTATACTCTATGCCCCATGCTCTATACTCTATACTCCATACCCTATACTATGTGTTCTATACTCTATACGCTATGCTCTATACACTATGATCTATACCCTATACCCTATACCCTATACTCTATGCTCTATACTCTATACTCCATACCCTATACTCTATGCTCTATACTCTATACTCTATACGCTATGCTCTATACTCTATACATTATACTCTATACACTATGCTCTATATCCTATGCCCTATGCCCTATGCTCTATACTCTATACACTATGCTCTTTCCCCTTTCCCCTTTGCTCTATACTATATACACTATACCCTATACTCCATACTCCAAACCCTATACCCTATGCTGTATACTCTATACCCTATACTGTATACTCTATACACTATACACCATACACTATACCCTATACCCTATGCTCTTTACCCTATACCCTATACTCTATACTCTATACCCTATACCCTATACCCTATACTCTATACTCTAAACACTATACACCATACACTATACCCATACCCTATACCCTATACCCTATACTCTATACCCTATACCCTATGCTCTATACCCTATACCCTATACTCTATACTCTATACCCTATACTCTATACTCTAAACACTATACACCATACACTATACCCTATACCCATACTCTATACCCTATACCCTATACCCTATACCCTAAGCTCTATATTCTATACCCTATACCCTATACCCTAAACCCATACCATATTATCTATAGTCTATACCCTATACCCTATACCCTATGCTCTATACTCTATACCCTATACTCTATACTCTATACTCTATACACTATACACTATACACCATACACTATACCCATACCCTATTATCTATAGTCTATACCCTATACCCTATACGCTATGCCCTATGCTCTATACTCTATACCCTATGCCCTATGCTCTATACTCTATACTCTATACTCTATACTCTATACCCTATACCCTATACTCTATGTACTATACTCTATACTCTATACTCTATACTCTATACCCACAACAAATACTAGTAATCCACAACAAAACCCATCTCCCACCACTCACCATCCAATCTCAGCACCTCCTTCATCAACCACTCTCAACCAACACTCAGCATCCCATCATCCCCAAGCCATCACCAAACACCCTACATCCACAACCCCATCCCGATCGGCAGCACAGGGCCATAAACTCCGTCTACACGGTTCCACAAGGCAAAGATTCCTCGAACCGTTTTTAAAGAAATCGACAACCTGTTATTTTGTGTTTAAAGCAAGGACTGACAGTAACCACCACAGGTCCCTCCGTGTCGGGGAACATCACAGGACGATCACGTTAACGAGAAGGTAGTTGACTCGATATCCTGTGATCAAGCTTAGTTAGGATAGATGACACAGCGGATACCATTAATAAAGCAGGCGCCGAGCTCAGTCCAAGCCTCGGCTTATGAAAGACCATGAACTCTCCTCCAGGTCAGTGATCGTCGTCAGCGCCCCACTCAGTCTCGCGAGATTCCAGGAGCTTCCCAACGCCATTAATCCTGAAGGAGCATATTTCTAGCTTGTTCCTGAAGGAGCACGTTGCTGTTAGTTGCTTAGAATTACTTGCTTAATAGTTGTTAAAAGCGTTGGGGTTTTTTTTAGATATTGATCTTTTTTAAAACGTTCGTTTTTGTATTGTTTAAAGAGACTGGTTGCTGTTCAAATGGATAGATATCATTACCAGTAATATAGTTGTGGATCAAAGACATTATACTTGTCAAAGAATGCTAATTTTGGTCTGAAAACATGATTTTTTGCATGTTTATTGTTTGTCAAACATCTCTTTTTCATAGAGATTAGCTTTGGGTTTGTGTAATTGTATGTGGTTCAAAGGCAGACTATCCTCACGTGATTCTTGCGCAAAACCAAACCAAACACTGATGTCATGTTTGGTGCTGCTGTCAATTAGCTGTTTAACAATTACTTCATTTGTCGATATAACCACTCTGTAGTCACGTATTGTCTTTTATACTACCCGATCCCCGGCCGCGTCATACCAAAAGACTTTAAAAGATGGTACTTGTTGTTACCCTGTCTGGCGCTCGGCATTAAGGGGCGAAAACAAGGACTGGTCGGCTCGGAGTCAGTATACAAAACGTGTGAATGTAGTTTATCTAACCGTTTGTGAGTGGAATCAATTTCTTTAATATCATTTGACATTTGAACCAGAACAGAAATTTTGCCACAAGTGCTCAAATTACTAAGTTCGTTCCTTTTCATCTGAAATGGATGAAATTAATTGATGCTGATGAACCCAATAGAACTAGAATGGCAGGTGAACAGGCCGACTTCTATCAGGTTAGAACAATACTTCTCAAAAGAAGGTAAGAACCGCCGATTCTTTCATGGCATGACAGATTAACGATATGAAAGTATTCCTTAACTTTATATGAGTAGTTACTTTATCGTTCGTCACCACGTTCAGTGCATTCGTCACCATTCGCCTCTTTCCGTAACCTGCAAGAAGACTCGTCCTCCTATCGATGAATGTTATGTGTGAAAATACGTCAAATCAATCAGAATGCGCGTATGATTTCAAGTTCTTTGTCAAAGAATCCCTCAGAAATAATTCTTGATATTACATATGTCTTGCATCTAAAAATATAACCAAGACACAGTTAAATGTGTTCAATCATACTGAATTCCGCATGTCCCGATGTGCTTTAAATTGCATCTGAAATATATATAATATATGGGGAAATCAATGTGAACCATTACGAAACGAGTTGACAATTGTTTTAGGTATGCCCGTTTGCGCTAGGACGGAACCCGGTCGCAAAAATGGCCATAATAGGGGCACGAGTCGCTATTCGGCTTGTCCCGGAATAACACGAGTTGGTCACGAATGCGTTCAGTGATAAATACCCAGTTTTCCGAAAGTTTGACGTGTAAGAACGTTTGAAAAAAGCTGAAAAATCAGATGTTTTGACATACGGTATTTGAACTTGATTCTTTTCTGAGATTGCAAAATCTCAAGCAGGTCCTTAGAGAGCCTAATTGATATTAATTCCACTTGTCTCAAATACTTTCTGTGACTCAAAGGGTACCTCTTGAAACAGTGACAGAAAACAATATTCGGTCTTCTGAGAAAATCCCAGCCCTGCTCGCTAACCCCCATCCTCAAAATAAACATAAATGTGTTCGCAAAACAGTTGTCTCAGCATTTTCTTGTGTTTTACTTTTCATTTTTGTTTTTATACATTTATAGATGTATTTTTGGAGTGACTTGGACTGACGACTTATTACTTTTATAATGGGAATATCACATTATTGTCGGTCGCTTAGGAACTCAATTGTCCTTGTTAATACTGTCCTGGCGTCTAATGAGATACGAAGTAGCTATCCTCTTCCATTAGAGTGTCACACTCTCCCGTAGATTCAGGTCCTCTCACACTGTAAGTGCCTTCATTTGACATATAATATGCCTTAACGTTCGAGGACGATCAGTCTTGACAATTGTCGTTTGTATCACATACATCGAGTTACTTGGACACCGTGATATATCCCCGCGGACCAGCTCATTGTGGCGAGTCAGTGTGCGAATAGCTGCCTGCCCGCTAGCCCGTTGCTAGCAAAATTTCAATCGGGCTAAAGATTCTGAAATGCACCTGCTCGACTGGATACTGAATTTTTTTAATAAAATTGTGCACTCCTTAGATTCTCAAAACATAAAAAGTTCTGCCATTTCTGTAGATCAATACGACCATAAAACATATCAATCAACGAATCTGTAACGAATCGAGGTTGCGAGTTAGCCCTCTTCATAATACAGTAAACTACGGTTATAACGAACACGCTTATTACGAACTGACCGATATAACGAACTTATTTTTTAGTCCCGGCCATTTGTTGTATATATGCTTATAACGAACTACGGTTATAACGAACCAAAATTAGTTGTCCCTTTGAGTTCGTTATAACCGTAGTTTACCGTATATATGTCACGATTTGCAATTTGGGGTTATTTTATTGACACCTTCGCAGAATCAAATTTAAGCTGTCGATTAATTTGGCCAGCGACATTTGGAACTGGATGGTAACTATTAAAACTGACTGACACACCTGGCCGTGAGACTACGTCACCCACTGGTAGCGACAGTGCATGTTGCCCACACGGTGTAACCTAGACTAGCTACATTCATAAGCGAATGCACCGAACATTTTGATCTATGCCTTTTGATAACACAGATTAATAGAAACCTGTAACTGCGGTACCACATGTTTGTCACAACACAACTTAAACTGAGATAGATCTGTGAGTGACCTGGCTGATTGTGTTCCTTCATAACCCGACAGACTTCTCCGTGGTCCAGTGGATAAAGCGCCTGCCCGGAAAACGGGGGTTCGATCCCCGGCCGCTTCATGCCAAAAGACGTTCAAATATGGTACTTGTTGTTACCCTGCCTGGAGCTGTAACGGCTGGTCGGCTTCTTGCAACTGACTACGACTTCGTGCTCCTCGAGCTCCAGGCTGCGTGACCGAAAGAGAATCAAATACTTTATAGATATCTAACTTACCAAACATATAATAATACAAAAGTAAATCCTCCTTCACAACCCAGTCAGTTTTGAGCAAGATGTCATGAGGGATAAGGGGCGGTCGGGTAGCCTAGGGGTGTAAGCGTTCGCTCGTCACGCCGAAGACTCGGGTTCGATTCTCGACCTGGGTACAATGTGTGAAGCCCATTTCTGGTGTCCCCCGCCGTGATATTGCTTGAATATTGCTAAAAGTGACGTAAAACCATACTCACTCACTTATGAGGGATAAGAATATATTTTAACTGACTTAAGCGAAACTGATTCGTAGCTGGACAGATAAAACGATCTGTAGACAATAGTTACTGGTATTGTTTTACCAATGTATACCAAAGGCATTGCAAGTACATGTTATTTATACATTCATACTTTACCTGGGATTCAGTTTGTATTTTGTATTCTGACTATAATCATTATTATTAGTTATTAGTTAATGTCATTATGTATGGAATACTGTAAGGGACATATTTGCGATCTCGCATTCTCGCGATCTCGACCTTTGGAAACGAGCTAAATATGCCCAAAACACGAGAATGCGAGATCCCGGGAACGCGAGATTGGGCCAAAATCTCGCGTTCTCGCGATCTCGCATTCTCGTGTTTTTGGTACTTGGCACTTTTTGTCAAAAGTCAACAACGCGAGAATGCGACATTTGGACAAGTATTCCATAATTATGGATACCAGAGTGCAGTGTTTTGGGTGCTGCTCCACCACATGTCTGTATATGAAGCTACAGGTACATGCAGTAGTTGTGGACACAGATCACCGAAACATCTATATCTCTGCAATTCGTTGTGTGGAGACGCGCCCCTTAGGAGTGCCAGAATATTATGATCGTAAGTTTGAATCCCTGATTCGCCCAAATGTTATTCTGGATTTGTCAGCACCTTTTCCCTTCTCGTGGGCTACACCAAAGTGGTGACCTTCGCTTCTTGTATTCCTCCCACATCAAGGTGACACGCCGCGATCAAAGTGAAATGCTGTTTAAAAATGGCGTTTAAAAAACCCAACTTAATCACTGCTAATGGTATTTGTCAGTAATTGGCTGGTGACGATTTAATTTAGAGTGGAGTTGATGTTGGTCTCGTGTCGGTTATTCCAGAGTGCTGAAAGGTTGCAGCTATCCCCTTGTATAGGTTATTCTGATGAACTGATTATTTGACGCTAGACTTGTGTACGCTATTCTGATGAACTGCGTGTTCGCAGCTTGTCTTGTTTAGGTTATTGTGATGAACTTGTTACTCGGAGATAATCTTGTACAGGTTATTCTGATGGACTTATTGCTTGCAGCTTGTCTTGAACAGGTTATTCTCATGAACTGATTGGCTAAAGCTGGTCTCGTGTAGGTGATGGAGTTGCTTGGTCTTAAAGAGGTAGTCACATAAAAACATGACTATATTACTTTAGCGGTGATTTTTTACAAGATCTTTTAGAGACCTTGCTGGACGGTGAGGAGACGTTTATGTATTTTGAGGCGAATACGATTTTTTTACAGACTGATTATACTTCATACTATCATGATTGTGCCTAAAATGTAAAACCTACTCTGAGTATAGACATAAATAACTCATAAAAACACATTCAAGGGTAAAATAACTACAAGGCATAAATCATATTTGTTTATAAGAAATATATCTTTAATAAATATTCATTTTTATATTGTTCTCAAAATAGTTATTCCTTAACAGTGTTCGTCTATCTATAAGCTAATGCCTTATTCATTGCAATGATTTGCCGTTCTCGTCGTGACTGACGCCGACACACATATCATATGCGAGGTATTCAGTTTCAGGACAAAGAGCTGGAAATGGATTATCACAAGTGTGGTTTAGGACGTGATAGAAAAATAGAAATTGATATTCAGATTGCCTGACCGATCGGCAAAGGCGGTATGCTGGGAACAAAACGCGAGAATAAACTAGTATATACACATATGTCAACTCGTAATAAATTGTGCATTATATTCATTTGGTCATTAAGTGAGTGAGTGAGCATACTGATGGCAAAGGGAGAGTTGTACTCATTGTATACTGATGATGTTGGAGTTAGTGAGTACGGTTTTACGGCACTTTAGCAATATTCCAGCAATATCACGGCGGGGGACACCAGAAATGGGCTTCACACATTGTACCCAGGTCTGGAATCGAACCCGGGTCTTCGGCGTCACGAGCGAACGCTTTAACCACTAGGCTACCCGACCGCCCCTTTTGGTCATTAAGTGGTTTCAAGGTAAATGCAAGTATTCGTTTAAATCTGCTACAGAAACTACATGGGGACGGGAGTTAGGTTAGGTCGGATAAAGTGGATCGCCTGTCTGTGCGACTTGGTTGATTGCGTGTCATCGTACGCTATGGGAGGGTGTTCATGACATTAGTCACTTGTTTTTCTATCCCAGACTTTTGATATTTTTCAGTGCGCCGAGGCATAGCTTCAAGGCATCAGTAAAGCTTTCAAAGCATTTTAAGCTAGACATGCATCGGACATTTCCAAATATGACGCATCAGTGACAAAAATTATGTCTAATACTATTCTCTATTTTGACTTGTACCATATGTTCCCGTGTTTTTGCAGGTGAACATTTGACTTGCCTTTGCATGTGTTTGTGACGGATGCCACCAGTGGGGCAGGATACGCTTACCTTTGCTTACCGCTCGGTATTTGATAATGATTCATAAAAACATGATCATGGTGAAGTCGTAATCGTACAATGGACTCCGCTTCCGGCAAAGATTTGTTATGATTATGGAATAGGTTCGTCGGTTTTGTACAATCTCATTAAAATCAGATCTATGTTCACGCTGCCGCTAAACAAAGATCTGAGAACATCCCATTACTGGTCACGTCAGAACGACCTTTCGCAAACTTTGACCGACCACTGAAATGACTAACGAGAAGTCGACATCAGCCAATTAGAAAGCACCTTTCTCGAGCTTTACGGCACTCGTTTCAACCTGGCGACTTCCATTTCAGACAACGCTTGAAAAATAAGTTGACACAGTTCTATATTTTTTTTAAAAACTGAACAAACGAACATTCCGGAATGTCTTCTATATGGTTGAGATTGTATAGCAGTGCTTCACACGTACTGTACAACGCCTCTTCCGTTCAAATGATAATCCCACGGAGGCGAGAGATTTTGACGGAACCAGTCGTACGGGCCGTAACTGTCGTTCGGAATACCCCGTGTTAATGTTTTGGAGGTTGCATGATTAGAAAACACATTCCGACTGTCACTTTCATGATCTGGTAAGCGACGCTTTGATTGGTCGGATGAAAGGTCGTTCTGACGTGACCCGTAATGGGATGTCCTCAGATCTTTGTTTAGCGGCAGCGAGGACTTAGGTCTGATTTTAAGGAGATTGTTTTGTTTTTTTTACTTTTCATATATTGTATCCCGCGGCACCCGTGAGTGTTGGTTTCACCATAGTGGTAACGTCTCAGTATTGCGTCATATCAGACTTTTCCCCCAAGTCTAGGCGACACGACAAACTCACTCACTCATGACAAATATATTTGGATAAAATGTTGCCGAATATTATACTCGTTATGAAGGTGTAACACATCAAATAGTAAGTACTACGTGTTCTATTTGTTAAACCAGTGGAATGTACGGATTGTTGTCTCCAATAAACCACAATTAATAATCATAACTTAATTCCTGTGAAATAGATAAAAGTACAAGAATGTCGTTCCATTCATAAACACATGCTCATGATATAATCGGAATCTATAACCAGATTTCTTGTTATTATGGAATTATTTTATTTTATTGACAAGAACGGGATTTGATATGTCAAAAGAGCATATACCCATTATTTTATAAAAAAAAGGGAGTGCGCTTTAAGCATATTTTGTGAAGGAAAAATAGCACAAATCTGCGGCTTCCCCCGGATGTAACTGATAGAGCATCTGTGTGTGCCCTGGCTTATTTCTCAGCCAGTATGTCACAAGAATAAATCCACGAAAGCTGTACAAGAGCTTGTGAGTACACAAAAAGCGCAGGCCCCTGAGGAATCGGTTACTGACTGTGACATTTCGCTATTAAACCCAGTGAGCGCCAGCCTGGTGATTAGGACAAGTTTGCTTGTGGATGAGACGCGCTTGTGTCACACATTGTGTCATCAGATTGTGTCATCAGATTGACGTTTTCTGCTTTTTGGTGATATCTGGTTCTGCTGTTGTACTAATTGTATACTGATGGCAAAGGGAGAGTTGTACTCATTGTATACTGATGGCAAAGGGAGAGTTGTACTCATTGCATACTGATGGCAAAGGGAGAGTTGTACTAATTGTATACTGTTGGCAAAGGGAGAGTTGTACTCATTGTATACTGATGGCAAAGGGAGAGTTGTACTCATTGCATACTGATGGCAAAGGGAGAGTTGTACTAATTGTATACTGTTGGCAAAGGGAGAGTTGTACTCATTGTATACTGATGGCAAAGGGAGAGTTGTACTCATTGCATACTGGTGGCAAAGGAAGAGTTGTACTCATTGCATACTGATGGCAAAGGGAGAGTTGTACTCATTGTATACTGATGATGTTGGAGTGAGTGAGTTGGGTTTAACGTCACTTTTAACAGTATTCGAGTTATATCGCGTCGTGTCATCTTAATGTGGGAGGAAAGCCTGAAGTGAAGCAGGTCTCAGACGTTTACCACTTCGGTGAAACCCACGAGCACGGGTATGGTGCTGACAAACCTAGAAACATAATCGGGGTGAATCGGGATCCGAACCCACAATCACAGGTTTCTGGCGTGCCTAAGGGACGCAACTCTGCACAGCGAATCGCGGCGCCTTAGACGACCGTGCCCCCTGATGATGTTGGAGAGTAGAACGGCTTGTCTGGAGTGAATTGTCTTTCGGCGATCTATGTCGTTGAGATTCACGTATTTCCTGATGTTAACATTTGCAGGAAGGAAGGTTATGGCATGTGGTAATGGAGACCCGGGAGACGAGGGAGTTGGGATGTGTAAGAGAGTGAGTGAGTGAGTGAGTGAGTGATGCCTCTTCCAGTATTCCCGCTATATCACGATGGGGCACAACAAAAATGGGCTTCACACATTGTACCCATGTGTGGAATCGAACCTGGGCCTTCGGCGTGACGAACAAACACTTTAACCACACGACTACTCCACCGCCCTCTCAGAATACGAACTGTTTTTGGTGTGTGCGATAATCTGTTAATATCGTCAGCTGCAGTCTGGCCTATACTCTCCAAAAACAGTTGTCACTTCCAATTATGCATTTGGGCGAAGGAATTATGCGACTATATTTTACAGCGACAGTTAGACAATCGTTTTATCCAAATATATTTAGGCAAACGATTTTTTTGCAATTTTGTACCAGTGAGTGATAGAATTGCGAACATGACCAAAATATCAGACTCCCTTTATGCTATTATTACATAGCGGATGAGTGAGTTTGGTTTAACGCCGCTTTAAACAGTATTTAAATTATATAACGGCGTTTCAGCTTAATGTGGGAGGAAAGCCCGAAGTAATGCAGGTCTGAGACGTTTACCACTTCGATGAAACCCACGAGCACGGGTATGGTGCTGACAAACCTAGAATAATCGGGGCGAACCGGGTTTTGATATTCCTTAGACGACTTCGAAGCGTTCGAATTAAGGATTATGTTGTATTACTCAGTGCAGACATGTTGTTATTTGCCCCGCTTTGAGTGAGTGAGTATGATTTTACGCCGCTTTTAGCAATATTCAAACAATATCACGGCGGGGGACACCAGAGATAAGCTTCACACATTGCACCCATGTCGGGAAACGAACCCGGGTCTTTGGCGTGACGAGCGAGCGCTTTAACCACTAGGCTACCCAACCGCCCCTAAACAATTTAGAACGAGATTATCTCAGACAATGAATGAGTATATATATATATATATCTATCTCATATCGTTTAAATATTGATAGATGAGTATTCATATATGATTTTTTTTAAATATTAAGTTATGTCATATAAATGTATTTATGCTTGTCGTAAGAGACGATTTCATGAATCGGGTGGTCAGGCAAGGTGACTTGGTTTGGTGTGTATCCTCCTGCCTCTTCGGTGTGGTATTGTTGCTCATAATATCAACCACTGGCTTAAGCTTGTCTGGCCATGACTACAGGTCGTCGTCATATAGCTGGAATACTGCTGAGTGGTCATTCCATTGGTCGGTCAAAGTTCGCGCAAGGTCGGTCTGACGTGACCCGCAATGGGATGTCCTCAGATCTTTGTTTAGCGACAGCGAGAACTAAGATCTGATTTTAATGAGATTGGACATTAAGCAACAAACACAATATAACGGTACATGCAATGAATGATTTTAACCTCATTTCCGTGTTTTATTTCAGTGTGTGATATGCCTAGGCGCCAAGGCAACGATGCAAACCTACCCATGTGGGCACAAAGTGGTATGCCGGAAGTGCTTCATTAAGACAATACAAGTGGCCGTCTCGCAGAGAAGTCTGCCACTGAGATGCGTGATCTGCCGTTCGCGCATTCTTAAACTCCGACAGGCGGCGCTTCCTCCGATGCAGGTGGCAGCACCGATTTCCGGTAGATACCTACCGAAATCTCCCAGCATTCGACACTTCCAAAAGTAGATGTATTTCCGGCCACCCTTATTAGGGCATACAATATCGTGAAGTATTACACTGACTTGGGGCCAACGGCCCAAACTTAGATTTACGACCTCCATGCCAGGTAGCCATGGGCAAATCTAGTTCTCCTACTCAGACTAGTGGACTCCATATTCAGCGACGAATTCGTTTGTTGTAGTGATTACCAATCGCTTTGGAAAAGAAGACATGGCATCAGGAATACGTGAGATCGGTGACTGGACATTAGACCAGGGAGATTTACAATCTTGAACGTAAACCCACAGATGGCTTGAAAACAATCTTCATCCGGGTCTCCAACGCCCGAGTATCCTTACCGAGGTGTGAAAATCGCCCAGAACAGCGCCGATTGGTATAGTGTTGCCAACAATCGGATAAAACCGAACGTGCCAATCTCGCATCCCCGATACATTCCGAACGTGGCAGGCGTGACCAACGAAGAAGATGAAGAGGAAGCTTGACCACATGAATAATTGCATCGGAAAGTCAAGGTCACATATGACTTAAGACCTAATGTCAAGGTCACAGGTCAACATATCGTCATTTGTTTGACCGCAAGATTATGCATAAAATGTCATTTGTAAAAACTTCCAAATATGAGTGTCAGTGACATGAATGCAGTACTGAGTTCGAACATCTGAATAAGTTGCTAAATATTGGCACATTTGGTAAAAGTATCCGAGAAAATGGAACAATGCCAAGTGTCGAAAGATCAAAAGCAAATACCGTGTCTAATTGACCTTTAAATATTTCGAATGTCCGAGGGTTACTTGAACTTATCCTAAACAACCACGGGAATACAATTTTATATTAATTCTTGAGCCGACAAAATGATATTCTTTCAGGTTTATGTGTAACTTTAGAAGGAAGATATCATATATTAATGGCATAAAATATTTCATTTGACGTGTACATGACGTTAACCGAATCACAAACATCTGGTTGAACAACACAATCTTAACAGTAACCTTCGTCAGAAGGGCACTTTGCTGAATAGGAAGGCGTCATGTGGTATTTCATTATCAGTAGCTATCGGAAATCTTCGGAAATAGCAGCATTTACAAGTGGCGGTATCAATGCTTATATATTATATATTCACCTGCAAATATCAAACAGCATTTGTTCACTCGCGTGTCCAAACTTTGAGATATCGATTCAAAGTTACAGAAACAACTTTTGAACTTTTGACACGTCACCCGAAGTACATATGACCAGCAGGTTTAACCACAGGGTCTAAGTCACAGGGTCTAACCTACAGGATGTAACCAGCGGATACCCTAAGATTTAGTGTGATGTTAAAACGGCCAGAGCTCTTGTCATCCTCCTCATGATGTACGATGTAAACATTCCTTATTACTTTGGGCAGGGCTTTAGGTGAAATTATAATGTCCTCACACGTGTACTTGTTGAGAAAAACTGGTTCATCTATTATCCGCTTCCAACCCCAACAAGATGGAACCTCGATAGACCGAACCTTATCAGAACGGACATTGGAGTTTCCGAACAATTCTTACAGAAATTAATTTAAGACGTTTTCTTTCCGTGACTCATAATGAATTATGAAAAAACGAATGATATTGAAGGAATTGTTTTGTATATATTGATCTAAGCTTCAGTTCCAAACGTCACAATAACTAATATTTTCCCATTTTTAGCATCTTTTCAAGATGATACGTCGCAGATACAACATTTCTTGGCAACATTGCCGAGGTAGTATCGAGTATTTATCCAAGTCAAAGTCCGTGTGAATGTTGAGCGAGTGAGCGTGTGTAGAGTTATCAATAGTGCTTGGCTTACATTAACTTAACATCCAATACATAGATATATATATATACATATATTTTGTTAGAAAAATCAAAATATTAAAACTCAGTCCCTCCAACCCTCAGCCAAAACCGTAGTCGTAGAAACCTGCTGGAACATGCGAAGAATGACATGTGTCTTTAATCGATTTCTCATTATTATTCAAACATTCGAAGTCAGTGTTGAGGTTGAAACACGTTTTATCCTTTGTCTCATTTTTGTACTACAGTGCAACCTCGTTATACAGGACTCCGTTAATCCGCATTTCGATAATGCATAATCAGAACCATTTCGATAATCACAAGAACTATCTGCTTAAAGCAGAGTCCATTGTACGATTCCGACCACCTCATGGGCATGTGTTTTATGAATCACTATCAAATAGTGATGACCCCAGGTGTTCGCGGAAAGGTGGGCGCACCCTGCTCGACCAGTGCAAACACATGCAAAGGCAAGTCAATTATCCACAATTAAAAGTGGTACACGTCAAAATAGGGAATTGAATGGGACATCATTTTGGTCACTGGTTTTGGAAGCGCGTCCTCGGGATGATCACTGTTGTAAACGTCTACATATGGTAGAGGGAACATTAATATTACCAATGATTCGTTTATCCGGACATTTGTGAATCCGGACGATTTCGCTCGAAACGGTACCATCTGAATTAACGAGTTTCACTGTACAGGGTTTGCTAATCTTTGATTTGAAAGCAGTTTGCTGGATTTAGAAGTGTGTATTGCGTTGATGGAGTTGGATTTTGTACATGGGATTATTTTCATTGCAGAAAATGATAATATAGTTCTTCGTGACTTACTGGCCTCAACGAAGATGAAACTGTCTCCATGATTACCTAAATTGGCACGAAGTCCTTGGCAGTTTTGTTGTCACTGCATAGTATGGTGTTGTTGACAGTTAATATTCAGTTGGCAATGTTTGTCCGCGTCTATTATCTAGAAATGTTATTATATGTTTTATTTCATTAAAAAAACATAATCTGCAGGCCAAAAGAAAGTATACACCCATGTTTGATGGTGGCCAAGAAATGAAACAAACAAGAAATGGTTATTCGATGATGATGTATTTGATACGGGTATCATAGTTGTGTTTAGACGTAAGTTTTGCAGTGTTTCGGGGACTGTTTTCGGTCCAGTAACGTTTTGATACCGTTTGTCATTTTTTGGTCTCTTTTTTGGATCTTGAAGTGTATACTTTCTTTTGCGTGGCAGTTTTTTGTACATCAGATACATCAGAGAAGTAGAAATTTTGAATATATTTATTTATGTGTTGCTAGAAGAATGACCATTTGCTGTTATGAAATGTGATCCGTTTCGTTGAATTTGTTTGACAGTGACTGTATTGTTTGACAGTGACTGTGTTGTTTGACAGTGACTGTTTTGTTTGACAGTGGCTGTTATATTTGACGGTAACTATGCATACTACAGCATACGATCTGCTCGTTCCGGGTAGGGCACACCGATAGTGTTAATGTTCCACACAATATAGCACCAAAGTTCTGTGTGTCGGCAGCCCGATCGTTGAGTTAAATGTTTCTTTTTTTACAACTTTTACATTTTTTATCACATAAATAAGATCAATCACCGTTACCCAAATCTTCTAACAACTTTGTTTTGTTCATGCGGAGCATAACTGAAATTACATCGGAGCAGAATGAGAGCAAGTTAGGTAGCATCCCTCTCTCAATGATTCAAACTAAAGGTGAATTCACCATTTAACCATGGGCGTGTTAACCATTATTCCCATCCTCGATCCCTCCTTCAGCCAACTAAACCAATCAACCAATCAAAGCCCAACCCTGTTCCTTCCTCCAGATAAACTAACCAATCACACCCAATCAAACACAAAACCCTGTTCCCTGCTCCAGTTAAACTAACCAATCACAACCCATCAAAGCCCAACCCTGTTCCCTCCTCCAGATAAACTAACCAATCACAGCCAACCAACGGCTTTGTGAATACTCATCAATCACCAACCCTGTTCCCTCCTCCAGATCAACTAACCAATCACAACCAATCAAACCCCAACCCTGTTCCCTCCTCCAGATAAACTAACCAATCACAACCAATCAAAGCCAAACCCTGTTCAATCCTCCAGATAAACTAACCAATCACAGCCAACCAACGGCTTTGTGAATACTCATTTCTTAACTTTCAAACCTACCCACAGAAACTATCCAACCCCTGACCCAACTTTCACAAGAAGTACCTAATGAAACAACGGCCAATGTCATTGTCAATGTCATCGGGACACAAGACAGGGTTAAGATGACATCTTTAAAGAATCAGGCAACGTGCTATCAGTGTGGCCTCGCTTAAGCGGCTTCTCAAGTACAGTCGATAATGGCTGAATAACAATCATCAATTTTAAAGAAAATAAAACGAAGCTTGATAATATTTAGTCTCAAATAACGAATTAAAGGAAAATATCATTGTATTATTTCAGATCTAACAATAGTCGAAATTCAATTCCGAAGACATTAAATAACAATGCAGGGATGCTTTAAAAGGCCTGTTTGCTATTTAACCTCTATTTCGTGCCGCTGGGGTTTAAAGGCAATTCGGGGAAAGTGTGTCAGAGTGAATTATTTACTCATAAAACTCTTAAACCCGCCTTGAGTGGGAACAATCAATGAACGCCTGACCCTGTCGAAGGCGGTATCGAGAATGCTATTTCCCTAAAACCATTCTAAATTTAGAGATATCACCTCGAGGGAACCTCACGCGTTTGATAGATGTTTTACTAATGGAGCCTGCGGGATTTGTCACTCTGAGAGCCCTGCCTGGGGGGAGGACTCACTTAAAAGGGGAGTATATCCTAAAACAGTCTCTTATTCATACCCCGGAGTCCCCAATGAAGCTCTATAATAGGGTTTCGAATGGCAATGGTTAAGCAAATTCCGTTCCAACCCACAGTGGTGCTTAATCGGAAAATGTATAGTATTAAATAGAGTGGAAACATTCTACAATCGAACGAGAAATAGACAGTGAGTACTCCTTCATGTCTACGTGTACACGATTCATAGCAACATTAATCCATTTGTCATGTCGAATAACATGAAAATGTGTTTCGAGATCAACATTGATCGCTTGAATGATAACCTAACATTTCAATTACATTTTGCAAATAGGAAAAGCATTAAGATGACAAATGTCAGTTCAGATTAATCAGATTATTCCGTATGACGGACAATACGCAGGGAGCCCTACACTACACTACGTTACGAGTTCGTCACGCTGGTAAAACCAGATAGAGTCCGTTACGGCGCATGTGCATGCGCATGCGTGAATATCGGGTTGGACCAACAGCCATTATTTCACTAGTTCAAGACAGCAGAATCAGCTACATCCTTTCGGAGCGTTCCACTTTCGAAAACATGCAACGTCTGACCCAGTATCTATATCAGGATGTCACCTTGTATGAGAATCAATACCATCTCTCTCACGTAAAGAAAACATTAGTATTGATTTACAACCGATATGATGCAAAATACCGTGATTTCTTTTCGGTTTCTACGAGATATTTTTCCCAGGCCTTGTGATAAAAAAATCAATATTCAAATTCACATCACAATCTTATGAGCCACGACAAGAATATTGGCACTTAGTCGTGTTTCTCCCCTCGAAACGGATTTCGTTCCCTTACTAATTCTATGCAATCTGCATAACAGTTCAATGGAATATGATATTATATTATATATTTTTCTCATTAAAGAGATGGAACTACAATCGCAAGATAATCATGCATTTCTTGATATTATGTACTAGACATTCATGATAGACTTGCATGTATGGAACACTCTTCCAAAGGAATGTAGTATGTCCTGTCTCGTAATAGTTGATGCGTGACGTCATACGTTGAAGTCAACACTGGGCTTCCATAGACGTGAGTGTTAGAGTGTTATGCTTATGCGAGACACTTACAAACTAAATATAGCCGGTTGAGAGCATACGAGTACAAAACGCTATCGTGCCTTGAAAACACATCCTTAACGACAAAGCGTCTTTGATTTCATAGTATTTTATAAACCTGTTTCAAACACCATTTTGAAAGATGCTATGTGAAGCAAGAAGAACAATTATAAACGGTCGATTTGTTAATGAAGGTTTTTTTTGGTGCATTGTTCGATCGTGAGATTGGACATAATGGTGCAATGATGTTAGTAAGTTCCGTATTTAAACTGTCATTCGTCTATTGTCGCTGCAAGACTATTGGTACAAGTATATTGATTTTCACACAGTATATCTCTAAGTGGTATAGTCAGTATGTTTACAGACAAACCGTTTGGTGCTTTGTCTCTTAAGTAAAGTGGTATAGTCAGTTTACCTCAGAGACAAAGCGGCAAACGGTTTGTCTGTACACAGAAACCATGAGGTTTAGAACCAACGTCAGAGTTTTGACTTAGAACGCAGACTGAGTGAGTTGGGTGTAACGCCGCTTTTAACAGTATTCCAGTTATATCACGGCGTGCCAGCTTGGGAGGAAAGCCCGAAGTGATGCAGGTCTCAGACGTTTACCACTTCGGGGAAACCCACGAGCACGGGTATGGTGCTGACAAACCTAACAAACATAATCGGGACGAACCGGGATTTGAACCCACAATCATAAGTTTCTGGCGGGCCCAAGGGACGCAACTCTGCACAGCGAATCGTGGCGCCTTAGACGACTGGGCCACCCGTGCCCCTAGACCGCAAAGAAAGATTATACATGTATATGACTGAGCTATGCAAGGTAACATGCTTCTGTTTTTGTATCAAAGTCCCGACAGATTTCTTTCATGTAGTCTTTATATTTGAGGTGTTGCCAACCTGAACTGTCGAGATGAGAGGCTGAGTATTGAGTTGGTAAATAAAAACAGATATATAACGCTATGTGTGTGTTGTCATTTGTCTGTTTGGCGTGTGGTCTTCGTTACTTTACTCTCCCCGTCAATGTTTTTACGACATTCACGATCACTCGTGACATTCCGAGACAAGCGGAAGGGGGCGGGCGATGACGAATTTCTCAGTGGACTGAACGGAAAGACACGAATTAAAATTGTTATTGTTTTTTATTTGGGGCTACATCCGCTGTAACGTTAGTCTCCCCGTCAATGTTTTTTACGACTTTACGATTTTGCCATTATAATTCCGTGTGTGAACATGAACTTTATATACCATTTGCGACTAGATAACTTGCATCTAACCCTTGAAGATCCCGGTTAGACTTGATCTTCAGCAACCCATGTTTGTCGTAAGAGGTGACTGACGGGATCGTGTGGTCAGGCTCGCTGACTTTGTTGATGCAGGTCATCGTATCCCAGTTGCGTGGATCGATGCTCATGATGTCAATCACTGGATACAGACGCCGTTAAACAACAAACAAACAAACACTTTTTAGAGTGAGTGAGTATTATAACGATGCTTCTGATGGTATTTCTGTTATATCACGGCGTGTCAGGTCAAATTTGGGATGTAAATTAATAGTGATACAGGCCTCATACGTTTCCCACATGCATGGAAACCACAATCACGTTGAATCGTGGTTCCGACCCCTTTGTATTTAACTCCCGGTACGACTAAGGGAGACCACTCTGCACAGCGAATTGAAGCGCCGTATAACCTTTAGTACATTAGAGAGCTCCGCGATAAATCGCAAAGAACAATGAAGAACGAAACGTGGTTTATTTCACGACAAAACTTTGTTCTATCATGACGTCACTCCTGAGATTCGAATATGCGCTCGCAACTTGATGACGTCGTATATTGGACGACATTGTTTTTGAGGGGGGAGCGTCAAGTGAGTTGTTGCCCATATATGATGCTGGACAATGTAGATGAACGCAATGGTCGAACGATATCATTCAAAAGTGAAATATGACAATCGGTATTGGGAGAAAAGGTACAGATAATAGACAATGAACATTGTGAGAATATCCGCGAAATACCAAACGTTACCCACTGTTCAAAAAATGGACTTGTGCGACATTGCCGACGTCAGATTGCATTCGGGGGTTAACCTCCCAATTGTCAGACAGCCCAAGTGTCAGACCGCCCAATTGTCAGGCGGTCCAAATGTCAGACGGCGTATACTGGGACTAGGTAAGGTTAAGTGCTCTGATAATTGTGACCTGTTTACCTTCGTGTACAGTGGAACATCTCTACACAAATAACAGAGAACCAAACTATTATTTCTCAACCCAGCTTTAGCAAATGTCCAACCTTCTCCAAACGTTCAAGAAGTCCTCTGCGGAGTGCACACTGTCTCCTTCAGACGCTGCAGTCTCCATCAGACTCTCAGCTCCTCTTCTCCCTGGATGGGGGAACAGCACCAAAGTCTGGGTCAGCTTAGCATCTTCTGGCTTCTCAATCCCTTGTACCAGTTCCACAAATCTGAAGAGGTTGGATGCTGATGTGGGAGACTGCGGAAAAAACATGCAAAATAAACCCTAACTTCAAACGATTTTATCGAGTCCCATGTTCTATGTCCTTGAAAAAAACCGTGCACAGATCAAACGTAACTTACAAACACTGGTTACAAATCTGGTTCATTTGTATCACCTAACGCGTTGAAGTATCTTACTCTGCTTACAGTTTGGAGATGCTCCTTAATTAAAAAGGTAAGACTATAGCTAGGTAGTGATACTCGTCACACTTCACTGACCTGTCCGATGAATGGCACATCTGAAGATTGGGGCGTCTGAGTGAGTGAGTGAGTGAGTGAGTATGGTTTTACGCCGCTTAGTCTGACAATTTCGAGTGAACCATTCAGGGAGCTATCAGTATTTAAAGACGGGTAAAAAAAATTTAAAGGTTGTACATTTAAAAAACACCCTTAAAGTTGAGGTGAGGTGAGGTTTAACGTCGCGTCCAAGATTATTGCACTTATATAGCGACGTGCATGCACGTGCGTGTGTAGCTGCTTGTACTAGTCCGGACTGATGCCGATTTATAGTGCTAGCCCATTGAGATACCATGCCGCAGTTTAACATGATTACCCCACTCAGACACAGTATACTGACTCCGAATCCTTGTTTTATCCCCTTAATGCCGAGCGCCAGACAGGGTAACAACAAGTACCATCTTTTAACGTCTTTTGGTATGATCGAATCCCGGACCTTCGGCTCTCCGGGCGGACGTTCTACCACTGGACCAAGGAGGCGGTAACATCCTTAAAGAGGCTGTACAAAATGATGATATCTAGTATAAGAAATAAACGACCACTGGTCGTTGTTTATTGATCCCCTCATGGTTTATTCTCCCTGCGGTGTTTATTGAACGATAAGCAACTACCACTCGACGTTTATTTCTTAAATAATGTCAGTCTTGGGAAAAACAATCCAATTATGACAATAGTTTCATAACAGTACATAAAGATACGTCAGCCTGTCTAGAGCAAAGTTTATCTATACTTGAATGTCCATTTTTTTAAATACGCTAGACACGAATTCCCGCACTATTTTTAATTATGAAATATACTTTTGATGTTAATATTGACTTGATGCTAGTTGGCACGGCAGCTTTACCTAATCATGTGAACGAAAAGATATTTTAGGAACGACATACATATATAAAGAAAACAAAAATGTTTGAGAGCAATGTTAATGTACCTACGTTTCTATCATTTAATGTATTAATTTAAATAAGCATACGTGTGAATCTAAACCACATGGCTACCCGACCGCCTCTCAGTGCATACTAAAAAGTGAAGAATTATAAATCACTCTTTCACTCACTCGCTCGCTCACTCACTCACTCACTCACTCACACACACACACACACACACACACACACACACACACACACACACACACACACACACACACACACACACACACACACACACACAAACATACGTACACACACGCACACCCATACGTACACACACACGCACACACACACAAACATACGTACACACACGCACACCCATACGTACACACACACGCACACAGACACAAACATATACACATACGTACACACAGATACACTCACACTCACATATAAACACACACACAAACACACTCACAAACACACACACTTACATTCACCCACATACACTCACATACATTTTTGTTTCGTCACAATCCTCACAGAAAACATCGGATTTCTAAAGTCGTTAACAATTTCCAAATGTACATGCACACAATGAGCGACATCTACTAGATTGACATCTACTAAACCGACATCTACTACACCGACATCTACTACATTGATATCTACTACACCGACATCTACTACATTGATATCTACTACACCGACATCTATTAAACTGATATCTACTCAACCGACATCTACTACACTGACATCTACTAAACCGACATCTACTACACTGACATCTACTACACCGACATCTACTACATTGGCATCTACTAAACCGACATCTAATACACCGACATCTAACACACCGACATCTACTACACCGACATCTACTACATTGACATCTACTACACCGACATCTACTAAACTGATATCTACTACACCGACATCTACTACACTGACATCTACTAAACCGACATCTACTACATTGACATCTACTACACCGACATCTACTACATTGACATCTACTACACCGACATCTACTAAACTGATATCTACTACATTGACATCTACTACATTGACATCTACTACACCGACATCTACTACACCGACATCTACTACACTGACATCTACTACATCGACATCTATTACATTGACATCTTCTACACCGACATATACTACACTGACATCTACTACACTGACATCTACTACACCGACATCTACTAAACCGACATCTACTACACTGACATCCACTACACCGACATCTACTACACTGACATCTACTTCACTGACATCTACTACACTGACACCTACTACACTGACATCAACTACACTGACATCTACTACACTGACATCTACTACACTGACATCTACTACACTGACATCTACTACACTGACATCTACTACACTGACATCTACTACACCGACATCTACTACACTGACATCTACTACACCGACATCTACTACACTTACATCTACTACACTGATATCTACTGAACCGACATCTACTGCACTGACATCTACTACACCGACATCTACTACACTTGCATCTACTACACTTACATCTACTACACGGATATCTACTGAACCGACATCTACTACACTTACATCTACTACACTGATATCTACTGAACCGACATCTACTACACTGATATCTACTGAACTGACATCTACTACACCGACATCTACTACACCGACATCTACTACACTGACATCTACTACACTTACATCTACTACACGGATATCTACTGAACCGACATCTACTACACTGACATCTACTACACCGACATCTACTACACCGACATCTACTACACTGATATCTACTCAACCGACATCTACTACACCGACATCTACTACATTGACATCTACTACACCGTCATCTACTACACTGACATCTACGACACCGACATCTACTACACCGACATCTACTACACTGATATCTACTGAACCGACATCTACTACACTGACATCTACTACACCGACATATACTACATTGACATATACTAAACCGACATCTACTACACCGACATCTACTACACTTACATCTACTACACTGACATCTACTACACCGATATCTACTACACTTACATCTACTACACTGACATCTACTACACCGATATCTACTACACTTACATCTACTACACCGACATCTACTAAACCGACATCTACTACCCATGTCTACAATGACATCAACTACACCGACATCTACTACACTGACATCAACTACACTGACATCTACTACACTGATATCTACTACACCGACATCTTCTACACCGACATCTAATACACTGACATCTTCTTCACTGACATCTACTAAACTGATATCTACTACACCGACATCTTCTACACCGACATCAACTACACTTACACCTACTACACTGATATCTACTACACTGACATCTACTACACCGACATCTACTACACTGACATCTACTACACCGACATCTACTACACTGACATCTACTACACTTACATCGACTACACTCACATCTACTACACTGACATTTACTACACCGACATCTACTACACCGACATCTACTACACTTACATCTACTACACCGACATCTACTACACTGACATCTACTACACCGACATCTACTACACTGATATCTACTACACTGACATCTACTACACCGACATCTACTACATTGACATCTACTACACCGTCATCTACTACACTGACATCTACTTCACTGATATCTACTACACTGATATCTACTACACTGATATCTACTACACTGACATCTACTAAACCGACATCTACTACACCGACATCTACTACACTGACATCTACTACACTGACATCTTCTTCACTGACATCTACTACACCGACACCTACTACACTGACATCTACTACACTGACATCTTCTTCACTGACATCTACTACACTTACATCTACTACACTGATATCTACTTCACTGACATCTACTACACTTACATCTACTACACTGACATCTACTACATTGACATCTACTACACCGACATCTACTACACCGACATCTACTACACTTACATCTACTACACTTACATCTACTACACTTACATCTACTACATTGACATCTACTACACTGACATCTACTACACCGACATCTACTACACCGACATCTACTACACTGACATCTACTACACTTACATCTACTACACTGACATCTACTACACTGACATCTACTACACCGACATCTACTACACTGACATCTACTACACTTACATCTACTACACTGACATCTACTACACCGACATCTACTACACCGACATCTACTACACTGACATCTACTACACTTACATCTACTACACCGACATCTACTACACTTACATCTACTACACTTACATCTACTACACTTACATCTACTACACTGACATTTACTACACCGACATCTACTACACCGACATCTACTACACCGACATCTACTACACTTACATCTACTACACTGACATCTACTACACCGATATCTACTACACTTACATCTACTACACTGACATCTACTAAACCGACATCTACTACCCATGTCTACAATGACATCAACTACACCGACATCTACTACACTGACATCAACTACACTGACATCTACTACACTGATATCTACTACACCGACATCTTCTACACCGACATCTACTACACTGACATCTTCTTCACTGACATCTACTAAACTGATATCTACTACACCGACATCTTCTACACCGACATCAACTACAGTTACATCTTCTACACTGACATCTACTACACCGACATCTACTACACTGACATCTACTACACTTACATCGACTACACTGACATCTACTACACTGACATTTACTACACCGACATCTACTACACCGACATCTACTACACTTACATCTACTACACCGACATCTACTACACTGACATCTACTACACCGACATCTACTACACCGACATCTACTACATTGACATCTACTACACCGTCATCTACTACACTGACATCTACTACACTGATATCTACTACACTGACATCTACTAAACCGACATCTACTACACCGACATCTACTACACCGACATCTACTACACTGACATCTACTTCACTGACATCTACTACACTGACACCTACTACACTAAAACCTACTACACTTACATCTACTAAACCGACATCTACTACACCGACATCTACTACACCGACATCTACTACACTGACATCTTCTTCACTGACATCTACTACACTGACACCTACTACACTTACATCTACTACACCGACATCTACTACACTGACATCTACTACACCGACATCTACTACACCGACATCTACTACATTGACATCTACTACACCGTCATCTACTACACTGACATCTACTACACTGATATCTACTACACTGACATCTACTAAACCGACATCTACTACACCGACATCTACTACACCGACATCTACTACACTGACATCTTCTTCACTGACATCTACTACACTGACACCTACTACACTGACATCTACTACACTGACATCTTCTTCACTGACATCTACTACACTTACATCTACTACACTGATATCTACTACACTGACATCTACTACACTTACATCTACTACACTGACATCTACTACACCGACATCTACTACACCGACATCTACTACACTGACATCTACTACACTTACATCTTCTACACCGACATCTACTACACTTACATGTACTACACTGACATCTACTACACTTACATCCACTACACTTACATCTACTACACCGACATCTACTACACTGACATCTACTACACTGACATTTACTACACCGACATCTACTACACTGATATCTACTACACCGACATCTACTACACCGACATCTACTACACCGACATCTACTACACCGACATCTACTACACTGATATCTACTACACCGACATCTACTACACCGACATCTACTACACCGACATCTACTACACCGACATCTACTACACTGATATCTACTACACCGACATCTACTACACCGACATCTACTACACCGACATCTACTACACCGACATCTACTACACTGACATCTACTACACTGATATCTACTACACCGACATCTACTACACCGACATCTACTACACCGACATCTACTACACTGATATCTACTACACCGACATCTACTACACCGACATCTACAACACTTACATCTACTACACCGACATCTACTACACTGACATCTACTACACCGACATCAACTACACCGACATCTACTACATTGACATCTACTACACCGTCATCTACTACACTGACATCTACTACACTGATATCTACTACACTGACATCTACTAAACCGACATCTACTACACCGACATCTACTACACTGACATCTACTTCACTGACATCTACTACACCGACATCTACTACACCGACATCTACTACATTGACATCTACTACACTGATATCTACTACACCGACATCTACATTGACATCTACTACACTGACATCTACTACACTGACATCTACTACACCGACATCTACTACACTGACATCTACTACACTGACTACACCGACATCTACTACACTTACATCTACTACACTGCCATCTACTACACTGACATCTACTACACTGACTACACCGACATCTACTACACCGACATTAACTACACCGACACCAACTACACCAACGCCAACTCCAATAAAAAAGTTGGTCCAAACAATCCAGTGTTTCATATTGTGAGCAACAGTCCGTGGCGTTCACGTATGGTGCATGCGATCCCCCATGCCACCGATCAACGTGATCGCCTCTTACAACAAGATAGGTTGCGTGGGATCAATTCTAACCAGACACCCTCCGAGTAACGGGATTAAGGGGATGTAACTGTATATATTTTCTGATTAAGAGTAACACGATACATCGCGAAAATATCAAATACCAAGTTGTAGCAAGAATAATATCACATATCATCTCCATCAATATCTCGACATCTTGGATTCTGACATTTCAGGATACGATGAAAAAAGCTAACGAACTACATCAATACTCTATTAACATGTGTTTTATGACGAGGTTTATAAATAACTGCAATCTTTAAACACGTGCCTTTGCTCAATATCAAAGAGAAATGTGATGAGCCAACTGACTCTTTCTGTGTCGTTTCAGAT
Source organism: Haliotis rufescens (assembly GCF_023055435.1). Lineage (NCBI taxonomy): Eukaryota > Metazoa > Mollusca > Gastropoda > Lepetellida > Haliotidae > Haliotis > Haliotis rufescens. Next base: position 32,431,029 of record NW_025963780.1, read on the forward strand.
CTGTTTAATACCCTCGGGCGAATGTCTTGAAACAAAATATAGATCCCGTTTCCATCTCGCTCAAGACGTGCTTAAGGAAACTAGTAATGCACTATTTTTTAAGAATCGAAGAACGGTCTTCCTTAGACTATTCACGATGGATATTTGGTAAACCTTCGAAAACGTTCAGCCGGTTATGTAGCCCGGTATACACTGGAACAGAAATCGGCTACGATTCGGAATATTTTTCTGTCTGCGTAAATGTAAATGATGCTTGAATGAAGCTTTTGAAATTATGTAACCGATAGATATAGTAATCAACATTCGAAATGTGTTCAATTTAACTACGGATGTGGAACAATTTATCTTAATGATATGTTCTATAGTATGGCTAACGTGTGTAGGCCGTTATGTTTGATAACTCAGCAAATTTGATTCCAAACATAAACATTAAAGCTGCGTATTTTGACAATACAACTATCACAATCTGAGTACAGTGTTTGTCAGAATTGATATAGATGTTGTTTCCCTACGCATGTTGTATACACGGGTGGTAGACTGGTCTGAAACGTTGCAATGCTTCATGCTTCAGTTGCGTCCCCTAGCCGTGACAGGATGCCAGTCGTGTCATGCTCGAGGTCACGGGTTTAAAGTTGGGCTCTCCTGACATTTTTCACTAACATGCTCTGATAAAAATGAAATATTGTATATGTGCAAGACCGCACAACTGATATGTCAGTGGGCGGAACTACTGGCTCCCCGGCTATACGTGGTACTTAACCAGACAGTGACGTCATTACTCTCTTATTCTGACGGCATGCCAATGCTGTTTCAGACCAATTAATTTCCTTGATACACACACATGAACTATAGAGAGGTGTCATGTAGCGTCATGTTTGTTTGTTTTGTTTGTTTGTTGTTTAACGCCGCACTATGCAATATTCCAACTATATGACGGCGGTCTGTAAATAATCACGTCTGGACCAGACAATCTAGTGATTGACATCATGATCATTGATCCACGCAATTTGGATCGATGACATGTATGAACCAAGTCAGCGAGCCTGACCACCCTTTAGAAGGCTCTTACGACAAGCATTGCCGCCTCTTACGACAAGCATAGTCGCCTTTTACGGCATGGGTTCTTGAAGATCTATTCTACCCCGGATCTTCACGGGTCTAGCGCCATGTATCGTAGTTTGACTTGTAAATGATTTACATATAATGTTAATGTGTGTTTATATATGTGCATCAGTGTGCGCGCGCGTGTGTGTGTGTGTGTGTGTGTGTGCGTGCGTGCGTGTGTGCGCGCGTATGCGTGTGTGTGTGTGTGTGTGTGTGTGTGTGCGTATGCGTGTGTATGTGTGTGTGTGTGTGTGTGCGCGTTTGTGCGCGCGTGTGAGTGTGTATGCGTGTGTGTGTGTCTGTGTGTGTGTATGCGTATGCGTGTGTGTGTGTGTGTGTGTGTGTGTGTGGGTGTGTGTGTGTCTGTGTGTGTGTGTGTGTGTGTGTGTGTGTGTGTGTGTGTGTGTGTGTGTGTGTGTGTGTGTGTGTGTGTGTGTGTGTGTGTGTGTGTGTGTGTGTGTGCATATGAGTGTGTGCGCGTGCGTGTCTGTGTGTGAGTGTGTATGCGTGTGTGTTGTTGCGTTGTTTAGCGCTGCACCCGGCAATATTCCAGCTATATAACGACGGGCTATATAACGGATTCATATGAAAAGATCCACTCCTTTGGGGAACGTTGCCACGCCATCAAACAACCTGGCCATCCGATCCTCTACAACCTGGCCATCCGATCCTCTAACAACCTGGCCATACGATCCCCTACAACCTGGCCATCCGATCCTCTAACAACCTGGCCATCCGATCCTCTAACAACCTGGCCATCCGATCCTCTAACAACCTGGCCATACGATCCCCTACAACCTGGCCATCCGATCCTCTAACAACCTGGCCATCCGATCCTCTAACAACCTGGCCATCCGATCCTCTAACAACCTGGCCATCCGATCCTCTAACAACCTGGCCATCCGATCCTCTAACAACCTGGCCATCCGATCCTCTAACCACCTGGCCATCCGATCCTCTAACAACCTGGCCATCCGATCCTCTAACAACCTGGCCATCCGATCCTCTAACAACCTGGCCATCCGATCCTCTAACAACCTGGCCATCCGATCCTCTAACAACCTGGCCATCCGATCCTCTAACAACCTGGCCATCCGATCCTCTAACCACCTGGCCATCCGATCCTCTAACAACCTGGCCATCCGATCCTCTAACAACCTGGCCATCCGATCCTCTAACCACCTGGCCATCCGATCCTCTTACAACCTGGCCATCCGATCCTCTACAACCTTGCCATCCGATCCTCTAACAACCTGGCCATCCGATCCTCTAACAACCTGGCCATCCGATCCTCTTACAACCTGGCCTTCCGATCCTCTTACAACCTGGTCATCCGATCCCCTACAACCTGGCCATCCGATCCTCTAACAACCTGGCCACCCGATCCTCTTACAACCTGGCCATCCGATCCCCTACAACCTGGCCATCCGATCCTCTTACAACCTGGCCATCCGATCCCCTACAACCTGGCCATCCGATCCTCTTACAACCTGGCCATCCGATCCTCTTACAACCAGCATTGGTTGGGGACCAATTCTTACCCGCAATCCTCATGGTGGTCATGCCACTGAATTCAATTATATAAAGATATTACTAAGATAACATCAATGTCAAATTTCGCAACATTCCTTTTGTTCCTTCTCATCTAGTCGATGAGGTAGCCTAGTTATTAATACCTTTCGCATCACACCAAACCCTCCCGTCGATTTCGGAAACATTTTTGAACGCCATTCTGGGTGCCCCAGTAAGCGATATTTCAATCATACACCTTTATTTATTTATTTTTTAAAAACAGGTCTTTCTTGTCTTTATAATTGCCTGTCTAAAAAATATTTGGTGAATTTTAATTCAACCATCTGTTACATGTAAAGACGAAATCAGCCTTTGGTTGAAATCTGGAGGATTGTTGACTGACACCGACACAATCGGAACCGATAATCGGGGTCGAGAAAATACGTTTTTAGACCGATAGGCGGTGAACAAGGGCGAACATGGAATTATACAGTTTTTGTTCATTATAGAGTTTGTTCTTCTGAATCGATGACACATTGATTCGGCGAATCTCGAGAGATATTGAAGAATAGAAACAAAGACCCGGGTTGTACATCTAGTCGCTGGCTGTCAGTTATTCAAAACACTCGCTCATAACCCAATGTCTCTTCGTCAGATTTATCCGCTACAGAACGGAAACAGCCAATCACAGTTGGCGCAGAGAGGTATTGAGAAGGATTATTTAGAAACTTAAAAGTCTCTTTTGCTTCAATTTGCAGTTTTACAAAGTTGGAAAAATCCTTACAACTTTGCGTTTAAAGCCTCTTGAAACTGTTTCTTCATAAAGTTGTGAATTCTGTAGGATTTATTCATCAATAGTCCAGTGTAGAATTACCTTATATTAACGTGTTTTGAAATGAAAATTCCTTAAATTAAACCTTTTTAATAACAAAAAATTATTTGACTAATTAATTTATAAAAGCGCAACGTCCTCTTATAGTTTGAATAATGAAATTTTGATTTTGTAATTAACACGTCCCATTTTATTTCTGGAGACCCAATAGTCCAGAAACTCTGCGGTCTTTGCCCAGTCTCGGTCAAAGGTATTAAACATGCTGTTTTCATGGGAACATACTGGGGAAGAAATAAATTTTTACAAAATGTTCAAAATCTCAATATTTACACTATGTCGCCCATGGCGAAAAGTGGCCCATTCCAGTAACTGGATTCAGGTTGATTTGCAACATAGGCATACCTCGTCATAGTGATTGTTGTGAATTCCTCAAAGTTTTGTTTGTTTGTTAGTTGTTTTACGCCGCACTCAGCAATATTCCAGCTATATGACGGCGGTCTTTAAATAATCGAGTCTGGACCATAATCCAGTGATTGGCAGCATTAGCATCGATCCACGCAATTGGGATACGATGACATGCATCAACCACGTCAGAGAGTCTGACCACCCGATCCCGTTAGTCGCCTTTTACGACAAGCATAGTCGCCTTTTACGGCAAGCATGGGTTGCTGAAGACCTATTCTACCCCGGATCTTCACGGGTCACAACAACTTTGAGATGAGATGCATGTGTTGTGAACTTTGTTTGAACATGAACTTGCGGCAACGTTGCATTGTGTTCTCCATGGGATGCAGTGTTTGACACGTGCCAAATGAACAACTGAGAATGAGAATGGAGAAGGGAATGGGAGATCCTTACAGTTTAAATAGGTAATAAAGTAACTGAATGAATCACAAGTCAAAACAATACATACATGTATGTAACTCTCTCGGTATAACATAAAATAATAATCTTTTGTCATTTAAGCTACATGTACGTATATACCACAAATGGCCGTTTAATGTTCATTCTGCCATGAACGTCGAAATTACTCGATTCTGATTGGTCAAATCACAATAACCACATGTGACTGAAACAGACGACTTGCCAGCCGTATCAACGTGGAAGCTAATGTTTATATAAAAGTACTTCTTTCGCAGTCATTGTCAGTTGGTATTTATAAATATATATATGGATAATTACAAGTAACAAAATCCAGAGATGCGGTTACTACAATAGTCAAAGTATGCGTGGCATAACAGAAAACAAGTTGAAGCGAGAGAGCTTTAGATCTTAATATGTTGAGCCCCGTCTCTTCATATCACAATATCGCAAGTTGACAACGCGCATACAGGGACTAGAACCAGTTTAGAGATTTGTGATTTTTCTGTAAGCTGATTCCCGACTCTCTGTGTGCGTCGTCAACTTGCGCCAAGCTGGGAGTCAGTACGTTCAGGCCTCCATTTCCACACCCGGCTTAGTTCAACTGGTTCAGCTGGGCTCGAAATGTACGGGACATAGTTTAGATGTAATGTCAATGCAACTTGCACACCTGTTAGCTCATTTTCTGATAAGATTAAAAAATATCGAATATGTCAATACTGTACAGTCGTTACCCGTAAATGGAGCATCACTAATATCCCGAGACCTCCAATAACGCGATATGAAATGATGAACGGGTTATAAATGAAAACTGTGTGGATGAACTCAGTATGCTGCTTAAACTATAATACCAGAACCTCAAACACTATATAACAAAATGAGCAAGAGATTTCATGCCATCTGTATGCAGAGGAAGCGGCGTTTATATTCTAAAAGCATAAGTTACACATCAATGTTATATTAGTGGTTGTGACAATGTTGAAAATACCCCTCAGTCAGTGCATGTGTATGTATTACGCCGCTAATAGCAATACTTTTGCAATATAAGTGAGTGGGTATAGTTTCACACCGTTTTTAGCAATAGTTCAGCAATATCACACGGGGGACACAAGAAATGGGCTTCACACATTGAACCCATATGGGAGAATCGAACCCGGGCCTTCGGCATGACGGGCCAAGCGAAGACACAAAATCAGGCCCCATACACGTACAGTACATGTATATGAAAACAAGAAACCTTCGATGCGATGCATCAATACCGCGGCAAACTTTACGTTCGTCAAATTTAATGTACAATATAATATATTCCGAAAATGTTTAACCAACACAGGCATGTTTAAAACAATATGAGCAATACTTGTTTCAATTCATTCCGTTTAACATCTTACACCAAGTTTTTGACAACTATGGGACTACTTTACCTACTGAATTTGATAAACAATGTCTTTCCACAGTAAATGAGTGCGTTTTAATTATATTTCAATGTATTTTATATATGTGGAGTTTATTCCTACATCTTACATTGGATTGCTAAATTTCATATGTTTAGCTTTAGTAGATACACGAAGGAGTGATTTCGTAATAGTGAGACAGCGAGTGAGGTGATTTGGACGGCTCTTTCAATTCATTCAAATGACATCCAGCAACTACCATACATTCCCGTTATGGTTATGATAGAATTACCCGGCTGGTTCCACAAACTGCAACCAAAGTAATTAGTTTGAAGCTGCATATACATGTAAGATATTATGCAAGATTAATTTGCCACAGTTACATGGTACTTAGTACTCCAAGTCCTATCATAGACATGTATTGTCATTTTATCATTACGTATATACATGTACACATGTATCATCAAGTACATATATTTTCATTCATTGTTCATAAATTTTCATCTTTTCCTGTACACGTGTACACGAATGTTGGGCCGTGAATCAGTCCAAGTCGATTACTCCAATAAATTACCCTCGCTACCAAAGCTGTAAGACTAAACCATTACATTAAGGGCAGGGTGGAAGGGAAAATAATATGGTCCAGGGACTGTGAGACAGACTAGCAAGGAAAGGGCTGCTTGCCGTCGAAATATTTAGGGCTAAGCAAATCGAGCCATTTGAGACAGTGACTCCTCACCTGTTTGCATCCATCATATACCAGTCACTACTGTCACAGCTTCTCTTTCCCAAAGAAAATTAAAACGAGTAATGTCGGAAGTGTATATTTCTAAACCTACAAAATTATAATTGAGATACATGTTTCAAATTCAAAGTTGTCAATGTACCTTGAGTACAAGCAAGTAATATGTGGTGCTGGTACGATTTTGTGTGGCTATTGTGTAGTGTAGCATTATTGTGAATATCAATTCACAATAACACATTTTCTTTTTAAAACAGACGAATTGTGCGTTGGTAATGCTTTAATCTCTACATTAACAATACTGAAAGAAAACTAACCCCTTTATTGCACCACTGTGCCCAAGCTTGTTCTATTATGCCAACAGTCCAAACTCGAGACCTAGCAACATATCCGATTACACTGGCCCAGGCTGACCCTAGCGGGACTCCGTCAGTTCTCCATGCGATACTCACACCATAGTCTGTCCCTTAGTCGTGGGTCATGATTGTGAAATTTATATTTTTTAGGTATTCTGTTTTACTAAAATCCTAGGCAAGGCTAGATCATACTAACCAAGTCTAGTTTAGTTGAGTCCAAAACAGCAGAAGGGGAAAGGTTCTTTCGAATGAAAAAATATATTTGAAAGAAATGTTTTCATTGACTTCGTGTTAGTCTATCTGTCCCCAGATCCAGATCTAGATTTGAAACAGACTCCAAGTGAAGAATGATTTGACAAGTCTAGATTGCCTAAGTTCTGGTCCTGAAATCAAGCATTGCTCTGTGATCCATTTGGAGTCTATTGAGCAGATTTATAATTTTAACTACGGCAATTGTATTTCTGGGATGTTGATATATATATATATAGATAGATAGATAGTTTATGATGTAGCTAAGGTACGTGCACGTGTAAAAACTGTATTTTGTTGTCAACCAAAGAAGATCTTCAACACCTTATAATTGTAAACTGTTTTGAAATGTCTCGCCTCATGAAAACGTTCCTTGTTTCAATATTGTATTCAGTTCCACTAATGACTGTACACAACATTTATATTTTTCACATGTATACGACGTGTGTTTGTTTAACATTTTTCTGTGTTGAAACACGTATTATTACCAGACAATCTCAGGTGGACACGGTTTAACATTACTGTGCCCTCACCCTGGTTGTTGTTGTTATAAAAAAAGAGCTACAGCTCATTGCATTTTTTGGTTATAGTCTGTCTGACTAAAGTGGACATGTGCATGTGAACTCTGTTCAATTAGTGGCTGAAATGCCCAAAAATGTGAACGTGCGTCTGCCTTTCCCCTCGTTCACCTTCGTAATCCTTGATTATGCCAGAGTTCTGAAATTAAGTGACAATGTTGCTGAACAGTAGAATCTGATGGACGTATTGTGCAGAACCTGTTTGACACTATGGGTTCCAGGACCACTAACACTGGGAACAGTGGCACTCTAAGCTGAAAAGGTTTGGTCCTAACCGCCCCAACATCTACAAGTTTGTAAGCTTGTCGCCATCATTAAGAAAAAATTAACAGTCCCATGCTGACACCTTTCTCTAAATTCAGGCCGGTCGCAGGCTGCCAACATAACAAAGAGAACAAAATACAAGTGTGCTTAGTCAAACAATGAACTTACGACCGGCAGAAAAAAACTCCAGTTGAGTATGCCGATGCTGTATTTCAACCGTGTTGTCCTGTAAAACGTGTTTGAAGATATATGTAGACCGTAACCATTAAACATGCTTATTAAATCCATAATCATATAATTATTTTTAATAGAAACAGTATCTTAATTTGTTCTTTCACTGTATCATATTGCGTATTTCATCTGTATTAGTCCGGCAGAGAGGACAAAATCCAAGAATTGGGGGATAAAGTCTTTTTTATTGCTGGATTTGTTTAAGTACACATTCCAGGTTATGAAATTGACTGATGACACTCTGTCATCTTTGGGCATTTTAAAATATTCAAGATGGCCGCCAAGATGGCCGCTAAAACATGAAAATATCTCTTCCGTGCTAATTGTATGGAATATGGGACTACTTTTGGTGCATATCACTATTGTTTTGCCTTAAACATATTAGAATATGTTATTCTTAATGAAATAGTTTCATTTGGAAATGTAATTAATCAAAATAATAGGCAATATGTCTATGAAAAACCCCAAATCAGTATATATCGTTATATATACATTGTTATTATATTATTCAGTGTCAACTGGGATGCTTGTGGATTTTCTAACGATTGTTAATGTTCTATAGTTACAAAATAAGATAAATTCCCACTGCATTTTGAAATCAAATTATAAAAAAACAATAAAGATAAATAAAAATAATTGTAACCTCAAAAGAGGTGCAAATAAAGCAAAACCTATTATGTCTGTTATACACATGGTTATGTTAAATTGTGTTAAATACGTTTAAGAAATTCATGCCAAAACAAACTGGGCCAAAAAAGATTGGGCCAACTTTTTTGGAAAAAAAGAATGGAACAATTAATGACTGGTCCCTTTCAATGGCTGCCTCAAAGCTTGAACTTGACATCTCAGCATGCACTGCAAACACGAAAACGACGTTTTTTTCCGTATATGGTCATTGGACGGAAAAACGACTAAAAATTCATTAAAATTGATTAATTGGTTATCGTCTAGAAAGTGTCCGGAAAAGCGTCGAGTTTTTCAAGCGTAAAATGGACGGAAAAACGATGCTTTTTGCTCCGCCTTGTACCAACTGTTAACGGCCAATCAGATGGCGCTGGTCCCCCGACGCACGTGAAGCCCAAGGCTTCTTTTCGGAAGCATTAGGTTTCGTATTTCTGGCATGCCTTGCTCTAGTATCTGTCGCGCGCAGTGCAGCGAGATTTGCTGATTAGTCAGTTTTAGGATATGTAACATGGTAATGGAATTCAGACACGCGCCAAGAAGTCAAACCAAACCATGTTACCAAGTTTAGTGAGATAACATATCCCTCCGCTATGCACAGTTACCTCTATCGGATAATGGGTTGTGTTTCATTTGGTTATAACAGTAACTAATTTTGTAATGTGAAGTTTACACGATACACGGCTTTTCCATAGGACGAGAGGTGGGTCACGTGACGTTTATCAGGTGACTGTATTCTTGAAATTACGTAAACACTGACTACTTCCACATTCCTGGGGAAAACCCTGGGAATTCCCAAGTACGAATTCATACAGAAGCTTTGTTTTTCATCATTTAGACCCTTTAATTTTGAACGTAGCGTCTTAGCATACTCTGGGATAAGTCATAGAGTTTGGTTGCATGCCCGTTCAAGGATACCCATCCTAGAGAAAAAAAACAACCCAAAAATCCAAACTATCGTTGTGACAATCTACAGCAATCTATGAATTTACCTTAGTATCTATTTGACACATCTTTACAATCACTTTTCAATGATCGGCCAATTGATCAGTGATGACAAAGGCTTGAAATCGCCACAGGTTAATTAACAACTTCGGAAATATCTCCCGTCACGTTTATCGTGTCGGCCATTTTGTACTTGATGTAAATGTATTACAACGCTCTGTCATTGTGATTGACTTACTGAGGTAGTTCTTAACGGACCTTCTCATCTAATGAGGATATTTTTTGGAATACATTTCTTGTAAACAAACTAAAACAGATGTTCCTCGCTTTGGGGGGAACTATTTTATTCCGGAATGGCCTAGTAAAGCTGATAGTAAGTCAAGGCACCATGCGTGTATATGATCTGTTATTATATGTGTTTAACAAATACGGTTTTGGGCGTTAATAAAATACACTGACGCAAGTATATTCTAATCAAATCAATTGGATAATTGAATATGCTTTATTTTACATATTACATAACATCACTACACAAAATTTGGACAGTTGCAGTAACACACTACGGTGATCGCATTAAACACCACTTTGAACAGTATTTTAGTTATATCACGGTGTATCAGACTGATGTGGGATAAAAATCCGAAGTGGTTTCAGCCCATCCAACGGGTGTTCGCGAAAGGTAAGCGTATTCTGCCATACAGGTGGCACCCGTCACAAACACATGCAAGGACAAGTCAATTGTTCACCTGAACACACAATGATGCCCGTCCTCACTATTACCGAGCATGTAAATTATATTGTCCGTCAAAAACATGGACGAGTATAAGCAATATGTTCCTACAGGTAATACATGTCATACATTTGACAAAATGTATTGGCTCAGAGCATTATTGTTCATCACAGCGTATAGACTCGGCATGCAGATGAACTCATCAGCGCATTTTTACACTTTATCTTTTAACTGGCATGTTAAACTTCTATTTCATAACTCAGTTTTATTTGCACGGATCACTATGGAATCTTGGAAGGGACATTGTCGCGTTGTCGTATTGCCGCATTGACGCCCTTACAAAAACAAGCAAAACGTGGCCAAATTAACCAAAGCGCGACAATTCGACAACGCGATATTTTGGCCATTTGTCGCATTGTCGCGTTGTCGCATTGTCGCTCTTTGAATAATCTTTTTCTATATTTTACAAAAGGACGACAATGCCGTAACGCGACATTTTTCAATGTCAAAATATGTCTCGTTGTCGCATTGTCGCCCCATCACAAATATGTATAAAAGGCGTAAAGTTCGATTAATGTTCCAGTTAGGAAGCGGTAACCAAGTTATATCTGTCGTAGAAGTTCAACTTGATACATGTACGTCTTGAATTGAAAACACAAGTCCGTCCGCGAGTCCATAACGTTTTATGGTGAGCTCTTCTCTATAAGTGCTTAGTGTTCAACTCCCAGTTTCAAACACGTTGTACCTCATCAACAATCCACATTCCTCTAGTGCAGTGATAGTCCGGAAGATCTTACTCTTGACCGTATCAGACAACTGACGAGTGCACGCCTGACCTGTGACCTCATTACACCCCCCATGAGGTGTTTGCAGAAGGGAGAGGGGCAGGAAATGTGTGCTCCAGCCCAGCGCGGAGCTCGCGACACACTGTATACTGCATGTTGTATCCAGTATATTGCAGTTGATATACTGTATACTGCATGTGATACTGATTTGCGGAAAAGCTGCAACTTTCGAGATTCCAGATTCAATTTGCATTTATTTCATACACAACAGACCGCCGTCATATATCACTGGAATACTGCTGAGAGCGGCGTTAAAACAACTTGTTTTCATAATGGAGCGCTGCAGTCATTTAAAATGGAACCGTATACATGTGTTGTACCAACTCAATCACTCTGTTTCGAATATTCAGCAGCAAAAATATATAATAACCAGCTGTGAGGAGAGATATAAGATTTGTATAAGCAGTCAAATAGGGATGATAAAGGACCCCTCACTGATTAGGTTCTTGTTTACTTAAGAGCAGAGTTGGCCATGTTAGATGATATAACGGTGTCCTCCCAGATCGCCTAATTTCTCCCCACAAGGTACCAAAATACAATTAGGTGATGTGGGTATGCCATGCCTGGATGAGATTTATAATTAGGTAATGTGGGTAGTTGGAACAGTCCACTTTACTGAATGAAGGGATGACAAGACAGCCAGAGATACATAGTTTTACATATCTTAATCAACAATATATTATAACAAGTAGCCTCTATCAAAAACTATGTGTCTCTGTGTCTCTTGTTGAATTAGCATTAGATAAGGTTGAGAAATAATTTGGAAAGTGTGTCGTCTCCTACCCCAGCTGGCGCCATCACAAATCGTCAATCACCCACTGACCCATAGCCCCGACAGCTGAATGTCCTGCTATTTTTCAAAAATTAAACTACAAGCGGGGGTATTGATTTAAACATATTTTATTTCGGAAAACCAAATGGATTAGGCACAAGTGACACACTTACGAGGCCTTCTCCTATTACATTGTAGCTCCAGTGTCTGCTTCAACCAACTCACTAACCGTGTTATTGATGATGAGGAAGAAACCTAAACTGATTGTATGTATGTGAAGAAAACCTTGAGCCAATATTCATTTTTGAAAGTTCAGAATAATCAATTATCCTTAAAAAGAATGCCGTGCTTGTTGACTTTATAATGTTTCGACAGGCATTTTGCCAGTTATCTTGCTTATTTAAGAATCAAATTATGTTTTAAATGATACCAGTTCATTTAGAATACCATATTCTAATTAGTTGAAAGCAAAATATTAGATATTTGCTCCAAAAGTGGTATCATATTCCATACTGTTAGCAAGGAAGCGATATTTTCATGTTTTGGCGGCCATCTTGTCGGCCATCTTGAATATTTCAAAATGCCCAAAGATGACAGAGTGTCATCAGTCAGTTTCATAATCTAGAGTACATCATTAAACAAATCCAGCAATAAAAAAAACTTTATCCCCTAATTCTGGGTTTGGGGAAAATATTCATTTCTCTGCCGGACTATATATGTGTAATGTGTACATGTATAAATGACTACACTTATACCGCATATTCTGCAACTGACTATAATTAATCACCTTATTATTATCTCTCCATTTACCATGGCTGACTGCACCAATAGCCTTTTAACAGTGGACATTATTTGTTCAATAAGGAATATGCAGGAAATTATATGTAACAATTCACTGTGTACTAATTACATGTTTGAATGTTATCAGTTTTGCGTTCTGAGATACAGTGATGTAAATATCTTCTACAATTAACAATACATATATATAACAAAATACAAAACTCTCTGCCGGAATGTTTCGTGGAAATCATTCGATCAAGTAAAAATGACTGCGTGACAAGGCGAATCGACTATTTATACCCGATAAAAGAAACTGCCTTATTTTAGGAACAGTGCTATAACATGACATTCGAAATTTCTAACTAGCAGATACATTAGAGACATTGACTAGACTATATGTACGTAATCCGTATCAATCAAAGGTGTAAAAGAAAACTAAAAATCATCTCTGGCGGAGACCCACCAAATTACCAAGTTTTACTAATTACTACATTTATGACAATAACACGTCCCATTTTAATTATTGAAACCCAATAGTCCAGAAACTCAACGGTCTTTGCCCAGCCTCGGTCAAAGGTATTTACAAAATTAAACATGCTGTTTTATGGGAACATACTAACATGGGAAGAAAAAACGAAAAGAAATTTGTTCAAAAACTCAATATTTACACTTTGTCGCCCATGGACTTGCCAATGGGCGAAGTGTGGCCCATGGGTCTGCCCATGGGCTAAGAGTGGTCCATGGGTAGGCCCATGGGCGAGAATATTTTCCTTTGCTCAAAACTCATGTTTTTGTTTCGCAAATACATAAATTTATTTATTTCAAGTATCATGACACAAAGGAAGAATGTCCGATGTAATTCCCTATTTTGACTTGTACCATATGTTCCCGTGTTTCTTTTTGGTGAACAATTGACTTGCCTTTGCATGTGTTTGTGACGGGTGCCACCGGTGGGACAGGAAACGCTCACCTTTTCGCAAACGTTTGGTATCATCACTATGTGACTGTGGTTCATAAACACATGCTCATGATACAGTTGGAATCGTACAATCGACTCTGCTTTCGGCAGGGATTTCTTATGAATAAGGAAAGGGTTTTGTCGCTTTAAATTCTATCGATGATACAGATTTTGGGAAATATAACGGTGCATTTTGTCAATCAATAAAATCGCGTTCAGTTATCGTGTAACTTTTTTGAAAATATATGACCAATGGAAAGAATCATATTGTTGTTATACTTTCACTCTTATAACACCCAATCACCTGTAACATGCATATGTTCGTGTGAATGCATGTTCAGTATAGTAAGGACGTGTGGGTACGCACCCTTGTAGCCACCTCACCTTATCAACGTACATGTATGTGCTTGTCGTACGAGGCGAGGAAATGTCAGATGAAGGCTCGATTAGTGATTGGCCGTTGTCATATACATTTGCTCAAAGTTTTCAGCGTATAACATTTAACGAAAAACATGAAATCTTGTTTGTAACCTAACTTTACAGTACCCCTGCATCAAGCAAGTAACGCACTGGCGTCACGGAACCTTTGTATGAATATTGCTAATTTGTGAGCTATATATTTGCATACTTGCTAATATATTGCTAATTTGTGAGCTATATATATTCGCATACTTGCTAATATGTTGCTAATCTGTGAGCTATATATTTGCATACTTGCAAATACCAACATGCCACCACTGTAAACAAAGTTCACTCGGTGACTTCCTTAACGGGATGCGGGTCCATTAAATGAGTAGGTCCTCCGCATCTTTAAACAGTAGTTCAGTTGTATAACGGCGTGTCGGTGAGTCGGTTTGATGTGGGAGGAAAGTCCGAAGTTGTGCATATCTTTGACGTTTACCAGTTCGATGAAACCAAAGAAGACAGGTATGATGCTGACAAACCCAGAAATGTAATTCAAATCGGGATTCGAACTATACACAGCGAATTGCGGCGCCTTACACGATTGGACCATGACGTGGGTCTCTTGAAGCGCAGGGATGTGTTTGGTCTGTCTGCGTGCGTGCGTGTTTGTGCTTGGCACAATTTGTGAAGTTCAATTCCGGTGTCCCCCGTCGCGTTGATACCGAGGCTCCGTGGATGGAATAGATCTCAGGCAAACACGACTGGGCGTAGGAGGCAACGTAATGACTGGGGGACTTAGATGATGCATGTCATCGTATCCCAATTACGCAAATCGTTGCTCATGATGCCAATCACTGCACTGTCTGGTCTAAACTCGAATAATTACAGAGCGGCCATACATCAGGAATACTGCAGGAGTGCAGCGTTAAACATCAAACAAGGATATTGCTATGAAATTGTTAAAATGGCCCACCCTTCCATTCAGTCACTCGACCACACTCACTCACTCTGTCATGTAATTTAGCTCCGAATGTAATACTCTCAATAATGTTACACATGATTTCTGATAGTAGTGTTATTCTAAAACAAAACCATTTGATTACAAACACATAACATAATCTCATACTGTATCGTTCTCTTGTTCGTCCATCTGTTGTGCTGTTTATATATTTAAAGTTAATCAACCAGCCACTTCTTACATGATTATTTCATTTATTCGAAACACACGGCTTTAAGATTCCCGATCGCCAGGCAAATTCCAGTTCTGAATACGCCACCTTGGTGATGCATTTTTAGCGTAATAGACATAGGTTAAAACAGATTCGCTCTGACATAACTGATAATACATTACGTCATTGCGCCTGTCGATGATGTGTATGTTGCCTAGCAACAATTTATACACGTAAGAGAAGAGACATGGTAGACCGTCTTATATCTCACTGACGTCCAATATGAGTGACGGCTTGACATAATGGACTGAAAAGGTCAAATATGCCATTTATTCAATATTGAACTTCCAAATGACGTTCAAAATAATATTTCAGTTAAAACTTGATTATCTAAGTAACCGTGGCAACAACGAAATAACCATGCTGTGGTTTGGAAGGTTTGGAACCTCACGCTGTTAGCAGAATTCCTGGAATGAACACGCGAAATAGCAATGTGCGTGCTGAGAATTCATTTGTTGTGAGAAGAACTACTTTTGTGATCATGAATTTGACTGATGATACAGGTTTCCGATCAATGGGAACACTATCCATAACTCCACACAGTATTCGGAGTCCTCCCCGTCCCTAAGCGCACCCTCCCCCCATACGAAATGGGGTACCAGAAAGGGTGGGGTATGTTATACCCGTCATATCAAAACACACTTACACCGATTTGCAGAAAGCGGCGGTTCATTGAGAGCTTGTTAACTTCTTTAACATCCGTGAAGGACTGACTGTTCTGTCTGCTTTCAAGGTAATTACTTTCCATTTATTGCATCAGAGCACGCGACCACAGCGTTTGCTTCAATGTATTTTTACACAACAAACATTACTGTTTTCTTTACAATATAATACCAACAGAAAAAGCTAAATCGGAATTTCAACGATTTTGGTTTTGCGTTGTTAACTTTAACGATATTTGCATAATGTCTGTTTTGAAATGAAAGTTGGCGTCTTGTGGCTTATTCATTGTAACAAAACCCTTGTGAAATGATATGGGTATGGAGGCATTGACACAAAAAACGGAATAACATTACACTATTCTGTTTTTTTATCGTTTCCACTTAAGTTGTGTGTTAAATCAGTTAGCAGAACTTCTGCAAGACATGTAACTGAGGTTTGAAATATATCAACTATACGAATTATTCTAAGTAGCGTCTCAAGAGTACTATACACTCACATAGTTCACTGGACTATAAATTCATATTAAATTTCCGAGTCAGTTGATGTTTGCTAGGATTTGGCTACAGCTGTAAAACCAGATATTTCCTATTTTAAAAATTGAGCCTATTATTTGTTATTTATTTTTAGTGGTAGACAATTTCGTTACCTTTCATCAGACTAAAGCATAAATATTGTTTTCAAGCATTAACTGGGACAATTGGTTCTTTCGATAAAAACCCCAGTCCCATTTTGACTCATCGTCTTGCATTACCTCAGCAGCAACGATGACGTTGCGTAGATTGAACATGAACATTGACGGTCTCAACAAGATTGTCTCCTCTAATAGAAAGAATGATTATTTTTAAATAAGATACACGACATTACTGTAAGTATTATAGCAGAAAGCATCCAGGGACAATCGTCATCTTGTCATCATTTGGCTGGAGCCCCTTCTTCATCCCCCACGTTCCCAGCAGCTGTGACCGCCTCCGGGGTCTAGTGGTACAGCGTCCGCCCTGAGAGGGGGAAGGTCCGGGGTTCGATCCCCGACCGCGTTATACCAAAGTACGTCAAAAGATGGTATTTTGTTTCCCTGTCTTGCGCTCGGCATTAAGGGGCTAAAACAAGGACTGGTCGGCTCGGAGTCAGTATACTGTGTCTGAGTTGAGTTTTCGTGTTAAACTGCGGCATGGTATCTCAGTGGCCTAGCACTATAAATCGGCATCAGTCCTGACTTGTACAAGCAGCCACACTAACACGCACACATGCGCGTGTGTGGACGTTGGTATATAAGTGCAATAATCTTGGAAACGACGTTAAACCCCATTTCACCTCACCAACCCCAGCAGCTCGCCATTTATCAGGGATCGGCATTACTAGTCTCAAGTAGTACCTCTCAACACCATTCTTCCCCTCTGTCAAGTGGTCAAGTGGTCAAGCGTGAAAGGTGCCTAATAAGTTTGGAGGAACCCATTAAACTTCTAACATCATAAAACACAGCTTATTAAAAAACGAAACCAGAGGCACAATGACGTCAATGTACATGTAATTAACACGTACCATTTGTTCAATAGTCCAGAAACTCAACGGTGCCCAGTTTCGGTCAAAGGTATTTACGAAATAAAACATGCTGCTTTCATGGGACCATACTAAGGACATTTTAAAAAAACCCAACATTGTTCAAAAACTCAATATTTACACCATGTCACTAGGGGCAGGCCCATGGGCGAGAATACTCAAAACTCGTGTTTTAGTGTCGCAAATACATTAAGGTGTTCTTAGAAGTTTCATGTCACATAATTCAACTCATTTTAACTTAATTCAACTATTTTATAGCGTTATTGAAATGTTTTGCCCATAGGCGAGAAAAGGATTGGCCCATGGGCGAGGATATATTCCTTTGCTCAAAACTCGTGTTTTAGTGTCGCAAATACATAAATATGTTCTTTGAAGTTTCATGTCACATAATTTAACTCATTTTGAACTTAATTCAACGATTTTATAGCAATATTGAAAATATTCTCGCCCATGGGCTAAATATTTCAATATCTCTATAAAATCGTTGAATTAGGTTAAAATGAGTTAAATTATGTGTCATTAAACTTGTAAGAACAACTGTGTGTATTTGGGGAAAAAAACATGAGTTTTGAGCAAAGGAAAATATTTTCGCCCATGGGCCACACTTCGACATAGTGTAAATAATGAGTTTTTGAACAATTATTTTTCATTTTTTCTGCCTTAGTATGTTCCCATGAAACAGCATTTTTAATTTTGTAAATAACTTTGACCATGTCTGGGCAAAGACCGTAGAGTTTCTGGACTATTGGGTTTCCAGAATTAAAATGGGACGTGTTCAGTGCAAATACTTTTGTGACACATTTTTTCAGAGGAGAGGGCATACACACAAGTATATTGCTTCTGTGTGTGAATGCAGGTTATGCATGTCAGTTCTCAGCTTCATACCGGTTGTATATCTGGATTTGTATATGGAACCATGCGTACAGCATGACAATTACTTGCTAGTCGTCAGTCTACAATACATGGGCCAAACCTTTTTCTCGCCCATGGGCGAAATATTTCAATATCGCTATGAAATCGTTGAATTAAGTTCAAAATGAGTTAAATTATGGACTTTTTGAACAAATGGGACGTGTTAATTACATGTACATTGACGTCATTGTGCCTCTGGTTTCGTTTTTGAATAAGCTGTGTTTTATGATGTTAGAAGTTTAATGGGTTCCTCCAAACTTATTAGGCACCTTTCACGCTTGACCACTTGACCGCTTGACAGAGGGGAAGAATGGTGTTGAAAGGTACCACAGGAGACTAGTAATGCCGATCCCTGATAAATGGCGAGCTGCTGGGGTTGGTGAGGTGAAATGGGGTTTAACGTCGTTTCCAAGATTATTGCACTTATATACCAACGTCCACACACGCGCATGTGTGCGTGTTAGTGTGGCTGCTTGTACAAGTCAGGACTGATGCCGATTTATAGTGCTGGGCCACTGAGATACCATGCCGCTGTTTAACACGAAAACTCAGACACAGTATACTGACTCCGAGCCGCCCAGTCCTTGTTTTAGCCCCTTAATGCCGAGCGCAAGACAGGGTAACAAAATACCATCTTTTGACGTACTTTGGTATAACGCGGTCGGGGATCGAACCCCGGACCTTCCCCTCTCCGGGGGGACGCTGTACCACTAGACCCCGGAGGCGGTCACAGCTGCTGGGAACGTGGGGGATGAAGAAGGGGCTCCAGCCAAATGATGACAAGATGACGATTGTGCCTGGATGCTTTCTGCTACAATACTTAATGTCGTGTATCTTATTTTAAAGAGACAATCTTGTTGAGACCGTCAATGTTCATGTTCAATCTACGCAACGTCATCGTTGCTGCTGAGGTAATGCAAGACGATGAGTCAAAATGGGACTGGGGTTTTCATTGAAAGAACCAATTGTCCCAGTTAATGCTTGAAAACAATATTTATGCTTTAGTCTGATGAAAGGTAACGAAATTGTCTGCCATAAAAAATAAATAACAAATAATAGGCTCAATTTTTAATATAGGAAATATCTGGTTTTACAACTGTAGCTATACCCAATCCCAGCAAACATCAACTGACCCAGAAACTTAATATGAATTTATAGTCCAGTGAACTATGTGAGTGTATAGTACTCTTGAGACGCTACTTAGAATAATTCGTATAGTTGATATATTTCAAATCTCAGTTACATGTCTTGCAGAAGTTCTGCTAACTGATTTAACACACAACTTAAGTGGAAACGATTAAAAACCAGAATAGTGTAACATTTTATTCCGTTTTTTGTGTCAATACCTCCATACCCATATCATTTCACAAGGGTTTTGTTACAATGAATAAGCCACAAGACGCCAACTTTCATTTCAAAACAGACATTATGCAAATATCGTTAAAGTTAACAACGCAAAACCAAAATCGTTGAAATTCCGATTTAGCTTTTTCTGTTGGTATTATATTGTAAAGAAAACAGTAATGTTTGTTGTGTAAAAATACATTGAAGCAAACGCTGTGGTCGCGTGCTCTGATGCAATAAATGGAAAGTAATTACCTTGAAAGCAGACAGAACAGTCAGTCCTTCACGGATGTTAAAGAAGTTAACAAGCTCTCAATGAACCGCCGCTTTCTGCAAATCGGTGTAAGTGTGTTTTGATATGACGGGTATAACATACCCCAACCTTTCTGGTACCCCATTTCGTATGGGGGGAGGGTGCGCTTAGGGACGGGGAGGACTCCGAATACTGTGTGGAGTTATGGATAGTGTTCCCATTGATCGGAAACCTGTATCATCAGTCAAATTCATGATCACAAAAGTAGTTCTTCTCACAACAAATGAATTCTCAGCACGCACATTGCTATTTCGCGTGTTCATTCCAGGAATTCTGATAACAACGTGAGCTTCCAAACCACAGCATGGTTATTTCGTTGTTGCCATGGCTACTTAGATAATCACGTTTTAATGGAAATATTATTTTGAACGTCATTTGGAAGTTCAATATTGAATAAATGGCACATTTGACCTTTTCAGTCCATTATGTCAAGACATCACTCATATTGGACGTCAGTGAGATATAAGACGGTCTACCATGTCTCTTCTTTTACGTATATAAATTGTTGCTAGGCAACATACACATCATCGACAGGCGCAATGACGTAATGTATTATCAGTTATGTCAGAGCAAATCTGTTTTTACCTGTGTCTATTACGCTAAAAATGCATCACCAAGGTGGCGTTTTCAGAACTGGAATTTGCCTGGCGATCGGGAATCTTAAAGCCGTGTGTTTCGAATAAATGAAATAATCATATATGAAGTGGCTGGTTGATTAACTTTAAATATATAAACAGCACAACAGATGGACGAACGAGACAACGATACAGTATGAGATTATGTTATGTGTTTGTAATCAAATGGTTTTGTTTTAGAATAACACCCTTATCAGAAATCATGTGTAACATTATTGAGAGTATTGCATTCGGAGCTAAATTATATGACAGAGTGAGTGCGTGTGGTCAAGTGACTGAATGGAAGGGTGGGCCTTTTTCACAATTTCATAGCAATATCCTTGTTTGATGTTTGCAGTATTCCTAATATATGGCCGCTCTGTAATTATTCGAGTTTAGACCAGACAGTGCAGTGATTGGCATCATGAGCAACGATTTACTTAATTGGGATACATTACGGGGCGGTCGGGTAGCCTTGTGGTTAAAGCGTTTGCTCGTCACGCCGAACACCCGGGTTCGATTCCCGACATGGGTACAATGTGTGAAGCCGATTTCTGGTGTCCCCCGCCGTGATACTGCTGGAATATTGCTAAAAGCGGCATAAAATCAAACTCACTCCCCCAGTCATTACGTTGCCTCCTACGCCCAGTCGTGTTTGCCTGAGATCTATTCCATCCATGGAGCTTCGGTATCAACGCGACGGGGGACACCGGAATTGAACTTCACAAATTGTGCCACGCACAAACACGCACGCACACACACAGACCAAACTCATCCCTGCGCTTCAAGAGACCCACTTCCTGGTCCAATCGTGTAAGGCGCCGCAATTCGCTGTGTAGAGTTCGAATCCCGATTCGAATTATATTTCTGGGTTTGTCAGCATCATACCTTCCTTCGTGGGTTTCATCGAACTGGTAAACGTCAAAGATATGCACAACTTCGGACTTTCCTTTTCAACATCAAACCGACTCACCGACACGACGTTATACAACTCAACGACTGTTCAAAGATGCGGAGGACCTACTTATTTAATGGACCCGCATCCCGTTAAGGAAGTCACCGGGTGAACTTTGTTTACAGTGGTGGCATGTTGGTATTTGTAAGTATGCAAATATATAGCTCACAGATTAGCAATATATTAGCAACTGTGCAAATATATAGCTCACAAATTAGCAGCATATTAGCAAGTATGCAAATATATAGCTCACAAATTAGCAATATTCATACAAAGGTTCCGTGACGCCAGTGCGTTACTTGCTTGATGCAGGGGTACTGTAAAGTTAGGTTACAAACAAGATTTCATGTTTTTCGTTAAATGTTATACGCTGAAAACTTTGAGCAAATGTATATGACAACGGCCAATCACTAATCGAGCCTTCATCTGACATTTCCTCGCCTCGTACGACAAGCACATACATGTACGTTAATAAGGTGAGGTGGCTACAAGGGTGCGTACCCACACGTCCTTACCATACTGAACATGCATTCACACGAACATATGCATGTTACAGGTGATTGGGTGCAATAAGAGTGAAAGTATAACAACAATATGATTCTTTCCATTGGTCATATATTTTCAACAAAGTTACACGATAACTGAACGCGATTTTATTGATTGACAAAATGCACCGTTATATTTCCCAAAAGCTGTATCATCGACAGAATTAAAAGCGACAAAACCCTTTCCATATTCATAAGAAATCCCTGCCGAAAGCAGAGTCGATTGTACGATTCCGACTGTATCATGAGCATGTGTTTATGAACCACAGTTACATAGTGATGATACCAGACGTTTGCGAAAAGGTGAGCGTTTCCTGTCCCATAAACACATGCAAAGGGAAGTCAATTGTTCACCAAAAAGAAACACGGGAACATATGGTACAAGTCAAAATAGGGAATTACATCGGACATACTTGTCACTGATGCGTCAAATTTGGAAATGTAGCTCCTCATGTCTGACATAAAACTTTTGGGGGGGCACGGGTGGCCCAGTCGTCTAAGGCGCCGCGATTCGCTGTGCAGAGTTGCGTCCCTTGGGCACGCCAGAAACCTATGATTGTGGGTTCGAATCCCGGTTCGCCCCGATTATGTTTTACAAACTTTCCAGGTTTGTCAGCATCATACCCGTGCTCTTGGGTTTCACCGAAGTGGTAAACGTCTGAGACCTGCATCACTTCTGGCTTTCCTCCCACATTAAGCTGACACGCCGCGATATAACTGTAATACTGTTAAAATCGGCGTTAAACCCAACTCACTCACTCACTCGCTCATAAACCTTTTTGAAAGCTTTACTGAGCCTTGAATGGTGTAACCTTGATCTCAAAGCTTCTGGGCAAGGATTTAAACAAAACCGGAATTTCCACGGGGTTCAACGTATGTTAGTGTGTGAATGTTGATATTATTATCAACACATAAGCCATACATTTCTATATCGAGGTGTATAACACCCGGACATCACTTGCTTCAGAAAGGATACTGTCAAGTTGTGTTTCAGGTACGTTCAGTGTTACATAGACAAGAAGCTGTTCCAGGAAGCAATAATGTTTGAAATCATTCAACAACATTTGGTGTAATTATTTCAAGCATTTATGTTGGGTTTAATCGTTTGCTTCGTGTTATGTTCTTCTTGGCTGCATAAAACAATCCCTCATCAGAGCCCCTCACGACGGCAGCCATTCGGCTAAAACCACTTCTCGACATTATCAGAGTGTCACACGTTGAGAGAATATATTCATCTAAAATAGCTTTCTCCATGCCAGAACAAACAGTACCTCCGTTAGGGCGGTCGATGTGAACTATTTGACCTTCAATCTCCAGGAAATGTTCAGGAAACGCTCGTTTTAACACATTTCTGGCCTCGTCCGAGTCTGTTGCTATGAACAATTTACACGAATCAGCAAACTGTATCTGTTTCTGTAAAAACAGAGCCAATGAATCCAGATCAGGTCCAGACTTTCTAGCTCCATCCCTGGGTATGGTATTTGATTTCCCCATACGTAGATGTGCGCAAATTAAAGTTTTAGATGCTCGTACTGCTTTAGCGTTAAAGGAATCCAACTTTGTCTGTGTATTGGGCGCAAACCGGAAGAGCTGAGAAAATGCGATTCTGTATATATCATGGTGACTTGTGTTCTGTGCCCATTTCACAGTAGAAAAGAGGGGGTTCTGCATGAGACTAGGAACATAATCTATATTTCCCATGTAGAAAGTCACATCCTTGTCATACATCGTTTCCAGACTCTTGTGTTTCATTTCTTGTCCAAACCCTCCACTTTCAATGCTTCTCTTAGTTTCGTGACTCCGACCTTTAAGCTTTGCCTTTTCAACACGCCATTCAACCAGATTTGGAATGACAAAATTTGAAAATTCACAAGGTATTTTCATGGATAATCCAAAGTTTCGTTTCAACATCTGTGAGACTAAATAGGATGAAATTATACCTTTCTGTCTGTCAGCCAGACCGCCACAAAGAGAATTACAATCGTAAATGATGTATTTGTCAACCAAGACGTCCATTGGTGGTGCTACATCCGGTATGACGCCATACCGGTTTGGACGAGGAGTTGTCTCCACTTGCTGAATTGTTCGAGTGACACTTGGTGAAGCCTGACGAGTGTGATTCTTGTCAGACTTCGTTCCAAAACGAGTGAAGACGTGTAGAGCAGAAACAACGTTTTTCATTTGTGCAAGACAGAAGAAACATACTAGCAGCGACGTCACACACATGACAAAAAAAAATTTAATCATTTTCTTCATTTCCTGAAAGGAGACAAAAGACTGCAATAAAACTCGTTACAATTACATCTCATGTGAGCGAGTGGGTGGTAGAGTGTGTGAGTGAGGGTTGGACGCTGCTTCGAACAGTATTTAAGTGATATAAACACGACACTTTGTCGTGTAGACTTACCTTAGGAGGAAAGTCCAAAGGGAGACGGGTCACAGACGTTTAGCAATGTTTTGAAACTTTCGAGCACGCCTTTGGTGCCGGCACGCCAATGGTACTACTTTGGCATTTGAACCCTTACCCAATGAAGCGTGCTATGGCCACGGAACTGTACAGAGAGAGGGTCCGAAGAAAGATCATTATTTCATGTCATGATTATGATTACATGAACTCAACAGGGGCGGTCGGGTAGCCTATTAGTTAAAGCGTTCGCTCGTCACGCCGAAGACCCGGGTTCGATTCCCGACACGAGTACAATGTGCGAAGCCCATTTCTGGTGTACCCCGCCGTGATATTGCGGGAATATTGCTTTAAAAAAGCGGCGTTTGACCATACTCACTCACTCACTCCTATTAACGAAATGAGGCCGGTCATGGTCATACAGCGACAAAACCTTTTCTAAAATCACAAGAAATCTCTGCCAATAGCAGAGTCGATTGCCTGTGTATATGAATCACTATCAAATATTGACGATACCGGGTATTCGCAAATAGGAGAGCATGTCTTGTCCCACCGGTCACAAACACATGCAAAAGCAAGTCAATTGTTCTGCTGAAATAACACGTGAACATATGATACGAGTCAAAATAAGGAATTGCATTGGATATCTGTCAAGTCTACGTTACATGTTTGTAAACACTGACATGTTAAATGTGTACAACCAATTCTCCGTTAAGAGAAACTGTCTACAAACTCTAGTCGTGTTCGCCCAACAGCGTGGTATTGTACAACTGTAGTTTACTGAAACAAATTAGGTTTCGAAACGCTTACCGTAAATCCCGCTTTCAAACGTGTTTTTTTCTATCGTTTCAGGTTTCGAAAATAACGATTTCATAAGAGGTGAAATGCAAGCATCAGATATCATCCAGTTCACCTTCCTGTTCAACCACAAAACAACATGGCGGGGAGGACACGGCAGGATTTGACTAACTTCGTCACTGTCCAAGCGTTCCGTACTCGTGTTAATACATGTACGTGACGTCCTGCTGGTTATCGTCCCACACAGCTGTCAACAGGTGGCAGCAGTTTGACAAGCTACACATGCTACACAGCTTCAGATAAAACACATTCAATCATTAAAACGTATGTTTTGACTTAGGGGATACTGTTATACTTAATACATAACGTAATACGTCAATTTTATTATTTGATAAATGTCATTAATATGCACATATAAAAGATAATATTAAGCAGTATCGATTATCCGACAAAACAGATTCCACTGGGCGTAAACGGCAAAAAAGCGCTGATGATAAAATGAATGGATCAATGAAAATCGGTGATGACACCAGGTGTTCGCATTAAGGAAAGCATGCTGTGCCCTACCGATTGCATCCGCCACACACACAATTTGCCTGGCGTACTTCCATATGTTGCCTGACTAAGATCATATGTATAATATTAGATTTAAAAAAGTTGGTTGGTTGGTTTGTTGTTTAACGCCGCACTCAGCAATATTCCAGCTATATGACGGCGGTCTGTAAATAATCGAGTCTGAACCAGACAATCCAGTGATTGATATATTGAGCATCGATCCACGTAATTGGGATCGATGACATGTATCAACCAAGTCAGCGAGCCTAACCACCCGATCCCGTTAGTCGCCTTTTACGACAAGCATAGTCACCTTTTACGGCAAGCATGGGTTGCTGAAGACCTATTACATCCCAGAATCTTAAAATAGAAAACAAAACAAACAGCACCTACATATATGGATTACAGCAATACCAGACAGACAGACAAATATTTTATATACGTCTCACTCATGATATAATATATTTATGAAATAGTAGTATTTATTTGAAATTGATAATGTTCAGACTAAATAAAAATATGCAACAAAAATACTTTTCATAAAATAAACCTTTTTGTGGTGTAATATAAAAAAAACAGTATGGACAGTAAAATGAATCCACTTGAATAAACACATACGATATTCTCCTGGTTTGACAGATGTAGCTGTTGTTTTATGCCGCTTTTAGCAATATTCCAGCAATATCACTGCGGGGGACACCAGAACTGGGCTTCACACATAGTACACATGTCGGGAATCGAACCCGGGTCGTCGGCGTGACGAAAGAACGCTTTGACCACTAGGCTACCCGACCGCCCCGTAAACAATACGAGTCCTATGTGATCGTATAATTGGCAAGGAAGTTAAATCTGTTTTTCATCTTCAGTCATATCATTACAATTAAAACAAACTCTTTCTTATCATAATTTAGGGGGCATTGGTTTGCAATTCGTAGCAATTCGCTGTGCAGACTATGATCTGAAACCTATGATCGAGGGTTCGAATCCCGGTTCGCCCCGATTGTTTTTCTAGGTTTGTCAGCACCATACCCGTCCTCGTGGGTTTCACCAAAGTGGTAAACGTCTGACATCTGCATCACGGTTGTGCAGATGACCAAAAAAGGTAACTCTGTCAGCAGACACACACGGTAAGGACATTTTCCCAAGGCAAGAGAGTTAACAGTTTCGACCCTTGCCGAACAAGGCTGGAATTCCTTGGCTCGATCATAGCGCCACTAGTGGCTATTAAGAGTTATGTCCCTTCTAAGCCTCTCCTATAGACCAATCAGATTACACCTCTCGTATCACCTGCATTTGCTTCAAACAAAACGGCGGCGCCAAGTCAAGACGATCTGTTCGATAATCAAGATGTATATTGTGATAAAACGGGTCTTACATCTTGAAGTGCATCAAATCACGTGAGCACCTTGATTTAAAACATACAAAGATTGTTAAAATGATATGTTGACAACGAGATAGCGGTGAACATGCTTTGCAAATCCGGCAATCGACCGAAATCTGCATGACAGTTTGCGAACCGGATTTCGATTTCGTTGCGCGATTTTGATTGGACTATGCATAGACTCGTTAGCCCAGCCAAATGTAACTCCATAATACCAGCCTAGTTCGGCAAGGGTGAAAACTGGACTTTTATAGTCAGTTAACTCTCTTGCCTCGGGAAGATGGGTAAGGATGCCATTTGTGGCTTGTTGCCAGTTTTAACTGGACTAAACTAAACCGTTGTCACCCTCGGGTAATGTTAAGACCTTTCCAGCATGAGAAACCCCCATTACATCAATATGTATTTGTTAGCCTCTTTGAGCTCAGTTGCGTGGAATTTGGAAGTAATTTAATCCATGTTGTGTAATGGTGTTGCATTGGCGGTCGAACATTCGTTTCACCTACAAACAGAATGTTTGAAAATGTGAAAAAAAAGTCTTAGATCGAGAAAGACATTATTGAGCACCCTTCTTTGCTATGCCATTTCAAAACGTCAGATGGGAGACCCTTGAAGGAACTGTTTCCTTTGGCGTAGTAATTTGGATTTTGTTATGACGCATGCGCTGTCATCTTCATCATAAACGCCACTTACATATGTCATAGGATTTGAAGCGCCTGTTACTTGACAATGGAAATGAGGTCATTGAGACGAGTTAGTTTCCTCCACCGCGGGAAAGTGTCGTCTGCTGCTCATTCAGATCACTCCGCGGAGCGCTGCAAAGTGGCAGAAAGAAGCAGACGTCATTGTGGCCAGGAGATGAAGGGCGAGCAATCGCCGGCAGTGTTTTTGGCAAATAGTCCCCAAAACATTGATATAAGACACTTAACGTTGAAATATTCCTTGGGATTATACTAAGTGCTTTGATGACCGGACGGTAACGGCTTTGAAATATTTCGGAGAGTTTCAGGTAGTCGAGATGAGTGTATGTGCTTTTCAGGGTGCTGAATTTTGAATAGTTTCAAAGATGTTAACGGTCTTCGTTACCCGTACGAATAAAGTTCATCGATGGAGTGAAGTCAGACAGACAGGGGTTACTTATACCAACCTGTGCTTCAAGGATGTTTCCTTCGCAGTACTTAAAAAGATAATTTTTAAGAATGAGTGAGTGAGTGAGTTGGGTTTAACGCCGATTTTAACAGTATTACAGTTATATCGCGGCGTGTCAGCTTAACGTCGGAGGAAAACCAGAAGTGATGCAGGTCTCAGATGTTTACCACTTCGGTGAAACCAACGAGTACGGGTATGGTGCTGACAAACCTGGAAACATAATCGGGGCGAACCGGGATTCGAACCCACAATCATAGGTTTCTGGAGTGTCAAAGGGGCGAACTCTGCACAGCAAATCGCGGCGCCTTAGACGACTGGGCCACCCGTGACCCCCTTCTAAAAATGAAGTGATGCGTGACACTATCCGAGGCAGTGACGGACTTTATGAGACCTTTGTAATTATTTCGATAAATCCGAAATGAAATAGCATCACAGAAATGCTTCGTCATATCCACAGTGAACTACAATTTCAGTGGAATCCCGAAAAGCAAGTTCAAGAGACCAAAATTATATGAACTTTATTAACGGTATTTTCGGAATAAAATTCTAAAACGTAAAAGTTTCATCTGCACATGTGGGGTAGTGCGGTGAAGTGGGGTGTAACTAGCTCGGAATTATGCAGCCCATTGTTTGACATGGGTACCCAGATTAGCCCCTTCAGGCAGGGTAACAACAATTACCATCTTTGAACGTATTGTGGTATGACGTGGCAAGGGGATCAAATCACCAACCTACCGTTCTCTGGTCAGATGCTCTATTCACTACACCACATTGAGAAACTATCACCACTACCTAATCGATACCTCGACATAATCGATCTTCATCCTACATCTGACCGCCTCGCTGGTCTTGTGGTAGAGCGTTCGCCCGGAGAGCGGAAGGTCTGAGTTTGACCCCCGGCCGCGTAATACCAAAAGACGTTAAAAGATGGTACTTCTTGTTACCCTCATTGAAGGGTTAAAACAAGGACTGGTCGGCTCCGAGTCCGTATACTGACAGTGTGTCTGAGTTGGGTATTCATGTTAAATCGGCATCAGTTCGGACTAGTACAAGCACACACACACACACACACACACACACACACACACACACACACACTAACACACACACACACTAACACACACTAACACACAATAATCCTCGACGCGACGCTAAACCCCTTTCCGCCTCACCTCATCTTACATCTTAAAGAACGGGGAGATAGGGTAGCCTAGTTGTTAAAGTGTACGCTCGTCATGCTGATTACCCGGGTTCGATTCCATACATGGGTAAAATGTGTGAAGCCCATTTCTGGTGTCCCACGCCGTGATAGTGTTGGAATATTGCTTAAAGTGGCCTAAAATCCAACTCACTCACTCTTCTAAGAACTAGTATCTAGAAATCTGTCAACAGGTTATTCAAAGTTTGTACAGTCTTATGAGAGAATGTTGTCTTCCACCTCCAGCAATACCACCCACATTCTTATGGTAGTTTGTACGTTCAGTTGATACCTTTTTATTGTATTTAAATGAATTTCCGTATTCGCAAAGCCAACGAGCTTTGGTTTTACCGTTACGTCTTGTACTACTGTATTGCGAAGTTGTTTGTTTGTTTGTTTGTTTGTTGTTTAAAGTCGACTCATGTCGCACTCATGCAATATTCCATCTGTATGACGGAGGTCTGGGCATGATCGAGTCTGGACCAGACAATACAGTGACTGACATCATTAGCATTAACCACGTCAGCGAGCCTGACCCCCCGATCCCGTTAGTCGCATCTCGCGACAAGCATAGTCGCCCTTTACGGCAAGCATGGGTTGCTGAAGACCTATACTAACCCGGAGTTAGAACATTACGTGTAAGAACATTACGTGCTATATGTTGAAAAATCAGTTGACATTCTGTTAGGGTTTAATCATTACAACCTTAACACGCCATCTCACGTCCGTTTCTGGCATGACCCCGAAGGGAGGTAAATCCACCTGGACCGGGAAATTCGATACCAGCAAATCAACTTTCCCCAATTACTGTAATTAACTTATTCATAGGACTGAACAATCTGTTTCATCTATATGAAATACATCCTCCCATCGGATGTAAACACGATAGGAGTTATTCTTGATAGAGTTACAATAACTCTCGTGTGACACAGCTATATACGTAATGCGTATAACAGGCAGCTCTCAGGGGAGCGCGTCCAATCCTCATTAGTGAAAGTGATGCCTTATTCAACTGTGTGCCTTATTAATAACAAGCGTTCATCACGTTACATATTGTTTCACAAGGAAATTGTTTTTTCGTATTCGTCGGCAACTGTTTGGCAATACCGAGAATGTTGTATATTATATTCTGCATCAATCGATCCAACCCGTGAAGTTCCGGGATAGAATTGGTCTTCATCAACCCATGCTTGCCGTAAAAGGCGACTATGCTTTTCGTAAGAGGCGACTTACGGGACCGGGTGGTCGGGCTTGCTGACTTGGTTGATGCATGTCATCGATCCCAATTGCGTGGATCGATGCTCATGATATTAATCACTGGATTGTCTGGTCCAGACTCGATTATTTATAGACCGCCGCTATATAGCTGAAATATTGCTGAGTGCGGCGTTAAACAACAAACAAACAAACAAACGAACAAACAAATCGCAAAATGCCAACTGAATCTAAATGTAATTGTATTTTTGCCATGAAGTGTGTTATATTCATCTCCACAGTTTTACCATGGTTACTTTGGTTCTCCTTCCAGAGTTGACATGGAGATGATGCTCAATAAGATAGTTCCAGAGGTTTGTGAACATTTTTAGTTATTTCAAGTTTTGGTTATTAATAAACATTTCAGAAATAACAAACCAACCAACAACATAAATCGATCCTGTTCTTGTCATTAGAAATGAAAAACATCGCGTGTCCCACATGTGAATTTGAAAGTATTGTTTTCTCTGTCCGTGTTGAAAGCCATGTAAGAGTGAGTGAGTTGGGTTTAACGCCGCTTTTAACAGTGTTACAGTTATATCACGGCGTGTCAGCTTAATGTGGGATGAAAGCCCTAAGTGATGCAGGTCTCAGATGTTTACCACTACGGTGAAACCCACGAGGACGGGTATGGTGCTGACAAGCCTGGAAACATAATCGGGGAGAACCGGGATTCGAACCCACAACCATAGGTTTCTGGAGTGTCCAAGGGACGCAACTCTGCACATCTGCACAGCGCCTTAGACGACTGCCCCCCCCCCCCCTCTCACCCCCCCCCCCACACACACACACACACCCATCCCCCCCCCCCCCCCCCCCACCACCCCCCACCCCCCATGTAAGAAGGGGTGGTATGATCTTTCCTCATTATGCCCATGGTAAAAATAAAATGGCGTTATTTATGGTTATTCGATTTTTTTTTATTGATAGGTACTAATTTCTCTCAGAGTATCAGATTCGATTTTCTTCAATTTGGACATGGCATGGACCCCGAAACAAAGAAGCTTAGCTAGCTGCTTTTAAAAAACGGTATTTCAGTTATATGCACTGTGACAGCTGGATGTGGGAGGAATTCGAAATCCCGAACCGATGCCGGTCTTAGACGTTTACGATTTTGATCTTCAGTAAGGTGCTGGCAACCTTAAACCAGAACTAGGGGGTTTATGGGATTCCACCTGCGACTCTTGGATTCCAACTTACAATCGAAGGTTACAAGCACGCCAAAGGGACATAACTCTGCGAAGGGAATTGAGGCGCTTCAGTCACCTGACATGGCGGTTATATTGTTGATTTCCTTTCATTTCATTTTTACAAATTACTCTGTACCTTTGAAGACACAGATGTCACTATATCTATCACATTTAGTGATATATGCCCCATGGATCAAGCAATGTTTTTTTCCCGTAAGTTTTTCGTGAAGATACTGGAGTACAAAGTTGAAAAATCAAAGTTTCCGAGATTCAAGCAAATCCTTTGACGATAAAAGCATGACCAAAACGCTTGTCGAAGCATAAGCGTAAAACTGTTTTAAACATAGATCAAAATGATCAAACCAAAAGCATAAACCCAGTCAAGCAATAAACTAAACCACGTACGCAGCCGACGACCACGATTATAGTATATTCCATAGCGGTGGTATGCGAGTGACATGGAAACCAGTTTCCAACACCTGTGCACGGGAAACACGTGGAGTGAAAGCGACATTGCTTGTCAAGAAGTGACAGGTAATTGTCAACAAACATGCCGAAGTAGAAGCGAAGTCGATATTACGTCGGAAACGTGCGATTATGTTGCGGAAACGCCCGATTTTCAACCGGAAATTTCCGGAGGTGAAATGACTTTATCAAAAAAAGCTTCTCCTTAAATAGAAGTCGAGTAAACGCCTCGCAACAAAACGACACTGAGATACTAATCTTTAATCATTCTTGCTGATGGACTGCGTGCGTTTTATCTGCAGCCCAATCTTACAGAATTATTTGTAAATTAGAAATTAAGGCAATATCCTGTCGTCAACATTTGCTTAATGAAGGCAGACCGGGAATAAATCAGATTCTGTTTATGAAAAGAATTTGAATAATATTTTTTCAATAAACAGTAAAAATAGTAATCCTGATTCTGTTTATGAAATGATTATCATTACATCACGATATCCTAATATGGCGTTTCACGTATTGGATTGAATATTTGAACAGATTTAGTTAACTTCTTTTGAAGAGTTCACTTTATCATGGCCTTTATTTATACTTAATAGGGCGATCGGGTCGCCTAGCGGTTAAAGCGATCGCCCGTCACGCCCAATACCCGGGTTCGATTCCCCATACGGGTACAATGTGTAGCCCTTTTCGGGTGTCCCCTGCCGTGATATTGCTGGAATGTTGCTAAATGCTGCGTAAAACCCACTCACTATAGCTTTTAATAACTCAGCTTTAAAAACAATACTGAAAAAATGGGTTTGGGTTTAAAAAACTTGTATTTACTTGTGTCCTCCCTTCAGAGAAACAAATTGTATGTCTTGTAGCGCTGACCGACACACGTCTGTCTCTAACAACTATCTGTTATGACTATACCCGTGCAGATTCCGGGGTAGACAGGCGACTAACGGGATCGGGTAGTCAGGCTCGCTGACTTGGTTGATCCATGTCATCGATCCCAATTGCGCGGATCGATGCTCATGATATTAATCACTGGATTGTCTGGTCCAGATTCGATTATTTACAGACCGCCGTCATATAGCTGGAATATTGCTGAGTGCGGCGTTAAACAACAAACCAACCAACCAACCAACCAACCAAGCAACTGTTATGACTATCATTAGAGTCGACAAAGGTGGATTGGGTGGTTAGGTCCTGATCTGGTTGATTGCGTGTCATCTCACCTCATGGTGTTGACCGTTGCCCATGCTCTCAGTCACTGGTTTGTCTGGTCCAGACTCCATCATTTACACGACACTGTAACGTATCTGCAACATACACTGCCGGGTAAAATAAAGTATACACCCATGTTTCATGGTGGCTAAAAATGAAACAAACAAAAAATGTCTTTTTCGATGGTGATGTAATTGATACGGGTATCATGGTTGTGTTTTGGACCTCAATTTGCTGTGTTTCAGCGACTGTTTTCAGCCATGTGACGTTTTGAAAACGTTTGTAATTTGTTGGTTAAATCCATAGAGTATACATTCTTTTTCCAGGCAGTTTGGTTGAATGTGGCGTTAAACATTATTCACTAACATTCGTATATTGATACATCATAGACCGCCACCGTGGTCTAGTGGTAGAGCGTCCGCCCGGAGAGCGGAAGGTCCGGGGTTCGTCATACCAAAAGACGTTAAAAGATGGTACTTGATGGTACCCTGTCTGGCGCTCGGCATTAAGGGGCTAAAACAAGGACTGGTCGGCTCGGAGTCAGTATACTGTGTCAGAGTGGGGTATTCGTGTTAAACTGCGGCATGGTATCTCAGTCGGCTAGCACTATAAATCGGCATCAGTCCGAACTAGTACAAGCAGCCACACACACACGCGTGCATGTACGTCGCTATATAAGTGCAATAATCTTGGACGCGACGTTAAACCCAATTTCACCTCACCTTAATACATCATACAGACATTATAAATGTTATATTTGCGATTACACTCTCTTTGTAAAGTACAGATTCTAGTATTTTGGGGATTGATTTTCGGGACTCGAACCAACACTCTCAGAGTGAGGAACCTAATTGCCAGCACACAAAGTCAGCGATCTAACCCACTCAGCCATCGACGCTTCAACAAAAATGGTAGTCCGACAAATGGTAGTCTAGATCACACACTTTGTGTACCCCTCTGACAAATGTAAATTGACACCGCCCACATAGCCGAAAGCTATGAATACACGATTAGAATGTAGTCAAATGTAATATATGTTATACTTGGCATTACACTCTCTTTGTAAAGTACATATTCTAGTGCTTTTCGAGCTGAGTCCTATTCTGAGAGTGTGGGTTCGAGTCCCGAATATTAACAAAAGGGTGAAGCCAGTAATATAAACAAAAGGGTGAAGCCAGTAATATAAACAAAATGGTGAAGCCGGTAATATAAACAAAATGGTGAAGCCAGTAATATAAACAAAATGGTGAAGCCAGTAATATAAACATAAGGGTGAAGCCAGTAATATAAACAAAAGGATGAAGTCAGTAATGTAAACAAAAGGGTGAAGTCAGTAATATAAACAAAAGGGTGAAGTCAGTAATATAAACAAAAGGATGAAGTCAGTAATATAAACCAAAAGGTGAAGCCGGTAATGTAAACAAAATGGTAAAGCCAGTAATATAAACAAAAGGGTGAAGCCAGTAATATAAACAAAAGGATGAAGTCAGTAATATAAACAAAAGGGTGAAGCCAGTAATATAAACAAAAGGGTGAAGTCAGTAATATAAACAAAAGGGTGAAGTCAGTAATATAAACAAAAGGGTGAAGTCAGTAATATAAACAAAAGTGTGAAGCCAGTAATATAAACAAAAGGGTGAAGCCAGTAATATAAACAAAAGGGTGAAGCCAGTAATATAAACAAAAGGGTGAAGTCAGTAATATAAACAAAAGGGTGAAGTCAGTAATATAAACAAAAGGGTGAAGTCAGTAATATAAACAAAAGGATGAAGCCGGTAATATAAACAAAAGGGTGAAGCCAGTAATATAAACACATGGGTGAAGTCAGTAATATAAACAAAAGGGTGAAGTCAGTAATATAAACAAAAGGGTGAAGCCAGTAATATAAACAAAAGGACGAAGTCAGTAATATAAACCAAAAGGTGAAGCCGGTAATGTAAACAAACTGGTAAAGCCAGTAATATAAACAAAAGGGTGAAGCCAGTAATATAAACAAAAGGATGAAGTCAGTAATATAAACGAAAGGGTGAAGCCAGTAATATAATCTAAAGGGTGAAGCCAGTAATATAAACAAAGGGGTGAAGCCAGTAATATAAACAAAGGTTGAAGCCAGTAGTATAATCAAAAGGGTGAAGTCAGTAATATAAACAAAAGGGTAAAGCCAGTAATATAAGCAAAGGTTGAAGCCAGTAATATAAACAAAGGGTGAAGTCAGTAATATAAACAAAAGGGCGAAGCCAGTAATATAAACAAAGGGTGAAGCAAGTAATATAAACAAAGGGTGAAGCCAGTAATATAAACAAAAGGGTGAAGCCAGTAATGTAAACAAAAGAATTATGACTAACACCGCTTTGTGGAACGTGGCCCATGTTCAGTACAAACTACAAGCCGCTGACATTCATGTGCGTCGATGTTAAATTATTGGTTAATATCGCCTTTAAGCTAAGATCGCTTTGTGGAGCAGTGCCAAGGCGCGGTACAAGCTTCAAGCCGCTGTGATACCCATGTAACTGTGTCAATAACGAAATCAGACATCCAGTTTGTCAGGAGGACGACACATGAAAAACATGGATTTTTAAAACAGTTTACAAACAAAATGGACTAAATCCGTGTCACTTCTGTGTTGGTTTGCTTATTGGTACAACGTGGTAATGACGTTACAGCTACAACGTGGCTAGCGTCATCGGCCGTCACGGACTGACTGATGTAGACGTGTACGGTGATTTGTCACGTTGACGGTCCCTTACGGCCACGCGCTATTTCAGACTGAATTGTCACATGTAAAAATGACTCACGGCCAACTCAGGAAGTCAAGGCGAGACTAAAAAAGGGATTTGATTGAAAGGCGGAATCGTTACTGTTTTGTTCGTCTACCTAAGTGACTCCGGTTCAAGTTCTGGCTTTCCCACTTGAGTACATCCGATACAGAGAACCGCTGGCATCATTTATCAGTTACTCTGTGCCGTCTGTCATTGTATTTGCTTTGGTTTAAGTTTACTTTTCAATTTACTTTGTTTGAATTTACTTTTTTTGTTTCCTTTAGACCTTTTTTGCGGTTATGCTTGCGTTTGCGTTTGCATTTGCGCTTGCGTTTCATTTCTTGCAACTTGCCTTGCCTGGCTTTCTTTTTTTTCCCAGTTTGAATTTGTTTTGAGCTCCTTTGTGTCTTTTTATGGGTTTTTTAATAGATAAGGGATGGAGACTAGATGTTTTTAGCTACAGCTGCAAAACCAGACATTTTTTATTGAACTGTGAGCCTAAGTATTATTTTTTAGAAACATCATGCTAAAAAGTAAACTAGCGGGCAAATGAAACGCCACCAAATAAATAATGGTTGTCAGTTTTCCTAAAATTTGCCAAACAGCAGGAAAACAGCACGAACACATAGTTTGAATGCAACTTACCTTTTCCCTGTGAACATGTGCTCGTGGTTTACGTGATTTGCGAGAAAAGTGAATTTAATCACTTCAACATGAAATATGTGCTCAAAGTTACCCGTAAGAAATTCTGGTATGAAACATGAGCAGGATTGAACTCTCTCATCTCATGAAATCGAATAAACACAGGAGCACGTTGCCAGGATCATGGGCTGCTTCAAGTGCACCATCGCCAGACTTGTCACACGTCACAGGCAAACTGGCAGTACTGCAGACAGACCGAAGAGTGGAAGACCCAAGGTCACGACCCAACTGAAAGACCGGTATTTACGGGTGCTACACCTAAAGTCCAGATTCCTTACTGTGACTTCATCATCTGCAAACAGCATTGGACCGTTGCTAGACAACTCCGCCTGTATGGTCTCTGTGCCCACGACCTTTCAAGGACATGACGTTTACGTCCTACACCAGCGTCACAGACTGAGATGGGACTGTACAGGACTGTACAGCAGTGGCTGCAGAGAAACTGGCGAAGAGTGCTCTTCAGCGACGAGAGTAGGTGCCAGCTCTTCAAGTCTTATGGGCGGGTTCGAACCTACCGACGACGTGGTGAACGGGTGGCATGTTGTTGCGTCCAAGAAGTGGAGCCTTATGGAGGTGGTAGTGTCATGGTCTGGGGTGGCATCTGCGGGGACCAGTTCTGGTCATCATCGACGGAAATCTCACTGCACGCCGTGACATTGGTGAGGTTTGCGGCCTGTGGTACTGCCTTTCCTGCAACGACACCCACGGACGCTGTTTCAGCAGGACAACGCCACCCCTCACACAGCTCGAGTCACGAGCGACTTTCTGAACCCTAACAACGTGACCGTATTACAGTGACCAGCCAGATCACCGGACCTGTCGCCCATAGAACACATCTGGGACCAACTTGGACGCAGAATTCGGAAACGTCAACAGCCGACATTGACGAGGGATGCCTTGGCAGTTGCCCTGCAGGAAGAATGGCGTAGGCTCCCTAATCAGGATGTAAGGAGACTCATGTACTCATGTCTGCAGAGCTTTAAGTACATGGTTTTTTTATCTTATCATTTTTTGGTGGGGAATAATTGTTTTTATAACAAAATATCAACTAAATTTTGCGTCTGTTTTGTTTTAGACCAGAAAATTGTTTGGTGGCGGGTTTTTTGCCCGTTAGTTTGTTTTTTGGTGGCTGACAGTCTGAAGTATAAATATTTTGCAAGGACCTTTCAATTTTATTTTGTTCAAACGCTACACATTATGATGGACTGTTTTGTGTTAATAAATATTGGTTCCCTGAAGACTGAAGACATGGCCTCTACATCTTGAAATGTAAATTTGTGCCGAAAAATGAAAATTTATGGATTTTCAAAGATAATATGCTGTCTGTTACCCATGAGCAGTTGTGTATTATGCTAATTATTTTATTAATTTTTAAATCAAATGATATTTAAAAAACTCAAACCACGTACAAGTATTTTTTGAGTGCTAACTTCGCGCCATATATAATATCGCTAACTTAATTAATTCTCAGTTGAAAATCAAACATATGACAAAATTAACAGAGATTATAGTTTCTTTAGCTCTTCAGTTAACTATCGCGCTGAAGAATGTCACAGCTTGTTGTTTTTGTTTGCTATCGTTGTGTGTCTAACTATCATAACGGGGAAGGATCCATGAAGAAGCAGGGCAGAATAGGTCTTCAGCAACCCATGCTTGCCATCAAAGGCGACTGTGTCGTATGAGGCGACTAACAGGATCAGGCTGTGGTCAGGCTCGCTGACTTGGTTGATGCATGTGATCGTATCCCAATTGCGTAGATCGATGCTCATGATATAAATCACTGGATTGTGTGGTCCAGACTCATTTATTTACAGACCGCCATCATATAGCTGAGATATTGCTGAGTGCGGCGTTAAACAACAAACATACAAACACAGCGGGAAGACAAAAGTGTTTTCCACTAAAGGACATGATGACATTTATCGGAAGCAGCTATTTTACAATAATACTCAATCAATTAGTGTAAAAGATAACACGTTGCGAGGAATCTTTAGCTTTCTTGTCTTGGTGTAGGTATACAAGACAATATAATGTTTAATTCTCTAAGAGCAGATAAGCAATCTAAAGTTGTTTCAGACCTGACAACTTGTTTCAATTACGTTAAGAACGCAGGAACCATCATACCGCCCTCCCAGGGTCAGACGGTTGCCATCTTCATTGGGGTCAGTCTAGCAAGAGTACAACCACGACTTCTGGACTCGGTTTAAGATTTACCCCTAACCTCTTCACGCCATTCGTCACCCCTCGCATCTTTCCGTAACCTCCAAGGGTTGATACCGACAAGACACGAGCTGGTCACGAACGCTCTTTTCATGCGCGACTTCGCCTTTTCTTGGCTCGAGACGCGCCATTTGAGAAATGGGATTATTACGACGTTGTTACACCCCAACAGAAAATCTTGAACCTCATATACTGGATGTAATTTATTTTCCTGGGTATCTTGGCGTAGTCGGTGATAAGGGCAGCCGTGACCTACATCAGGGCTGACAAGCACTGCCACTTGTTAGAAACATCGAAATTGGAAAATATTCCTGATGCGAATTCTCCACGTTTTAACCTACTTTCTGTTCAAATCGAATACGGGACGCGTTGTATCTGATTAATGAAGTGGTAAAGCGACTGAAATAATAAGTGCCCAAATTGCTTCATTTTTACATATTTATTATTGGCTATACGCGACCTTGTCGGTTCCTGGACCCACTGCTTGGCGTTGCCCAATTTATCAATTACTCGTGTAATCACTTTTCTATGGCGCGAAGCCATGACATACGGTTCACTGAGCAAATAAAACTTATTGAGAGACCGTCTTAATGCGAAACTATCCGAAGGTGACGATAACCGCTCGAGCAGCAGATCTTGACGTGAAATCACTCAAAGTGCTTTTCCAACAAGGATTAGATGAAATATTGATATGAGGCCACGAAGCGGATAAAATCACGATAGTCCGTGATCATCGTACAGTTGACATCCCGACGATCATGTGCGTGCGCATACTTGAAAGCAGACGACACCTCCCGGAGCACGCGCGGACAGCTTATAATGATTAAAAGCATGAATTTTAATAGAAGATGGTTGGAAATAGCGGTATTTTTTATCAAAGCTGTAGGGGAACCCCGGCTCTATGGGCACAGTGACTGAGACGCGGGGATGTAATGGCCGAAATCCAGGGCAAGAACAGGATTATTGGAGATCAATTCTCGTCTGGAGTCGGCGCAAGGACTTCTGGGACAGAAAGGCAGACGATATGGTCTGGGTGTCATCCATTGGAAATATTTCTGGTTAACGTTTTATGAGAGGTGGGAACATAACACCATGTTTATAGTGCAATAAATGAGTAACAGGGTCTTAACCCCGGTCTGTGTTCTTGGGGGATGTTATCGTAAGGCTCAGTGTTGAGACAAGCTCTATTTAGCCCTAGACGCGGCTTTACAACCTCAGAGAGCGAAACAAGCGTTTATTGGCCATGAAACTAGAAGCAATAACGCAGTCTAAGTTGGGAGGTGATGTCTGCTTTATGTAAGGTCTGATGTGTGGTGTTAGCGACGGAATATTGGCAACCATACAATATACTACACAGCACTGAGAATGATGCCAGTTTTGTGTTATCGTTTCCTTGTATTCGTGTGATGGTTTGGATGGTTGTGTTGGTTGGACAACTATTTATTTGATAACTGAAAGGGTGAGTTGAGTGAGTGACTGGTTTCACGCCACTTTTAGCAATGCTCCAGCATCAACACCGAGAGATGGTTTGGGATTAAGCGCGGGACACATTTACTACTACTACTACTACTACTACTACTACTACTACTACTACTACTACTACAATTACTACTGCTACTGACTACAACTCATACTACCACTAGTAATACTGACTACTACCACTAGTAATACTGACTAGTAATAGTAGTAGTAGTAGTAGTAGTAATATTACGACGACTACAACTGCCACTGCTACAGTACTGCAACTGCTAAACAGCCACTGCTTCTGTTACTTTTACTACTACTGCTACTACTGCTACTACTACTACTACCATCCCTACTGAATAATGACTACTGCCATTACAGACTGCTATCACGACTACAACTACTGCTAAGACTACGACTACTGCTACAACTACTTCTACGACTACGACCACTACCACTACCACTACTTCGACTACTACTACTACGACAACTGCCACTGCTACTACCTTCACTAGTGAATGACAACTACCACTACTGACTACTATCACGACTACAACTACTACTAAGACTACGACTACTGCTCCTACTACTACGGCTACGACTACTGATACTACTACTTCGACTACTGCTACAATACTGATACCATTACGCTGCTACTGATGCTGCTGCTACTTTACTACCACTGCTACTAATACTACCATCAATACTACCACTAGTAGTAACTGGCAGTAGCAGACAGTAGTAGTAGTAGCAGTTGTAATAGTAGTAGAGGTAGTGGTATTTGTAATGGTAGTAGTAGTAGTAGTAGAGGTAGTAGTAGTAGTAGTAGTAGTAGTAGTAGTGGTGGTGGTAGTAGTTGTGACAGTAGTAGAGGTAGTGGTAGTAGTACTAGTAGTAGTAGAAGTAGTTGTAATAGTATTAGAGGTAGTGGTAGTGGAAATAGCAGTAGTAGTAGTAGTAGTAGTAGTAGTAGCAGTAGTAGTAGTAGTAGTTGTAAAAGTAGTAGAGGTAGTAGTAGTAGTAATAGTTGTTGTAATATAAGTAGAGGTAGTGGTAGTGGAAATAGCAGTAGTAGTAGTAGTGGTAATAGTGGTAGTTGTGAAAGTAGTGGGGTAATGGTAGTAGTAGTGGTAGTGGTAGCAGTAGAAGTTCTTGTTCTTGAAGTTGACATTGATGCGGGATAACCTCTCAAGTGTTAAGTTCAAATTCCCCTCAGAGAGATCCCACAGAAGACCTCTGTCTCAATAAT
The DNA here is from genome assembly GCF_023055435.1 of Haliotis rufescens. Lineage (NCBI taxonomy): Eukaryota > Metazoa > Mollusca > Gastropoda > Lepetellida > Haliotidae > Haliotis > Haliotis rufescens. The sequence goes on from NW_025963780.1 coordinate 32,473,391, forward strand.
CCATGAAATAAAACATGCCCCACGAATATCTCCTTGACTTATTATCTTTCACAACAGACTGGTTTACTGACATTTCGTTTATCGAGAATTCGAGAATGCATGCATTGCATGAGAAAAATAGTCCATTTCCCAAGAGACCGAGTTTTGCTTGAAACTGCTTCACTTCACGACAACGCAGTCTCTCTGGCTAGTTATCCCAACAAGGGACAATACACATTATCATTTCCATGGGGAAGACAAATAATCGCCTCCGTCGTCGTAGCGCATGGTGGATAAACAGTGCACATGGTAACGCTGCACCTGGTTCTAGCTGTCGGCGGCAGACACCCCTTCTCGTTCCTCATCTCTTTAGAAGATATTACAACAAGGTCTATCTGGCGTCTGCAGACACCGACATTACTCTTCAATCAATAATACTTTACCAAAACACGTATTCCGGTAGAACCTATTGACAAGACAACATTGCTGCAAATACTCACCATAAAGACTGCAGCGTACGAACTCTTGCACACGGCACTCCGTAGGCACATGACGTACCCTTCCACATGAATGACGTACCTTAGTTTTTCCACATAAATGACGTACCTTAGTTCTCCACGTAAATGACGTACCTTAGTTCACCACGTGAATGACGTACCTTAGTTTTCCACATGAATGACGTGCCTTAGTTCTCCACGTGAATGACGTAGCATAGTTCTCCACGTGAATGACGTACCTTAATTCACCACGTGAATGACGTACCTTAGTTCTCCACGTGAATGGCGTACCTTAGTTCTCCACGTGAATGACGTACCTTAGTTCTCCACATGAATGACGTACCTTAGTTCTCCACATGAATGACGTAGCATAGTTCTCCACGTGAATGACGTACCTTAATTCGCCACGTGAATGACGTACCTTAGTTCTCCACGTGAATGACGTACCTTAGTTCTCCACGTGAATGACGTACCTTAGTTCTCCACATGAATGACGTACCTTAGTTCTCCACATGAATGACGTAGCATAGCTTCCACGTGAATGACGTACCTTAATTCACCACGTGAATGACGTACCTTAGTTCTCCACGTGAATAACGTACCTTAGTTCACCACGTGAATGACGTACCTTAGTTCTCCACATAAATGACGTACCTTAGTTCTCCACGTGAATGACGTAGCATAGCTTCCACGTGAATGACGTACCTTAATTCACCACGTGAATGACGTACCTTAGTTCTCCACGTGAATAACGTACCTTAGTTCACCACGTGAATGACGTACCTTAGTTCTCCACATAAATGACGTACCTTAGTTCTCCACGTGAATGACGTAGCATAGTTCTCCACGTGAATGACGTACCATAGTTCACCACGTGAATAACGTACCTTAGTTCTCCACGTAAATGACGTAGCATAGTTCACCAAATGAATGCCATACCCATGTTATCAACGTACACTGCGTACCCTAGTTCTCCAATGTATGACGCACCCTAGTTTCCCACCTGAATGACGTACCCTTGTTCTCTATGTGAATGACATACCTTAATTCTCCAGACGGCCTCCGTGGTCTAGTGGTAGAGCGTCCGCCCGGAGAGCGGAAGGCCCGGGGTTCGATCTCCGGCCGCGTCATACCAAAAGACGTTAAAAGATGGTACTTGTTGTTACCCTGTCTGGCGCTCGGCATTAAGGGGCTAAAACAAGGACTGGTCGGCTCGGAGTCAGTATACTGTGTCTGAGTGGGGTATTCATGTTAAACTGCGGCATGGTATCTCAGTGTTTTACCACTATAAATCGGCATCAGTCCAGTCTAATACAAGCAGCCACACACACGTGCATGCACGTCGCTTTATAAGTGCAATAATCTTGGACGCGACGTTAAACCCCATTTTACCTCATCTCACCTTAATTCTCCATGTAATGACGTACCATAGTTCGCCATGTACCTTCGATTTCCACGTCAATAACGTACCAGAGCCCAACGTCACTCACACCATACACCGCCATTTCTTCACGAATTTGTACACACGACGTTCTTCCATCACCGTCAGTACATTTGGCCAAACTGCGGTGTAGTCGCCATTTGAAACCAACCAACCGAGACATGGTCAGATTCCAGCAAGAGGGAAATAAGCGAGTGCAGAGACCAATGGTCCCAGACCAATGAATGCTCCAATTACACCGCAAAACGTCAACATCGTCCTTGCAACAACTTTGTGGCCATCGCATATCCACATCGTTTCAGCAAGAGGGAAATAAGCGAGTGCAGAGACCAATGGTCCCAGACCAATGAATGCTCCAATTACACCGCAAAACGTCAACATTGTCCTTGCAACAGCTTTGTGGCCATCTCCTATGCACATCGTTTCAATATAAGGTAAGGGTAGGGATCGGACAAGATGCATGCACGAGAGAGAGTGTATATATCTTCCGTGACTTGACTTTTGCGAACACCTGGTGTCCTCACTGAATTTCAGAGTTCCATTTTCACATTTATTTTGACCTTCACGCCATATGGAATCTGTTTCGGCGATAATCAAGACTGGTTATTCCCTTGCATTCATGGTTTATCATTATTAACGGCCCATATTTCGTCAGTAGACACAGCATAGGCACAGGTCTCAGCTACAACACAGATGGGTGATGTTTGAACGTTCAAGGTATGAAAACCTGTGAAATACTGACGTTTTATTTATTGATTTATTTATTTATGTATTTATTTGTATATTTATTTATTTATTTACTTACTTACTTACTTACTTACTTACTTACTTACTTACTTACTTAAACTTTGAGGCAGTATTTTAAATCTGATAACTCAGCATTTTGTTACTTTGGTGCTGTATTTTAAGTCAGGTAACTCGTTACATTATCACATTGGCTCGTTCATTATTTGTAATGAATGACCCGTTAATTGTGCGTTATCCTCAACATAACAAGCCTGTTCAGTGGATGATTCAATCAGCGAGTCCACCACAGTGCCGCGGACGACTAAATCCACAGAGGGAGTCGAGATGAGACACTGATCTGCACACTGATGGCGTCTAAGGTCGCCCATTAACTATCAAGGTCCATGAACATATGCGTGTTTATAATGGTTATGGGTGGATTACTATTGTTTCGGGGCTTTAGGAAAAGGAGTTTGTTGTGGGCTGACTACAAGTCGCAAATTACCGGTGTCCAGACAGGCGAAAGTGAACCCATTAGCTAAAAAGATGGTATCTACGTTAATTTAAGATAAGATCCACGCGGCCGTGTGACCATGCGCAATGAACGGGTGTCACTTGTATATGTCAAATGTGATAGATACACTTGTATGTATATCTCAGACTCCTCTAGTCTATTGCGACAATATCACCAAACACAAAGGAGATGGCATTGAGGAGATGGAGGCACGTGTATGTATATCTCAGGTTGAGTTACGCAGGACGTCGTCCACATTGCTGAACCTACCTGATGAATTGATGAATGTATTCAATAAATGGGCAACCAGCCCTTATCACATGAAAGCACAAACGGTTTCAAAACGGCTGAACCAACTGACAAACCATGGGTGGTAATCCTGATAACTAAGGGACGCAACTCTGCACAGCCAATTGACCGCCCATTCCTCCTTGTAGTATTAGATGCTGTAGAATGACCCAGAAACATTCCATGCGGCTTAAAAGGCAATATAGAGATGAAAACTTTATGAATGTATTACTTAAAAAATCATTGATGACACCAGGTGTTCGCGAAGGCATTGATAACTATACTGGAGTATAGTTTTACGTCGGTGAGGTGGTGAGGTGAGGTGAGGTTTAACGTCGCGTCCAAAAGTATTGCACTTATATAGCGACTGCATGTACGTGTGTGTGTGTTTGTGACTGATGTCGATTTGTAGTGCTAGCTCACTGAGATACGATGCCACAGTTTAACATGAATACCCCACTCAGACACAGCATACTGACTCCGAGCCGACCAGTACTTGTTTTAGCCCCTTAATGCCGAGCGCCTGACAGTACCATCTTTCAACGTCTTTTGGTATGACGCGGCCGGGGATCGAACCCCGGGCCTTCCGCTCTCCGGGCGGACGCTCTACCACTAGACCACGGAGGCGGTCGTTTTACGTCGGAGTTAGCAATATTCCAGCAATATCACGGCGGGGGACACCAAAAATGGGTTCACACATTGTACCCATGTCGGAATTCGAACCGGGGCCTTTGGCGTGATGGGCGAACGCTTTAACAACTGTGCTACCCCACCCTCCCTAAGGAAGACATTGTCGTTATCGCAGTCAGCAGCGTCATGATAAAGTCTATACGTTACCCTGTCGGTACTCAAACACCGGGAAAGGTCAGAACGACGGTTTGTTCTGTACCAGCTAATCGATGGCTAATGGTTATATTTGCAGTTGTGGGTCACGGACTATATTGGATGAAAAGTGAGTTTGGGCAAGGGTGTCAACCCAGTAGCTTTCACCTGTTCGAGGTCGGTCATTTCGACAACGTACGATCACTTCCACGTGCAGATAATGGTGATTAAGCCACTTAAAGAGACAGTCTAACTCAGCCGGGGTGTATGCTCGATAGCCCTTACAGACAGGTTAATCTGTAGTATTAGTTATAGCTTGATACATGAGCCAAATGCTCCATAACAGACTCGTTGATACCCGTGGCTCATATGCCAAAGAGGCTCGTTAAACAAAAGCGACAAAACCCTTTCATAAGAAATCGCTGCCGGAGCCGAGCCCTTTGTACCATGAGCTTGTGTTTATGAATCGCTATCTAATAGTGAGTGAGTAAGTGAGTGAGTTTGGTTTTACGCCGCTTTTAGCAATATTCCAGCAATATCACGGCGGGGGACACCAGAAATGGGCTTCACACATTGTACCCATGTCGGGATTCGAACCCGGGTCTTCGGCGTGACGAGCGAACGCTTTAACCACTAGGCTACCCGACCGCCCCATCTAATAGTGCCGATACCAGGTGTTCGCAAAAAGGTGAGCGCATTCTACCTTACCGGCGGCACCCGCCATAAACGCATGCAAAGGCAAGTCAACTATTTATGTTTGTGAATCACTTTCAAATAGTGACGATACCAGGTGTTTGCAAAAAAAGTAAGCGTATCATGCTCTACCGGAGGCACTCGTCACAAACACATGCAAAGGCAAGTCAATAGTTTATGAATCCCTTTCAAATAGGGATGGTGCCATGTGCTCGCAATAATGCGTGCGCGTCCTACCGCACCGGTGGCACCCGTCATAAACACATGCAAAGGCAAATCAATTGTTTATATTAATGAATCAAAGTCAAATAGAGATGATACCAGGTGGTGTAAGGAACGTAGTGTAGCTGTTAGTTCGGATCATCCCATCCTCGGTCTTCCGGGGTATTGTATATGTTAACCGTCCCTGACACAATCACCACATGTAAGATAAGAAACTTTGCTTCTTCCTGACGGAACAACACAACGTCACTGACAAAAATCAAGTGGTATTCTTTTTGGGAGTTTCAACTTTTCAATGGTTAAACAGATGGGATGGATATTTAAAAGGAAAGAAGGATTCTTTACAAATTGATTAGTATACCCTTCCAATTTACCGCGGAATAGCAGGGATGGCTTCATATGGAGTTAAATTCTGACACGTTGCTAGTTATACGAGTCCAAATGAAGGGTTTGGTGATTCATTGCCTTCTGTTTTAATTTGCAGGCGAGAGATAAAAGATCACGAATATTAAAGGGCATTGACCTAATGTTGTGATGTCCTTGACTATGAAATCAAACGAAAGAATAATATATACATCAGCTATTGTTCCATTTATAATGCGCCGAGTAATATTCATCAGTTGAATGCTCAATTCATTATTATTACACGTCAGCCCGTTTACTGATTTTCTTGACACTGAAACCTATATGTTCATTTTGAATTCCGTCTGTTAATATTTGCAACACAGTGGGCCACTGGACTGATGATTTATTCTTCTAGTGAGTGAGTGAGTTTGGGTTTAACGCCGCTTTGAACGCTATGTCAGCTTGATGAGAGTATCCGAAATGATGGAGGCCTTTTAACTGTTTGGTGAAACCCACGGGCACGAGTAAGGTGATGACAAACCTTAAATATAATCACGGTAAATCTGGGATTCGAACTCACGATCATAAGTTTCTGGAAAATAATGTGTTGTAATATATGTGATGTATGAATACATGCCTTACTTTCGACCCCCAGTTTAACTGACCTAACATCAATTGTCTAAACATGAAAATGTCAGGAAGGTTGATCGTGTGCCCCAGAGAGGGACAGGGGGCACGGTTGGCCCAGTCGTCTAAGACGCTGTGCAGAGTTGCGTCCCTTGGGCACGCCAGAAACCTATGATTGTGGGTTCGAATCCCGGTTCTCCCCGATCATGTTTCTAGGTTTGTCAGCACTATATCTGTACTCGTTGGTTTCACCGAAGTGGTAAACGTCTGAGACCTGCATCACTTCGGGCTTTCCTCCCACATTAAGCTGACACGCCGCGATATAACTGGAATACTGTTAAAAGCGGCGTTAAACCCAACTCACCCACTCACTATACATGCCTTACTTTCGACCCCCAGTTTAACTGACTAAACATCAATTGTCTCAACATGAAAATGTCATGAAGGTTGATCGTTTGCCCCAGAGAGGGGCATTGTAATGGAGGAACTAGCCATGGGTAAATGTATGTAGGTCTCATGTCCATTCATTGATTATATTTTCTGAAACTCAAACAACAATCCCTTTGATCTTCCACCCCAAAGCAGCAACAATAGGTCAATGGAGGCTTCATGTCTTGTTTGTTTCCTGATGTAACGAGACTTTGACAGTGGTAATCATATCGCATGTCAGATCCCTTACACCACGTGAAGCAATATGGCTAACCCTTGTCGTAAATCTATATCTTATTACATAAATAAATTTCGGTCGAAAATTGTTTTCATCCAAAACTAATAGAAAAGAGGATAGTGGGTAATTCCAGACTTAATAGTATCTAATGCATTAGCTTCTCACTAATAGAGAGATTGATCTTGAAGATTATTTGCTCTCTTTGCAAATATATGGGCCCAATTCCTAGATGGCATAGAATTGTAGGGTTGGCCGGCTCGCAGGGCCATGACCTCTAACTGATTGACTTGAAGGCTTAATCTCCAGTCTGCTCGAGCTAATCGTGATTTACGTAGATAGAGAGATTTATGGGACATCTACATCATACATCAACCTCCATGGAAGTCCGCGCGGATGGCGAGGAGGAAGCACTGAGATCTCTGATAGCCTCTGTTGTACGTGGTTGTATTTTGTGCATTGTTGTCTGGTGTAGGTTTATAGTCCTGCGCCATGGCTGTGGAATATATATATATGTTGTTTTGTTGTTGTTTAACGCCGCACTCAGCAATATTCCAGCTATATGACGGCGGTCTGTAAATAATCGAGTCTGGACCAGACAATCCAGTGATTGAATACATGAGCATCCACGCAATAGGGATATGATGACATGCATCAACTAAGTCAGCAAGCCTGACCACCCGATCCCGTTAGTCACCTCTTACGACAAGCATAGTCGCCTTTAACGGCAAACATGGGATGCTGAAGACCTATTCTACCCCGGATCTTCTATCCATCCATCCATACATACATACATCCATACATACCCCGTGGGGACCCGTGGAAGACAAACATGCCCTGTGCATAAAATATTTCACGCATACTTTTGGTATTTAAAAATATATCTATTCTAAATGTATATCATATCTATCAATCTACAAAACTTGCTGAGTGCCCTATGCCCAGAAGGCGGTGGCTCTCGGGCCAATCTGGTGATGCTGACCTCCGAATTCTGTACTTCTCCAGTTGATTGTCATAGGCCGAACCAGCCTGACCTTTAATTTGGTAGAATGCTATAGATCTTCGTGTCAAATTTGCTGGAATATACCACCCCTTTATCCCCGGTCTTTGAAGCTTGGAGATCCGCTGCAGCATAAGACTGTCCTTGTTGACACTCCATGGTTGGTGGGGAAAAGGGGTGCAGAATTATTTTCCGTTCGACATGGCTTCCCAACATCCTGGTTCATAAAGACGTCACATTGACTCTGATGAGACTACTACGCCCACTGGATCCGACTATTGGCCACGTTTCTTGGTTATAGAAGTTTCAGACAAAGAACTAATCAAACGTAATCCATTTGCAATCTCCAAAGGTATCATTGGTATCTGCGGAGAGGTTACAAATGTCACAAAGCATTCGTTCTGGCTCTCTCCTCGTAGAGTGTACACGGAGACAACATTCTGTCAATCTTCTCAAATTAAATGAGTTTGTCAATATCAAGGTTGGTGTCTCAGTGCACAAGACACTGAACTCGTGTAGGGGCATTGTCCGTGACAGAGCTCGCTGCCTGTCCGGCATGTCTGAAGACATATAGCCAAGGAACTTGAACAACAGTCGGTTACAGCTGTCAAACGATTTACTTTCAAGAAGGATTGTGTGGTCCAACCGACCAGCACCTACCTCTTCACTTTCGCCCGTACGTTCGATCAAAGCTGGTTGTTGTAACATCGGAGTGGAGGTGTGTATCCCCAATCCACTCCACTGCTACACCTACCAAGCGTTGGACATGGATCCAAGTCCTGCCATGCCTCTGCTGTTTATTACCGCTGCAGTGACAAGCTCGAGGCCACTGACTGCATGAAGGATGTGAAGTGTGAGAACTGCGGTGGGAATGATATGGCTTCTGCCCTATGTTGAAACGTGAATCACAAATTATAAAAATCAAACCTGAACAGAATCTCTTGTACGACGAAGCTTAGAAGAGGGTTGTAGATCTTGCCATAACCACGTCTACTCGCTACTCTCTCCTCTCTCCTACTCTGCTGCTGTCTCTCGTCCTCCTGTAACCACTGCCTCTATCGACTGCCAGACTGATCTGACATGGGTCAAGTCTGTCCAGCCACTTCCTACTGCTTCACTCCATAAACCAGCTGTGACACCCTCGTCAGTGACTCCTCCAAAACAAAAAAACTGCAAAAAATGTTGAGTCTATAACCAGAACCAGAAATTGCTAAACTTACAAACAGGGAAAAAAAAATTATTGAAAAAGAAGCAGCAAAAATAACAGCTGCAAACACAAAAGGCCACCTTTCCTTTAGAGGTCCCGGCAGAGGTCCATAACTCCTTTGGTCCTCTGGACATGGAGGTAACTCCATCTCCACATGAAACCGATATGATTACTACAAAGTCTTCCTCACGTTCGCGTGATATTTCACCTGTGGAAGCACCACCAGGAATCACAAAACACATTATACAATGGAATTACAGAGGTCTTAAGAAGAATTTTAATGAAATACAACTTTTAATTCAAGATTTTAAACCGTCAGCTTTTTGTCTCCAAGAAACATATCTAAAAAACACAGATCCATTTGATATCCGTCAGTACAGTTCTTACCACTCGTTTCCCCTCCTGGTGATAAAGCTAAAGGAGGTTCTTCTATCCTGGCGAAGCAGGACATAATCCATAGCCCTTTTCCACTCAGCACTACTCTTCAAAGCTGTTGCTGTCAGTGTTACTTTGAACATAGTGTATACATTATGTTCATTGTATCTTCCACCCTCCTCAACAAGCCGTCAATCAGATCTTCAGGCTTTGTACGATCGGCTCCCGAAGCCCTGTATCATCATGGGCGATTTAAACGGTCATAATCCCCTATGGGGAAGTACTGATACAAATAATAAGGGAAACGTTCTTGAAGATTTTATCTCAAATAATGATTTATGCATCTTCAATAATGGTAATAATACCTATCTGCATCCTGCCATTCGCACATACTATGCCCTGATCTTTCACTGATAGATTCATATATTCTAATGCTCGGTCCATGATGAAATTTGTAGAAGTGACCATTTTCCAACAATACTTACAACTATTAATCCGTCTGACGAACCATCTTCAACAAGGTGGAACTTTACAAATGCCATTTATTCTTTATTCCAAACACTATGTTCTATGTTCAGATATATTAAATGCTTTTGGAGACGAAAGCATTCCTAAGTCCTCTGCAAACCCTCATATACGTAAACCATGGTTCGATAATAATTGTAAACAAGCTAGGAAAAATAGGAAGAAAGCTGAGAAACATTTCCCCCGCCATTCCACTGTCCACAACTTGAATAACGTTAAATCACGGGCGCCAAAGAGAGACGTACCTTTAAACAGAATAAACGTCAATCCTGGAGGAACCATTCACCCAAAATCAATTCCCGCACACCCATGTCAAAGGTGTGGAACATGATTCAAAAGATTAAGGGCAAAGGATCCAAATCTGGAGTTCACCATCTCAAAGATGGTGATACACTTTTAACTACTAAATCTGAAATTGCCAACAAACTTGGTGACACTTTGGCAAACCATTCCTCATCATAAAACTATAATCCTCAATTTCAGAGGTTTCAAATTCAGCAGGAAAAGAAACAAAAGTTCATTTTAACTCTGATAATGGTGAGGACTATAACGAAACATTTTCACTCCATGAATTATATACTGCCCTAGGACAATCTCATGACACTGCAGCAGGAGCAGACAACATTCGCTATCAGCTCCTGAAACACTTGCCCGATTCATGTTTGGAAACGTTACTTAGTATATTTGATGAAATATGGACAATCGGAAATTTCCCTTCTTCGTGGCACAATGCTATTATTATTCCTATTCCAAAACCTGGACTTGATCATACTGATCCATCCAATTACCGTCCAATGTCATTAACTATCTGTGTTTGTAAAACCATGGAACGCATGGTCAACAATCGATTAGTATGGTACTTAGAGACAAATAACCTACTCGGTGGCATCCAGTATGGTTTCCGAATGTTTTTGTCGTAAATGCAAACCACATAAGGACCAAGATTTATTTTTAGATGGTACTCCTATTTATTTTTAGATGGCACTCCTATCAAGGTAGTAGAGGAGGCCACACATCAAATATCTAAAGACAAAGTGCCTGAAGGCTCTCGACTTGGTAAAAGTCGTTTTAAATTCCGAGTGGGGAGGGGATCAGACAACCTTCCTTCACTTGTACAGATCGTTAATACACTCCAAACTAGGCTATGGTACCTGCATCACTTAAACCCAAATCACTCATACTCACTCACTCCGTTCTCCGGACAGACGCTCTATCCACTAAACCACGGAGCAGTCGGTGATGGATAAATATACCCAACCACACTGGGCGGAGAAAATGAAACATCACCCTTGAAAGAAGAATGTCTGTGATAGTTCTGTTCGAAGGTTGGACGCGTTACTCACCATTCGGATTACCACAGTAACTACCCATCAACGGACCATGCCTTTTAGCTGACATTGTAAGGAGGACGTTGTGGAGAAGTACTGTTTCTTCTGTGGGTATTGTGAAAACTATTCCTATCATGCACACACAGCTGATCCATGTAATATCATAAGCAATGTCTTCCTAGATCGCTGGAATAATCGACCGCTTCTCGGACAAATGTCTCCCCAGACATTAAACAGTTTTATTCCACGTATTCAGTTGGATGAGGGATTTGAACTGGAACTAAAATTAAAGAAACACACTTTTAGAAAAAAAAAGATACTTTAAACCTTGAAAATCTAACTCAGATGAAGCGAAAATAAAAAATAGTTTGGAAACATGCCAGAATGATTACAACTGAAACCAAGATGCGAGTAAGCTCCACGAGCAACATATCGTGAATGTTGAAATATAATGGATACCCAGCCAACAGCCAACAGCCAACGGGCCACACACCGCCACTGTCCTTTGAAAGCCCCAATTCCACACCATCCACACGACTACCCTTGATTCTTCTTTTCATTGTAATTACGGAGCAGAAAATTGAAAAAGTTATCGACACAATTAATTAAGTTTATAAAGAATGAAAAATGCGACTCTTCTTCTAAAACAGATTTACATGTGTTTGATATTTAATGGAAATTACAAATAAATGCCAATCTTTTCGAAACCTGCGTTTGATCATATGGAATCCCTGTAATAACAAAGGAAGTCTGTTACGGAAGTCGTCTGCTTCAAAGATACGCACCTGCGGCTGCCGAATGCTATGTCACGTGACATCAAACAAAGCCAACAAGGCAAGGAAAGTGATATAATATCTCTAAGGGCATATCTTATGAATATCAATGCACGCTGATCTTTAATCGCAATTTACATTAAGATGCAATATTTGGATTTAAAGGAATTAAACGATTTTTGACGAGGTTCGTTGATTGGCACCGTCCCTGAGGGGGGATCGACCCTCCGACCTAGATGACGGTCCATTAGGATACAGTTGACCTGGGTTTTTTCAAGAAACGGCATCTGTTTGAGTTACATCTCTTGAAGGTTCATTTTGCTAAAGTCGGAGGCTTAAAAAAATTCCACCCACAAAGAGCTTTCTCGCGGGAAACCGGTGTCATCAATCCTTAATAACATCAAATCTCTGTGGCCATGAAGTAATTACTTTGCGTATTGAAACCCAATTTTAACTTCTCACTATTGGGTATGTAGCTGTGTTTAAGTTGCGGGGTTTGTGTCTTAAAGAGCGATGTGACCTTTTTATAACGACAGTTGACCTTCCAAACTTGGAGGAATAGAGAGCTTTGCCGACTCATCAGATCGAAGCAGATGTTAATTCTCTGTCACGCGAGCATGTGTTCAGGGGTTCGAACTTTGATGCAAGCGATACTGTCGTCCTATGTCTTCAATTGCGACTACTGTAGTAGACGAATAAGGTTCGCGCGCATTTTATAAGGAACTAGAGAGGTGAGGTTAAAGGGGCATTATTACAGTTATATAGAGACTTGTGAGCACGTATGGACATAATAGTCCGGACAAATGCCGGTTTCATAGCCCCGACAAGTGCTGGTTTCAAAGTGCTAGCTCACTGAGATGCCATGCCGCAGTGCATCGTGGATACCCCGCGCAGACAGACACATTATTTTGACTGGGAAACAACAGGTGCACAAGCGGATCCAGAGGGGTAGGGGGGGGGGGGGGGGGGGAGAGAGCCCTTGAAAACCAAACGTAGTATGTTTTTTGCAGTATAATTGACTGCGAGAGGATTTTGATATTTTGGACTCCTCCCTTTTACAAATGCTGGATCAGCCTTTGAGGTTTTGAGGTATACCATATTTTAACGTCTTTTGTCGTGACGCGGCCGGGAATCGAATCACCGTCGTTCTGCTCTCCGGGATGACGCTTCATCCACAAGGCCACGGAGCAGACGCTGCTGTACTGCTGAGCTTTGCAGAAACAACTGTTACCAAAATTCCGCATACGAAACGTTGCCTCATCAGTTTACACAAACGTCGAAGTGCCAAGTGAGACAATTTCATTAAAGTCAGATCTTTTACTCCCTTGCGATACCTGTCTGCTCGTAGATCTGAGGACACCTCCATAGAAGGTCGCGTCATGTGAACTTTCCAATCAGCCAATTATCGTCAGGGCTTCTAAATTCTCTGTAGGTGTGAGCTAAGCATCCATATCTCATTTCTTCATCTTGAAAAAGTGCCAAAATATTCCGAAAGTCGCTAAAAAACGGTCGCGCCATTTTATATTTCCTGTAGTTTCTAAGCGCCACTGCAGTCCCAAACGGAAGTACTATCGAGGGAATATCTGTGTTCTGTAAGGGTTTCCGGGGTGGTTAAGGAATAAAGCTGGGCCGTTTTAGAAAGCTGACATCTGATTGGCTGAAGAACCCCCGCATCCTTTAATTAGATTGGTAGGTCAAAGTTCACCATGGCAGTGTCCTTAGATCTTTACGGAGAGCGGTATGGTTTCTGACGGAGTAAAAGATCTGCTTTTAACGAGATTGTCTCGAGAGTCATCTACATTTTCTTATCAGTCGTCAGTCGTTCAGAAACCAGTGTAACTTTGAGCAGTTCAAAGAAGTTGTGCGTTCAGCTTCAGACATTAAAAGAAGGAACATGCGTGGATGTCTGATGATCAATGTTTAAGATGTTTTGTGATAACCTGCATTATCAATACTACTCGCGGGATGCTGGGAATACCTAGGATTCCATTCCCAGATTCACCCAGACTAATGTTTCTTGGTTCATCACCGCCATAGCCGTTTTCGCGGGTTCCACCAAAGTGGTAAATGTCTATGGTCTGCATTACGTCCGACTTTCAAGAGCGAGAGTTAAAAACTGGAGCGCAATCTCATTAAAATCAGATCTTAGTTCTCGCTACTGCTAAACAAAGATCTAAGGACATCCCATTACAGGTCACGTCAGACCTTGCGCGAACTTTGACCGACCAATGGAATGACCAATCAGAAGGCAGCTTTCTCGTGCTTTACGGCACTTATTTCAAATTGGCGATTACACTTCGAAACATATTTTGACAAATTCTGGATTACAAATTTGAAACCTGAACAAAAAAAAACATTCTGGAATGGCTAATAGATGGTCTAGATTGTAAGGATTCAGTCGTTAAACCCGTAACTATCGTTCGGAATACCCCATGTTAAAGTTTTCGAGGTTGCATGATTAGAAATCACATTCCGACTTTCACTTTACCGTAGCACGGTAGCAAGAAATAAGGTCTGATTTTAATGAGACTTACTGGAGCGTTGCAGATAATGACGTTACTTCCGAAACGTCGCTATGGTGGCGGATTGCCCAGGGTATTTATCAAAATAGAATGGAGGAGAAAGAATACACTGTACTGGATAATCGAGAGTGTTAGTTTCCAGCCCGACAGATACCGGAATTTTTTTAAATCGGCTTTGCGGGGACATATTTATTAGGCCTTTAAGGCTTGTAGAAGCGCGTTGATGGCAAAACACTTTTTGACTTATACATATTAAATACCCCTTTAATTTACAACTAACACTCACATTGCATTTAATACAAAATAGAGGGACAGGGGTGGCCCAGTCGTCTAAGGCGCCGCGATTCGCTGTGCAGAGTTGCGTCCCTTGGGCACGCCAGAAACCTATGATTGTGGGTTCGAATCCCAGTTCGCCCCGATTATGTTTCTAGGTTTGTCAGCACCACACCCGTGCTCGTGGGTTTCACCAAAGTGGTTAACGTCTGAGACCTGCATCACTTTCCTCCCACATTAAGCTGACACGCCGTGATATAACTGGAATACTGTTAAAATCGGCGTTAAACCCAACTCACTCACTAATACAAAATAACGTGTACATGGTCTTACACATATTAGTACATATGTACCAAAAACCATACAGTTCAGGTGCTGAACTCTCCACAGTGCAAAACAATCTCAATGGCATCGATTTTCTTACACCAACCTTTCTAAATGCTTCCATTTGGCGGAGAGATATATGACGGGACTCTTATACGATGACAGTTGTACAAAGGACAAAGGACGCGGAAGAATAAATGACCTTTTACGCCCACTGGAAATGACAAATTTGAAAAAAAATCCTTTGAAATAATGGTATGACAACAATTAGGCATATTCCGATGGCTGACAGATAGTCTTTAATCTTTTTCATACTTGCAAGGTTTTTTACTTTTGGCATGACAAACTGCACAGGAATGGCTAAATGAATTAAAAAGGGGTCCGTGATCCAGGTTGAATGTTTTACTATACATTGTAATGTCTTTTCCAAATACTTCCTCAACGTAATGCTTCCCGAAAACTGCCAAAATGAGTTGTTTTTTCGAACCACAATAGCGTGAGTGAACGAGTAAGGTTTCGTGCCTCTTTTAGCAATATTCCATCAATATCACTGCGCGAGACACCAGAAATTGGCTTTACACATTGTAAACATGTGGGTAATAGAACCCCGGGCCACTAGGCTAGCTCACCGCCCCTCGACACACAGTAACGTTACCTAAGCATTCAGCGATATCATATGTCCAAAATATGCAAATGTCTAAATTCACAAAGTGACTGTTGTGGTTTAAACGCGACCTTTACAAAGGTTTTACAGTACACAATAAACTCTCGCGTTGGGATTTGATTTCAAACAAATGCTTTTGGCATAAAACACATAATAAAATGTTGGGTCACGAGTGGCCCAGTCGTTTAAGGCGCCGCGATTCTCTGTGCAGAGTTGCGTCCCTTGAGCACGCCAGAAACCTATGATTGTAGGTTCGAATCCCGGTTCGCCCCGATTATGTTTCTTGGTTAGTCAGCACCGTACTTTGGGTTTCACCGAAGTGGTAAAAGTCTGAGACCTGCATCACTTCGGGCTTTCCTCCCACATTAAGCTGACACGCCGTGATACAACTGGAATAATGTTAAAAAGCGGCGTTAAACCCAACTCATTGTGACAGCTGACAGGATACAGCAATAAAAAGCAGTTAAAAGCAAAAATACAGTTTCATTTCCGAACAGGATGCACGTATAATTAAATTCAAAACGATGACACTTGGAGTGATCAGTCTCGATTATCTGCCGAAACATGTTCATTGGGCTTAAAAGGCAAAATAGTGACGGAAATTATCGACTAGACAATCCAGTGATCAGTGCCATGAGTAATGATCCACATCGTTTGGGCAAGACGCCACGGTTTCCACCTAACCACTTAGCATGACCACCCGGTTTAAATGCTAGGTGAATGCAAATGCTGCATTAGGGAAAATAGTTGACATTGTATTTGTTTGTTTGTTGTTTAACGCCTCACTCAGCTATATGACGTCGGTCTGTAAATAAGTGAGTCTCGACCAGATAATCCAGTGATTAATATCATGAGCATCGATCCACGCAACTCGGACACGATTACATGCATCAATAAGCCTGACCACCCGATCCCGTTAGCCGCCTCTTACAAAACATAGTCAAATAATCAGGTCTATGAAAGGGATTTAGAAGTTATACACATAAGGAAGAGAATATATAGATGTCAACTTCTTTATTAAGAACGTCGCTATATAAGTGCAATAATCTTGGACGCGACGCTAAACCCCATTTCACCTCACCTCACCTTTATTAAGAAGGAGTAAGCATATCGTACTCCGGAACGTTGTGTTCCTCATAATATCGAAGTTGTCATCCATATATTCTCTTCCTTATTGTCAAATAGTGTTTATTTTTGTTGAAAAAAGGGTCTCCGTTCTATTTTTAATACTAACCTCCATCCATTCACCCCTCCACCGCCGCTGGATCAGCCCGTGATTCAGCAGGTCATGTTCGTTTACTAACCGAATTTGGTGGCCCAATCGTCTAAGGCGCATCTCTTTGCTGCAATTCGCTGCGCAGAGTTGCGTCCCTATGATCGTGGGTTCGAATCCCACTTCGCCCCGATAATGTTCCAGGTTTGTCAGCACTATACCCGTGCTCGTGGATTTCACCAAGGTGGTAAACGTCGGGCTTTCCTCCCACATCAAGCTGTCATACTGCGGAATACTGTTCAAAGCGGTGTTAAACCAAAATCACTCACTGACAGCATAGGGAGAACATAGAATGAATCAACCCACGAAACCAAAACTGTTCGAATTCCAAGGCATGTACAGTAGAACACGGATATTACGAACTACAAGGGACCAGAGAAATCAGTTCGTTATATCCGTTGTTCGTTATACACGTTTTCGCTCGGAAACGTCCGCCATCTTGGATAAGACAAAACACAATACACGTAATTGCAGTGTTACACGTGAAATCTTCATGGCCTAATTTCACTGCAAGTTCGTCAGCTTTGGTCTATATTAAATACATGAAAAATATCAATCCCGTGATAAATCGATCACAAAAACTGATTGTTTATCGAATAGCAGATATTAGTTGTTTGAAGTCATAGCAAAGACCTGTGTCCCATTCCACAAAGCGATCGTAGCTCTACGTCTGTCGTAAGTCTATTTTAAAGTATGGGAGTTACGATCACCTTAGGGCTACGGTCGCTTTGTGGAACGGGGCTCTGGAAAAGCAGTTTCTATGAATATAATATTTTCAACGAGACTTTTACTCTTTTTTTAATTCTTGATATTGCTAAGAGGTCAAAATAGAGCAAAATACGGCCAACAATTGATTCTGGCCCCAGCGCTATTTCCTCCCGAGTGTTGGTCTTGCGTCAGAGATAAGCCGCCCATCTTTACATCTGGAGCATTTCAATAATTAACTCTCAACAATAATATGTTTCTTCCGAGGTGAAAGTCGTTGATTTGCAACCACTAAAGAATGTCTTTTTATTCATGGCACCTTTTCCCTAATCCTGACATTATCAAAGGATTCGCCCAGCATTACTCAACTGGTGAGGTGAAGTGAGTTTGGTTTAACATCACGCTCAAGACTTAAAGAGCCTAGTGGTTAAAGTTTGGTGATGTCTCCCGCCGTGATATTAATGAAATATGGTCAAGGGTGGCATAAAACCATATTCACTCACTATAGCGCGAAATGTATGTGTCTGTGCGCGTGCATGTACTAATCCTGACTAATGCTGGTTTTATAGTGCTAGCCCACTGAGACACCTTGCCGCCTTTAACATGAATACCCCACTCAGACACAGAATACTGACTCCGAGCTGACCAGTCCTTGTTTTATGCCCTTAATGCCGAGCGTTAGGGAAGGTAACAAGAAGTACCATTTTTGACGTGTTTAGGTATGATGCGGCCGGGGATCGAACCACCGACTTTCCGCTCTCCGGGCAGACGTTCTATCCACTAAACCACGGAGGCGGTCTTCCGACAGTTTCAGTTATATGTAACGCAACAAATAAAGATTGTTTATTTGTTCTTTAAAGGCACACGTAGCAATATTCCTGACATATGAAGCCAACCTGTGTATAATCGAGTCAGAACCAGACAAACCAGTGATTGATAGTATGAGCAAGGCAGGTTTTGCGCTTAATTCAAAAGTTTTACCAGCTCGGGTAAAGATAAAATGCCCTTGTAAAGTCAAAACAATGGGGAACGTGGGAAATGTGTACTAGCCCGCAGGAATTTGTACTAGCCCCGGGTTAGCGGGCTAGTGTTTATTTCTAACCCTGCTTCGCGGCCACACGCCGTCCAGATGATAAGTAATCAAGTCAAGTCACCGAGACTGAACTCCCGATCCATTAAGTCACCTCGTACGAGACCGCCTCCGTGGTCTTGTGGTAAAGCGTCCGCCCGGAGAGCGGAAGGTCCGGAGTTCGATCCCAGGCCGCGTCATACCAAAAGACGTTAAAAGATGGTACTTGTTGTTGTTACCCTGTCTGGGGCTCGGCATTAAGGGGCTAAAACAAGGACTGGTCGGCTCGGAGTCAGTATACTGTGTCTGAGTGGGGTATTCATTTTAAACTGCGGTATGGTATCTCCAAGGGCTAGCACTATAAATCGGCATCAGTCCGGACTAGTACAAGCAGCCACACACACACACGTGCATGAACGCTATATAAGTGCAATAATCTTGGACGCGACGTTAAACCCAAATTCACCTCACCTCCCCTCACCTCACCTAGCTGGGGACCTATTCAAACCTGGAACCTCCGAGTGGGCATCTCACCTCAAGTAATAGCGGAAGACTGGTGCCACGACCCAGCTGCGCTGTGTAAGCTACAATACACAGTATTCTTTTAAAGAAGATAAAAATTAACAGAACGAAAAGTATAAATATTTGTCATTTAAAAGAGATTGTTAGTGTTTAACAAAAACAGTAAAGAATTGACGATAACTTGGGAAAACTTCCCTTCAGTACAACAACGAGTGTTGTTAATCAGTTGGCAGTTGCCCGCGTTGCGATTATTTACTGTAAATAAGTCGCAATATAGTTTGTTTCCCAATATTTCCAAACTGAGATGGGAAACAATGCATTGACCAAAGTGCCATTGATATTCAGACAATGTACCCATGTCGGGAATCGAACCCGGGTCTTCGGCGTGACGAGCGAACGCATTAACCACTAGGCTACCCGACCGCCCCACAAAACAGCAGACTGTTCAATAGACCACTTTTTTCCCGGTACATATATATATGCTTCAATGCAGCGAGGCATACTGCCCATCAAGAGCGTTAAAAAATCATGGGTCACACTGTTCCAATATCTCACCACTTCTGTTTTCATATCACAAATACTTTTCATATTTTTTTATTGATGTCCTTCGTGATTCCCCAAATAATTTCAATTGGGTTCAGGTCCGGACTGTAGCTGGGTAATTCCAGGAGTGTAACATTTGGCTCTTTAAACCATTCCTGAGAATGCTTCGCTCTATGTTTTGCATCACCGTCTTGGTGGTATACCCATTGGTCACTATACAAAACTTTTCTGTTGGAAAGAGATGTCCCTGCAGAATGTCAGTGCACACTGAACTTGTCATGTTACTTCAAATATACATAATGGTGGGGCACTTTGGACACTTGTAAATAGTGGTTTTTTTCTGTACCTTCGGTCCACATTGTCCGTATTGAAAATTTTATGCTCCAAACACCAGTTCAAACGTCGTTCTTGCTGTCCATGTGTTAGGGGTGGTGATGGAAATCCTCGTAATGTCTGCCAATCCATTGCATGGCAATACGTTCTTATTGTCTCCTTAGAAACATGAACTGTTTCTCTATTAATCAATTATGCCTAATATTTTCTATTCCCATGCGTCTGTTTTTCGACGCATATACCAGGTCGCCTTCTGCAGCTCGTTTACCAAAGGGAGACAACTTCGGTCATATTTTATAAATATGACACACCAAGTTGTTTCCCTTGAATCATGTCAGAATAAGTTCTACGTACACATTTGATATTGTAAATATTGACGTCCAAAAGGGAATGCAAAATTCTCAATAATTTCTGGTCAAACTATAAATGTATTGTATGAGGTTTTTAAAGTCTTCTGAAAAGTACACCTCTGTTCAAAGATTACAATCTCACTCTTGATTAGGATGTGACAGCTAATGTTGGAGGAAAACCGGAAGTGATGCAGTCCATTTATGTTGACATACAATCCTTCGGACAAACCAAGGATGATACAATTTGTAAAAAAGACATTCAATCTTTCCCAAAGGCGACTATGCTTGTCGTAAAAGACGACTAACGGGATCGGGGAATCAGCCTTGCTGACTTGGTTGATGCATGTCATTGTATTTCAATTGCGTGGATCGATGCTCATGATGTCGATCACTGGATTGTCTGGTCCAGACTCGATTTATTTACAGACCGCCATCATATTGCTGAGTGTGGCGTTAAACAACAAACAAACAAACAAACAATCCTTCCCTATGGTATCATCACACAGTGACAGTCAATAGGTCAAGCAGTTTATTACATGTGTTTTGGCACTGAAATTGTTTTGAATATCAACAGATTTTACAATAAGATATCACATATACATTCAAATATCACTAAAATTAACAGATATGGTTGAACTGAGAAATCTACCTTGTCAGTTAGAAATAAACAAATCTGCATGTTTAAAGAAAGTACACAAATACATTCACCTGATACAAACTTTCTTGCTCGAACACACATCAGTACTTCACAGATTTGCATCTCCGTCGATGCATATGGATGATTTGCAGTGTACCGTATTTCCTTTATTAGACGCCGGGTCAATTGTTCAGCGCAAAAAATAGAAGCCGGGCCTCCAACAGACGCCGGGTTGATCAATATCTTACGGATATCTACGAACACAAAATATTTCCATTTCATGACGATTCGGGACATTCATGGTCATAGTGAAATAGGGGTATTAATAGAATCCGGGCCTTCAATTAACCGCCGGGCCTCTAATTGACGCCGGGTCAAAGGCTTGTCCGAAATAAATAGAAGCCTGGGCGTCTAATAGAGGAAATACGGTACTTGCCATTTCCAAGATTGGACTCCTGTCCCTGTTGAGCACACCTGTGCAGGGGACCAGTCTAGCCAATTTCAACCACCGAATCAAGACACGGCCTGGTTTAAGCCAGAAAGAAACTTGCGAGTACTCTGACCAATGAGTGCACAGATTACATCACAAAACTTCTCGTGCCACATGTGTCTCTACACAATGTAGCCTGGGACGGGTAACTCGGGTCAGGTGGGTCCTGAGTAGGAACCAGGTACCCACAGTACTACCTGGACCCATGGTTAGTCACGTGATATATTGTTTAAAAGACAAAAACTCACTGTAGCTCAGTGGTTATACTAGAAGTCGCTAATGTTCACATTTCTTTCTGACGCTGCATACATTGCTTTTGACTTTTCATATGCTCGAGTAAAGATAAAAGGATTGTCTGGTCCAGACTCGATTATTTACAGACTGCCGTCATATAGCTGAAATATTGCTGAGTGTGGCGTTAAACAACAAACAAAGTAAAGATAAAGCTTCAGTTAACCTCTGTGTCACATGATCTGATCGTTTGATACACGTACCTAAATAGTTTTTGCTAGGGATGCGGTAAAACAATTCACAATCAGACATTTTGCTCCCAACTCTTGAGATCTAGTAATAGGGGGTTGGGTACCCAGGTGGTAAATTTGTACTCCTCCCAGCCCTTACACAATGCTTCAACATTAGGCAATGGTACGTGACTCATAACATTCATGCACAGAGCTAGACTCATTTGACTTGTGTGAGTTGTAAATGGCATCATTCCATAAGCTGACTCAAAACAGACACACATCATTACTACACCGCAAATCATCCCTATGTATTCACTGGTTGCATTGGAACCTATTGATGATATTTAAAGTATTGACCATTGCTCATACACTACAGAAATGTATTCCAGAAAGACAAAGGGTACAATATTTCCTCCATTAAACACCTGGGCGTATATTTTTTTAAGACACCCCTTACCCCCAGTGTTTAATCACAGAGATAATATTGGGAAGAATTCCATGCATAAAAAAAGAGCTGCGTTTAATCAAGGTCCGACGTTTATTTGAGGAAATACGGTACCTTATGACCACTTGATAAGTAATTAATATTCATTATACAAACATAAATGCAATGTTCTTCTCATGAATATACACAAAATATTATAATACATTTCATTTTGGTATATTCATTAATGTAATTTCATCATAATTATCTTGTAATCTTGTTCAGCAGGAACATAATTATTTCAATTCAAGTTTCAGTAAATTCAAATCTGAACTTGACCAATAATGCCAACAGTAATGCCAACTTCTAATTACTACCGTATATATGTATTGTCTGCAATATTTTCCTATAAACTGGCACCATTACACTGTAATCCTCCTAGTGCATCAGCATCACATCATCTTTATTATATAAGTTCTCATTTAAAATATAATTTCTAACTAGATCTATAGGAATACATGTAGTGCAAATGAAAGACAACGATTCACAGCTGACAATCTTTGGTATGCACACAATTTCACCAAAAACTATAATTAAAACTATATAATACAGAACAATAATATCATAGCATCTTTTTCTACTCTATATGGTTTTGCAAGTAACAGTGCATTGTTCATACCATAAAGTGTATGTATCAATTAGGGCTGGGACAGGTAACTCGGGTACTCGGGTCGGGTGGGTACTGAGTAGGGCCCGGGTACCCACAGGACTACTCGGACCCATGATTAATCATGTGATATAGTGTTTAATGATTATAAATATCTAGAACTCTATGGTTACACTACAAGTCACAAATGTTCGCATTTCTTTCTAAGTACCATTGCTTCTGACCTCTATAGGTTTGAATAAAAATAACACTTCAGTCAACTTCAGTGTATGCATGACCAGATCATTTTATACATAAATTTAAATACATTTTACCAGGGCTACGCTCAAACTATTTTCAATCGAACCTTTTGTACCAAACTCTTGAGACATGTAGCGGGTACCCGGGTAGGGCCGGGTAACAGCGGGGTGGGTACCCGGGTAGTAAATTTGGACTCGTCCCAGCCCCAACATCCTTCCCTTTCTTACATAATTTTTCTAGTGGGCAAAAGCAATTTGATTGGGCAGTAGAGTCTGTGTTCTCTGCATCCCATTGGCTCAGAAATATTACCCAGTTTCTCATCAATAGATTACGTGAGAAAATTGCAGTTAAAGCCATGAGTGAGTTAGTTAGTTTAAATATGGCCCTTTGAACATGTTGAAATCATTGCAGTAATATGGTCGCTGTTAGTTATTGTGACGAGAGCTAAAAGTTGTACAGGTCACATATTTTCTTAAGACTTTCAAAGCAATAACTTGGCCCTGATTATGTTTCTAGGTTTGTCATTTAGCCAAAGGATCATATTAGATATTAGAACATTATCTGCAGATCCTCGAATGACTAAGGGACACAACTCTTTCCATCTGCACAACAGATAAAAACTATTCAAAACTGTTCAAAATCATGGCATTTAAATATTTAACCAAAACAGCTGCAATATTGTGTCATGTAGCTCATAGCCACTGGTATGACTTGAAATGATCAACGAGCCACATATGATGGATTAACATTTTGTTTCAAACACTGAAATAAATAATTGCCAAATTGTGAGAAAAAACTTTCCTACTTTTAAATTAATTCACACCTAAAAACACTATTGCTGAAAATAGCAGATCTTGTAAAATATTTCAACTAAATAATATATGGCTAAATTGTTACCACTAGTGACAAAAAGGAATGAGGATGTTAAAATTGTATAACAATGCAAATAAGCATTGATAACTAAAGTAAAGAATAGACATGATATAAATTCAAATTCCCTTCCAAAACACAACAACACGATTAATGAATAATACAGCTTGATTTCATAACACTGCAGAAATCAACTGAAGTGAACAAAATGGTGACTCAGTGATGCAGCTATGAATTCTATTCATGAGATGATTAATGCTTATCATGATACTTAACCACCCACTGCACAAAATTCAAACATTATCAACAAGATTACCTGATATGTACCAGTATAGTCTCCCTAAAATATCATATATATATACACCGTATTCGACGTAATAAGCGCCCAGGGCGCTCTCAAATTTAGAAATAGGGAAAAAAACAGAGTTAAAGGATAAATTTCGTGGTTTATGCTGACAGCCTGAAATGTTTATATAGGACAGATATATTTTTCCAGAATTTAATTGCCCATAATTAAGGGTGCATATAACACACGAGTGCGTATTATACGCGAATAAATATGTTTTGTGTACATTGATCAATCGGAAGGGGTGCTAATTGGGATTGTTTACTAGCCAATATGTTAGCAAATATCGCCGTGGGCGCTTATTAGAGGGGGGCGCTTATTACGTCGAATACGGTATATATTTTTAAGTTAACATACCAGTAGTCAAACATTCCTTCATAAACAAAAATACAAACACAGTGATCCCTCGCGACAACGCTACCTTTAAGGTCCAAATAATTGATGAGCGCTATAGACGATCAGCAGTTTAACTGAGGTGGAATCATAGGGGGTAGATGACCAACAAAACAGTATAGATAAACATTATTGAATGAAATTTTGAATAAAATTAATAACATATATTACAAACATAAGTCCAGATAAACAATGAATACCTTTTCATAATCAGATAGTATAATAAGGGGATTAACTTGCGTACTTCAGTTCGGATTTGTTGACTGCTATTTCCGGTGTTATGTGATCGCGGTGATCAGCTGATAATGTTTTTTGATATGGGGAAAACATTGTGTCATTAGAAAACTTGAGTTTATTAAAAATGTAAGTAAATTTTGGGAGCCATGCTTTACTGCGCACTCTAACCGAGTTAGCGCTATATTGAAGAGCGCAATAGTGAGGGAACACTGTATTACTAATTACTACTGAAAAATGCTACAACACAAATACTGATAGTTCAGATTTTCAGGTCAATAGTGAGTGAGTGAGTGAGTATGGATTTACGCCGCTTTTAGCAATATTCCAGCAATATCACGGCGGGGGACACCAGAAATGGGCTTCACACATTGTACTCATGTCGGGTATCGAACCCGGGTCTTCGGCGTGACAAGCGAACGCTTTAACCACTAGGCTACCCGACCGCCCCTTCACATCAATAATTCATATTGGTTTGATAACTATATTATTCTAGTAAGAAAAAAGTTCCATTGTTTTAATTCATCATGCATCTTATAAAAACTTGTCCAACTGTGCAATCAGTCGTATATGTATCCATGGTTTGTAATGCTTCTGTGTCATTATTCAATCAGTTGATCGCTACTTACAACAATTAATTCTCAATAGTGAGTGAGTGAGTTTGGTTTTACGCCGCTTTTAGCAATATTCCAGCAATATCACGGCGGGGGACACCAGAAATGGGCTTCACATATTGTACTCATGTCGGGTATCGAACCCGGGTCTTCAGCGTGACAAGCGAACGCTTTAACCACTAGGCTACCCGACCGCCCCTTCACATCAATAATTTATATTGGTTTGATAACTATATTATTCTAGTAAGAAAAAAGCTCCATTGTTTTAATTCATCATGCATCTTATAAAAACTTGTCCAACTGTGCAATCAGTCGTATATGTATCCATGGTTTGTAATGCTTCTGTGTCATTATTCAATCAGTTGATCGCTACTTACAACAATTAATTCTCAATAGTGAGTGAGTGAGTTTGGTTTTACGCCGCTTTTAGCAATATTCCAGCAATATCACGGCGGGGGACACCAGAAATGGGCTTCACATATTGTACTCATGTCGGGTATCGAACCCGGGTCTTCAGCGTGACAAGCGAACGCTTTAACCACTAGGCTACCCGACCGCCCCTTCACATCAATAATTTATATTGGTTTGATAACTATATTATTCTAGTAAGAAAAAAGCTCCATTGTTTTAATTCATCATGCATCTTATAAAAACTTGTCCAACTGTGCAATCAGTCGTATATGTATCCATGGTTTGTAATGCTTCTGTGTCATTATTCAATCAGTTGATCGCTACTTACAACAATTAATTCTCAATAGTGAGTATGGATTTACGCCGCTTTTAGCAATATTCCAGCAATATCACGGCGGGGGACACCAGAAATGGGCTTCACACATTGTACTCATGTCGGGTATCGAACCCGGGTCTTCAGCGTGACAAGCGAACGCTTTAACCACTAGGCTACCCGACCGCCCCTTCACATCAATAATTCATATTGGTTTGATAACTATATTATTCTAGTAAGAAAAAAGCTCCATTGTTTTAATTCATCATGCATCTTATAAAAACTTGTCCAACTGTGCAATCAGTCGTATATGTATCCATGGTTTGTAATGCTTCTGTGTCATTATTCAATCAGTTGATCGCTACTTACAACAATTAATTCTCAATAGTGAGTATGGATTTACGCCGCTTTTAGCAATATTCCAGCAATATCACGGCGGGGGACACCAGAAATGGGCTTCACACATTGTACTCATGTCGGGTATCGAACCCGGGTCTTCAGCGTGACAAGCGAACGCTTTAACCACTAGGCTACCCGACCGCCCCTTCACATCAATAATTCATATTGGTTTGATAACTATATTATTCTAGTAAGAAAAAAGCTCCATTGTTTTAATTCATCATGCATCTTATAAAAACTTGTCCAACTGTGCAATCAGTTGTATATGTATCCACGATTTGTAATGCTTCTGTGCCGTTATTCAATCAGTTGATCGCTATTGACGACAATTAATTCTTAATAACTGAATCTAATACAAATGCCTTAATCACAATATGAAAGAATCTCACCTACACCATCAACAACATCAACGCCTTATAGCATCATGGAAAACAACATGGCTGCCTTTGAACATGAATCAAGTCTTATCTGCCTTTATACTGATGGAATGCCTTACACACCAGTTTTAGTAGATCAGATCAGATCAGGGTCGAAGATGAGAATGATAGGCAAGACCTCATGCAAATATCTTTGCAACAAAAAGATTTGGGAGTCAAAAAGAAGCTTCAAAATCCAGTTTGAACAAAGACTAAGGAGAAACACCCCTAAACAAATATTCCCCAATATAAGGCTATAATACATGGTACGTACCAATGAAACAAAGAAATGCTTGAATGTATGATCCATCAAATAGCTTCTTTAGTTTATTTTTTAGTGCGTTTGGCTGCCGTTTTTTTACCTACACAGTTTCAGTAGGTTCTATTGTTTCCTTTGCACTCCGTGTTGAAAACTTTCTACAAACTAGAACTCCTACTTGACATCATTTTCAGAAGATGTTAGTGTCAATACTTGGACTATGGTTAGACAACAAAAAGTTACAAGACATATTTTGACTACTTTTGTTGTTTCCAACGGACTCCAGGAAAACATTTCACCTGAAGCAAACGGATGATATTTTTTTACCCAAAACAAATGCATATGAACCTTAAAAGATGGGAGTGTACCATACACACAAAAGGCACAATAGTAATTTAGTCATCAGTGAAAATTATGTTTTTTAAATTAATTTCCCCTACTTTTGAGCGGCATAAAAATACATAAAACAAATAATTAAACTGGTTTTGCCTATTAAACATAAAACAAAAAGATTGGGATGGCATAGGACAATATGGAGGAGAGATTCATCTGAGGAGAACCTTGTCAAACCTGGAGGAGTCGGATGTGAGGAGTCTTCTTGGGGATGAGTGAGATGCAGAGGTTCCCCTGTTTACCATTGGCCTCAACCTGGGAAGTGTTGGTGATTTTCACATACCTGTCGTCAATGTCTTTCACCAGCTCCAGCACCCCACTGAACGTTATCCTCAACTGATCCCCGACAGTCACCCACACTCCAATCAGAGACTTGCAGTCACGGAGGATACGCTGCAGGCCGTCGAGGGTGATGAGCTTGTTACGGCAGATCATCAAGCTCTTCAATGACTTGCTGTAGTTTGCAACAGCGATCAATGACCCATTCGTGAGCCTCATCGACTGGATGGCCGAACCGCCCGAGATGTCCAGAAAGTGGAGATTATGGCAAGACCTCACAAGAACCTCCACAGCAGTGTCTGTGATCAGGAAGCAGCCTCGAAGAGACACATACATCAGATCTGGGCAGTGTTTCGCCAACTGTTTGATAGAGTCATTGGCAATCTTGGAGCAGAAACTGAGGTGAATGCTGGTCAGATGGGAATGGTTTGGGTGAGGGAAGAACCTGTTGACGTAGGCAACCTCTGCAAGCTGGGAAGTATCGTCTTCTGGTGGATCTGTGGCTGATGCTGGTGAACACTCTGAAACACAGCAGGCAGACATCCCCTTTCCTCCTTCGTCTATCAAGATAGAATTGGGCAGTAGAGGCTGCACAACTAGAGACAAACCACTGTCACCACTAAGATCCATACACAAGCTCGATCCAATTGTACTGAAGGTCTGAACTCCTGTAGGGCTCTTAACTTGCCCAGAATGAGGGACACTTGGATCACACTCAACACCTGCTGCTCCAAGATTCTTGTCTTCATCTGGATGGGATGTGCTAGTCACAGAAGCACTTGTTTTTGGAACTGATTCAAGAGATGATTCTTCAGTAGCTCTAGGGGCTCTTTTCTCTGTTGCATCATCTGTGATCGTTTTGGATCTGCATCCTCCTGTGTTTTTTGTATCCACACCTGACCCGAGGTACTCGTCTAGATTTATCTTAGCCAGGTAATGGCAGGTCTCTAGGGAAAGATTACTGAGCCATCGACACTTGGCCACAAGGAGAATGATACTCTTGGAAGTCACATGAATGCACTCGGTGAGGTTGACATGATACAGCCATTGACAGTGTTCAGCTAAAGCTATCACAGCCCGGTCTGTGATCCCTACGCATCCTGACAACCCAATCTCGGTCAGTCGTGGACAATGTTCCGCCACTGCAGTGATTCCAGTGTCCGTCACACCATCACAGAAGTTGACATCCAAGATCTTCAGTTTAGGGCATCCACTTGCGACTGAACTCAGTCCGACATTAGTGATGTTACAACCTCCCTCGTGATGTAATCGATTCCCGATAAGTTTCTCAAGATTTGGGCAGTTGTCAGCCACATGCCCCACCCCGATGTCGGTGATGTGGATGCAGCCTGTTATATCCAGCTCTTTCATGTACGGGGAACTCTCTGCAATCACCTTCAGCACCTTGTCCTCAACTGGAGTATAAGCAAGACCAACATTCACCAGATTGGTGGCAGTGCCTTTAATGCCAATAAAAGCATCCTGAGAAATATACTGACAATGCGCTAGGACAAAACTTTTAATATTCGGGCAGTTTTCAAACAAGCTTGCCAAAGCATCATCAGACAGTTCTTCCGAATCTATGACTATAGTCTCCAGCCGAGGACATGAGACAAACAGCTCCTTCAGCTTTCTGTTCAACCTTTCTGGCTCAGCTGAACAACCAAAGTCATCAAAGGACACTGACTTGAGTTTCTTCAAAGTGGACAGGTAACCCAGGCAGTTATAAATATTAATATAGCTACAGTCATTAATCTCGATTCCTTCCAGATCTGGATATTTTTCAGCAAGATATGCAATACTTGCATTACTGACTGTTGTCAAACTGAAGTTGATGGACTTCATTTGAGGACACGATATGTTCTTATGCATGAAGGATCCATCAGTGAGATGAACAGCCATCCCGAAGTCCAGCTTCTCGACATGATGAGACACACTGTCAAGTAACGTAAGGAACGACTGATCCGTTAGGTGGTCTCCGATATGATCAAGGTCAAGGTGTTTCCAGAGGTAGCGATCGTAGCTGAGCTCGTACCACAGCTTACAAGTCTGTCTGACAATGTTGATGATGTCCTGGATCTCAAGGAAGGAGAAGATGTGGAGGAGGACGGTGTGGGGAAGATCACAGAGGACGAGGGAGTTGTCAGGGGAAGACATTGTCCTCTGTTGATTGGTTCTCAAAATGCACTTGTCACGTTTCCATCGGCTTGTTCAAGATATCAAATCATGTTTTGCACCAGACTTTATCAGCTGAATGTTCACACATAATAAGCATGGTCAGTCTGCTAGGAAAATACCACCACAACTCTTTTCAGTGTCACCAGTAACTTTGTCCATATATTTCCATACAGACTAAAGCTAATGAAAGACTGAGGTTAACATTTAAAAATAGATGCCTTATATTGTGAATGTTTCATATAAACATTATGCCATCATACTATTTCATATATAAGAACTATATGTACATATGTGTCTTCTCACAAAGTGCATTTGGATATTAAGCATATTGGCCCCATTGTGCACATTTCAATCATTTGTAATAATGGTCAAAAGCTGTTGCTTTTGAATAAAAAAAAGCTTTAAAAAAAGTCATCCGTTCAGTTGAAAAGACGAACTATTTAACACAGCTTAAGTGGAGGACCAAGGATTATCTTGCAGAGATAGATTCAGCATTTCGGTAACCATGGAAACTGTCCCATCATCCATCTGAAACAGAAAGTAAGTGTTAAAACAATATTGCTGTCATTCCTAGCTGCTGAAGTATATTAGATGACATTACAGACATAGACACCACTGGTCATATCCAACTAGTTCACACTTCATATTTTAAATACGGTAACTAGATTTTTTAAAGAAACCAACTAGTCCCTCAAGACATATCAGGTATGTTGCTAGGGCTGACTACTGGGGAATTATGACTATTACAACCCTGGTTGAACTTACTCTGGGGAAATCAGGTATGTTGCTAGGGCTGACTACTTGGGAATTATGACTATTACAACCCTGGTTGAACTTACTCTGGGGAAATCAGGTATGTTGCTAGGGCTGACTACTGGGGAATTATGACTATTACAACCCTGGTTGAACTTACTCTATGGAAATCAGGTATGTTGCTAGGGCTGACTACTGGGGAATTATGAGTATTACAACCCTGGTTGCACTTACTCTGGGGAAATCAGGTATTTTGCTAGGGCTGACTACCAGGGAATTATGACTATTACAACCCTGGTTGCACTTACTCTGGGGAAATCAGGTATGTTGCTAGGGCTGACTACTTGGGAATTATGACTATTACAACCCTGGTTGAACTTACTCTGGGGAAATCAGGTATGTTGCTAGGGCTGACTACTAGGGAATTATGACTAGTCGCTACAGAAATTACAACTGCAATGTGAGCAATCTTTTAAGATGTCTTAAACCTATTGTCCTGCCTTAATTATTGTCGTAAACTGAAGATATTTTAGCACCAAGAGAGTATTGAGAATAGACTGCCAGGAATTTTGCTAGGGCTGACTATCAGGGAATTATGACTTTTGCTATAGCATGGTACTGGTGATACTATGGGGAGGGGGGTTGTGTTCGTGCAATCATAAATGTTATACCAAAATAATAATCAGTTATTGAATCTAATCATTTTTAAACAGTCAGTGTGCACAGAAAATTACAATTTCTGAATTTTTTTACTGCATTTCTTAAACATTGGACTGATACCATAAGGAAGAATTTATTTGTTTCAAGCCATGGTTCATGGTTGAAGGGAGATAACTGTGATCGATAAATGAGGCTTTTACAGTGCTTCATTCATTTAAAATTTAAACATGTCAACAAGATTACCGTATTCGACATAATAAGTGCCCCGCTCTAATAAGCGCCCACGGCGATATTTGCTAATATATTGGCAAGTGAACAATCCCAATTAGCACCCCTTCCGATTGATCAATGTACACAAGACTTATGTATTCGTGTATAATACGCACTCGTGTTTTATATGCACCCTTAATTATGGGCAATTAAATTCTGGAAAAATATATCTGTCGTATATAAACAGTCAGGCCGTCAGCAAAGGGACCAAAATAATATTCTAATAACAGCCCCCTATTTCTAATTTTGAGAGCGCCCTGAGCGCTTATTCCGTCGAATACGGTTATCAGTCTTGGTTATCAACCAAAAGTGGTTCCATTGGGTGTAAAAGGCATCATCTTGGTGAAAATTATATGAACATATTTTTATGTAGTTTAACAAGTGATGTCTGTAGTTTAACACTGCATGTACCAATGTCCCATCTATAGGACTGCAGCCATAAAATAATCAAGTCTATCACCCATAATGTGCTGGTAATAATAGTGCTGAATGTGCATTCAAATTTTGCTGTTGCATTTTTTTCTATGGTAATTGTCACTATCCTTGTCATAACATAGCTATAATGTGTGTGTGTGTGTGGCGGGGGACCGTCAGGTAGTCTAATGGTTAAAGCGCCACTCGTCACGCCGAAGACCCGGTTTCCTTTCCCCTCATGGGTAAGATGTCACTTTGTGTGAAGTCCATTTCTGATGTCCCATACATTTATTCTGTTGGAATATTGCTAAAAGTTAAGTAAAACTCATTCACTGTGAAAATGTGAGAGGGTGGGTTGTTGAGAGGGTGGGTTGGTGAGTGGGTGAGTTGGTTGGTGGGCTGTGATTCGGAGAGAGAATGACCTGAAATAAAATGTCCTCCCATCTTTTGTGTAGCCATATCAAGCACTAAGACCTGATTTTAATGTGATTGAGAGCAGTCCAGAGAATTAGTGTAAACCTTATTTCACAGGTCCTCAGAGTTTGTCGCTAGTCGTACTTGAACAAGACAAAAACGTTTACCATGTTTACATTTACTATCAGTTTTATTCAGTTCCAATTTGTAGTAAAGTTAAAGCATTGAGAACTGGTTCAGAATTCTACCATGCATTGATGAATGCTAAAGACTTTGGTTCCAAATTAAAATAAAGAGGTATCTACTCTGCAGTGGGACTATCATCAAATTTCAAAACACAGTAGGTTTATCCCCTAATAATAGTCCTCAATACTAGCCTATGAGGACTTCCATCAACAGATTTTTACCTGTTGTCAGCACAAATTGGTCTCAGGCTAGTGGACTAGCATGCATTTCGAAGGCTTGCTGGGGCAAATGTATTTCCACACTTGATGACACTAGAATTAGACACCTTGACAACATACAGGCCCTCAAAGCTATTTGAATAGTGAACACAACACAACAGAAGGTTTATTCACAAAAATCACACAAAGTGATAGAGTGAACATACAGTTATTTACATTTTCTATAAATATACATGTGAATACACAGGCATGCAAGCCTTCGAAATTCACACTTGTAAACATCTTAAACATTTTGTCTTGTTGAGACAGGACTAGATACAAACTCTGAAGGAAAGTGACATAAGATTTTACACTAGTCCTATGGACAACATGGACTAGTCCTGAAAATATAAAATTCTAAGGCTGCCGGGGTAACATTTACAAAATACTCTTTGGTTTGCATGCTTAAAGGGGCACTGATCTAACGCAATTCCCCGGGACTGGTTGTTGCCTTTGTTATTGTTTTTTCCCAGTGAATACCCGGATGTATAGCAGAAATCTAGACTAGTTCGCGACCTCTGCTGCGCCATTCGTACATTGATCAACAAAATAAAATACAGTTTTCGAGATAATAAGGAAATGTAGGTATCTTTGTGAGTAGCATCGGTAATGGTGACGAAGTTTTGATAAGTCACTTGCTTGGTAACTTTGCGATTTTCGTTTACACTATTTTGACTTGCAACACAAAGTATATATTTCACCTGAGCATATGCTTTTTTTATAGTGTGTATATTTTTTTACTGTAAAATGTGTAACAAATTTATTAAACGTCTAAATATTCAGTTATTTTACAAAGTGACTGAAAAACATTTCCATCTGTATTATTATGACAACGAATTCCAAACATTTTGATGTTTAATGTCATCACCAAGAGACTGAAAATGTAACGTTGAAAAGTACATTTCTAAGTTGTTCGGCTTTTAATCCTACCTAATAATCTGTTGTGATGTTTGTAGGCCCTTTTGATCGTCTTGATCAATCTGGACAGATTTTTTAGTCAAAATGACTGAAATATTTACACATTTTATAAATTGCCTGAGAGAATCACATTTTACAAATTGACGGTAATATATACACGCTTACAAAGGAAAAGACCTGTGACAACAACGTCTATCGCACATTGAAGAATTTCCCAACCAAGACGTAGAGAAACAAGAACGAATCGGTTCAAATGAAGGAAAACAAAATGCAGATATCATAATTACAACCTACCAAATTTATGTGTATAAGTTTTAGGCAGCTTCCTTGTTCGAGGAATGTATCTGTGAATATCCACAAAAAGGAACAATATCCCACTCGTCTGCAGCTGTACAAAGAAACTTATTCGTTGTCACGTGTCTCAGTAACAATCAAATATTTTAAAAGATATATATCGTTTCGGGATATTATAACCCGTGTTCGTTTCTCAACTGATCGCTTGGATTGTTTCAGGTGTTTTACATAGGTGTCAAGTCTCAATGGTCGGCTGAGAAAGCCCAGGTGACAACTATTTTCATAGTGTCCACGGTTCCTAAAAATTCCATTGAGTGATAGATAACAATGATCAATCAATCAACGTATTATCAGTTAACCCTTTGAACAAAGTATGTTGTTTTTACATCGGCACTTCGCGCCATGATATGAGTGTATTCCCTTTGTTTTAGTAAACCTAGACATGTAAACACTCACTCTTGACATATCCACTGTGCAAGATAACAGTGATTAATCAATCAACGTATTTTCTGTTAATCCTTTGATGACTAGGAACGATCCGTTGATTTACAAAAAAAAAGTAAATCAAGTGATCATTCATCTCTTGCTGGGCTGCCACGTGCATATTACATAACACACATTTCACCTCACTTCAAACCTGGATTTAGATTGAATAATTACCCCAGACACAATAAATGCCAAATGGGAACCTTTGTCAGGTAATATAAGTGGTGCTACCACTAATTGTACCTGTAATAAATTCATTAACTGAGCATCAAGTGAATGACGACAAATACACAAGTGTAGGGTTATACGAGAAAACGTGGATGACAACAAGGGAGTAGTAATCGTATTATCGACGCAAGCCGAAATCCGAAAATGCTTTCACTGCATGGATACTATTTTTAGTATTAAACTATAACCATCTGGGGTATTTCCAAATGACGACGTCCGATGAGCTCCCTTGTTCTTTTTGTCTGTTTGTTTAGGCTGAAGAAATGAATTAACATGCGTCCTTTGTCGAAATCTTTATAGATCACAGTTAACCAATCAGTGTTCAAAAATGCGTATAACAAATATTGCCTCCAGCCTCCAAGTTTATTTAGCTGTCCTTGCAGACGGTACCCCAGTCTCTGGTCACGCTCAGTTGCGTTGCGTATCATCCGGGTACTCACGGGGGAAAAACAATAACAAAGGCAACAACCAGTCCGTTAGATCAGTGCCCCTTTAATTTCAAACATTGTGCTATGATACATATATATTTTCTGTCAAGCACTGCAAGCGAGTCAACACCTACACCTCTTGTGCCAACGTATACCCACATACAACACTGTAAATATATATCATTCATAATCAGCGAGGTCACATTGCACATTTTTGGATTTCTTCTTTCTAGTATATCATCTACATGGAGCATGAGTAACTATTCCCCGAAAATGAAATTGTAAATAAATGTTTCCATGGTTACCTTCAGCCTTGATCATTGTTGACTTCTGCTGATGGGCAGGTCCTGCTTACACCTCCTCCATCTGATACACCTGGAAGAGTGAAGGAATATTTATTAGGCAAGATTCTATGGTGATACACTGGAAAAGTGAAGTTTTGTTTATGAAGCAGATGGACTGGAAATGTGAAGGTATGTTTTGCATGTTTCGTATAACAGAATTACATCCCAATTTTACCGACAGATAACCCTACAAAACGATTCATCCAGGATCAACTGTATGCAATACGTTCAACATAGCCAGTGGACTGTGACTAAATAAGTCCTTTGTGACGTCTGCTCGTGTTGACAGTTCTGGGATAGCTGTCGATAAATGTACACAATGAAACTTCTATAGCTGATTTTTACGGGATTTAAATATGTTGATGTCATATGGGAGGTTCTGCACACAATACCAAACGTTTTTAGTTTTGATCTGGTGTAACAACAAGCAATTATACTCTACGTTACATTTCTCGTGAGTCAGCTGTCAAATGCATTGCGAGTTACCTCTCTTGCCGGAAGTACTCGGAAGTCAG
Organism: Haliotis rufescens; assembly: GCF_023055435.1. Classification (NCBI taxonomy): domain Eukaryota; kingdom Metazoa; phylum Mollusca; class Gastropoda; order Lepetellida; family Haliotidae; genus Haliotis; species Haliotis rufescens. The sequence continues at coordinate 32,510,189 of NW_025963780.1, forward strand.
TTGGAGGAAAGAAAGTGCCTGACAACGCAGACAACAAATTGAGGATATTCTGCTTTTCAGATGTCTTTTCATTGATCATACTTGTAATTTAAGGATACTTGTCAAAGGTAATTCGTACTCAAGACATGTTATGCAAAGGAAAGTGTTTCAAATGCCTGTTACCGAGTTAGTTGACACTTGTATTAAAGATTTACTAAACGGGCACTTGTCAGTTCAATTGTTGAACTTACAGTTGACTCGGAGGTCCAAACTTCAGTCATAGAGATCATGTTTGGTTAATTTCCTGATGTGGAGTCATCAATAACATTCCACGGCAAATGCGGTTACATTCTCTGTTTTTGTATTTACATTGACTTGATGACACAAATTTATAAGCAAAGCTTAGACCTTGTGTAGCATCAGCATCAGCTGAGTTCATTGACATTCAAATTGAACAGTCTATTCATATTTTCCTCTAAATTTATTTGGAACTCAATGTCAGAATTCAAAAGCATTAAAGTAATGGCGTGAAGCACATTATGACATCATACTTCTCCAGAAGTCACTTCATTATGATGATGATGATAATATCTAATTAGGCTATGTTTATGTAAAGAAATACTTATTTCCAAAAACTTTGTTTGATAATGTTAAAAAAACTATCAAATGGCGACAGGCAACAATATACATAATAATATAATTATATGAAGCTACAGGAATGAAAACAATGCAAGAAGTGACAATCACTGGAAAGTGACTTATCAATAACTTGGCAATAACAACCATGACAGGATGAGTAAATGTATTTTGTTTTTTAGATCAAGAACACAACCATGGGGAAGACAAACCCTGAGCCCCAGAATGCTTCGGGACAGGAGCCTCCAATGTATCTACAGAGGCCGTCAACAGGGCACTCTCAAGATGTGCGGCACATCCTGGCTAAATGTTTCCGGCAGTTATACACTCGAGATGCTGTAAGACCCGAGACCGTGAAGAATCTTCAAGTCTCAAAAGGAGGGGATGACCCATATCACGAAAGATATGTTGACTCTCTACAGAAGGTAATCCAGTATAAATTTGTTAACTCTGTTTATTCAACATGTTTGTCATGTCAATGGCCCTGTGAGTGTCTGTATCAATATTATGGCTTCACATCAACATAATGCTGTATTTCTGGCGATCACCTGAACACCAATCTTAGTAACCAAGGCCTTACTATCATGTATTTTATGTACTTGTTATAGAGTGTACTGGAGCAGATTATTTAGTTTTACAGTTACACATTATTTTTCAGTAAATTAATATATGTATATAAGGCCAGATAAATTTATTTACATAAAACCTTTGCAAAAGTGAAAAGCTGTGTATCATTGAAACATGTCACGTTTTTATGATTGTATTTTGGTAAAAACTTTATTTTAGTAGGTTCTTTTTTAGGAAATTAACCTTCAAAAACAGCTTCATTTTTTCCTTCTGCCTTCTTTCATGTTGACCCAGAAGATTTTTGAATTAAGAAAAAAATAATTGAATGAAGCAGATATTGTGTTTTATGATCTTGCTGTGGAATTTAGTTAAATGATGTTCACATTTAGAACAAAATGAGTTCGCATTGTTTACACAATATCATCAAGGGGAACTGACAGAAGTGAGTGTTGCAGGTTTACACAGAGTGGCAGAGACGTATGGATGAGGCAGCCATGCTAGAACGGCACATCATGCAAGCTCAGGCCCGGGCAATGTCAGCTGACGAGAGGGAGTTGAACAGAACAGCTCAAAGTTGTGATAAATATCCCGATCTCGGACTCCCACCAGGTTAGTAGAGTTAGCAACATCTTTAATCCCACTATAAAACCGTCATAAGTCATGAGTTGTACAAGCAGCTACACACTTGCATGCACCTTGCTATATAAGTGCAATATTATAATCTTGAACGTGATGATGGACCCTTTTTACCTCACCTACTTCTGTCAGAGAAGGATTTTTTATCTGTTTGTAATGTGTTTAGAGCCTAGAGACTCTATACATTGCATTTGATCAAATGTTTGTTTAAAAACTCTGTCAGCATCATGCTAATCACTATCATGAATTTGTGTTCAGGTCGGTCTCACTTCCGTTCTTGTATTGATACGGAGCTTCTGAAGAAACACAACCTGCTCACCCCCGAGGACTACGCCACCGAGGACCCCATGTCTGTACCACCACCCCAAGGTAGGTGGGGAGGGAGGCAGTCTTCACTGACTGCATGTGATCTATCCAAGTTGCATGGTTTTTGGATCCCTGTGGGCTTTCTACAACCTTCGAAATTCACACCCAACCCAACACTTCTAAATTGTGCTGACTAGTAACAATCCAATGATTCTTTGACTTGTAACATTTAAGGGCTATAATTCTGAACCAGTTCTCAACGCTTTAATTTTGAAACAAATTGGAGCTAAATAAAACTAATAGAAAATGAAAACAAAGTGAACATTTTGTCTCGTTCAAGCAGGACTAACTACAGACTCTGAGGACTAGTGAAATAAGGTTTCCACTGATCATAAGGAGTAGTATTAAAAGGGACAAATTTCTAAGGCTGTTGTACCAACATTAAGCTCTTACACTGTGATACAGTCAAGTCCCGTTAATCCGACATCGATGGTTTCATTTGATTATGTCGGATTAACAAGTATGTCGGATAAACGAAATTAAGTAGTACCAACGTTCGTGATCGAAAATCGGACAACGACACGATAGATAAGGATTCAAACACGATTTGTCTCGCATCAAAACACGGGCTGTGTACTCGCGGGCAGATGACCATGGAGTACGCTGATCATTGTGTCGGATTAACGAGACTGATTAATGAGTGATCTCGGTAATTCGTTGCAAATTAGGTGTGTCGGAGTCGGTGTGCGGGACTGTCGGATTAACGGGTCTAAATAGCACCGATTTAATCAGTTCCCACCATTAGTGTCTGATAAAGCCTACTGTCGGATTAACGAGTGTCGGATTAACGAGACTTGACTATATAACTGAAAAACTGTTCGACTAAGTGTTAAACCCAACTCACTCACTCTTTCAGGACATGTCATGATGTGAATGACAAGTGTAACTTAATGAATCACAAAATTTGAAGTCTGAGTTACGGACAAAAGTTTTTTTCTTCAATAATAATTCACAGTTTACAACCTCACTTTAGCTTTTACTAATTTCATGTGATGTTTTCTTAACGCTCTAGCTTCGAAAGTGCCGAGTTATGCCCGTGAAACACTGACATCACAGCAACACAGTCGGCGTAACGAGGGGCGTGAGGACTCCCCCTTCCCCACGGGGGACCAGCTGGCTGTTAGTGAGGAGTTCCCAAGCTTCATCTCGGACGAGGATATGGAGACTAAGGGAAATGATTATGAAAATGATCTGGTGAGTTAGTCAACTCAACACTTGCTATTAAAGATGTAACCATGGTAAACAATTCTACCATGAATTTGGGAAATTTGCAAATTCTGATAGGTCAATCAGAGGTTTCAGATCACAGTAACCACTTCTGATTGAAACACCTGCTTTGAGTGACACATCATAGTGGAAACTATTTAAACTGCTTATTTCTCAGTCATTGTCAGAAGACATTTTGCATTCTAATATGCATTTAGAGGTTACATAATGCAGTTGCTGAAGCTACACTATTCAAAGTATGTGTAACAATAAATATCAGGCTGAAAAAAACAATAGAAACCGACTAAAATAGTGTATTTAAAGATTTAGGGACAACAGGGAGTTTCAGATTTGGAATTTTTCGGCCAGTAGCCGACTGTGTCATCATATTAGTTCTACTCACATATACTCTCTTATATCATTTATGTCTGGGAAAGGCTATTATCAATTAATAATATATTGACCATTTGTTATTTAATGTATATTTTATACTTGATTGTTATCTAAAAAACCCTGATGAAATCAACAGTTTATACAGTGTAAAGAGAACAAAGCCTTCTCTGAAATGGGCTATAAAAATGGGGCACGGGTGGCCCAGTCGTCTAAGATGCCGCAATTCACTGTGCAGAGTTGCGTCCCTTGGGCACATCAGAAACCTAGATCATGGGTTCGAATGGGCTCTTTGGGTAAATGCATGACACCTGCATCACTTCCGGCTTTTATCCCATGTAAAGCTGACACACTGTCATGTATAACTGAAATACTGTTTAAAGCGGTGTTAAACCTCACTCTCACTCACTCACTCACTCACTCACTCACTCACTCACTCACTCACTCACTCACTCACTCACTCACTCACTCACTCACTCACTCTCATTTGTCCCAGGACACATTTCCAAGGGTTGATGCATGGAAGCAGCACATGACAGAAGAACAGCGAGAGATGGAGCGCCACGACCTCGCCAACCTCCAGGCCAAGACAAACTACCTCCGCAACCAACGCTTCCTGTCAGGTTCAGCGCCCCCTGGTATCAGGACCCTGATCAAGTCACACAAAAAGAAAGCCAAAGAGATCGGGGTAGAACCCAAACCAGAAGACTCCATGTAAGTACTGGTACTTAGCTTTGTAATATAGCGGTCCGTTAAGATCCGGGGTAGAATAGGTCTTCAGCAACCCAGGCTTGCCGTAAAAGGCGACTATGCTTGTCTTAAGAGGCGACTAAGGGGATCAGGTGGTCAGGCTCGCTGACTTGGTTGATGCATGTCATTGATCCCAATCGCGTGATCGATGTACTGATAATGCAAAGTAAAGGAATGTTCTGCCATGAACTTGTAAAATACTCGACTTTGATTGGTCAATTAGAGGTTTCAAATCACAGTAACCACCTCTGAATGAAATAGCTGATTTGCCCACTACAGAAGCTAACATATTTAGAAAAGAATTTCATTCTCAATTATTGTCAGTAGACAATAGAGGTTTCAAATCACAGTAACCACCTCTGAATGAAACAGTTAACTTGACCACCACAACACTACAGAAGCTAACATTTTTAGAAAAGAATTTCATTCTCAATCATTCCGACTGTCACTTTCATGATCTGGTAAGCGATGCTTTGATTGGTCGGATGAAAGGTCGTTCTGACGTGACCCGTTATGGGATGTCCTCAGATCTTTGTTTAGTGATAACGAGAACTAAGATCTGATTTTAATGAGATTGTTTGATATCAAAAGACACTTGGCTGAGATTCTCTATGTAACACTAATCCCAAACACAAATTACAACATGTGGCTTCAGTATGACGACTACTTACTTTGATGGTTCAGAGACAAGTCACAGTTATTCTGTTTGTGATTTAGACCTCCGGAGCCTACACCAATATTCTTGGCGTCCCCTCCAGAAGTTGTATTCCGGGAATACCAGGTGGAACAAGTTTACGAGGTGAGTAGTTTGACCTGTCCGGGGAGTGTTCTGGGAATACCAGGTGGAACAAGTTTACGAGGTGAGTAGTTTGACCTGTCCGGGGAGTGTTCAGGGAATACCAGGTGGAACAAGTTTACGAGGTGGGTAGTTTGACCTGTCTGTGGTGTGTTCTGGGAATACCAGGTGGAACAAGTTTACGAGGTGAGTAGTTTGACCTGTCAGGGGAGTGTTCTGGGAATACCAGGTGGAACAAGTTTACGAGGTGAGTAGTTTGACCTGTCCGGGGAGTGTTCTGGGAATACCAGGTGGAACAAGTTTACGAGGTGAGTAGTTTTACCTGTCCGGGAAGTGTTCAGGGAATACCAGGTGGAACAAGTTTACAAGGTGAGTAGTTTGACCTGTCCGGGGAGTGTTCAGGGAATACCAGGTGGAACAAGTTTATGAGGTGAGTAGTTTGACCTGTCCGGGAAGTGTTCAGGGAATACCAGGTGGAACAAGTTTACGAGGTGAGTAGTTTCACCTCTCTGGGGGGGTGTTCATTTTAATCATAAATTCGTTTAGAAAGAAACATAGTACCATTGTAAACTGATCAATAACTTACACTTGTGCTATGCTAACATTAAGATTCAAAGATGTCGTATGTCAAATAATATGTATGTATTTTTTCTTCTGTTTTTACCAGATTGTGTTGGAATTGAAGAACATATCAACAGTGATTCGCCAGTGCCGATCCTTACCTCCTTCAACACCCTACTTTACTGTAGGCCTAGGTGGGTAGAACTGTAGGTTTGGGCCTGTAGGACTAGGTGGGTAGGACTGTAGGTTTGGGCCTGTAGGACTAGGTGGGTAGGACTGTAGGTTTGGGCCTGTAGACCTAGGTGGGTAGAACTGTAGGTTTGGGCCTGTAGGACTAGGTGGGTAGAATTGTAGGTTTGGGCCTGTAGGACTAGGTGGGTAAGACTGTAGGTTTGGGCCTGTAGGACTAGATGGGTAGGACTGTAGGTTTGGGCCTGTAGACCTAGGTGGGTAGAACTGTAGGTTTGGGCCTGTAGGACTAAGAGGGTAAGACTGTACGTTTGGGCCTGTAGGATTAGGTGGGTAGAACTGTAGGTTTGGGCATGTAGGACTAGGTGGGTAGGACTGTAGGTTTGGGCCTGTAGGACTAGGAGGGTAGGACTGTAGGTTTTGGCCTGTAGGACAAGGCGGGTAGAACTGTAGGTTTGGGCCTGTAGGACTAGGTGGGTAAGACTGTAGGTTTGGGCCTGTAGGACAAGGTGGGTAGGACTGTAGGTTTGGGCCTGTAGGTCTAGGTTGGTAGGACTGTAAGTTGGGGCCATGCTTAGAAGAGAATGGCAGTAATCCTATGTTTAGCGCTAGGCTTTAATAGAACTGCTAATCCGAGTTGGATGTTCTGTAATATTCAGAATTAGAATAGGCCCCTGGAAACGCACGCTTGTGGTATTAGGCAACTAATGGATCGGGTTGTCAGGCTCAGTGACTTGGTTGATTGTGTGTCATTGTACCGTCACTCCATGGGCATTAATGAAAAGGCCACTCCCAACATGGGTTTTGGCTCAAAATAGATGATGAGAATAGATTGACAAAAGAATCCATAGCTACATAAAATAAGCTGTTACAGTGCAGTGACTGCAAGTAACCCGACTGTATGAGAAGTGAATGCTAGGTGCACAAACTGTGTTGGTTGTATCGATTAATGAGCAGAGACACGCACGCACACAGTGACACACACACACACAGTGACACACACACACACAGTGACACACACACACACACACACACACACACACACACACACACACACACACACACACACACACACACACACACTATGTGTGCAGTAATCTTGAATGTCATGTAAAACCCCATTTCACCTCAACACCTCTCATGCTATCAACCACCTGGATTCCCTAATTTCAGGATGACATGATATTGCTGCTCTTTTCCACTCTGTCTTTCATCTGTGCCTGTTGTTTCTGCCTGGCAGGTCAGTTTCCAGGGGAGCATGGTCTGGTAGCAGCTGGCATGAGCTGCAAGTACCCGATCCGCTTCGTCCCCGACTCTCTGAAGGACTTTGATGATGAGATTGTCATCCAGACCCAGTCCGCCATCCCCCTCGTCATCCCCCTGCGTGGACGAAGAGACCCCCCTATCCTCACACGTAAGTAGTCGTCATACTTAGGTCACATGTTGTAATTTGTGTTTGGGATTAGTGTTACATAGAGAATCTCAGCCAAGTGTCTTTTAAAATCAAACTACCGTATTCGACGTAATAAGCGCCCAGGGCGCTCTCAAAATTAGAAATAGGGGACCCTTATTAGAATATTACTTTGGTGGAAAAAACAGAGTTGAAAGATAAATTTTGTGGTTTATGCTGACAGTCTGAACTGTTTATATACGACAGATACATTTTTCCAGAATTTAATTGCCCATACTTAAGGGTGCATATAACACACGAGTGCGTATTATACACGAATAAATAAGTCCTGTGTACATTGATAAATTGGAAGGGGTGCTAATTGGGATTGTTCACTTGCCAATATAAGCAAATATTGCCGTGGGCGCTAATTAGAGCGGGGCGCTTATTACGTCAAATACGGTATTTCAATATGAGTGAAAAAAAGGTTTACAAATGATGGGTTTTGTGCTTTTGTCAATGATTGTTGATATGTTTGATGTCAAAAGACTCGAGGATGAGATTCTATTTACTATCCAAACTCAGTTTCCCAACTTTTTCAGTTTGTAAACAGTAACAACCAGTGTTTTGAATGTAAAAAGTGCAGTGAACCAGCTTCAGGGGCAGAGAGATAAGTGGTCGTGGTAATTGATGATGCCACGAGGGTCTGAAAGCATTGTGATACAATTTCATTTCAGTGATAATTTGTTTGGAGATATCATTTGATCAGTACTGGACAATGGTCACTGTCAGGCGGGAGACTGACCTCCCTGTATGTAGACCACACAATCTAACATGTCTATCTGTCCACCACAGTTCCCCACAAACTGGACACTGGTCACTGTCTGGTGGGAGACTGACCTGCCTGTATGTAGACCACACAACCTGACTGTCTATCTGTCCAAGTTTCCCCCAATACTGGACACTGGTCACTGTCTGGTGGGAGACTGACCTGCCTGTATGTAGACCACACACTCTGACTGTCTATCTTTCCAAGTTTCCCCCGATACTGGACACCGGTCACTGTCTGGTGGGAGACTGACCTGCCTGTATGTAGACCACACAACCTGACTGTCTATCTTTCCAAGTTTCCCCCAATACTGGACACTGGTCACTGTCTGGTGGGAGACTGACATGCCTGTATGTAGACCACACAACCTGACTGTCTATCTGTCCAAGTTTCCCCCAATACTGGACACTGGTCACTGTCTGGTGGGAGACTGACCTGCCTGTATGTAGACCACACACTCTGACTGTCTATCTGTCCACGGTTCCCCCAATACTGGACACTGGTCACCGTCTGGTGGCAGACTGACATGCCTGTATGTAGACCACACACTCTGACTGTCTATCTGTCCACGGTTCCCCCAATACTGGACACTGGTCACCGTCTGGTGGCAGACTGACATGCCTGTATGTAGACCACACACTCTGACTGTCTATCTGTCCACGGTTCCCCCAATACTGGACACTGGTCACTGTCTGGTGGGAGACTGACCTGCCTGTATGTAGACCACACACTCTGACTGTCTATCTGTCCACGGTTCCCCCAATACTGGACACTGGTCACCGTCTGGTGGCAGACTGACATGCCTGTATGTAGACCACACACTCTGACTGTCTATCTGTCCACGGTTCCCCCAATACTGGACACTGGTCACCGTCTGGTGGCAGACTGACATGCCTGTATGTAGACCACACACTCTGACTGTCTATCTGTCCACGGTTCCCCCAATACTGGACACTGGTCACCGTCTGGTGGCAGACTGACATGCCTGTATGTAGACCACACACTCTGACTGTCTATCTGTCCACGGTTCCCCCAATACTGGACACTGGTCACTGTCTGGTGGGAGACTGACCTGCCTGTATGTAGACCACACACTCTGACTGTCTATCTGTCCACGGTTCCCCCAATACTGGACACTGGTCACCGTCTGGTGGCAGACTGACATGCCTGTATGTAGACCACACACTCTGACTGTCTATCTGTCCACGGTTCCCCCAATACTGGACACTGGTCACCGTCTGGTGGCAGACTGACATGCCTGTATGTAGACCACACACTCTGACTGTCTATCTGTCCACGGTTCCCCCAATACTGGACACTGGTCACTGTCTGGTGGGAGACTGACCTGCCTGTATGTAGACCACACACTCTGACTGTCTATCTGTCCACGGTTCCCCCAATACTGGACACTGGTCACTGTCTGGTGGGAGACTGACCTGCCTGTATGTAGACCACACAATCTAACATGTCTATCTGTCCACGGTTCCCCCAATACTGGAAACCGGTCACTGTCTGGTGGGAGACTGAGACTGACCTCCCTGTATGTAGACCACACACTCTGACATGTCTATCTGTCCACCACAGTTCCCCCAATACTGGACACCGGTCACTGTCTGGTCGGTGGTTACCACGTTGCCCAGTTCTTCATCAAGAATGAAGGCGGTACTGGCCGGTTCTGCATCATGCCCAGGTCGGCATGGCCAGCCATTAACTTTAAGGTAAGATGATAATTTCAATAATTCAGTTTGGAAAGAGTTCATGCTGAATTTTTATATATGCTTTCATGTTGAGAATTCTGGTTCCACTTCATACTATTATGCAACTATATGACAGATGTACTTGAATTTTTAACCTACTTTTATTTACTTCAAATGAAACTGCACATGTTCCAGTTGCCTGGCAACATGGAAAACTACTTGTGTGACTCCATCTCCAAGCAGCCCGTGAAGATTTGGGGTAGAATAGGTCTTCAGCAACCCATGCTTGCCGTGAAAGGCGACTATGCTTGTCGTAAGAGGCGACTAACGGGATCGGGTGGTCAGGCTCGCTGACTTTGTTTGATGCATGTCATCGATTCCCATTGCCTGGATCAATGCTCATGTTGTCAATCACTGAATTGTCTGGTCCAGACTCGATTATTTACAGACCGCCGTCATATAGCTGGAATATTGCTGAGTGCGGCGTTAAACAACAAACAAAACAAACAAACAAATACAATGTATTGTCAGGGCTTATAGTTTTTACTTATACTACATTACTCCTTAATGCATTTACTGCTTACCTTAAGACAAAAGTAAGAGTACTATGAAAGGAATACTTCACCCATTAAGTTTTCCACCACATTAAACAAAAGTTGGAGAGCCAAGCAAGACACATCCTTCCCTGTCTACGACGAGCAGTAATATGATTTGATGTGACATCACATCTGGTCACATGACAGCAGCGATTGTCGTACAAAAAGTAGATTTGAGATGGAAACAGCTTTTTCTTTTTTCACTCAAGACCATCGCTAGGTGCTGTCTCTTTTGTCGTAAGGTAAACAGTAAATTGTATTAAGGAGTAATGCAGGATAAGTATACAAATGTAAACAATATTAAGATTTCACTAATTTGTGTGAAATCATATAAAAACAGCTGAACTTAAACTTTAAAACCAAAATGAAGTCAAATTCGACGATAAGTTGTGGAAATGCTAATCAAATGGATGAGCAGACAGAAAAAAGACGTAAAGTAACAAAACATTGGAGGTATAAGCAGACAGATCATTGAATTTGTGCAGCTTGTCAAACACCGGGACCCTGTTTTATCCCCAGTAGGGGGAACACCCTCAGTGCCAGAATATTTCATTTGGAGGACGATTTCGTCTGTCGTTTTTTTATCGTCTGTATTATGCTATTTTCATTGTCATTTTGGTCAAGCGTTTGTGATTAAGTATGCCATGAAGTATTAAAATCTGCAAAGTTATTGTGTTGATGATACTTGCCCTTTAAGACAGCCTTCTCTGTAAAACAAACAAATGTTTGTCTTGACAATTTTAAGTAACAATAAGATATATGGATGAACAACTTTTTTTTTACAATTAGGAGCAATGTTTCGGTGTAGGTTCTAACACCGTTATCAAGCGGTTGATGTTGCTCATTAGCTGTTCATCCATATATCTTATCCTTACTTAGAACTCCAACTTCTATATGCCTCTCAAAGAAGGTGACAATTTTACATTATATACAGTTATGATAAACAAAAAATATCTCTGATATTCCATATTTCCCTGACAGTCCGTGGTAGCCGAAGGCAAGGTTGTGATGCCTCCATTTGACGTGCGGCCCTCAACGTTTGAGCTGAGGCGGGGCCAGTCCGGGATCGTGGAGGTGATCTTCAACCCCCATGCAGCCAAGACGTTCAACCAGGAGATCACCATCGCCTGTGACAACTGCCAAGTCCAACACTTCCTGCTGAGAGGTAACTGCAGGCCACTGACCAGTTATTGTGTTTTCTTTCATGTTATTTCTGAACATCCGAAAATAAATTATAATGTAGAACAAACTTTGATTTTTTAGAAACTTGGAGCGAATGGGCTCATTTCAGTGTGAGGACAAAGTTGTGTGGATTTCTGTTACACACTGAAGAGATGGAATGAAGAAAATACAATTAAAACCATGATAATGTTTTGTCAACTATCTGTACCAAAAATCTGTAAACGCCTCTAAAAGTCTGGCCTAATTGACAGAGAGAAAAGGTTCTTAAAGCTTGCTAGATTGTGAATCATTGAGCCTTGACTGCATTGGTGGTGCTCACAATATCAATCACTAGATTGTCTGCTCCAGACTTGATTATTATAGGCTGCCATCATACATCTGGAATATTGCTGAGTGCATTGTTAAACAACAAACACACAGACACTATTCTGACCCAATCTCCTCAAAGGGAAATTTCTTAAAGATATTTGTATCACTTAAAAGTCAGTCACATATGATATCGTCTCAACTACAGGTGAGGGTCAGACAGCGCAGGTGGCCCTGGACTTTGTGGAGAGAGGAGAGTCCGAGACCCTGCCAGGTGAACTGACCGACTTCTCCGCACAACACCGCCTTGTGTTTGACGACCTCAACCCATACACGTACACAGACCGTGTCATCACCGTCCAGAACCTGACGTAAGTATGGGCTCAGGTGGGGCGAAAGGCAAAGATGCTGCAATGCACTGGGCAGACTTGCTTCCCTTACCCATGCCTGGATCAGCTGGTCAGCAGTTTTAAATTCTATATTTGTCCCGATAACATAATGAGGATTATAAGAAGTTTGCAGGACCATTAATGAAGCTGTATTTCTTTCAGGAAAGTTGACCTTCCCTTCCAATGGCTGACCTACAAACCACATCTAAATCCACCAGATACAGAGGCTCTTGACACGGAGAACGCAGGACCTCGAGATCGCATACCTGACCTTGACACTGCTTTCAGTGTCAGCCCCAACAACGGGATGGTTCCTGCTGATGAGAAGATGGAGTTCAAGGTCACGTTTGCTCCACCAATGGTATGCATAGATGACCTTGTTGAACTGTCACAGCATCAAATACAGCATTGCTGTTTCAACTCGGGCGATTTTTTTATTCATTGAGCACATCCTCTTCAGATCCAGAGGGTGATCAAGCAGGCTCCCTGGGTCCAGGGACCCATTGCACAAAGCTTTTGTAGGACTACAACTATAATAAACCTAAGTGTGGGAGTTACAATCACCTCGGCGCTAAGATAGCTTTGTGCAACAGGGCCCAGTTCGAAAAAGCGATCGAAGGGCTGCGACTGTCGAACTCTTTAACATAACTCCAGTCTTTAACATTAATCTTATGATCGACAGTGCTGAGATTGCTTTGAGGTACAGAACCTCTTGACTATCCTTGTGGAAATCAACCCGTGAAGATCCGGGGTAGAATAGGTCTTCAGCAACCCATGATTGCCGTAAAAGGTGACGTGTTGTAATCACTATGTGGCTTTAATACTTCTGACGTGATTTTTAGTTTAAACATACTCGCCACTAATACACAGTCACAAAGTGAAATTACTCAGAATGGACAATGATAGATCTCCAGTAAGTGTACATGATTCAAAGAAGTTCAGTCATTTTTTTAATCAGTTGCCATAGCTGCCTACCATCTAATGATCTACTAGTGGCATGGTTTAACCATCCGACTCCCCCCCCCGACCCATCTTTGTGAATCTAGGTTAGAATAGAATAGGTCCCCAGCAACCTATTTTGGTCATCAGAAGTGACCAAATGTGGTCAGACATGATTGATGGCCCCGACTGCGTGAATCATACTCACAATTTCAATCACTGGATTGTCTGGTCCAGACTCGATTACTTACAGCCACATGTAGCTAGAATGTTGCTGAGTGCAGCGTTAAACAAGAAACACACTGACACATGCTTTGGTTGTAATATTCTGTAGTATTGCTGCTTGAAATACACACTGAAACTATTACCGTATTCGGCGTAATAAGCGCCCCGCTCTAATAAGCGCCCACAGCAAAATTTATTAATATATTGGCTTGTGAACAATCCCTATTAGCACCCCTTCCGGTTGATCAATGTACACAAGACTTATTTCTTCGTGTAAAATACGCACTCGCGTGTTATATGCACCCTTAATTATGGGCAATTAAATTCTGGAAAAATATATCTGTGGTATATAAACATTTCAGGCTGTCAGCATAAACCACGAAATTTATCTTTCAACTTTTTTTTTCACCAAAATATCATTCTAATAAGAGCCCCCTATTTCTAATTTTGAGTGCGCCCTGGGCGCTTATTACGTCGAATACGGTAGTTTGTTTGTAGTATTGAAGCTTGAAACATCACTGATGCAGTCCCTGCTCTGTTTCAGTTGAACTCCTTCCACAGTATTCTGCACATGGTTCTGCAACAAGTGCCACGCACCAGCCAGAGCATGAGGGCCATAGTTGGAAGGTCAAGTGCAAGGTCAGTTACAGCCTTGTCACAGAAGAGGTCAGTGTCAAGCAAGACAGAGAGTTCAGTTCAGATGAAAGGGTCAAGGTCAGCCTCCTCTGAAAGGTCATCTGAATCCTCTGGAGATGAAGACGGAGAAGTCATCATTCCAATCGATGGTGAGTAGACCTTTTATAATTTATCGATTCACAAATAAATTTCAGTTAATTTTCTCCAAAATGTTGATACATGTAATAGTTATACATAGAATAGGTCTTCAGCAACCCATGCTTGCCATAAAAGGCGACTATGCTTGTCCTAGAGGCGACTAATGGGATCAGGTGGTCAGGCTCGCTGACTTGGTTGATGCATGTCATCGCTTTCCAATTGCTCATGATTAATGCTCATGATGTCAAACACTGGATTCTCTGGTCCAGACTCGATAATTTACAGTTTTGGTCGTGAGGCCTCTGAGGCCAACCCAAGGAGGCCAACCCACGATGGCCTTACGACTGACACCATAAGGATACTGATAGATACACTGAGGGAGGATGGTTATAACTGGCTTATGCCAGTTTATCTGAATGAATTTATTTTGAAAACCCACACATTCAGACCCTGTCAGACTCTTTGTTTTCAGGGGGCAATGAAATATTGTGCTTAGATTTGTATAAATAAACAGTTGATAATATCTACCAATACCGCAATAATATCGAGCCTGCGTTAATATGGAGTCCTACTACATATGATGTGTCATGGCTTGTGTGTGTGTGTGACCAGGTCCTATCTACTGTGACACCGTTGGTCTGGAGATGGAGGTGAAGGGGAAGAGCGTCCCCCTCAACGTCGTCCTCCATCCCTACGCCATCTTCCTGCCAGGCAAGAACCCCATCGGCACTACCATCAAGAAACTCTTCACTGTACGTTCGATACCATCTCCTTAGAAACTAATTATATTTTTTATTAAAATTCATGGGGTTGCCACTGTCCTTGAAGTGTATGTCCATTCTACCCTTAGCCTGCGTTCTTTTGATTCAGACTCCGTTTTGTTTTTTGTTTTTGAAATAATTAAAAAAATAAAAAATTCTATTTTTGATTAAAAATGGGCTTTGTAGGATCTATTCTGTTTGTATTTTTGTTGCAACTTGTTTCAATGGAAACGACTCTCACCTTTGCAGTTCAGGGTATCCTTTCGGCAATAAACATGTCTGTTTTGGATTGTTGTGCTATCATAAATCAACAAGCTCAACACTGAAATATTCTCCAGGACTGACCACAACAGTGATTTTTTGGTGAAAATATATACTAAAGAACACCTGCTGTTTTCATGGCCCTGACAGGTGAACTATAGTCATATGAAAAATCAGGTGTTCTTTAACTTCTAAGAGTAGCATATATTAGATCAGTTTTTGAAGTTCCCCCAGCCTGAAGCCATTTGTCTGTTGTTTGAGATGAAAGCATGGTTGTCACTGATTGACTATGTGGGTTTCTATTTGCAGATGGCCAACCACAGTTTCTCCACGGTCACCTTCCAGTGGCAGCCTCACAGTGACAAGCACATCATCGAGGTGGAACCTCCGTTTGGAGAACTAGGTAACACTTCACATGATGACCCATCTGTCTGTAGAATAATATAGCATGTATGCAACTTCAGGGCATCTCAACATCACTTTCTAGGAACTGAGAACTGGTTTATGTGGGTAGTATTTAATGTTTTCCAAACCTGGGTATAAACTTTATTATTAAACTGGTTTTAATTCATGTATTTTTTATGACTTTATTACCACCCCAGTGGGCTGGTGGTAGATCATCTGCTCAGAGAGCAGAAGGTCCAGGGTTCAATCCCTAGCCATGTCATATTAAAAGACGTTAAAAGATGGTACTTGTTGTTACCCTGCCTGGCGCTCAGCATTAAGGGGCTAAAACAAGGGCTGGTCGGCTCGGAGTCAGTATACTGTGTCGGAGTGGGGTATTCATGTAAAACTGCGGCATGGTATCACAGTGGGCGAACACTGTAAAATTGGCGTTAGTCCAGTCTAGTACATGCAGCCATACACAAACATGACCCACATTGTTTCCCAGACCAAGGTTTGTTTATGTGTCCCCCTTCACTGACCCCCATTTTCCATGGACCACCGTTGTTTCCCCAGACCCTGGTATGTCCATGTGTCCCCATTCACTGATCCCCATTCTTCACTGACCCCCGTTGTTTCCCCAGACCCTGATATGTCCGTGTGTCCCCCTTCACTGACCCCCATTCTTCACTCACCCCCGTTGTTTCCCCAGACCCTGGTATGTCCATGTGTCCCCCTTCACTGACCCCAATTCTTCACTCACCCCTGTTGTTTCCCCAGACCCTGGTATGTCCATGTGTCCCCCTTCACTGACCCCCATTCTTCACTGACCCCTGTTGTTTCCCCAGACCCTGGTATGTCCATGTGTCCCCCTTCACTGACCCCCATTCTTCACTGACCCCCGTTGTTTCCCCAGACCCTGGTATGTCCATGTGTCCCCCTTCACTGATCCCCGTTGTTTCCCCAGACCCTGGTATGTCCGTGTGTCCCCCTTCACTGACCCCCATTCTTCACTGACCCCTGTTGTTTCCCCAGACCCTGGTATGTCCATGTGTCCCCCTTCACTGACCCCCATTCTTCACTGACCCCCGTTGTTTCCCCAGACCCTGGTATGGCCATGTGTCCCCCTTCACTGACCCCCATTCTTCACTGACCCCCGTTGTTTCCCCAGACCCTGGTATGGCCATGTGTCCCCCTTCACTGACCCCCGTTGTTTCCCGAGACCATGTGTCCCCCTTCACTGACCTCCATTCTTCACTGGCCCCCGTTGTTTCCCCAGACCCTGGTATGGCCATATGTCCCCCTTCACTGACCCCCATTCTTCACTGACCCCCGTTGTTTCCCCAGACCATGTGTCCCCCTTCACTGACCCCCATTCTTCACTGACCCCGTTGTTTCCCCAGACCCTGGTATGTCCATCTGTCCCCCTTCACTGACCCCCATTCTTCACTGACCCCCGTTGTTTCCCCAGACCCTGGTATGGCCATGTCTCCCCCTTCACTGACCCCCATTCTTCACTCACCCCCATTCTTCACTGACCCCGTTGTTTCCCCAGACCCTGGTATGTCCATCTGTCCCCCTTCACTGACCCCCATTCTTCACTGACCCCCGTTGTTTCCCCAGACCCTGGTATGTCCATGTGTCCCCCTTCACTGACCCCCATTCTTCACTGACCCCTGTTGTTTCCCCAGACCCTGGTATGTCCATGTGTCCCCCTTCACTGACCCCTATTCTTCACTCACCCCCGTTGTTTCCCCAGACCCTGGTATGTCCATGTGTCCCCCTTCACTGACCCCCATTCTTCACTGACCCCCGTTGTTTCCCCAGACCCTGGTATGTCCATGTGTCCCCCTTCACTGACCCCCATTCTTCACTGACCCCTGTTGTTTCCCCAGACCCTGGTATGGCCATGTGTCCCCCTTCACTGACCCCTATTCTTCACTGACCCCCGTTGTTTCCCCAGACCCTGGTATTGCCATGTGTCCCCCTTCACTGACCCCCATTCTTCACTGACCCCTGTTGTTTCCCCAGACCCTGGTATGTCCGTGTGTCCCCCTTCACTGACCCCCGTTGTTTCCCCAGACCATGTGTCCCCCTTCACTGACCTCCATTCTTCACTGGCCTCCATTGTTTCCCCAGACCCTGGTATGTCCATGTCTCCCCCTTCACTGACCTCCATTCTTCACTGACCCCCATTCTTCACTGACCCCCATTCTTCACTGACCTCCATCCTTCACTGACCCCCGTTGTTTCCCCAGACCCTGGTATGTCCATGTGTCCCCCTTCACTGACCCCCATTCTTCACTGACCCCCATTCTTCACAGACCCCCATTCTTCACTGACCTCCATCCTTCACTGACCCCTGTTGTTTCCCCAGACCCTGGTATGTCCATGTGTCCCCCTTCACTGACCCCCATTCTTCACTGACCTCCATTCTTCACTCACCCCTGTTGTTTCCCCAGATCCTGGTATGTCCATGTGTCCCCCTTCACTGACCCCCATTCTTCACTGACCCCCGTTGTTTCCCCAGACCCTGGTATGGCCATGTGTCCCCCTTCACTCACCCCCATTCTTCACTGACCCCCGTTGTTTCCCCAGACCCTTGTATGGCCATGTGTCCCCCTTCACTGACCCCCATTCTTCACTGACCCCCGTTGTTTCCCCAGACCCTGGTATGGCCATGTGTCCCCCTTCACTGGCCCCCATTCTTCACTGACCCCCGTTGTTTCCCCAGACCCTGGTATGTCCGTGTGTCCCCCTTCACTCACCCCCGTTGTTCCCCCAGACCCTGGTATGTCCATGTGTCCCCCTTCACTGACCCCCATTCTTCACTCACCCCCGTTGTTTCCCCATACCCTGATATGTCCGTGTGTCCCCCTTCACTCACCCCCGTTGTTTCCCCAGACCCTGGTATGTCCGTGTGTCCCCCTTCACTGACCCCCATTCTTCACTCACCCCCGTTGTTTCCCCAGACCCTGGTATGTCCGTGTGTCCCCCTTCACTCACCCCCGTTGTTTCCCCATACCCTGGTATGTCCGTGTGTCCCCCTTCACTAGCCCCCGTTGTTTCCCCAGACCCTGATATGTCCATGAGTCCCCCTTCACTGACCCCCATTCTTCACTGACCCTCGTTGTTCCCCCAGACCCTGGTATGTCCGTGTGTGCCCCTTCACTGACCCCATTCTTCACTGACCCCTGTTGTTTCCCCAGACCCTGGTATGTCCGTGTGTGCCCCTTCACTGACCCCCATTCTTCACTGACTCCTGTTGTTTCCCTAGACCCTGGTATGTCCATGTGTCCCCCTTCACTGACCCCTGTTGTTTCCACAGACCCTGGTATGTCCATGTGTGCCCCTTCACTGACCCCCATTCTTCACTGACCCCTGTTGTTTCCCCAGACCGTGGTTTGTCCATGTGTCCCCCTTCACTGACCCCCGTTGTTTCCCCAGACCCTGGTATGTCCATGTGTCCCCCTTCACTGACCCCCGTTGTTTCCCCAGACCCTGGTATGTCCGTGTGTGCCCCTTCACTGACCCCCATTCTTCACTGACCCCCGTTGTTTCCCCAGACCCTGGTATGTCCGTGTGTGCCCCTTCACTGACCCCCATTCTTCACTGACCCCTGTTGTTTCCCTAGACCCTGGTATGTCCATGTGTCCCCCTTCACTGACCCCCGTTCCCCCAGACCCTGGTATGTCCGTGTGTGCCCCTTCACTGACCCCCATTCTTCACTGACCCCCGTTGTTTCCCCAGGCCCTGGTATGGCCATGTGTCCCCCTACACTGACCCCCATTCTTCACTGACCCCCGTTGTTTCCCCAGACCCTGGTATGGCCATGTGTCCCCCTTCACTGACCCCCATTCTTCACTGACCCCCGTTGATTCCCCAGACCCTGGTATGGCCATGTGTCCCCCTTCACTGACCTCCATTCTTCACTGACCCCCGTTGTTTCCCCATACCCTGGTATGTCCGTGTGTCCCCCTTCACTCACCCCCGTTATTCCCCCAGACCCTGGTATGTCCATGTGTCCCCCTTCACTGACCCCCATTCTTCACTCACCCCCGTTGTTTCCCCATACCCTGGTATGTCCGTGTGTCCCCCTTCACTCACCCCCGATGTTTCCCCAGACCCTGGTATGTCCGTGTGTCCCCCTTCACTGACCCCCATTCTTCACTCACCCCCGTTGTTTCCCCATACCCTGGTATGTCCGTGTGTCCCCCTTCACTCACCCCCGTTGTTTCCCCATACCCTGGTATGTCCGTGTGTCCCCCTTCACTCACCCCCGTTGTTTCCCCAGACCCTGGTATGTCCGTGTGTCCCCCTTCACTCACCCCCGTTGTTTCCCCAGACCCTGGTATGTCCGTGTGTCCCCCTTCACTGACCCCGTTGTTTCCCCAGACCCTGATATGTCCATGAGTCCCCCTTCACTGACCCCCATTCTTCACTGACCCTCGTTGTTCCCCCAGACCCTGGTATGTCCGTGTGTGCCCCTTCACTGACCCCCATTCTTCACTGACCCCTGTTGTTTCCCCAGACCCTGGTATGTCCATGTGTCCCCCTTCACTGACCCCCATTCTTCACTGACCCCTGTTGTTTCCCCAGACCCTGATATGTCCATGAGTCCCCCTTCACTGACCCCCATTCTTCACTGACCCTCGTTGTTCCCCCAGACCCTGGTATGTCCGTGTGTGCCCCTTCACTGACCCCCATTCTTCACTGACCCCTGTTGTTTCCCCAGACCCTGGTATGTCCATGTGTCCCCCTTCACTGACCCCCGTTGTTTCCCCAGACCCTGATATGTCCATGTGTCCCCCTTCACTGACCCCCGTTGTTTCCCCAGACCCTGGTATGTCCGTGTGTGCCCCTTCACTGACCCCCATTCTTCACTGACCCCCGTTGTTTCCCCAGACCCTGGTATGTCCATGTGTCCCCCTTCACTGACCTCCATCCTTCACTGACCCCCGTTGTTTCCCCAGACCCTGGTATGGCGATGGACCTAGAGCTGAGTCTGACTGGTGTGGAACCCGAGAAGATCAGCACGACTCTGTACTGCTTTGTCATGAACATGGACGACCCTCTGGCACTCCACATAGAAGCTGAAATGAAGGTACAACCAGACTTTGGATTATTTACTGTAACTTCGTAATAGATGTTTATAGAAACAGTAAGTCATGACTAACAAAATGTTATTTACCTGACACTTTTAAGCATCAAAGCTGATATTGATGAAGTTGAAGTGTTTAAGTTCCCTCTGATTTGTAAGTTATAAGCTAATATCACATAAGCATTGTTTCCATCTTCCTGAGGCAAGGGAGTTAACTGACTGTAAGAGTCCAGTTTCCACCCTTGCCAAACTAGACTGGAATTATGTAGTTATATTTTGGCTGGACTAACAATTCTTTGAACAGTCCAATCAAAATCATTTAACAAAATCGACATCAAGTTCATAAAAACATGGTTCAGATAGCCTTGATCAGGCGCCGCCATTTTGTTTGTGTCAAATGCAAGTTATATGAGAGGTGGAATCTGATTGGTCAGTAGGAGACATAGAAGGGACGTAACTCGTAATAGCCACTGGTGGCGCTACAATTGAGCCCAGAAATCAAGCCTAGTTTGGCAAGGGTGGATATTAGACTTTTAGAGACAGTTAACTTCCTTGCCTCAGGAAGATGCATTGTTTCAGCCATATAGCAACTATGTCAAATGTCACTATCATTTCCCATCCCAAACCCAAAGTTGCTGAGACAGGGGTTGTATGGTATCTTCTGATAAAGTGAGATGTGGTTTTTGTGGATATTGCAGGGTTGACTGCCTCCATGTGTTGTCTGCCAGAGAGCAGAAGCTCGGTGGTTCAATCCCTGGCAGCGTCATACCCAAAGATGTTAAAATATGATAATTCTTGTTACCCTGCATAATGCTAAGCAATAAGGGTCTCGGAGTCAGTATACTGCGTCTGAATTGGGTATCCATATCTCAGTAGCCTGATTACACCGCACCTCACCTTGCAGGGTCCGGAGATCACAGTAGAGGAGCCTGATGTCAACTTCGGCCTGGTGCGCCTCGGCCAGACCGTGCAGCGGACCGTCACCCTGTACAACCAGTCCCAGCTGGTCACCAAGTGGCACATACAGGATACACCGCTTCCACTTGCTGAGGACCCAATGGTATGTATAGCCTAATCTCCTCACTAAATATAGTCCCAAAGATTTATCTAGACCTGGTCAGAGGCCAATATTTTGCCCAAATCGGCAGCAAAATGTCATTAAATATTCCCAAATCTGAGGGGTTAGTGTAGGTTTACCGAAATGCAAAGCCTAGAGAGAGCCCACAATCAGATCCAGAGAGGGGTCAAGCCCCCCCCCCCCCCCCCCCTCTCATATACATACACACTCTTTTGAAAACAAAATGTAGTATGTTGTAGGCAGTAAAATGATCTAGAGAGAGGATTTTGATATTTCATACCCTCTCTTTTAAACGTGCTGGATTCACCCTTGCAGCCTACTGTTAAGACAACTGAACAATATTTCTGGTCATAACATTACAACTCTTCGTTTATCTTCCATCCTTTGTAGGAGACATTGAAGAAGAGATTTGGAATTCGCTTATTAACACTTAAAAAATAAACAACATTGAATTCAAGATATGAATATAAGAAGATATATATATATAATATATATAATATATATCAGGTCACAATAATTTGATAGATTTTCATCCAGTTATTTATTGATGTGAGGCGGGAGGCATTTCTAAGCATCTCTGGATGGAAGTGATTCACATAAAGCACAGTTGCTCACAATATCGATCACTGGATTGTCTCATCCAGATTATTTACAGACCACCGTCATACAGATGTAATTATGCTGAGTGTGGCATTAAATGAAAAGCAAAAACATATGAAGCATGAATGGTAGGACAAACTATATAGTATAAAGAAAGTAGAGCACAAACGTAGCGATGTTCTCTGTTGCTATGTGGGTCAAATATGACATGCAGCAGGTGTGTTAAGTCGTGAGGTGGACAGTGAGGAAAATCAAACTATTATTATACCCCCGACCTTTTTAGGTCGGGGGTATATAGTTATACCAAGGTTCCGTCCGTCCATCCGTCCATCCGTACGTCCGAAGACTTTGTCTGAGCGATTTCTCTTAAACTATTCAGTGGATTCATCTCAAACCTAGTACATATAATCTGTGTCATATGGAGGTGTGTAGTCAAAAAGAAAAATTGTTTTTATTGATTTTCCATTTTTTTATGAATTTTTCAAACCCTAACCCTAACCATTATTTAATTTGAAACTACTGACACACTAGGCGGGTCGGGGGTATTAGTAAGCCACGCTCACTTTTGCCCTTGTTCAGTCCTCAGTCGGGTGATCAGAAAGAATGCTTCTGTATGTATTCGTGTTTGGGAATTCCCAGGGGTTCCCCCGGGAATGTGGAAGTAGTCTGTCAGTCTGTACGTCATTTGGTGAACACAGCCACACTTATGAACGTCAATTTCATGGTCATGTGACCTACCTCTCGTCCAATGGAAAAGCCGTATATTGTGTAAACTTCAAATAAATAATTATTGTATTTTGTCTCCTTCTCACACAGGCACCCAGTGAGTTCATATTCAGTCCTGAGTCGGGTGAACTTCGACCTCTGGAGAGGAAGGTCGTTACTGTGACCTTCACCCCAAAATCAGCGCAGACGGTCAAGAGAGTGTTGGAGATAGACATTGAAGATGGAAACAAAAGGTAGAGTTGCCTTCGTATATAGAACTAATGTACAATTTGCCACTGAGGAATGTCGATTCTGTATCAACCTGACTTGAGCCTTTATCAGTCTTCACATGTTGGAATTCTTGATGAAAATGTTTTATTTAAGAATTTACTTCAATATGTTTGAATTTGTGGAGGGATAATAACTGATGTGCACTCTGTAAGTCTGCATAGCAATAATAACTTCACAGACTGCTTCTTTAATTGTCGGGGGCACGGGTGGCCCGGTCGTCTAAGGCGCTGCGATTCGCTGTGCAGAGTTGCGTCCCTTAGGCACACCAGAAACCTATGATTGTGGGTTCGAATCCCGGTTCGCCCCGATTATGTTTCTAGGTTTGTCAGCACCATACCCGTGCTCGTGGGTTTCAGCGAAGTGGTAAACGTATAAGACCTACATCACTTCGGGCTCTCCTCCCACATTAAGCTGACACGCCGTGATATAACTGGAAAATTGTTAAAAGCAGCTCTAAACCCAACTCACTCACTCACTCACTCTTTAATTGTCAACACAACAAACCGTAGGCAGAAAACTCAGTGGCATCATTACGGAAACAAAACACACAAAAACTGCTTGGTTAGCTTATCAAATGCCATGGAGAAACTTTATTTATAACTGTAAAGTATATTGTTTGTTTGTTTTGTAATAATTGTAATAAAACACTAATATTGTTTTTACATTTTTCACTAATGTATAATATGTCTAAAAAGCAAATTTATGTTGTAACAATATGATGGAATTATTACAATATCATGGACTGATGGGTACAAGAATGTAGTTCTCTGCTTGTGTTGACAGCTCTATCGCAGCGTACGCGGAAGTACAGAGCCCGTCGGTGTGCCTGAAGGAAAGCAGCCTGACCCTGCCCAAGGTGTACCTGGGGGTGCCGTGTCGGGCGGAGGTCGTGCTGCTCAACCAGGGCCTCATTCCCACCCGCTTCCACATCGGAGAGGTCCGTCTCTCACATCACTTACCTTTCGTTCTTGTTCTCCCTGTTCCTTTCTATCTCTCGTCTTCCGTCTCCCTTTCTCTTTCTTTCTCTCCATCCACTTTCATTTTCCCTTTTTCTCTTTCTTTGACATAAAGAGAACCTCACCCTCATGTCTTTTGATATTAAATATGTATATGAGCCAATAAAAGGAGGAGTGTTGATATATTTGATCAAAAAACACCATGGTCAGATTCTATTTCAGTAGATTTGTCATCCAAAATCATTCTACTTCACTTTGTAAACAGTACACAGTCTTGAATGTAAAGAGTACAGCTAACCACCATCCGTGGCAGAGAGATTAGTGATGTTATTTGATTGTGATGTCATGGAAACTGACATGTTAAACGGATTGATTAGATGGTAAACCATCTGTAGCCAGAGGCAAGTCATTAAACAACTGCTTATTGTTTTATATCAGTATGGTTAATGTTAGTACATACTAGAATATTTATAAAACTTATGTACAGAAGATATAAATGTTTTAAGCCATAATTGTAAGGCGGTCTGTGTTATTTTATGTTTCTCATCACATGACAATCTTAAATTACCTTCTGTTCAAAAAGAAACTGACAGGTTTTTATATTATGTGAAAAAATGTACCATGCTATAAATAAAACAGGTAAGCATCGCTACATATGGTGTATCTCTACATGTGGTGTATCTCTACATGTGGTGTATCACTACATGTGGTGAATCTCTACATGTGGTGTGTACTGTCTACATGTTGTGTGTCTCTACATGTGGTGTATATCTACATGTGGTGTATCTTTACATGTGGTGTATCTCTGCATGTGGTGTATCTCTACATGTGGTGTATCTTTACATGTGGTGTATCTCTACATGTGGTGTATCTCTACATGTGTGTCTCTACATGTGGTGTGTCTCTACATGTGTTGTATTTCTACATGTGGAGAGTCTCTACATGTGGTGTATCTCTACATGTGGTGTGTCTCTACATGTGGTGTGTCTCTACATGTAGTGTGTCTCTACATGTGGTGTATCTCTACATGTGGTGTATCTCTACACGTGGTGTATCTCTACATGTGGTGTATCTCTACATGTGGTGTGTCTCTACATGTAGTGTGTCTCTACATGTGGTGTATCTCTACATGTGGTGTATCTCTACATGTGGTTTGTACTGTCTACAAGTGGTGTATCTCTACATGTGGTGTGTACTGTCTACATGTGGTGTATCTCTACATGTGGTGTGTACTGTCTACATGTGGTGTATCTCTACATGTGGTGTATCTCTACATGTGGTGTATCTCTACATGTGGTGTATCTCTACATGTAGTGTGTCTCTACATGTGGTGTATCTCTACATGTGGTGTATCTCTACATGTGGTGTGTACTGTCTACATGTGGTGTATCTCTACATGTGGTGTATCTCTACATGTGGTGTATCTCTGCATGTGGTGTATCTCTACATGTGGTGTATCTCTACATGTGGAGAGTCTCTACATGTGGTGTATCTCTACATATATCTCTACATGTGGTGTATCTCTACATGTGGTGTATCTCTACATGTGGTGTATCTCTACATGTGGTGTATCTCTGCATGTGGTGTATCTCTACATGTGGTGTATCTCTACATGTGGTGTATCTCTACATGTAGTGTGTCACTACATGTGGTGTATCTCTACATGTGGTGTATCTCTGCATGTGGTGTGTCTCTACATGTAGTGTGTCTCTACATGTGGTGTATCTCTACATGTGGTGTATCTCTACATGTGGTGTTTCTCTACATGTGGTGTATCTCTACATGTGGTGTATCTCTGCATGTGGTCTATCTCTACATGTGGTATATCTCTACATGTGGTGTATCTCTACATGTAGTGTATCTCTACATGTGGTGTATCTCTACATGTAGTGTATCTCTACATGTGGTGTATCTCTACATGTGGTGTATCTCTACGTGTGGAGAGTCTCTACATGTGGTGTATCTCTACATGTGGTGTATCTCTACATGTGGTGTGTCTCTACATGTGGTGTATCTCTACATGTGGTGTATCTCTACATGTGGAGAGTCTCTACATGTGGTGTATCTCTACATGTGGTGTGTCTCTACATGTGGTGTATCTCTACATGTGGTGTGTACTGTCTACATGTGGTGTATCTCAACATGTGGTGTGTACTGTCTACATGTGGTGTATCTCTACATGTGATGTATCTCTACATGTGGTGTATCTCTACATGTGGTGTATCTCCCCATGTGGTGTATCTCTACATGTGTGTACTGTCTGCAGGTTGAGGGGGAAGATGTAGAGGACTGTAGTGTGGAGATGGACAAGACGGCAGCCTTCATCAAACCTCGTGAAGAGTGCATCATCAACCTCGACTTTGTCGCGAAGAGAGAGGTACCAGTTCCTATCTCTAATAATAAATCGCTATCCTTCCCCATAAACTAGAAATCATGTCACATGTACGTCAGAATTATGTTGCCAATTACCTCCCTGTTTGTTTAGTATTCTGAATTTAGAATTGCTCTCACACATCACAATAGACACTAACCATTTTTTTCAACAGGGTATATTTTCCGACGTGCGCTTCCCAGTGTACGTCGACGGCATGGAGCTGCCGCAGGTGTTCAGTGTGTCCTGCTATGTCAAGGGGATGTCGGTCAAGTTCTCTGCATCAGAAGATGGAGAGATCAAAAGGTAGATGTCCACAATGTGGGAGTCAGGAGACTACCATGGGCCATACATGACATCAGTCTGGAATACTGTGACATCACGATGCAATGGATGATGTCATATGTTCAATGACAACTAAGTCCTAGCATGCATAAATAATAATGAACGACGTCAAAGTTTTTCTGATACGTATGAATAGTAAGAGGTGACTAACGGAATCGGGTGGTCAGGCTCACTGACTTGGTTGGTGCATGTCATCGTATCCTAATTGCGTGGGTTGATGCTCGTGATGTAAATCACTGGATTGTCTGGTCCAGACTTGATTACATAAAGACTGCAGTCATGGAGCTGGAATATTGTCGAGTGCTTCATTAGACAATATTATTTCAACAGTTGACATGTTTGAGGTATGCTTTTTGAAAGGGAATCGACACCTCTATAGTCAACGTTTTGGATTTGTGTGTCTCCTTTCATTTTTAGTATACATTTTGAAGCAAGTGTAACTGTTGGGCCTGTGGATGCATGCCATAGAAACAATTACTTTATTGGTGAGATATTTTTTATCCCCTGCTATGAAGTGGAAGGTGGATATAGGAATGGGTGCTGTCTGTGCGTCCGTCCATCATGTTTCGTTTCCGGAGCAGAACTCAAAAACCATGAGAGATTACTGCCTTTTGATAGTTTGAGATTTTTTTAGAAATTATTTTTCGAATTTCAATGGCAACGAATTTGACTTAAACTGAAAATCGGCGATTGTGCTCATTTTCGAACAGATCTTGAAGACAAAAAAATTTCTTCACCAAACTTGGCATATAAATATGTCTAATTGTAAACTGGTGCCTTTTGATAGTTTGGGATTTAAAAAAAAAATATTTTTCGAGTTTCCATGGCAACGACTTTGACTTGGACTGAAAATGGCAGTAGTGCTCATTTCCGGAGCAGATCTTGAAAACCGTACAATAACCTTGCACACAACCAGACATGTCATATTGGCAGGGTTTATGAGTATTTCATGCTTGTTGAGTGTAGCAAAAGACCAACTTGAGCCCTCACTTGTGTTTTAAGTCAACATTTAATGTCTTATGTTTCAGCGATCAGCTTATACTGCACTTTGGTCAAGCTGTGGAGTTGGGTAGCTCCCCTCACAGATACCTGTTCATGCAGAATATGACAGCCATTAATGCTCCCTACACTGTCAGTGTGGACTTCCTGTTTGCCAGGCCACCGACACCACCCGAAAAACAGGGGGAGACAATTCAAAAAAGGTGTGTCACAATTAATATTTGATTTGGTGTAAATTTAAATTCCATTCTTTTCACATTTTAGGGGAAGACAACTCAGAAAACTAACATTAGAGGTGTAAATTTGCTATACATATAAATTTGCCTTGATAAAGTAAGAAACTGGCACTATATTTCAGCAGAAGTTAGCATTTGTCTTTGAAAGGCATTTAGAAGTGATACACATATTAGGAAGAGAACTTCAACTTCAACTTCTTTATTATGAGGAACACAACATTTTGGAGTATATGCTTTTATTGATAATTTAAGTCCTGGCTTCCAGTTGTCCATATCTATCAGCACTAAGTACTGTAAAGTGTTGACTTCCATTGACCTTTGCTAATCACTATCAGCAGCAATTATCTGTTGGCTTCCCTTGTTAAGTTTCCACCTGTCGTTATATTATTACTTTTATTGTTCTTACATGTAAATATATCTGCCTCATAGCATTCATTCACCTGATGAAGGAGTAAGCATATACTCCGAAATGTTGTGTTCCTCATAATAAAGACGTTGACATCCATAAATTCTCTTCCTTATGAAGTTAGCATTATTTGGCAAATATTCATACAAAGACCCAAGTCCCAAATTGTGTTTTCATTCCAAATTACAGGGTCTCACTAACAACTTAAAATGCTAAAATGTTATTGAAACAGCATTGCCTTCACCTGTTTCCTTGTAGCCGGAGAACTCTGTTGGGTCGTACACCCAATCTGGCCGACCCGTTCAGTAAGACATCAGACAAAGCAGAAGCAGGTAATTGCATACCGTATTCGACGTAATAAGTGCCCCGCTCTAATAAGCGCCCACGGCGATATCTGAATATATATTGGCAAGTGAACAATCCCAATTAGCACCCCTTCCGATTGATCCATTTACACAAGCCCTTACTTATTCGTGTATAATACGCACTCGTGTGTTATATGCAGCCTTAATTATGGGCAATTAAATTCTGAAAAATATATCGGTCGTATATAAACAGTCAGGCCCTCAGCATAAACCACGAAATTTATCTTTCAACTCTGTTTTTTCCACCAAAATAATATTCTAATAATAGCCCCCTATTTCTAGTTTTGAGAGTGCTCTGGGCGCTTATTACGTCGAATACAGTGCATTCATCATCTGAAGTACTCCCACTGTAACTCAACACTATATGTTTTGTTCTCAGTATGGTAACTAGCTTTTGATCCAAGCTGAAGAAGATGTTTTAAGTCCATTACACTACCATGCTGTGCAAATATCGCACATACCCTCCAAGAATGATACTGTCACTTACCAACACTTGGCTTTGTTTAGTTCATATTGGCTTTATGCCAACATAAATAAATTGTCAGTGATTCCGTGTCATTTGATTGGCTACCCATGCAGTTAAATTTGTATGTGTGTTTCCATAAAATTTGGCAACTTCCACCAATGGGAACTTCTTCCTGTTTGGCTGATAATATTTTTGTTTGTTTGTTTGTTGTTTAATGCTGCACTCAGCAATATTCCAGCTATATGACAGCGGTTGACATCATGAGCATCAATCCACGCAATTGGGATACGATGACATGCATCAACCAAGTCAGCGAGCCTGACTACCTGATCCTGTCAGTCGCTTCTTACGTCAAGCATAATCGCCTGTTACAGCAAGCATAGGTTGCTGAAGACCTATTCTACCCCGGATCTGCACGGGTCTTGGCTGATGATAGAATGGGAGGGGCTTGTGTTAGATTATTGTGCTGAGCGATGTCACTGATTTCTCATCGTTGTCTTCAGTTTTTGTGCGCTAGTGATTTAAAACGCAGCCTGTGAAGTTATCATTGTTGACATGGCTATTTATAGGAACTGACTGCAATATGTTATTGCATTCTTGGAGTTATAAACGTAAGGACCGGTTCCTTTGCAGATTTACACAGAATGCTACACTGGTTTTTGTGTTTATACTTCTACAAATACAACAAAATATTGATGACAAGTTTGTAATTGTGCTACCCATGTATATTGTACTATCAATGTGTATTGTGCTAACCATGTGTATTGTTCTATCTTTATGTATTGTGCTATCCATGCATATTGTGCTATCCATGAGTATTGTGCTTGTTTTACAGACTTGAAACGAGCCATGTTGTCCCAGGGCCATGGTGCTTCCTTCACGGTTACCCCGGCAACAGGCATCCTGCAGGCCTACGGGACACAGAGGCTGGACGTCACCGCCTACAGCAACATGTGGGGCAGCTACACTGACAAGCTGGTGGTCAAGGTCAGCTGGGGTCGGGGTGGAGGGAGTGGATGTTGATGTTCATCTTCTTTCAGATGGGGTCGGACTCCGTGGGGGTTCCTGGTTAGAATACTCCCCCAGCAAAATATGCTGGTCCTGCGACGCGCCCAAATGGATCAGGTGTCACACTTGGTGAATTGGTTGACAGTGTCTCCTTGTACCCCAATAGCGTGGATTGATGATCACAAAATCTATCACTGGATTGTCTGGTTCAGATTTCATTATATACAGGTTGCTGTCATAATATAGCTGGGATATTGCTGAGTGCGGCTTGAAACAGGCAAAGAAAAAAACAATTGAAAATGTCCTTAATAGCACAAGCAAAATATTTTTGAGTATTGTGCTTAATTAGCATTGGTTAAACAACAAACAAACAAACAAATATGATGCCCAATAGTTACTGTTTGCATAGGTCAGGTTTAATGATGGAATGTTGCAGTAATGGTCTCTAAATCTTTTCAGATTGGAGACATGGCGCCAGCAGAGGTACCCCTCACCATGACCGTTGTGGGCTGTCCATTACAGTTTCAGATAACTGCCGCCAAGCCGGACCAGAACCCAGTGGTCAGGTACAGTCAGCAGGAGCCTTCAACTTGTGTAGATGTGTAATGGACAAGTGTGTGTAGCCTCCTTTGTCCTGTGAGTTATATTCTAATATGATAAATAACCATCTCCGTGGTCCAGTGGGTAGAGCGTCTGCCCGGAGATCAGAATTTGGTGGTTCTATACCTGGCCACATGATACCAAAAGTTGTTAAATGATGGTACTTTTTGTTACCCTGCCTGTGTTCGGCATGATGGAATAAAAGGACTGGTTGGCTCAGGGTGTCTGTGTCTGAGATGGGTATCCATGTTAAACTGTAGCATGGTATTTCAATGAGACAGCAATATAAAACTGGCAATAGTCTGGACTAGTACAAGCAGCCACAGACACAAGGACACATGCATGAACGTCAGTAATTTTGACCTTGAAGTTGCCGTTTCACCTCACCTATTCTGGATCACCCTGAACCCATTTGTCACCATAGCTCCAGAGTCCGGTAGCGATGACACAAAGCTGAAAATAGTTGTCCAATCTTCATCATTGTAACAAGTTGCAAGTTCACCAGTATTTGATTTGCCTTGTTGCATACCGTCTCAAATACAACTAGGAATGCCTTTTTGTTCCCCTATCTTAATAATCAGGAATAAGAAATTCCAGCAAATTGATTTGATTAAATATATCAAGGGCTTGCTCTGACAAATTTTAAAATTATATCTATGCCAAGCTCATATTTAGAAAAGGCATTCTGATTGGTTGTTGATTTGAAGCACGTGAGCGGCTTGCTACTCTGATATGATGCCTCTCACAATGATGATCTGACAATCCCTTCACACAATTATTTTTTGTTTAGGTTCGGAACTCATGCATCTGAGTTTGTTCTTCGAAGCTCATGCATCTGTGTTTGTTCTTCGCAGCACATGTGTCTGCGTTTGTTCTTCGGAACTCAGGGGGCACGGGTGGCCCAATCGTCTAAGGCACCGTGATTCACTGTGCAGAGTTGCATCCCTTGGGCACGCAAGAAACCTATGATTGTGGGTTCGATTCCGGGTTTGCCCCAATTATGTTTCTAGGTTTGTCAGCACCATACCCGTGCTCGTGGGTTTCACCGAAGTCATAAACACCTGCGACCTGCATCACTGCCATGCTGCGATAATACTGTTAAAAGAGGAGTTAGACCCAATTAACTCACCCTTCGGACTTCATGCATCTGTGTTTGTTCTTCAGAACTCATGTGTCTGTGTTTGTTCTTCAGAACTCATGTGTCTGTGATTGCTATTCAGAACTCATGTGTCTGTGATTGTTCTTCAGAACTCATGTGTCTGTGATTGTTCTTCAGAACTCATGTGTCTGTGTTTGTTCTTCAGAGCTCATGTGTCTGTGTTTGTTCCTCAGAACTCATGTGTCTGTGTTTGTTCTTCGGAGCTCATGTGTCTGTGTTTGTTCCTCAGAACTTATGTGTCTGTGTTTGTTCTTCAGAGCTCATGTGTCTGTGTTTGTTCCTCAGAACTCATGTGTCCGTACTTTTGAACTCATGTGTCTGTGTTTGCTATTCAGGTTCGGAACTCATGTGTCTGTGTTTGCTATTCAGGTTCGGAACTCATGTGTCTGTGTTTGCTATTCAGGTTCGGAACTCATGTGTCTGTGTTTGCTATTCAGGTTCGGAACTTATGTGTCTGTGCTTTGGAACTCATGTGTCTGTGTTTGCTATTCAGGTTCGGAACTCATGTGTCTGTGCTTTGGAACTCATGTGTTTGTGTTTGCTATTCATGTTCGGAACTCATGTGTCTGTGTTTGCTATTCAGGTTCGGAACTCATGTGTCTGTGTTTGCTATTCATGTTTGGAACTCATGTGTCTTTGTTTGCTATTCAGGTTCGGAACTCATGTGTCTGTGTTTGCTATTCAGGTTCGGAACTCATGTGTTTGTGCTTTGGAACTCATGTGTCTGTGTTTGCTATTCAGGTTCAGAACTCATGTGTCTGTGTTTGCTATTCAGGTTCGGAACTCATGTGTCTGTGTTTGCTATTCAGGTTCGGAACTTATGTGTCTGTGCTTTGGAACTCATGTGTCTGTGTTTGCTTTTAAGGTTCGGAACTCATGTGTCTGTGTTTGCTATTCAGGTTCGGAACTCATGTGTCTGTGTTTGCTATTCAGGTTCGGAACTCATGTGTCTGTGTTTGCTATTCAGGTTCGGAACTCATGTGTGGAACTCATGTGTCTGTGATTGCTATTCAGGTTGGGAGCTCATGTGTCTGTGCTTTGGAACTCATGTGTCTGTGTTTGCTATTCAGGTTGGGAGCTCATGTGTCTGTGCTTTGGAACTCATGTGTTTGTGTTTGCTATTCAGGTTCGGAACTCATGTGTCTGTGTTTGCTATTCAGGTTCGGAACTCATGTGTCTGTGTTTGCTATTCAGGTTCGGAACTCATGTGTCTGTGTTTGCTATTCAGGTTCGGAGCTCATGTGTCTGTGCTTTGGAACTCATGTGTCTGTGTTTGCTATTCAGGTTCGGAACTCATGTGTCTGTGTTTGCTATTCAGGTTCGGAACTCATGTGTCTGTGTTTGCTATTCAGGTTTGGAACTCATGTGTCTGTGTTTGCTATTCAGGTTCGGAGCTCATGTGTCTGTGTTTGCTATTCAGGTTCGGAACTCATGTGTCTGTGTTTGCTATTCAGGTTTGGAACTCATGTGTCTGTGTTTGCTATTCAGGTTCGGAACTCATGTGTCTGTGTTTGCTATTCAGGTTCGGAACTCATGTATCGGGTGTGGCTGCTGTGAAGAGGGGGATGAGGATCAACAACAACAGTCCCCACGGTCAGTATGGTTACCATGACAGCATAATCTAGAGACAGCTCTAAGTAATGTCTCTCTGTGGCTGAATGTGTCGTACTGAGACATCAAAGTCAAAGGTGACTGGAGAATGTTCCATATTGACTTGCAAGTGTTCAATGTTGACTGACTGACCCATTGTCGCTGTCCGATATCCATGTTGTCCGGCGAGTGTTCAATATTAACTGACACTTCTCAATGTCACTGTCAGATATGCGTGTTGACTGGCAACAGTTCCATATTGACTGACCCTTTTCATTCTCACTGTCAGATATCCGTGTCGACTGGCGCGAGTTCTGCATCGAAGCTCAGGATGACCAGCTTCTGGACCTCAATGTGTGTTTCGGTCGACCCTTCCCACCAAGGGATGAAAATGGAGAGGAGATTCCACCAAGAGAAGATGGTAAGACTTAAAACTGTTTGAGCTGCTCTACTGCAGTGTACTGCCATGAATAACTTTTTCTATTTCGACAACATATGCCAAATATTTCATTTGTCAGTAATGAAAAAAACAAAATATGGTAAATATCTACTGTTTCCTAGTCTTGGTAATTCATATTATTGTTTCTATGTGAACAGAACAACAACCCAGTTGCTGAAGTACATCTGGTGCATGTGTACATAGATTTGTGTAAAATACATCACTGAAATTCAACTTCATTCGACCATCTTTTGATAAGCTCCATGCTGTACCTCCTCCTGTTACAGAACCCCTCCCCCTGAAGCGAGCGCCAACAGAGCTGATCCCCAACTCCCCCGATACTACCCCCACCATGAGCCGCCAGACCACCTGGACCGTCGAGAGTCTTCTGTCTGTCGTCGAGGAGCCACTCAAAGTTGTCTCCCTTTGTCTGGCGACTCACAGTGGGAAACATTCCACACAACCCTTCCAGATCATCCCAAATCAACTGGTATGTGGAGCTTCTTCTAGGATTCCAACCTACGTGCCCTTGACAGGCAAATTGGGAGGAACAAAATTATAGTTTGGTTTCAATTTCATAATTTACCCAAGTTCTTGTTTTCTTAAGTTCATATGGATCTAAAAATTGCAATCTATGCAATAATGTAAATTAAAATCTACACCTTTTTTGTTCCTTATTCCTCTTATCAGTGAAATACAAGTCACCTCGTCAAAGCTACAACAAAGGTTGGGAGTATTATCATAAATTGGGAAACTTTTAATTCCACTTGGAGATTTGTAACAGACATTTGCTGCAGACTTGGGCTGAATATTGGCCTCTGAGCAGGTCCAGATTAATTCCTGGTGCATTTGACGTCAGAATTGATCGGTTTCTGGGGTCTGTTGTAGGCATTTTCCTTGCATGAATAGGCAGTGTTTTGTCTTAAATGATAAAATTCAGTAAGTAACAGATTAAACCTTACTGTATTTCCTGGCTGAACAAGTCATGATCACAAACCGGATAGTGAAGAGGGTGTTGCCAATGGAGAATAGATTTAAACACTGCTGGAAATAATTGTGTGATGTACATGTACAGCTGTATAGTGTTTATCATTGGGTCAATCTGAATTTAAGTCCTATAATTCCAAAGCGACAAAACCCTTTTCACAATCATAAATCTCTGCCAAAAGCAGAGTTCATTGTACGATTACGACCCTATCAAACAGTGATGACACCAGGTGTTAGCGAAAAGGCCATTGTAAATTCATTATTAGATTTTAGTCATGTTAGTCAGTTTATGTATACATTTGCCGTGAGTTTGTTCGAAATAAAATATGAAATAACAATTCCTCCCATCTCACATTTAAAAGGAAAATGGCTGAAAATCTAATCCTTATTGTATAGTGGCCCGATACACAGTATATGCAACAGCAATAGCATATACAGTATAACATGGATATCACGAACTACAAGGGACCAGAGAAATCAGTCTGTTATATATGTTGTTCGTTATGTACGTTTTCGCTCGGAAACATCCGCCATCTTGGCCAAAACAAAACACAATACACATACACGTTTATACATGTTTCCTCCCGCATCTACCGGTGATTCAGTTAAAAAGTTTGTTTTACAGACAAGATTAGTCCAATTACATTGGACAGGTAAGAGTAACATAATGTAAGTTTAACAAGGTTGAATCGTCACCAGTGATTGTGGTGATTTGCCGTGATTGTGTTGATTCGCCACTGATTGCGTACAGCCAATTGTCAGTGACACTTGACACTGAGTGAAATTTCTCAGTTCGCTATACACGTCACTAATTAGTGGTAGATGAGCTTGTCGGTGATCAGATATCAGTTCGCTATATACGTTCGTTCGCTGTAGAGAGTTTGTTATGTACGTAAATGTTATATGATAATATATAGGAGATGAATCGGGGATTTTTTAAGTTTGTTGTATCCGTTTGTTCGCTCTATCCGTGTTCGTTATATCCGTGTTCTACCGTATAATGCTTCTGTCAGAATGTCATCCAGATGAAGTGAGATGTGTGTTGTTTGGTCAGGTTGTTCCAGCCTATGGTCACTGCCAAGTGACCGCTCAGTTCACGCCACTCCCCCCATCGGAGGTCAGCCAGGACATGGAGTGCCAGGGCTTTGCTGTCGGCTACATGAATGTCGACGGAAAGGTAAGCCAGGTGTAACTTGTGATGTCACATACACAGGAGAGGTAGATAACTTCGGTATTGGAACCGTCATGATTATTTCAGTTAATGATATCTGAGAAGCTGGATGTCCAGGTATCTGGATATCTGAGAAGCTGGATATACATGTATCTGGATATATGAGTATCTAGATATATGTGTATCTGGATATCGAGTACCTGGATAGATGAGTGTCTGGATATATGAGTATATGGATATCGCAGTATCTGGATATCCAAGTAGCGGGATATATGAGTATCTGGATATCCGAGTATCTGGATATCCGAGTAGTGTGATATCCAAGTAGCAGGATATCTGTTTATCTGGATATCCAATAGTAGGATATCTGTATATCTGGATAACCAAGTGTCTGGATATATGAATTTATGGATATCTGAGTGTCTGGATATCTGAGTATTTCTATATCTGAGTGTGAGGATATCCGCGTACCTGGGTATATGAGTGTATGGATTTCCAAGTGTCTGGATATATGAATATATGGATATCTGGATATCTGAGTATTTGGATATCTGAGTATTTGGATATCCGAGTGTCTGGATGAATGAGTAGATGTATATCCGAGTATCTTGATATCGGAGCAGCTGGATATCCGAGCAGCTGGATATCTGAGTATCTGGATATATGAGTATCTGGATATCAGAGTGTCTGGATAAATGAGTAGCTGTATATCCAAGTAGCTGCATATCCGAGTGTCTGGATATCGGAGTCTTCCTGGAGGTACATACAAGGATCCAGAGGGGGGATGCAGGGAGCACACTCCCATGTTTTAAGAATACTGAACATTTATACATGAAGATCTTTGTAGGTGATCAGAGATATCAATAGTGTAAATAGTATTACAACACTGTAACTAATTCGTTGATACGTGAACAAAATTACAGGACTACCCAACATGAATCCTGAAATTGTAAAGGGCTCCTGTTTGACGTACCATTCACACATTTTATCAGTATCATTGCCTTATAAGACATGGTGGGTTATAAGTTATTAAAATATATTCCAATATTCTGAAACAATTTTGTGCAACATTCTTCTTATAAATGTTCCTTAAAAGTTTGTTTTTCATTTGCTAAACACACCATTAAGATTGTTTTCTTCATGTTGGTTAACTCAGGCTCGTGGCAATGACAGCCGAATCTACCGCCCCGAGGCCTTTGATGCCGCTACAACTCGTCTGGACATGACCGCCCACCTGAAGCCGGCCCTGTGAGTTGAACCAGCTACACAGACACATATTATCATACTGATACCAGTCACTGTACATTGCACAAGCTCCTGACATTAATGTGATTTCTGCTTAGGGAAACCAGATAGCAAACTGCTTACCTGTGACTTAGAGCCTTTTAAAAAAAGATTGTCGAGCTATGATTGTTGTAACTGCCAAACTTACATAGACTTTAAAAACACATACACGCACATGCACATGCACATCACATACACAAACAGAGATGCACGTCGCACATACACACATGCACGTGGCTCAAACACACATCATACACATTGCATGTCTCACACACACACACATATGCACATCTCACACACACACATATGCACATCACATACACATACACACACACATGCACATCATGCACACACATATGCACGTCACACACACACATATGCATGTCTCACACACAGATATACACATCACACACACATACGCATGTCACACACATACACACACATACATGCACATCACACACACACACACAGACATGCACGTCACACACACATGCACGTCACGCACACACATATGCAAGTCACACACACACATATGCATGTCTCACACACAGATATACACATCACACACACATACGCATGTCACACACATACACACACATACATGCACATCACACACACACACACAGACATGCACACAGACATGCACATCATGCACACACATATGCACGTCTCACACACAGATATACACATCACACACACATATGCACGTCTCACACATACACA
The DNA here is from genome assembly GCF_023055435.1 of Haliotis rufescens. NCBI lineage: Eukaryota > Metazoa > Mollusca > Gastropoda > Lepetellida > Haliotidae > Haliotis > Haliotis rufescens. The sequence continues at coordinate 32,548,878 of NW_025963780.1, forward strand.
CACATATATGCACATCACACACACATACACAGACACATACACACAGACATGCACATCATGCACACACATATGCACGTCTCACACACAGATATACACATCACACACATACGCACGTCACACACATACACACACACATATGCACATCACACACACATACGCACGTTGCACACACATACACACACACATGCACATCACACACACAAAGTCGATTAAAGAATATATATGGGTATTACAACATCATAAAGATACAATAGATCACTTTCTAACACAAAATGTATGCTTTGTTTTGCTTATTGTTTAACGCCACACTCAGCAATATTCCAGCTATATGACGGCGATCTGTAAATAATCGAGTCTGGACCAGACAATCAGCGATTGACATCGTGAGCATTGATCCACGCAATTGGGATACGATGACATGCATCAACAAAGTCAGCGAGCCTTCAGGGGTACAAAATGTATGCATTTCTATACAACTAAAACAACAATAATAAATGGTTGCCTGCATTTCTTCCACCAGGTTGAGCATTGAGTACACGGAGGATGAAGGGATGAGGTACCGGTCAGCGATGAGTGACCTCCTGCAGGATGGGCAGGTAACGGAGCCAGTCAATACCTTCACTCACGCTTGTCATAGAGATTTTCAGTAGGAGATTCACTGTCAATACTAACAGGCTGGTTCTCCTGTCAACTTAGGTGTGGGGTGTGGTAGTTCATTGGAAGCTATAGTCTGGAAGGTAATTCAAAGTACCGACGTTTACTACATTATCTGAAAAACTATCGGGCCTACGCCAGTCAAAGTTGGTATGAGATTATTAAACAGTCATACATAACTGGAAATTACAGTTGAACCAATCAACTCAACTCGAAAGGGTGCACAGGAATCACGCGAGTTGAGACGCCCAACGCTAACACCGTATTCGCGCGTGCGTGATCCCGTGCACCCTTTTGAGTTGAGTTGATTTTTTATTCATGCACCGATTATCTTTAAATGTAATATCCAGTTATGTATGACTGTTTAATAATCTCATACCAACTTTGACTGGAGTAGGTCCAATAGTTTTTCAGATATTGTAGTCAACGTCGGTACCTTAAATTACATTCCAAACTATACATCATGTGTCTAAACTCTGGAAACATTATGCAAATGTAATAATGTTATCATGTGTATGAGTCAGGATAAGTATAAATGATAAAATACATTTTGAAACTCACAGCATAGAAAATAAGTGACAATGTTACCAAAGCAGATAAGTTTAATGAATATTTAAAAAAATCATATTTAAGATTTACACGTATCATGAGGTGAAACCACAGTCTGTTCACGATGACATATACTTGTGCCAAAGCACACAAAGATATGTAGCAAAGTTTTTTAAGTGCGATTTATCACAGGGATAGATTTGTGTGCCAAAGATCCTGAAGAATTCATGGGTCAAAAATTAATCTGTAATCTGATTGGAAAATGTGTGGTGGTCACACTGCTATTTAGGTCTTACGACTAATATGGATGATTTACCATATTCGATGTAATAAGCACCCAGGGCTCTCTCAAAATTAGAATATAATTTTGGTGAGAACAAAAAACAGAGTTGAAAGATCGTAAATTTCATGGTTTATGCTGACAGCCTGAAATGATACAAAAGAAAAGTCTGTGTGTATTATACATGACAGATATATTTTCCAGAATTTAACTGCCCATAATTAAGGGTGCATAAAACACACGAGTGTGTATTATACACAAATAAATAAGTGTACATTGATCAATCGGAAGGGGTGCTAGCCAATATATTGTTCACTAGCCAATGTATTAGCAAATATCGCCGTGGGCTCTTATTAGAACAGGGTGCTTAATACGTCGGTAATAAAATATTGACAAAGGCTAATAACCTAACTAATAAAGCCTTAAAAATGACCGCTGGCAGCCTTGAAACAGCCTTGAATTTCAGTGTTCCATATTTGTATGAACCTTGTATAGGAGAAGGACGGTGGGGTAGCCTAGTGGTTAAAGCGTTTGCTCGTCAGGCTGAAGGTTCGGGTTTGATTCCCATATGGGTACAATGTATGAAGCCCATTTCTGGTGTTCCCCGCCAAGATATGGCAGGAATATTGCTAAAAACCAGAACCAGACTCACTCACTCACTTGTATAGGACCCCAGGACCCCCTTAATTTCAAACACTGATGAATACCATGTTTCCTGATCCTGATCTGCATCCCCACAGACGATGCCGGAGGTACTGAGGGTGTGCAGCACCATGCTGTCCAACAACACCGAAACCCCTCTCATCTTCCGACTTAAGGTCAACAAGCCCTTCCAGCTGGTGGACCTGAACCCAGCAACCAATCAGATGAGAGCTTCCGTGGCCATGGAAACAGGCTTCCACACCCTTCGTCCTCAACACAACCTGCTGGTGAGAAAGTTATTTTGTTTGTTTTTTGTTTAATACAGCACTCTGGGATATTCTAGCCATATAAAGGCAACCTGAAACTAATCAAGTCTGAACAGTCCAGTGATTGATATTATGAGCAACGACCCACACCATCAGGTTATGATGACACACAATCAGCCAAGTCACCGAGCCTGAACCTGATCTGTTTTTCATTTCCTATGACAAGTATAGGTTTCTGGGGGCCTGTTGTAACTGGCATCCCCACATGGGTTGTGAGGAAGTATATCAAGTAACGCCTCCAAACTTATGCTTGTTTGTTTGTTGTTTAACTCCGCACTCAGCTATATAGTCGGTAAATAATTGAGTCTGGACAAGACAATCCTGTGATAAGCTTTGTCGCCTCTTACGGCATTCATGGGGTTACTGAAGAGCTAGTGGGATCGGGTGGTCAGACTCACTGACTTGATTGATGCATGTCATCAAATCCCAGTTGCATCATTGTGTTGGTCAGTGCTCTTGATGTCAATCACAGGATTGTCTGTTCCAGACTCGATTATTTACAGACCGCCATCAAATTGCTGAAATATTGAAGTGTGCATCATAAAACAATAAAAAACAAGCATAGCCATGCTCGTGGGTTTCACCAAAGTAACAAATATAGAGCCTACCATATTCCCAAGGCAAGAGTTTCCACCAGCCTTTTTATCAAAGTCTTGTTTCCACCCTTGCCTCTTTCCTGTGCTAAATATGATTGGACTATCGCACATATCGATAGTCCAATCAGAGAACTTTTCACAAAATCAACATCCACAACTGGTATACCTTCGTTTGAAAGTGATTTACTGCTGCCTGTCTTTGTTGACATGAATATGTCTTTTTAATGTTTTAAACCCCCCAACGAATTCTTTTGTGTCAAGGATGACATCGCAAATGTTTTCGTTATCTGGTCAACTAGTTCGTCGCCTGTGGTAGTCACCATCTTTGTGAAGCTATACGAGATAAGAACAGCGATATGATTTGATATTGTGTTTTCATTACAAGTGCCACAACTCCTTGATCTACACGAGGTGGCGGAAGGGTCGAGCCAAGAAAAGTGTCCTTGATGTGACAAGGGTAGAAACTAGGCTTTGATATAGGCTAGTGGACATGCTTGCCTCGGGAAGATGGCAGCCAACATCACTTCAGGCTTTCCTCCCACACCTAGCTGACACATGATATGACAGAAATACTGTTCAACACAACTCACTCACTAGTGCTGTAGTTTATCTTTATTTCCTTTAGCTTTTGACATCTCGGCCTTTTGGTACATTTTGATATGATGCATGTAAGGTTTCTATAAGCACAGTTATCTCACCTGCAGGTGAAGGTGGCGTTCCAGACGACCACACAGCTGCTGGACACGTATGGCTATGTGGACGGTGACGACGTTCAGCTGTCAGGTCGCAAACTGGAGATACAGGACGACCTGATCATCGAGTTCAACAACACCACCATACAGGTCAGCTGAAACATACAGCGCATTGTCCACCTAAACACTGACCTGCGACCGCCTCCGTGGTCTAGTGGTAGAGCGTCCGCCCAGAGAGCGGCATTGTCCACCTAAACACTGACCTGCGACCGCCTCCGTGGTCTAGTGGTAGAGCGTCCGCCCGGAGAGCGGCATTGTCCACCTAAACACTGACCTGCGACCGCCTCCGTGGTCTAGTGGTAGAGCGTCTGCCCGGAGAGCGGAAGGTCCAGGGTTCGATCCCTGGCCGTGTCATACCAAAAGACATTAAAAGATGAATCTTGTTCTTACCCTGTCTGGTGCTTGGCATTAATGGGCTAAAACCAGAACTGGTTGACTCGGATTCAGTAAACTGTGTCTGAGTGGGGTATTAAAGTTAAACTGTGGCATGGTATCTCAGTAGGCTAGCACTATAAAACGGCATCAGTCCGGACTTGTACAAGGAGCCACACAAATATACACACGTGCGTGCATGTCACTGTATAAGTGCAATAATCTTGGACACGACATTTAACCCCATTTCACCTTACCTCACCTGACATGCACTCTACCTGCCCTTTAACACTATACAGGTCAGCTGAAACACACAGCTCATTGACCACCTGAACACTGCCTGACCATCACACAATCTTTGTGTGTTTTTACAGCACAACATAATTGGTCGGCATTAAGGGGCTAAAACAAGGACTGGTCGGCTTGGAGTCAGTAGACTCTGTCTGAGTAGGGTATTAAAGTTAAACTGCGGCATGGTATCTCAGTGAGCTAGCACTATAAAACAGTCCAGACTAGTACAAGCAGCCACACAAACACGCAGTCGCTATATAAGTGACATCATCACATAATTGTTGGATTCTGACATTCCTAAATTGAAATCTTTACCCCATTCCTGAACATTTATAATTTTGCTATGTATACTTTCTTTTTATGAAAGAATGCATGGTTCTCTCAATGAGACTGAGTCTTGTGTTATGTGTTACAGCGAGTGCCACTGGAGGCCACACTGGCCATCCCGGAGATTGAGCTGTCGAAGCAGTCGCTGGACTTCGGCACGTGCCTGGTGGGACAGGAGAGGGTCCTGGAGTTCTTCATCACCAACCATACATCCTCCCACAGCTTCTGGACTGCAACCATCGGTCAGTAGCACATAACTGGCTACCGGTACTCAGGGACTAGTTATTTGTTGTTGTTGTTTTCCCTCTTCCCGAGGCAAGGGAGTTAACTGACTATAAAAGTCCAGTTTCCACCCTTGCCGAACCTTCTTGGTTCAATCGTAGCACCACCAGTGGCTATTACAAGTTATGTCCCTTCTATGTCTCTCCTATTGACCAATCAGATTCCACCTCTGATGTCAATTGCATTTTCTTTAAACAAAATGGTAGCACCCAGTGAAGACGATGTGATCGATAATCAAGATATACGTTGTAATAAAACAAGTCTTACTTCACGAAGTGCATCAAACCACGTAAGCACCTTGATTAAAAACATGAAAAGATTTGGAAAATATCTGTTGACGCTAAGATAACGGTACACATGCTTTGAAAATCCTACAATGAACCAAAATCTGCACTGCAGTGTATGAAACAGATGTTGATTTTGTAATGTGATTATGATTGAACAATGCATAGAATCATTTGCAGAATTATTAGACCAGCCAAAATATAACTCCATAGTTGCAGCCTAGTTCAGCAAGGGTAGAAACTGGACTTTAATATAGTCAGTTGTTTGTTGTTGTTTTCATTCAAAGGCCCTGTTGGAAATCCAGGCTAGAACTGGTCCTCAAGTTGTGTGTTGTTTATGCCGCACACAGCAGTATTCTACATATATGACAGCAGCCTGTAAGTTATCGAATCTGGGCCAATCGAATCTTGTACAATAAGACCGTGTATGTGTTAATGATGTGTTCATAGGCTTGACATTGACCTTGCTTATTCCAGAGAATCCGTCAGACACGTGTGTATCCGAAACCACGTTCAAGGTGCTGCCCTCTAGTGGGCTGCTGGACGCTCACATCACTCACGTCAGCAACAGCAAGATGCTGATAAAGGTTCACTTCAAAGCCAAGTAAGTGTTTCAATAATCACTAGGACATTGAAACTATAGTCGTACAACAGTTGGCAAAACAGAACTCAGGTTTCTTCTGAAAGTTATGTTCTAAAAGTAAAACAAACTTTATTTTTCCATGTATTTATGGGGGCAGGGGTGGCCCAGTCGTCTAAGGCGCCGCAATTCGCTGTGCAGAGTTGCATCCCTTGGGCTCACAAGAAACCTATAATTGTGGGTTGGAATCCAGGTTTGCCCGAAGTGATGCAGGACTCAGACGTTAACCACGTCAGTGAAACCCATGGGTATGGTGCTGACACACCTAGAAACATAATCGGGGCGAACCCCAAGGGATGCAACTCTGCACAGCAAATTGCAGCGCTTTATACAACTGGGCCACCCATGCCCCGCATCCAGAATGACCATAGGATGATGAAAGGATGGTCTCCATATATATGCGTTCATGAAACTGATTATCATCTCAACACTGCAACACAAGCATAAATTCAACAACTGGTCCTTTGGCCCGTCGCCAACAGAAATAACAGAGCTCCCTGGTCTGTCAACCAGTCGATATTCTAGTCATACATAATATGGCCATGTATCTGTTTAGTAATATTGTTATAATTATAACAAAGATTTTTTAACACAAGCCACAGCTCTAGCATAGACCATTAGTCATTAGACCACTCTGTACTGCCTTAACTGATGTCAATGTTCGAAATTAAAGGGCCTCCTTGAGGTTTGCTTCATAGTATGTAAATCTGGGGACTCTCTTTAACTTTAAACATGAGGACTATTACAAGAACCCCTTCTTATTCATGCTTAAATTGCAACACTGGATGTCTTGATTTTCTGGAGGGCACGGGTGGCCCAGTTGTCTAAGGCGCCGAGATTCGCTGTGCAGAATTGCGTCCCTTGGGCACGTCAGAAACCTATGATTGTGGGTTCGAATTCCGGTTCGCCCTGATTATGTTTCTATGTTTGTCAGCACCATACCTGTGATCGTGGGTGTCACCGAAGTGGTAAACGTCCGAGACCTGCATCACTTCAGGCTTTCCTCTCGCATTAAGCTGACACGCCGTGATATAAGTGGAATACTGTTAAAAGCGGTGTTAAACCCAACTCACTCAATCACTCACTTGATTTTCTGACCATTGATGTGAAGTTAACAGTGTCTCATGTGCGTTTTCTCCCTTCCAGGCACGCGGAGAACTACGAGGCAGTTTTCCTGTTCCAGGGTGCTCTGGGAGAGGCCTCCAAGAGGTTGTATGTCAGAGGTCAAGGGTCATATGACGGCAAACATGAGGCTGTGCTGAATGTATAGTCCATCCACATGTGTGTGTGAAATATGCCATAACGTTGCTCCTGTGGATGATACGTAGCAATATCTGTAAACGACTGGACCTTTTCAAGTTTTCTTGTCAGTCTTGTCACTTATGTTGACAGTTGACTACCTTTAAAGCATTTAAAGATATCTCTCAAGATGTCAATATTACACTCACAAAAAAGAAAGATGCTTAATTCTTTCTTTATCAGTTCAAAAGTCAAGAAAATGGAGTCATATGAGGTCATCTGTAGGCCTCTGGTTTTAGGAGTGTTGCAGTGAACAGTTACAAACTAGTGACAAATACAACAGTAACATACAGGTTTGGCCACCAGTCTGAGGCTAGTGAAAATCCAGAGGGACTAGTTGTTTTCAACCAAACTCTAGTTATTATCCCCCACCACAAAGTGGAAGGGGGATATGGGAATAGGTGCTGTCTGTTCATCCTTCCATTTGTCTGTCACATTTCGTTTCCGGAGCAGAACTCAAAAACAATGAGATATCTTAACCAAACTTGGCACATAGATAGGTCAAGTGGTAAACTGGAGCCTTTTGATAGTTGGGGATTTTTTAAAGTGTGTTTTTCAAGTTTCCATGGCAATGACTATGAGAAAGACTGAAAATGGTAGTGCTCGTTTCCGGGGGGCTAATGCCTTGCACACATCCGGACATGTCATATTGGCGGGGGATAGGAGTATTTCATGCTTGTTTACCATAGGCCACTTGTCCAAAATGAGCTGCGGACTAGTTGGGCATGGCCAGGAGGGTCTACCACAGACACACTGTATGCTGCAGCTTCACAGACACAGATTCAGTTTCGTAACCCCTAGCAACAGCGACCCTAAGGTCCTGCCAGCATAATGTACATGTTGTTTTGGCGTTGGTAAATTATTGTTAACATTGATATCTTTATATATTCAGCTATTTATTGATGTTTGTTTTATGTTTCCAAGGCTTTACAACTGTGATAAAACGTCATGTTAATAGCAAGATTCTTCTAGTTCTTGACTCTTCTGAAATACTGTTTTACTGTTTTGAATAAAGAGGCATCATATTCATACTAATTCTTCTATTTATTCTATCCCTGTCATACACTTTCCAAAAGATGAAGATTGTGTGAACACTGCTTATCGAAGGAAACTCTTTCAAGACTGAATGCACACATGAAGGTTGGATTCGAATTTGTCTCCAGCAACCCATGCTTGTCGTAAGAGACGACTAACGAGATCGGGTTGTCAGGCTCTCTCACTTGGTTGATGCACGTCATCTAATCCCAATTGCGTAGATCGATGCTCATGATGTCAATCACTGGATTGTGTGGTTCAGACTTCTTCTCAGACATGAGAATTTTCCTCGGATTTCCAGAATTTCGGATTTTACCTCTCAGAAGGTTGTAAAATGCACTTATTTAATCCTTCTTCTAAAACTTTTCTTGGGGAGAGATTGGCGATGTTCCTCCAAAAACAAGTTTTGTTCTTCTCATGTCTGTCTTTACAGACCGTTTAATAACTGGAATATTGTGGACTGCCACATGAAACAAGAAGTCAAAATTGAATGATCCATTTTTGTTATTAACCATTGAGCAGCAATAACATACCTGTTATACATATAGCTTTAGAGACATGAAAATAGTACGTTATTACATATAACATTTTACTCAATAACATGAACAAGATGTACAAGTTTTCATAAGCAATTAAACAACGATGACTTCCACTAGGCCATGTTGATGTGCAAATATACTCAACAATAAAAGTTCCTGCTACATACATGCAGAAGTGATCCAGTCTGCACCGTCAGTCATTAGTTGTAAAAAAGGGACAACATGGCTCACAACATCACACAATGAATGCCATGAAGAAGCTTGTCAAAGATTTCGGACAGAAAGTGTGAAGACAGAACCAACCAGATCTGTCCTCCAGTGGATGGAGTGTTCTCACACGGCCCACATCATACCAGTATTTTGTGTATCACAGGACCTTTTGTGATGAGTAAATCCACATATATAATACATCAATGTCATACAATCGTAGAGAATAAGCTAGTGATGTTCCACTCAGGTGAGTGGTTAGAATTAAGGCTGGGACGGGTAACTCGGGTACTCGGGTCGGTACTTAGTAGGACCCGGGTACCACAGGACTACCCGGACCCGTGGTTAGTCACGTGATATATTGTTTCATGACAATAATTCACTATAACTACATGGTTACACAAGAAGTCACTAATGTTTGCATTTCTTCATGACTATGAATGCTTTCCTTCTGACTTATATATGTTCGAATAAAGATAAAAACTTTAAGTCAGCTTTAGTGTGTGCATTCAGTGTTTTATACGTGTATCTAAATACATTTTGCCAAGGCTACTGTCAAACTATTCCAAATCGGCAATATCTCTTGACACCAACAGTGGGTACCCGGGTAGGGTCGGGTAATAGGGGTGTGGGTACCCGGGTAGTAAATTTGGACTCGTCTCAGCCCTAGTTGGAATGAAAAAATGAATAAAAAACAATTAAATCCAAACTGCCCCCAACACTGGTATAAACAACATGGCAGTCATAATGACATACAATCATGACTTACATTTTGAGCATAGTGACAGTCTTGCTGACAAGAGGAATACACCTATCATACAGAAATATTTGCAGACAAACAAACAATTTACCAAATAACTTTGTTGAACTAACTTGGAATTAGGAATTAAACCATCGTCAATTCAGTAGAACACGGATAGAATAAACAAGGATAGAGCAAACGAACGGATACAACAAACTGTTACACACTTCTACATAGTTATCGAATGATTTGTATCGGAAATGTTCACTTTTAGTGATCTGGTCGTGCAGTATCTTAGTATCTTACCACCTGTATCCTAACCACGTGGGTAATAAACTGAGATATTTCATACTGTAACGTGATGACAACTTATTGAACATTGCATTTATGTTTAATCAATTTTAAATGAAGCTGCACATGCTTCAGTTCCATAGCAATATCAAATACTATTTGTCTGTCAACATATCCGAACAATCAGCCACATGCAGACCCCACCTGGATACTCCCTATCAATAGTTGAGTAGTATATAATGTATGCTTTAAGTCTTAGAAGATCAAGATGACACCTGACACATAGTGTTATAATAAAAATTACACAACCTTGTAAAACTTTATACATAGCTTCATGAAAATAGTGAGTGAGTGAGTATGGTTTTACGCCGCTTTAAGCAATATTCCAGCAACATCACAGCGGGGGACACCAGAAATGAGCTTCACACATTGTATGCATGTCTGGAATCGAACCCGGGTCTTCAGCGTGACGAGCGAACGCTTTAACCACTAGGCTACCTGACCACCCTCATGAAAATAGTAATGAGACATCTATTGAGTGACCATCTGTCACGATTTACACTTGGCTCCCTGCTTGTGACAGAATCGTATGAAATCCACCTCTATGTCGACAGACTTCTTCTTATGAAACTTGAGCGTGTTGACAAGGTCGAATCTGAGCTCAGCCACCACTTCCATGTCTACATTCCAGTCACTTGCCTTCTTTGTAATGTGCTGGAAGAAAACAGAAGACTATAGCCAACAGCAAAATTGTGCAGCCTGTTTCGATTGTGAATGGTGAAGTTTGTGCAATCTGCAGTGTATAGTTTGTGAAACTTGAGTACCTGTGCTCTCAGATGGAGAACTTATGCCTTTCCCTCTGTTCTCGCAACAGTAGGATTATACCTGATGAAGTACTGGTCCTCCATCTATTACTTGGACAATAAACATAGCTCTCCAGTCAGTGTCATTGGCAATAGAAATCTGATGCCAAGCAAGTTACTGGAAACTATGGCAGCAAGTTATTGATGCTTAATGCCTCACTCAGCAAGAATGAACACCGATGGGTCATTTTGATGACAAAAATCTCAAATGTTGAAACTAGGACCGAAATGTGAATAGACTGATAAATCCTGATCTCCAAACGCAGGACAAATTGGGTGCTAAAAAAGATGGCTGACATGTGGAAAAAGCTTACCTCCCTTGTTGATGTCTTGTGCAGGGAGTAGACAGCACTGGTGGAAAGGTCAAGGCCAGCTCTCAGGAACTCCATATCGATACCTGTAAGGAGTGAGAGAGTGAATAAGTGGGTGGTTGGTTTTGGGGGTGAGTGAGTGGGTGAGTGGGTGGGTGATTTTCGGGGGGGTGTATGTGTGTGTGTGTGAATGAATTGTTGGGTGAGTGAGTGAGTGAGTGAGTGAGTGAGTGACAGGACAATTAGGCGATTAACTATTGCAATACATATCATTTATAAAGCGTATTGCAGAACTGCGGTCTACCTATATACCGTGCATTCTCACCTGCATTGTGCTTGGTCCCGAAGGGTGGGTTCATTATGACAGTGTCAAACTTCTTGTGGAGGTTACATGTGTTCTTCGTCAGTGATCTGATGTCTTGTTGAATCAGGTCAAGGTTGTCTATCTCAAATTCCTCCACATTTTGCTGACACACTTGTAGAGCATCATCATCAACGTCAATACCCACGACAGACCTATTGGGGAGAGACACAAGCGTGAGTGAAGGTTGGTGGTTACGTCTTACGGAAGTCGTCAGATATTAAGGAAAAGGAATCTAGTTCTAAGATTTGTATATACCTAATAACCCTGCATCCAACATGACCACTGCCTCACTCACCGTGCGCTCAACATGACCACTGCCTCACTCACCCTGCGCTCAACTTGACCACTGCCTCACTCACCCTGCACCCTGCATGACTACTGCCTCACTCATCCTGCACCCAACATGACCACTGCCTCACTCACCCTGCACCCAACATAACCACTGCCTCACTCACCCTGCACCAAACATGACCACTGCCTCACTCACCCTGCACTCAACATGACCACTGCCTCACTCAACCTGCACCCTGCATCCAACATGACCACTGCCTCACTCACCCTGCACCCAACATGACCACTGCCTCACTCACCCTGTACCCAACATGACCACTGCCTCACTCGACCGGCACCCACCATGACTACCACCACACTCATCCTGCACACAACATGACCACTGCCTCACTCACCCTGCACCCAACATGACCACTGCCTCACTCACCAAACATGACCACTGCCTCACTCACACTGCGCTCAACACAACCACTGCCTCACTCACCCTGCGCTCATCATGACCACTGCCCCACTCACCCTGTGCTCAACATGACAGCTGCCTCACTCACCCTGCACCCAACATGACCACTGCCTCATTCACCCTGCACCCAACATGACCACTGCCTCACTCACCCTGCACCCTGCATAGCCACTGCCTCACTCACCCTGCACCCAACATGACCACTGCCTCACTCACCCTGCACCCAACATGACCACTGCCTCACTCACCCTGCACCCAACATCACCAATGCCTCACTCACCCTGCACCCAACATGACCACTGCCTCACTCACCCTGCACCCAACATGACCACTGCCCCACTCACCCTGCACCCTGCATAGCCACTGCCTCACTCACCCTGCACCCAACATGACCACTGCCTCACTCACCCTGCACCCAACATGACCACTGCCTCACTCACCCTGCACCCACCATCACCACTACCTCACTCACCCTGCACCCAACATGACCACTGCCTCACTCACCCTGCACCCAACATGACCACTGCCTCACTCACCCTGCACCCAACATCACCAATGCCTCACTCACCCTGCACCCAACATGACTACTGCCTCACTCACCCTGCACCCTGCATAGCCACTGCCTCACTCACCCTGCACCCAACATGACCACTGCCTCACTCACCCTGCACCCAACATGACCACTGCCTCACTCACCCTGCACCCACCATCACCACTACCTCACTCACCCTGCACCCAACATGACTACTGCCTCACTCACCCTGCACCCAACATGGCTACCGCCCCACTCACCCTGCACCCAACATGACTACTGCCTCACTCACCCTGCACCCTGCATAGCCACTGCCTTACTCACCCTGCACCCAACATGACCACTGCCTCACTAACCCTGCACCAAACATGACCACTGCCTCACTCACCCTGCACCCAACATCACCACTGCCTCACTCACCCTGCACCCAACATGACCACTACCTCACTCACCCTGTAACCAACATCACCACTACCTCACTCACCCTGCACCCTGCATGGCCATTGCCTCACTCACCCTGCTCCCAACATGACCACTGCCTCACTCACCCTGCTCCCAACATGACCACTGCCTCACTCACCCTGCTCCCAACATGACCGCCCCAATGCTGAGTACTCCACAGCCTACTCCCAGGTCTGCTATCAGCTTGTCCTCGATGTCATCATATCGGGTGTGAATTGTATGTAGCATACAACCTGCACAAAATAATCAGCAGTACTGTTAATGGCATGTAATAGACACTGATGCATCAGAACACCTCTCCCCATCTATTGATCATCTTCCTGAGGCAAGGGAGTTAACTGACTGTAAAAGTCCAGTACCCACCCTTGCCAAACTAGGCTGGAATTTCATCAGTCGCAGAGGTAACGTGTATGCGAGACGGGTTTCGGTTAGCAGTACTCAGTGAAGTGCTTGATACTACTTAATTCAATCACCGTGGCTGTGCTGTCACCTGCGACCTCTGCGAAAGTAATTAAAGCGCTATGTAAAATCATCCACTGCCGAGAGGGATCACAATCCAGCCAAGGTCATGACTGGCGGGTCGCGTGTGCATCGAGGCATCCGCCTTCCTATTTTCACATACCCTATTTTCGAACACTTAAAACATGTCAATATGTCATTCTGGACTGGATACACTTGAAAGTGTACACGTCGAAGCTAGCGACCATGGCTCTATTGTAGTGCCACCAGTGGCCATTATGAGTAATGTCTCTTCTACGTCCCTCCTACTGACCATTCAGATTCCACCTCTCATATCATCTGCATTCGGCGGCGCCCAGTCAAGACGATCTGATCAATAGTCAAGGTCTTACCTTGCGAAGTGCAACAAATCACTTGAACACCTTGATATGAAATATCAATTGATTTGAAAAATATCTGTGAATGCCCAGTTGACGGTACACACACTTTGCAAACACTGCAATCAACCTAGATCTGCACGTTGAAATCCATGTTGTTACGAACCAGATGTCTAGTTTGTTACCCTATTTTGATTGGACTATGTATAGACTCTTTAGTCCAGCCAAATTATAACTCCGGAATTCCAGCCTAGTTTGGCAAGGGTGGAAACTTGACTTCTATTGTCAGTTAACTCCCTTGCCTAGGGAAGATGTCTACTGATATGGGTATCATCTGCTTTCATGATACAACTTGTATCACAATACTCTAACTTTAAGTCAAGTTTTAATACAATGAAAACGAAAGGTGCAATGTAGGGTCCAAAATTTACTACCCGGGTACCCACACCCCTATTACCCGACCCTACCCGGGTACCCACGGTTGGTGTCAAGAGATAGGTACAAAATGTCCGATTGGTAAACGTTTGACAGTAGCTCTGGCAGAATGTTTTTAGATGCATGTATACAACGATGTGGTCATGCACTGAAGCTGACTAAAGTTTTAGCTTTGTTAAAACATATTTAAGTCAGAAGGAACGTGTTCATAGTCATGAAGAAATGCGAACATTGGAGACTTAAAATTGTCATGTAACCATGTAGTTATATAGTGATTTTTTGTCATGAAACAATATATCACCTGACTAACCACGGGTCCGGGTAGTCCTGTGGGTACCCGGGTCCTACTCAGTACCCACCCGACCCGGGTAAACGAGTTACCCGTCCCAGCCCTAGTGCAATGCATTATGGTCTGTCTCGCTGCAATACATGAGGTAGTAGTCACAGAAGTGTTCTGTGTACCTGCAATATGTGGGGTGGTAGGATACTGCTCCAGGACAACTTTCGGTTTTTCAAACACATCCACATCCTGCAGGTGGCTCTCCAGTTCCTTCAGCTTCATCTTGGTGCGAGGCATGGTGGACTGAAACACAGCGGCGATTGTTTCATAATGACAGCAGACACACTGAAATCAACATTCACAAGGCAGACAGCGACAAGGACATTATAATGTTTTTCTTTTTTTTTCAATAAAGCATATTCCATTTATTACAAAACTATAACAGTCATACAATAGTTTATTGTTGAAAACGACTGAAGTGATTTTGTCCTGAGAATAACAATAACTGAAGGCTCACTAATAATAATCTGTATGATTTCACTGGGTAATTATTGTGTCATTAGTGAGTGAGTGAGTATGGTTTTACGCCGCTTTTAGCAATATTCCAGCAATATCACGGCGGGGGACACCAGAAATGGGCTTCACAATTTGTACCCATGTCAGGAATCGAACCAGGGTCTTCGGCGTGGCGAGCGAACGCTTTAACCACTAGGCTACCCAACCGCCCCTATTGTGCCATTAGCAAGTTTGGCAACATCCTGTTACTTCTTAACCACAGGCACCAAAATACATGTGTACCAACTTACGATACGACATACTAGGGCTGGGATGAGTCCAAATTTACTACCCGGGTACCCAACCCCCTATTGCCCGACCCTACCCGGGTACCCACTGTAGGTCTCAGGAGATAGGTACAGAATTGCCGGGTACCCACACCCCTATTGCCCGACCCTACCCGGGTACCCACTGTAGGTCTCAGGAGATACGTACAGAATTGCCGGGTACCCAGCCCCCTATTACCCGACCCTACCCGGGTACCCACTGTAGGTCTCAGGAGATAGGTACAGAATTGCCGGGTACCCAGCCCCCTATTACCCGACCCTACCCAGGTACCCACTGAGATGTCTCAAAATGTCTGAAAGGGAACATTTATAGCATAGCCCTGGCAGAACGTATTTAGATACATGTATTTAGATACATGTCATTCATACACCCAGGTTGAAATAAGTTATATCTTTATTCAACCAATTGAAAAATCAGAAGGAATGGGTGCATAGGGAGAAAAAAATGCGAACATTGGTGACTTGTAGTGTAACCATAGAGTTCCAGATAATTTTTGTCATTAAACAATATATCACCTGACTAGCCACTGATACGGGTAGTCCTGTGGGTACCCGGGTCCTACTCAGTACCCTCCCAACCCGGGTACCCGAGTTACCCGTCCCAGCCCACAACATACCTCATTTAATTGACATTGACTGCAACAATAATAGTGCCAAGAAACTGTGCCTTATTGCATGCATGTGTGTGTGTAGCAACTTGTACAAGTCTACACTTATGCTGATATTATAGTGCAATTCCCACTCGCCATTTATTTCTTAAATATTGTATATTACAATTACCTCAAACAAGAGTGAGTGAGTGAGTTAATATTTAAAGTCAAATCGGCATTGTTTCAGCCATATCGTGACTTGAGCAAGTTATGCATTTGTATAATATCTTAAGACCTGTCGTCGAAGGACAGTATAACAACTAGCAAAATATCACAGATTCTAATTGTAAAACTAGTTTTAGAATAATAAAATAATCAACCTCAAACAAGAGAAACAGCAATGGAACCCTATCCTACTCCAACTCCATGACACCATCATCAAGAAAATAACATCAGAAATAACTTAGCAGCTTTTGTCAAGTACTTAGAGACTGAACAACCTTTATTACATCTGTTATAAAGTTATAAACCGAACAATGCATGATGACACAGGGGTGTATGATCATATCAACACAGAATTAATAAATCTTAATTTTGGATATTGTCCACGGCGTCTGTGAATAGTGATTACTCACTGTACATCCATTGACACGCCTTCACGACAGTAGAGAAGATGGGATCCCGTGTAACTAGTTGCAATTTAACATTAACTCAACGGTTCAAAGCCGTGTGGTGTTCCTAGCGACTCTTCGTATCACCACAGCAGTGTGTCAGTGTGGAAGTCGCCATTTCGACCGTGTTTTTACGGACATTTTCGTTCCGCGAACAGTTACTTGATCGAGAAATACGTGTGATTCAGTTGATATCAAGGAACAGAAATTGTTCCATTGTGTCTCGAATAACGACTTGGTAAAGTTTGTTGTATGTATATGTCTCGAATATACGACTTGGTAAAGTTTGTTGTATGAACTGTAAACTGTTATTGCTTTCATGTGTAACGATGCTAGAACATTGTTTTTGGAACAGAGTGTGGACTCTCGCAAATACAGTCGATTACAACATACTACGTGATAAAACAGGAGTGATTATACTTGGCAAAAATGAATAATATTCATAACACAAGTAAAAATACAGATTTTGGTCATATGAAAGAAGTCTGTCAGAATTGTAAATGGAACTGAATTCGATAGTTGTTACAACAAATACATTTCCAATACATTTTATCGGTTGGTATACCCTTGTAAATACGATTCAACTACGACTTCCGGTTCTTTCCCACGCTTGTTTTGGAAAAGCCGGCCGATCTTCAAAAACACATATAGGTTTGATGTACTTTTTAATACGTCATTTGGAAAACTTACATAGTATGTCCATATGCACCCGTCCCATGTGCTATTAGAAGGCACGGTTGTTTGGTTTCCAATTTTAATATGAACAAAGATATATCTGCATGTGCGGTTTTCGATCAACAGAACAAATGAAATGAACTGGCTGAATCTTGCTTAGACTAAACATTAGTCTAGTTAGATTGGTTTCTCGGATCCCTGTTGAGATTTCTCTGCACAACTGCTGCTAAAAAACATAAAACCCAAAACTGATGAACATGTTATCTTTGGAATGTCTTATTAACATGGTTTAACAGGTGTAATATAACTGTAAACGTTAATTATCCCAGCCAGTACTTCTAAATGTGTTCAACTTGTGTTGAACATGAAGCAGCGTTAGAAATTGGCACTGGTCGTGTAGTCCTTGGCAAACTGCTCAATAGTTAAGGTATCATAAGGACTAGTAGAAATTTGCCCTTTTTAAGGGTTTTGCTATATGTTTTCATTATAAGGACTAGTGGACTAAAAATGTTAGTTTCTATCGCTGTGAAGGAGTATTTGCAGATTGGGGCTAGCTAGTCTTCTGAAGAATTACACTTCAATCAGTATATCTCTAACCACAATCTGTGAACTTTGTAAGTCTGGACAGTATATTTTGTCTGGTGGATTCTCTCCTACACATAATGTATACAACACTGTAGGCTACAAAGCACTCTGAAACAGTGATCCGTTAATCAGGATATTTCTGAATCTGGAAGGGTTTCAATGTACATGTCAGACCCAACCAAAGTATTATAAGAATTAATTTGTTTTTGTTGATTAATGCTCCTCAGGAACACAAAACTTTGAGAAAATATTTGGTAATGTCATGATTGTACGTTAGGATTGTATGACTGTTATGTGAATCATAACAAAGTACTATGGATTTACGCAGATACACTGCTTTTCTGTAGCTCTGTAATGGTATTTGATCAGTTGATATTTTGAATTACACATTGTTGTCTTCAACACTTTGCATTTGGCTCCAATCAAGTTAAATAATTGCATTCAGCATGTTTAGTCTATACAGTTGTAGACTTTTTAAATATCCCTGACATGTATATATATGACTAACCTGTTCATTACTTTGTGAATCAATTGTTTCAGTTTCCGTGAAACATCTCCAAGATGGATGCTGATTTGTATGATGAGTTTGGCAACTATATTGGCCCTGAACTGGATAGTGATGATGATGACGATGATGAGGAAGATGATCGTGATGACGATGAATACATGGACAGAGATGTGAGTGGACAGTATTTGTGAACAACATAACAAAAAGGAGTTCATGTTGAAGGTGTTCGTCATGTTAACACCAGTGAAACTTGAAAGTGAAACTTTGTCCCTTATAATGTTGAAATTAAGGAAAGACAAACTTAAAAAAATCCCAATTTTGAACAAAATAAAAATGTTTTCCCAATTTGGCTGCCAGGGGCACTTTGTGTGAAATCCTAGATAAATCCCTTTCATCACATGTTCATTGACATTTGGCGCAGTGGGGTAGCCTAGTGGGTAAAGCGTTGGCTCGTCACGCCGAAGACACAGGTTCGATTCCAAACATGGGTACAATGTGTGAAGCCCATTTTCCGGTGTCCCCTGCTGTGATATTGCTGGAATATGGCTAAGAGTGGCATAAAACCATACTCATTCACTCACTTCATTTACATTCACGTTTAGATGTCTTTGAGTAGACGATTTTGACCTGCAGTTTGTATTCTATTTTGTAAACTAAACCCTTTTCAGCTGCCTTACACAATCAACTGCACACAATCTCCCTTCTTTTTAGTCTGTTTGGATAGACACGACCACTTGTCCGTTAGCCTGAGATTAGTTTAATAAAGAGGGACTTGTTGTTTTCATAAATAAAAAATCGAGTTATGTTACATAATCCATGAATTCAAAATGAGCTCAGGACTATATTTGTCCAATGGTGTAAACCACTGATAGTTAGTTTTTCAAAATCTTAGCACAACTTAAACAAAGGCTCTTGCTATAGACCAGCAGACATCCTTGTAGGGGTGTCCCAATAAATCAAAATATCAATATATTGCTATTAGTAAGCACTTAAAGTCAATAAATCGATTGTTAAATCAGTTTCCAATCAATAGTATCAATTTCATTTAGGAATGTTGATAGTTTCGATTGTATTTACCATATCAATAAAATACATGCAACGCTGTTCAAATTTGTGTTTCTTTTGATCATGAATGGTAGCAATTTACACATGGTAATGTGGAAGTTTCTTTTTCTGAAATTATTAGGGTAAAGAAAAAACAAATCAGTCATATCTCAAACTTTACTTTTTATTCAAAGGAAACTTCAGTTCCAAGGTTAAACTCTAAAATCCATCTAAAATGGTACACTGAAAACTATCGATATTTGTCGCAATAGTTGCTTGCAATATCAATAGTTATCGCAATAGTTTCTTTCAATATCAATAATTATCGCAATAGTGATGTCCAGACCAATAGTCATCCCTACATCCTTGACCTAACCAGAGTACCCCGTCCTGTTACAGTACTGTAGTGAAGTGTCCAGACAATGAAGAGAACAAATAACCCAAATGAAACAGCACTGGCCGATTGGTGAAAATCTGTACTTTATTAACATTGCATTTAATCTTTTTAGAATGTGAGTTACTTTTCGGCTGGTAACAACACGATAAACATTTATTAACTGAACAACAAAGTTAAGGAACATATATACTGGATCATAACATAGATGCATACCCCACGTATAAGACGACCCCCCTGTACAAGCCTTTAAAATCGATGCTAATTTATTTACCCCATCTGTAAAGCGAATCGGAATGAAGCACATCACCAGCGCATACACAATCCCTTGCAATAAAAACATGTTTGTCTTCAGCAGAAAATAATTACATCGTATCTCTTCAGCGTATTCAGGGAAACGAACAGATCATAACAATTAAACTTGGTCAATACAAATTTAAAATCTGAGATAAAAAAAAACGCTAGACATGATGATTTACCGAATAAATTGTATTTCCTGTTGTGGAGATTAAGATGAACATGTGTATTTTCTCGTAAACTAAGCATGAAGTAGCAATCAACTCTATACACGTTCCTTGGAATCTACTGGGGATTTGTTTAATAATTACTTAATAATATAACTTTAAAGAATTTTGATACATTGATGGAAAGGATTGTATTTGAAACTATTAGTTTATCAAGAATAATTTATTCCAATATCATGGCATTTAGTAGTATTTTTCTATATATATGTTTCAAATAACTTAAGAACAATAAGCATAGCACTTTGGTAGAGCTGATCGCTATTACCAGATATTTTGTCGTATGGAACAATTTGACCAATCACCGTCTATGTTCCCATGCTCGCAATAGTGAAATCTTTATGTTGACATATAATAGTCAAACTACAACAAATATGTCTTTTTGCGAGTCAAAGTATGGCATTTATGATATATGTAATTATTCTCTAACCACTAATGTTGGTTTCAAGGCGTCAATAGTGGTAATATGACCATGGTTGCCGTAAATAACGGTGAGTTGTGCGATCTTCCGATCACTTCACATACAATTTCGCCAAAATGAATATTAACAGTATTGAATGAAATTTTGTATAAAATTAATAAAATAGATTACAAACGTAAGTCCAGATATATTATGAACTCTTTTTATAACCAGACATTGTAATTGCATGATTAGGATTTGTTGACATGGTATTTCCGTTGTTACGTGCTCACAGTAATGTCTTTGTGTTAGGGGAAAAAAATATCAAAACTCTTCAACCCTGTGTATAAGAAAGCACCTTAATTCTAGATAAGAAAAACTCGCTTTCTACACAGCAATACACGATATGTATCAAAGCAACCTTTTGCTAGGCGTAGGGACCAACATCTTTAACTTCCAATTTTACCCCGCTAAATTGAATTTGGAACCGAATGCGCAGCGTGAGGCTTCAAATGTTAAATTTAGCACGGTTAAATCTACAGGTAACCTAGCTCTACATTGAAAACACAGTATGTTTATCTCCATTCTACCATGACTAAATAAAATGCGAAAATGAAGCGGCATGGGTTGAGTTCAGTGTTTTGAGTGGGTTATCGATCTGAATAACGGAATCACCGAATAAAATATGGTGCCGTATATACTCAAACAGTTTGTTTACACCGTAATACTTCACTCGAACATATGACAGGCATTGAAAGCATATAAGCACGACAACTTGGTAAGCTAACATGAGCATGATGAGGTGGATATCCCTAAAGAAAACAAAGCAAGCTTTGCAAGGCTTTCGCTCTACTCGCGCGTCACCATTATGACATCATGTCGCTCATTGTGACGCAAAAGATATGACGTCACAGTCGTATATAGAAAAGCGCCAAAATTCCAAGCCCTCTGTTGTCTCCAAAACGTAATTACATTCCCTTTGTTGATTTCTGTCGTGTTTTTCTGCACGAAATGTATTGCCACACATCCTTTGAATATTGTCGTAACCGCATCTGTGCATTTTGTAACCTGTAATTGTAGATATAATTATTTAAATATGCCTACCGACAATGACTGAAAATAGTACTATTCTATGAATATTAGCTTCCGCGGTGATGCGGCTGCAAACCAGCTGTTTCAATGAGAGGGGGTTTATTGTGATTTAATAGCCTCTGATTGACCAATCAGAATCGAGTAAATTCCAAATTCATGGTAGAATGTGTAATATATACTCACCGAAAATATAATATATATACTCAATAGAAAAGTGAATACCATACATGTTGGTTAATATATGAAGACTTACTCATATTCAAGAGATATTATACTGCTTTGATGCACATCATGAACGCATCACATGTGACGTCATAGATCCATGACTTGAGATGCACAGTTTGTCTTGTGCAGGATTAGCGTGTAAAGTTTCGAAGCATATCGTGATAAGAATAATGACACTCTGTGGTAACACTCAACTGAGCGTTCATTTTGTCATTAATTGGTACACATTGGAAACATTTCATCTTAACATACATACTTCTCTATATGTTTCTATAGTTCACGTTTCTTTTGGCAGTAAGTATATGTCAGAGAACAGAAGCAGTATGATGATGATGATGATGATGATGATGATGATGATGATTGTTTGTCCAGGATGATGAAGACATGGATCATGATGACATGGATGACCAGCCGGAGATGGCCGTGGTGCTGCACGAGGACAAGAAGTACTACCCCACCGCGGAGGAGGTGTACGGGCCGGATGTGGAGGTGGGTGTACTTCGCTGTAGTTGTGTTTAACAGTCGGACCAAAAATACCTAAAAATATGGTTAATTCAGATACTCAGGTTGGGTGGGTCCTAAGTAAGACCCGGGTACCCTCAGGACTTCCCAGACACATGGTAAATCACGTGATATATTGTTTAATGACAATAACAAAACTCCATGGTTGCACTACCAGTCGCAAAAGTCTGCATTTCTTTTTGACTTTGCATGCATTCCTTCTACTTGATATGTTTGAATAAAGATGAAGCTTCAGTCAACTTTAGTGTATGCATGATCTGATCCTATTATATTTATATTGAAATATTTTCTAATCAGGGCTCTGGAAAACAATTGCCAATCTGACATTTTCTACCCCATCTCTTGAGTGGGTATCCACCTGCAGTGGGTATCTGGGTCGGGTCGGGGGTCAGGTAATAAATTTGGATTCGCAGTGTGTTTTAACTTTCTCAACTGATCCTGATCTAGAGCTGAATACTATGCATTAAAAAATGTGTTATTTTGTGACAGAAAGGTCTCATCACCTCTCACTGCATGATACAATGTCTGATATTGTCCCTGTTGTCAGACTATAGTACAAGAGGAAGACACACAGCCCTTAACAGAACCCATCATAGCGCCGGTGAAAAAGAAAAAGTTTTCCATGGCCGAGCAAGATCTTCCAGAAACTACATACAATATGGAGTAAGTCAGGGAATGGATTTGTATCTAGTATTTTCATGAGCAGCTAGACAGTGTGTGTATGTTGAGAATTCATGCCTAGATGAACTTAAAGTGAAAATGTTGATATCCGTGAACGCATGTTAGTTGAGGTGTCTTTGATTATTGTCCCATTACAGCATTGTTGTATGATTGTAGGTTTCTTGCTGATTTAATGGACTCTCCAGAGCTGATACGAAATGTCACACTTTGTGGACATCTCCATCATGGCAAGGTAAGAACGCTGCGGATGCTCTTGTAGTGTGGGAGTAGCTTATACATGCTGTCTGGGAGCAGCTAATGCTCTTGTTGGCTGGCAGCTGTGTATGCCCTTGAAGTCTGGGAGCTGTTTATTCTCTTCTAGCCTGGGAGTTGTTTATGCTCTTGAAGTCTGGGAGCTGTTTATGCTCTTCTGGTCTGGGAGCTGTTTATGCTCTTCTAGTCGTGGAGCTGTTTATGCTCTTCTAGTCTGAGAGCTGTTTATGCTCTTCTAGTCTAGGAGCTGTTTATGCTCTTCTAGCCTGGGAGCTGTTTATGCTCTTCTAGTCTGGGAGCTGTTTATGCTCTTCTAGCCTGGGAGCTGTTTATGCTCTTGAAGTCTTGGAGCTGTTTATGCTCTTTTAGTCTGGGAGCTGTTTATGCTCTTGAAGTCTGGGAGTTGTTTATGCTCTTGAAGTCGAGGAGCTCTTTATGCTTGTCTCATCTGGGAGTTGTTTATGCTCTTCTAGCCTGGGAGCTGTTTATGCTCTTGAAGTCTTGGAGCTCTTTATGCTCGTCTCATCTGGGAGCTGTTTATGCTCTTCTAGTCTGGGAGCTCTTTATGCTCTTCTTGTCTGGGAGCTCTTTATGCTTGTCTCATCTGGGAGCTGTTTATCAGATCTCCAGATAACTTATGAGCAATTGAGTTTTTACTCTAGAGTTTCTATTTTAATTGGGTTATAATATTTTTCATTGGGTAACCAATATTATTTCACTCATCCCTTCATCACTCTATTGGGGTTTTCCCAAAATTAGTGAACATTTTAACATTTAAAATAAAACGAAATAATATTTTAGATGTATATAACTGTTCTAAATATATAGGCTTGACTCAGAGAGTAAATTAGCTCATACTTGTGTTTCAGAAAGTAGCTCTGTATGCTAAAAAAAGCTTCATTTGGTATTTACCCGTGCTGTTTATATTAATTTGAGTTTTTCCTTTAATGCACGCATTTTTGTACGCAAGATGATTGAAAGTAATTGGGTTTTGAATATTTTTGGGGAGTATTTTATGCAAATACGCAGCTTATCTGTAGCTCTGTGTTTATGCTCTTGAAGTCTGGGTGCTACTAGTGCTCTTGTAGTCTGGGAACTTCTTACGTTCTTCTAGTCTGGGAGCTGTTTGTACACAATGGTTCTAAGAATCTCTTGTTTCCTTGTCTTCTCAAAAACAAATCCAGTTTTTACCATTTATTTGTGATTTCAAAAGTTTAAAAATAAAAATGAAAATACTATAATTTGTATTCTGAATATTACTTCAAATTTGTTTCAATTATCTGTTAACATATGGTACAGACTGAATAGAAAATGTTCCATATAATTCTTACAGTACTTATGTATCGGTTTGACTGCTCAAACACCGCGTTGTATGTGCATGTATGTAAGTTGTCATGAAGGATTGTGTGTGGTAATGTGATGCCTTCCTGTCTCCAGACATCCTTCGTCGACTGCCTCCTGGAGCAGACTCACCCCGACATCCAGGGCCGGGCAGACAAGGATGTAAGTTGTTCAGCACCTTTAGTGAGTGAGTGAGTTGGGTTTAACGCCGCTTTTAACAGTATTCCAGTTACATCGCGGCGTGTGAGCTTAATGTGGGAGGAAAGCCCGAAGTGATGCAGGTCTCAGACGTTTACCACTTCGGTGAAATCCACGAGCACGGGTATGGTGCCGACAAACCTAGAAACATAATCGGGCCAAACAGGGATTCGAACCTACAATCATAGGTTTCTCTCTGCACAATGAATCACGGCGCCTTAGACGACTGGGCCACCCGCGCCCCAATTGGCACCTTTAGGCCAAACTGTGTTTTAGACTTGGTGTTTACCAATCCATGGATTCCCAAAATTTGAAATGTGATTTTGTTTAATTCTATAAAATGAAAGTCTCTGGCTTTTATGTTCAGCCGACCAGAAATAAGTAAAATGTTTAAAAAACCTCATCTACTGTTGCTATAATATAAATGAATTATGTAAGATACTATAATTTATATCTGTTGAAAATTTATCTTCAAAACTTAACATACCAAATTATGACGAATCCCTATTCCTCCTGACCCCACTTTTTATTTGACCCTTGTACCTAACATTTTGAGAAAATAATTATTTGAAAATAGACTTTTTTAATTCTACTAACCTGGATTCTTTGGCCAAATATCTCTAGCAAGTTGTGCAGAGTTGTGTCCCTTTGATGTGCAAGGATCTGCTGACTTGTCTAGATTATGATCCTTTATCTGTCACCATCTGCCCCTGATCGCCATGCTGAAAGCACCAGTGTAACTTAAGGCTTTCATCTCACAAAAGCCTCAATGGTCTAGTGGTAGAGCGTCCGCCCAAAGAGCAGAAGGTCCGGGGTTTGACCCCGTGTCATACCAAAAGACGTTAAAAGATGGTACTTGTTGTTACCCTGTGTGGTGCTCGGCATTAAGGGGCTAAAACAAGGACTGGTCGGCTCGGAGTCAGTATACTGTGTCTGAGTGGGATATTCATGTTAAACTGCGGCATGGTATCTCAGTGTGCTAGCACTATAAATCGGCATCAGTCCGGACTAGTACAAGCAGCCACACAAACACACACACGTACATGCACGTCGCTATATAAGTACAATAATCACCTCACCTCATCTCACAATATCACATCACGATATATACCTGTAATATCGTTCAAATGGGTGGGAAGCCCACACCCTGACTCACTCTTGGGTTAGAATAGGTCTTCAGCAACCCATGCTTGTCATCAGAGGCGACAGTGCTTGATGTAAGAGGCGACTAACGAGATCGGGTTGTCAGGCTGTCTCACTTGGTTGATGCATGTCATCGTATCCCAATTGCATGATTCGATGCTCTGATGTCAGTCACTGGATTGTTCGATCCAGACTCGATTATTTACAGACCGCCGTCATATAGCTGGAATATTGCTGAGTGCAGTGTTAAAGAACAGACATATTGTCTTGAATGGTATCATTCAGTGTTTGTTTGTTTAATGCCGCAATCAGCAATATCTAAGCTGTAGATATGATGGTGGTCTGTAAAAAATTGAGTTTAGACCAAACAATCAAGAGATTGGAATCCTGAACATCAATCTACAACATTGGGATACAATGACATGCATCAACCTAGTCAGCGAGTCTGACCACCAGATCCCGTGAGTCGCCTCTTACGACAAGCGTGGGTTGCTTGAGACCTATTCTGACCCAGATCTTCAAGGATATGATGGCATGAAACTGATGCATCATATCACCTCTATCCTGAATCTTTGAACACCGCCTCCATGGTCTAGTGGTAGAGCGTCCGCCCGGAGAGCGGAAGGTCCGGGGTTCGATCCCCGGCCACGTCATACCAAAGGACGTTAAAAGATAGTACTTTTTGTTACCCTGTCTGGCGCTCGGCATTAAGGGGCTAAAACAAGGACTGGTCGGATCGAAGTCAGTATACTGTGTCTGAGTGGGGTATTCATGTTAAACTGCGGCATGGTATCTCAGTGAGCTATAAATCGGCATCAGTCCGGACTAGTACAAGCAGCCACACAAACACACACACGTACATGCACAATGTTATATATGTGTAATAATCTTGGACGCGACGTTAAACCCCATTTCACCTCACCTCACCTCACCTCACCTCACCTCACCTCACCTCACCACCTGAATCTTTGCGGGGGACTTTTCAGGGTAGAAGCATGTTAGCTGCACCTGAGGTGAAGCAGGACTTCGAACTGATCCATGTCTTTCTCTGTTCCAGATGCGATACACTGACACTCTCTTCACAGAACAGGAGGTATGGATTATGCATTTATAATTTAAATAACTAGTTGTCAGTTTATTTGTTAATATCATTCTTAATGTATGGATCTGTGGGCCTAAACATCAGCAATGTGGAACTGGAACAATGTGAACATTCCCGAGTTTCTGTCACTCGATGTTATTGACACTTCCGAAATTCTGTTTCTTGTTCTACTGTTACGACACATTAACAATAACAAGAAGCGTCATGTGAAAGGTCCTGGAGAATCTGTGATGAATCAGGGGTGTCCCAGACATGACAAGGGGTGTTAGGATGACAAGTGTACAGACAGCAGATGGACTACTAAGTATGTGTGATCCGTGAAGATCCGGGGTAGAATAGGTCTTCAGCAACCCATGCTTGCTGTAAAAGGCGACTATGCTTGTAAGAGGCGACTTATGGGATCGGGTGGTCAGGCTCGCTGACTTGGTTGAGGCATGTCATAGATCCCAATTGCGTGGATCGATGCTCATGATATTAATCACTGGATTGTCTGGTTCAGACTTGATTATTTACAGACCACCGCCATATAGCTCAAATATTCCCGAATGCAGCGTTAAACAACAAACAAACAAACAAAGCATGTGTGGTGTTTTCCTTTTTTTTGATTGTAGATGACAATTGCCTAGTAATGTAGGGATTGAGTAAAGAAAATCTGACATGCACTGTTCAAACATTTATAGCATTTCATATGAGGCCAGAAATGACTGGTACATATTCGTATGAAAGTGATTTACCTCTGCCTGTCTTTGTTGACCCGGATATGTCTTTTTCATCTTTTAAACCCCCAACGATTGCCCATGTTTTTGTGTCAGGTGAAATCGCGAATGTTTTCGTTATCTGATCTACTAGATCGTCGCCTATGGTAGTTGCCATCTTTGTGAAGTTATACGAGATAAGAACAGCGATCTGATTGGCTATCACGTTTTCATAACAAGGGGCACAACTCGTGATCTACGTAAGGTTGGGCCAAGAAAAGTGGCCATGGTGTGGCAAGGGCAGAAACTAGGCTTTGATATAAGCTTGTGGACATGCTTGCCTCGGGATGATAAAATATCCACAAGGACTTAATTTGAGTTTTGTGGCCATTTTGCCAAATATTACCAAAATTTGATATGCATTTTCAAAGTGTATAAGTATATATTATCTTGTCAACCAACATTCATACACATTTGCGTCCAATGTATTTAGAAGTCAGATGAACATGATGAAGACATGAAACTTTTAGAGAAAACAATTTCTGTAATTTTGTACAATGCTGTAAACAAGAAATGTTTATTTTGTCAGCGGGGTGTGAGCATCAAGTCGACGCCCATCACCGTGGTGATGCAGGACACAAAGAACAAGTCCTACCTCATCAACGTCTTCGATGCTCCAGGTGTGTATGGCTACCATCAGTGTAGAATGTAGAGTTGAACTTGTTACCTGGGTGAGCTCGTGTTTCTATGACAACAGAAGTGGTGGCAACAGTGGAGGTGGATAATTCAGCGATCATATTGGGATATTTAGGTTGCTCCAAATTCATCTAGCTCCCAAGAGTTAGCGTTTGTTTCAAAGGATTAACATGAATTGTTTTGAAGAGTGAAAGAATTATATTTTTTCACTTGACAGATGTAAATATCATCAACGACTAGAATGTTAAGTAATAATATATTTTATTTATTGTTGAGTGAAGCATTCAGTTCTGTATTGGGAGGTATGAGGGGTCAATAATGGGAGGTGTGGGGATCAGTATTGGGAGGAGTGGGGGTCAGTATTGGGAGGAGTGGGGGTCAGTATTAGGAGGAGTAGGGGTCAGTATTGGGAGGAGTGGGGGTCAGTATTGGGAGGAGTGGGGGTCAGTATTGGGAGGAGTGGGGGTCAGTATTGGGAGGAGTAGGGGTCAGTATTGGGAGGAGTGGGGGTCAGTATTGGGAGGAGTGGGGGTCAGTATTGGGAGGAGTGGGGGTCAGTATTAGGAGGAGTAGGGGTCAGTATTGGGAGGTGTGGGGATCAGTATTAGGAGGAGTAGGGGTCAGTATTGGGAGGTGTAGGGGGTCAGTATTGGGAGGAGTGGGGGTCAGTATTGGGAGGTGTGGGGATCAGTATTAGGAGGAGTAGGGGTCAGAATTCGGAGGTGTAGGGGGTCAGTATTGGGAGGAGTGGGTGTCAGTATTGGGAGGTGTGGGGGTCAGTATTGGGAGGTGTGGGTGTCAGTATTAGGAGTAGGGGTCAGTATTGGGAGGTGTAGGGGGTCAGTATTGAGAGGTGTGGGGATCAGTATTAGGAGTGGGGTCAGTATAGGGAGGTACGGGGGTCAGTATTGGGAGGTGTGGGGATCAGTATTAGGAGGAGTGGGGTCAGTATAGGGAGGTACGGGGGTCAGTATTAGGAGGTGTGGGAGTCAGTATTGGGAGGTGTAGGGGTCTGTATTGGGAGGTATGGGGGTCAGTATTGGGAGGAGTGGGGGTCAATATTGGGAGGTGTGGGCGTCAGTATTGGGAGGTATGGGGGTCAGTATTGGGAGGTGAGGGGGTCAGTATTGGGAGGTGAGGGGGTCAGTATTAGGAGTTGTGGGGTCAGTATTGGGAGGTACAGGGGTCAGTATTTTGAGGTACGGGGGTCAGTATTGGGAGGTGTGGGGTCAGTATTGGGAGGTGTGGGGGTCAGTATTAGGGGGAGTGGAGGTCAGTATTGGGAGGTGTGGGGTCAGCAGTATTGGGAGGTACGGGGGTCAGTATTGGGAGGTTGGGGTCAGTATTGGGAGGTGGGGGTCAGTATTGGGAGGTGGGGGTCAGTATTGGGAGGTGGGGGTCAGTATTGGGAGGTACGGGTCAGTATTGGGAGGTGAGGGGGTCAGTATTGGGAGGTACGGGGGTCTGTATTGGGAGGTACGGGGGTCTGTATTGGGAGGTGGGGGTCAGTATTGGGAGGTGGGGGTCTGTATTGGGAGGAGTGGGGGTCAGTATTGGGAGGTGGGGGTCAGTATAGGGTGGTGTGGGGGTCAGTATAGGGTGGTGTGGGGTCAGTATTGGGTGGCAGAAGGGAGGAGGTGCAGTAAGTATAAGGGGTGTGAACATTGTGAAAGGAAGATACAGTTGTCAGAGTTTGTGACATTTCTCCATTGTTTCCTTCAGGCCATGTGAACTTCTCAGATGAGGCTACAGCGGCAATGAGGCTCAGTGATGGTGTCTGCATTTTTGTTGATGCTGCTGAAGGAGTGAGTTGATGTCATAAAAAAAAACATGGTTACAGTTCAGATGATTATTTTAAAAAACACCTTGTCTTCCAAACACATTTCCCAGATAGCAATGACAAATTGCTAAGATCTGAGCAATTCTCTTTTACTGCATCCCATGAAAGATGACAACACTTCATTTACTTCTTTGTCATGTATATCCTTGAACCAGCTATCATGGAAAATGTATTTTCCAAGATTCTGGTGATGACAAGGGCCCTGTTCCACTTATCGATCTTGGTACAAAGGTGATCGTAACTCCCATACTTTAACACAGACTTAAGGCAATCATAGCTCTACAATCACTTTGTGGGTTCGACCTAGGTCCAAAGTACTTCATGCTTGCTGCACTGGGCCCACTTGCACAAAGCAATCTTAGCACTAAGATGAGGGTTACTTCCATACTTTAACATAGGCTAACAATAGTCTTAGCATTAACAATTCTTTGTGCAAATGGGCCTTGATGTGTTTACTTGTGTGTAGGACATTATAAGATTATTTGTATGTTGAAGTGGTATCACTCTTGCAAATGTTTAGAGTAAGAATGTCCTGAAAAGTCTTTTTAAAGGAAAATTGGGTCTTTGAAGTTGTGCCCAGTAGGGCTGCAACGAATACACTATGAGGTGAATATGATTCGTTTCACGAATATAGGGTAACAAATACAAATATTAATTCACGAATACAATAACAAGTCAGCAGCTGATGTATTATTTGTTATATTCAGTGAAACAATAACATAAATTATTTGACATGGTTTGTAAATTATTGATGTATTATACATTTATATACTGCACTTATCCAGGTTTTAGTATCTGCTCAAATGCGACAATGTCCAGTGACCACAATTCTGTCAAAGTAAATAGTATAAGGGTGTTGTCTTTTGAAGAAATCTATGCATATAATATGTTCTTATGGGTATTTTTATGTAAATGCACATGCTTGCATATTCATAAATATTCGTTTCAAGTGGCAACGAATAACGAATTCAATAATGGATACGGTTCAATTCACTGAATACACGAGTGAATCATAACAGCCCTAGTGACCATTGTGACCAGGCCTTTTACTCGGCATGCTTGGTGACTAAAGGTTTGAATGAACCATGTGATTTAAGAGTCTGCATCCCGTCCGCAGGTGATGTTGAATACGGAACGTCTTATCAAGCACGCACTCCATGAGAAACTAGCCATCACCATTTGCATCAACAAGATCGACCGCCTCATCCTGGAGCTGAAGCTGCCCCCGACCGACGCCTACTACAAGCTGCGTAACATCTTGGACGAGATCAACGGTGTCATCAGGTGGGGAAAATAGGAGAACCCTCTTAAAGGAGGCCTCAGAGTAGGGGTATTTGTAGTAAGGGTTGCAGATCAGTTCATTTCATTTGACTTTGACTGATCGTCAACCAAACTGTCCTTTTTATTCAATTTTGGTAATGATATTTGTTTGTATGTTTGTTGTTTTAACACCACACTGAGCAATATTCCAGCTATATGACACTTGTCTGGAAATAATCAAGTATGGACCAGACAATCCAGTTATTGACATCATGAGCATCGATCTACACAATTGGGATACGATGACATCAACCAAGTCACCAAGTCTGACGTACCAGATCCCATTTGTCGCCTCTTACGACAAGCATGGGTTGCTGAAGACCTATTCTCTAGCCAGATGTCTAGGTAATGATATAGAAGACTGGTGACTCTGGGTAGGAGTATAGGTCCCCAGCAACCTATGGTGGTTGCTAGAGGTAACTAAATGGATTGAGTGGTCAGGCACTGAGACTTGGCTGATTGTATGTCTTGGTACCCTAATGGTGTGGATCGATGCTCACGATATCAACCACTGGGTTGTCTGGTCTTGATTATTTACTGCCTTCATATAGCTGGAATACTAGAGTGCAGCAAACAAACAACCAAACAAACCAAAAACTTTCCTATTGATATACAGTAAACTATGTTCATAACGAACATGCTTATAACGAACTGACGGATATAACGAACTGTTCTTTTGGTCCCGACCATTTGCAATATAATTTGTCATGTAAAATTGATCGATATAACGAACACGCTCATAACGCAATAACGGATATAATACTCGGTCAACAATAATGGGTATAATTTGGTAAAGGGAATTAACTTGGTTCGTTTGCATTGTCTGCGCGAGTTTTGCTTACTCGGTGAAACTGCGGACATATTTTCCAGACCTTTATGAATTAGTGTTTGTAAGAAAGATTCAATGTCAATGGCATATGGTGTGATGTACCCTGTGTGTGAGCCTGACGGCTCGGGGCACCTTAACTGTAAATAGGGGAAACCTGTCTCTTTTGGTAACCAATCAAACAAGCTGTTGTCTCCCTGCAGCATGTACTCGGAGGAGGAGGATGGGCTGATGATCTCGCCGCTGCTAGGCAACGTCAGCTTCGCCAGCTCCTACTACCGGTTCTGTTTCACACTCAAGTCCTTCGGCAAGATCTACGCCGACACGTACGGTGAGTTACCAATCCCTAACTATTCTTCTTTGTGCATGACACGCTGTGGTCGATAGGGACACAACTCAGGACTGTCCCTATCCCTACAGTTCTACCTATCGTGTCACATTTTTATGAATATTATCGATGGATGACTGAAGAACTGTTCAAACAGCAAGTGCAGAATCCAGAACGTATCACATGCTTGATGTAACTACTGGCTGATGAGGATTGGGTGGTTGGTTGCAATCTGAGAATTGGCTGATTGTTTATCATCGTGCACCAACAATCAACCACTGGTTCACTTGCAGCAGATGATCTAGTGCAGGCCATTGTGATATATAAGTGGCCATGCCACGCCATGCTACGCCACGCCACACCAGAACACACCTCACAACACATGCCTCACCACACACCTCACCACAAAACAACACATGCCTCACCACACAACACAACACAACACAAGCCTCACCACAATACAACACATGCCTCACCACACAACACAACACATGCCTCACCACACAACACAACACAACACATGCCTCACCACACAACACAACACAACACATGCCTCACCACACAACATAACACAACACATGCCTCACCACACAACACAACACATGCCTCACCAAACAACACAACACAACACATGCCTCACCACACAACACAACACAACACATGCCTCACCACACAACACAACACAACACATGCCTCACCACACAACACAACACAACACATGCCTCACCACACAACATAACACAACACATGCCTCACCACACAACACAACACATGCCTCACCAAACAACACAACACAACACATGCCTCACCACACAACACATGCCTCACCACACAACACAACACATGCCTCACCACACCACACAACACAACACAACACATGCCTCACCACACAACACAACACATGCCTCACCACACAACACAACACAACACATGCCTCACCACACCACACCACACAACACATGCCTCACCACACAACACAACACATGCCTCACCACACAACACAACACAACACATGCCTCACCACACCACACCACACAACACATGCCTCACCACACCACACCACACAACACAACACAACACAACACAACACATGCCTCACCACACAACAAGACACATGCCTCACCACACAACACAACACATGCCTCACCACACCACACAACACAACACATGCCTCACCACACAACACAACATATGCCTCACCACACAACACATGCCTCACCACACAACACAACACATGCCTCACCACACAACACAACACAACACATGCCTCACCACACAACACAACACATGCCTCACCACACAACACAACACATGCCTCACCACACAACACAACACAACACATGCCTCACCACACAACACAACACAACACATGCCTCACCACACAACACAACACATGCCTCACCACACAACACAACATATGCCTCACCACACAACACAACACAACACATGCCTCACCACACAACACAACATATGCCTCACCACACAACACAACACATGCCTCACCACACAACACAACACATGCCTCACCACACAACACAACACATCCCTCACCACACAACACAACACATGCCTCACCACACAACACAACACATCCCTCACCACACAACACAACACATGCCTCACAACACAACACAACACAACACATGCCTCACCACACAACACAACACATGCCTCACCACACCACACAACACATGCCTCACCACACAACACAACACATGCCTCACCACACAACACATCCCTCACCACACAACACAACACATGCCTCACCACACAACACCACACAACACCACACAACACCACACACACAGGTGTGTGCAATAATCTTCAACACGACACATTATACCCCATTTCATCTCACTATATTTGTGTTCCAGGTGGCATCAATGAGAAGGAGTTTGCTCGTAGACTCTGGGGAGACATTTATTTCAACAGTAAAACGTAAGTCATGAAACTCCCTCCACTGATCGGATGTAGTTCATTAGAAGGACCAGTACGGACACACACGTCCATTTTGTTTACAAATATTTCTTCATGAGAAAAGTATTGGTATGTTTGAAAAAGGGCTATTGAAAACACAGCTGTGAGTGATAATGAAATATCCAATGCTTATTTTCATTCAAGTATGACAAAAACCTTGTTTGAATATCAGATTGGAGTATTTCTAAACTTAAAATGTGGTGCAGCTCTGTCACTATGTCTATCAACCAGTGAAGAACCGGGGTAGAATAGGTCTTCAGCAACCCATGCTTGTCTTAAGAGGCCACTGCTTGTCGTAAAAGGCCACTAATGGGATGGAGTGGTCAGGCTTGCTGACTTGGTTGATGCATGTCATCAATCCCAATTACGTAGATCGATACTTATGATATCAATCACTGGATTGTCTGGTCCAGACTCGATTATTTACATACCGCCTTCATATAGCTGGAATATTTCCAAGTCTGGTGTTAAACAACAAACAAACTATGCCTGTCATCTTCATAGAGACAACCTGTTTGATTTGTTTTTTCAGGAGGAAGTTCACAAAGAAGCCAGCCCACAACACGTCCCAGAGAAGCTTCGTGGAGTTCATCCTTGAACCCCTGTACAAGATATTTGCCCAGGTAGGGAAGAATAATCAATGAGTTTATTCCTTGTCAGTAAATATGTCTTTTCTTAGCTATCAGCCTTGTTACAAGATGGCCGCTTTGCAGTCTGGCAGATTTGTATCAATGATTGAAGTCATACCATGTGCGTGCAACTGTGCTCACAAAAGAGGTTTCGAACAGATTTAAGTAGAAAGTTTAAATGAATGTACTTGGGGGATATAGAGATTATTTACTGTGTCGTAATTATACTGATGGAAACGAATAAGGGAACAACGAAAAATATACTACTCAAAAGAAGTTAAGGATCACCTAATTCTTTCATATTACAATAGTTAATCTCTCTTTTGCCATGACAGATTAACATTACCAATATGAAAGAATCGGGTGATCCTTAACTTCTTTTGAGTAGTATATTAGGGAAATAAGCTTTTGCTGTCAGTACATTTGAAATAGCACATACAGATTCAACACGTCAGAATCAGATGTTGAGATGTGTTTATGTGCATTGTTTCCAACATGTATTTGGTAGACAAGGCTGGAAATCCATGATAGCAAATCATTTTACTGTGTCTGAAACTAAGTGTTCCCTTATCCATTTCCATCTGTGTGTATATTAGGATTATTAATTTTATTTGATGGGCCTTTGCACAAAATGTCAGGCCATGATATGACAGAAATACTCTTCCCAGGACTTTGTGTGTATATTAGGATTACCGTATTTGACGTAATAAGCGCCCACAGCGATATTTGCTAAGATATTGGCTAGTGAACAATCCCAATTAGCACCCCTTCCGATTGATCAATGTACACAAGACTTATTTATTCGCGTATAATATGCACTCGTGTGTTATATGCACCCTTAATTATGGGCATTTAATTCTGGAAAAATATATCTGTCGTACATAAACATTTCAGGCTGTCAGCATAAACCACAAAATTTATCTTTCAACTCTGTTTTCTTTCACCAAAATAACATTCTAATAAGAGACCCCTATTTCTAATTTTGAGAGCGCCCTGGGCGCTTATTACGTCGAATACGGTATTAATTTTATTTGATGGGCCTTTGCACAAAATGACAGGCCATGATATGACAGAAATACTCTTCCCACGACTTTGGAAATTACTCTATTCTTATTAGTTAATAACGATTATCAAATCCCTAAAAATGTGATTGACACAACTGTTTGTTTTTTTTTATGTTTGCATCACTTCGCATTAAATTACAAATTCAATTTAATGCAATAAAATCTACCGGAAGCATGACTCTATATTGAGGACACAGAATGCATATCTCCCCATTAAACCCAGCTCAGTAATCTCAAACACATTTGTCTACTTTGTGATGATGTCCTTGATGCATGTATATATGTTTTCCTGTGGACAGATTGTCGGGGACGTCGATGAGTGTCTGCCGCGGGTGTGTGACGAGCTCGGCATCCATCTCACAAAGGAGGAGCAGAAACTGAACATCAAACCGCTGATGAGGCTGATTGGGCGCCGCTTCTTTGGGGACTTCACAGGTACAGGATGACAGTTGAATGTGGAGGACTAAGTCTGGATTCATAGATGGGCTAGGCACTGGTTTCACAAGACTAAGTCTAGATTCGTAGATGGGCAAGACACCGGTTTCAGCAGACTAAGGCGGGATTCATAGATGGGCAAGACACTGGTTTCACCAGACTAAGTCAGGAGGCATAGATGGGCTAGACACTGGTTTCACAAGACTAAATCTAGATTCGTAGATGGGCAAGACACTGGTTTCACCAGACTAAGGCAGGATTCATAGATGGGCAAGACACTGGTTTCAGCAAAGTCGGGATTCATAGATGGGCAAGACACTGGTTTCAGCAAAGACTGGATTCATAGATGGGCTAGGCACTGGTTTCACCAGACTAAGTCAGGAGGCATAGATGGGCTAGACACTGGTTTCACAAGACAAAATCTAGATTCGTAGATGGGCAAGACACTGGTTTCACCAGACTAAGGCAGGATTCATAGATGGGCAAGACACTGGTTTCAGCAAAGTCGGGATTCATAGATGGGCTAGGCACTGGTTTCACCAGACTAAATCTGGATTCATAGATGGGCTAGACACTGGTTTCACCAGACTAAGTCTGGATTCATAGATGGGCTAGGCACTGGTTTCAGCAAAATCTGGATTCATAAGTGTGCTAGGCACTGGTTTCAGCAAAGTTTGGATTCATAGATCGGCTAGGCACTGGTTTCACCAGACTAAATCTGGATTCATAGATGGGCTAGACACTGGTTTCACCAGACTAAGTCTGGATTCATAGATGGGCTAGGCACTGGTTTCACCAGACTAAGTCTGGATTCATAGATGGGCTAGGCACTGGTTTCAGCAAAGTTTGGATTCATAGATTGGCTAGGCACTGGTTTCACCAGACTAAGTCAGGAGGCATAGATGGGCGAGACACTGGTTTCACCAGACTAAATCTGGATTCATAGATGGGCTAGGCACTGGTTTCAGCAAAGTTTGGATTCATAGATTGGCAAGGCACTGGTTTCACCAGACTAAGTCAGGAGGCATAGATGGGCGAGACACTGGTTTCACCAGACTAAATCTGGATTCATAGATGGGCTAGACACTGGTTTCAGCAAAATCTGGATTCATAAGTGTGCTAGGCACTGGTTTCAGCAAAGTTTGGATTCATAGATGGGCTAGGCACTGGTTTCTGAAGACTATGTCAGGATGCACAGAAGAGCTAGGCACTGGTTTAAATAATCCTTGTGACAGCGAATCTGTAATGGACAACTTTAGAAAACATGTAACAGGGAATCTGAGTTTGGAGCTTGATAGGAATTCTATAGCAGCTTACAAAGTCGTTAACCTGAAACAAAAATGGCTATTGACATGTGACCGTTTGTTCCAGGGTTTGTGGATATGTGTGTGGAGCACATCCACTCCCCCGTCAAGAACGCAAAGAGTAAAATCGAACACATCTACACCGGCCCGGCCGACTCCGAGCTGGCGGAGGATATGACCCACTGTGACCCGGATGTAAGCAGGCTTTACCTTAGTCTAGTTCCAACATGGTCCCACCCACTAATAATAATAGTAATAATAATAATAATAATAATAATAATAATAATAATAATAATAATACTACAAATACTACTACTACTACTACTAATAATAATAATATGTGCATTTATCATTTAACTTAAGCATTTATCCATGACATAAGCTTATGACATAAAAACATGTATGTCATACCCCAATGACATAAGTATGCAAATTGGATGTGCAAATTAGATAACTGGAAGAGCGAGCGGTTTGATTTGAAACTATATATTATAAGTGAAGTTACACCAGAGATATAATCAGATTACACAGAATCGTTGTTGTTACCGTTATTAAAGTTTCAATTATTCTGCAAAAGTCTGTTCAAGTATTTTGTTTAAAATAATCCGAGGAACTTTTTTTCTCAGCGAATTGTTTTTTTGGTTTACATGGCTATGGAAAACATGTATCACTACGCACGATCTATACGTAAGATTTCGACAAGTTGCTGATGTTAATGTTTAATGCAATTATTCCTTAATTTGGAAGCAAAAATGTGAAAATGATAAATAGAATTCATCACTCGTGTTTTTTAATATGGGAAATATCAACCTTGTCCCGTTAATCGGTATTTGCCTCGCCAAAGGCTCGGCAAATACCGATTAACTAAGACTCGGTTGATATTTCCCATATTAAAAAACACTCGTGATGAATCCTCTATTTATATTACACCAAAGTCCATTCACTAAGTGGATGCTCATAGCGCTTCACTATTATTACCCCACTCAGTGGATCAGTGTGCAATCAGTTTTCATTCTCAGCTCCCTGGGGAGTATACAGTGACAAACCCCAATAATGTTTAAGTGTGTGGCCCCTTATTATGGCATGATCGTTTGACAGCTTCCCATACAAACAGTTACTCATAATTAGTGCATCATGATAAGTATCGTAGATATCAAGAGTGTATCGCCCTAGTGTGTATAAGTATGTCCTGTATATCTGAGTATCCTGTATTTAAGAAATAAATGACGAGTGGGACTTGTTTATCATACAATAATATACTGCAGGGAGAATAAACCATGAGGGGCGCAACAGTGTTTTATTGTACAATAAACAACGACCACGATTCGTTTATTTCTTCTATAAGATATCAATATTATGCACAGCCTCTTTAAGGCTGATGATGAAATGTACAAGCTTTAAAAATATTTACCCCAATTTTAATAATGATGACTCACTCAATAGAATCCGACCTCGGCAAATCTTCCTGTTGATTATCTGTAACTTTTCTCCCAATACCAGTTGTCACATCTCTCCCGCTTTTGGATGCGATCATTTGGTCATTGCTTTTTATCTGCGTTGCCCAGCTGTGGGGAACAACTCACGAGATACACCCCTCTCAAAAATAACGTCATCCAATATACGACGTCATCAAGTTGCAAGCGCATATTCGAATCTCCAGTAATGCATCATGATAGAACAATGTTTTATTGTGAAATAAACCACGCTTCGTTCTTTAGTGTTCTTTGCTATTTATCGCGTGGCTATCTTATATATGCCAGTAACATGTGTCTACTCCTCAGGGCCCCCTGATGATCCACACCACAAAACTGTTCCCGACGTCAGATGGGACGAG
The DNA here is from genome assembly GCF_023055435.1 of Haliotis rufescens. Classification (NCBI taxonomy): domain Eukaryota; kingdom Metazoa; phylum Mollusca; class Gastropoda; order Lepetellida; family Haliotidae; genus Haliotis; species Haliotis rufescens. The sequence continues at coordinate 32,589,554 of NW_025963780.1, forward strand.
CTTCCATGTGTTTGGTCGTGTGTTGAGCGGAACTCTCTACTCCAACCAGGAAGTGAGGATTCTTGGAGAGAACTACACACTGCAAGACGAGGAGGACTCGCGCTTCGGACAGGTGGGACGTCTCTGGATTGCCGAAGCAAGGTGAGATTTCAGATCAGGAACCTCCATGTGGATTCTGGGTTAGAATTGGTCCCTAGCAACCTATTCTGGTCGTTAGAGATGACTTAATGGATCATGTGAGCAGACTCAGTGAGTTGGTTGACAATATCAATCACAATATCAATCACAATATCAATCACTTAAATGTATGGTCCAGACTTGATTATGTACAGGCTGATGGGGTGGTGGGGTGGCCTAGTGGTCCAAGCGTTCGCTCTTCACGCTTTAAGGCATGGGTTCAATTCCCCACATGGGTATGATATGTGAAGCCCTTTTCTGGTGTCACCTGCCGTGATGTTGCTGGAATATTGCTAAAGGGGCATAAAACCATACTCACTCACTCACACTCGTCATGATATGGCTGAAATATTGCTGATGTGACGTAAAGCATTCTCACTCACTCACTCACTCACTCACTCACTCACTCACTCACTCACTCACTCACTCACACTCACTCACTCACTCACTCACTCACTCACTCACTCACTCACACACACACACACACACACAGACGCACGCGCACGCACACACACACACACACACATACGCACACTCTCTCACCCACCCACGCACAGGCTGATGTCATATAGCTGGAATATTGCTGACTGCGTCATTAAATAAACACACAGAGACCAGGAACAGGAACTGTAACAAGCAGGGAAAGTGGTTCTCCAGAATCTGCTACCTGTAAACTGCATTGCAGAATTTGTCTGCAGATCTTTGAACATCGTGATAAAAATAGCATGTTGGAATGTTACCTTTCCCAATGAAAAGCCCGGATTAACATGATGTAGAATTCCAAATGTAGTTGTCGCAGAGTAGCGTTACCTGAGTAACAGGCCATGAATAGCTGCAAAGTTGCTGATTTGACTTTAAGCAATTATCACTCAGTCCTGGGTAATAGTGTATTTGAAATATACCGGTACTGGTGAAAAGTTGAAACTAGCTATGCTGGATGTAATAAGTCAGCTGAGAAGTAGGTAGGCAGTGCAGTATTTTGGTTTTATGCATTTAACCAGCTGGAGCCAAAACCAACAATCAACAAAAATAATAAATGTATAAAGTGTTTGAATGTCATTTAGATGTGATACACAAAAGAGAGAGAATTTTTAGACGTCAACTTCTTTATTATGAGGAACACAACTTTTCAGATTATATGCTTCCTCCTTCATCATTTGAATAAATGCTGGGATGCAGAGGGTAGATATGTGCATGTAGAAGTAATAAGATAACAAAGGTGGAAAGTTAACAAGATGAGCCAACAGTTAATTAACGTTGATTGGTGTTTAGCGATGGACAAATGGAAGCCAGGGATTGATAAGCACTCATTGGTAATAAGCAATGGACAAATGGAAGCCAGCTGGATTAATTAGCCTTACTAAGGGCATAATACGACAGTAATGGCATAGAAAGATGGTATCTCAGATTAATTACCAAGCTATTTTTTATCGAGTGTATAGGTGGGTTGGGGAACATTGTAATGCTTGTATGCATGAGATTAATGTTTTATATACCCCGGTATGTGCGGAATTGTATTTGGCCTTTGGCCTTTGGCCTTTGGCCTATGTGGAAATAAACCATAGGAATGAAGTGTTAATGATTTAGTTTTACTTTGTGTTACGTTGTGTTACGTTGTGTTACGTTGTGTTGCGTTGTGTGTGCTGCAGGTATAAGGTAGAGGTGAACAGAGTCCCTGCTGGGAACTGGGTGCTGATAGAGGGCATCGACCAGCCCATCGTGAAGACCTCCACCATCACAGACACTTCCAGCAACGAGGAGGTAGGGCGTCCCAGCCTTAGAAATCCGTTTTGGGGGGCACTAGTGTCAACTACATTCTACTCCTCAGAGTTTGTAGCTAGTCCCTCTTGAACAACAATATTGCTTACTATTTTTACATCTTTTATTCAGTTCCAATTTGTAGCAAAATTGAAGCATTGAGAACTGGTTTAAAAGTATAGCATTTAAATGCTATCAGTCAATGAGGACTACTGATGTTGGAGTTTTACTTGTCCTCAGCACAAGTCTGTACTGTCGACCCCAAATAGATTTCTTACACAGGTACAATTCTCAAATGTCTTTTCGGGGCGGTCGGGTTGCCTAGTGGTTAAAGCGTTCGCTCGTCACGCCGAAGACCCGGGTTCGAATCCCGACATGGGTACAATGTGTGAAGCCCATTTCTGGTGTCCCCCACTGTGATATTGCTGGAATATTGCTAAAAGCGGCATAAAACCAAACTCACTCACTCACTCACTCAATTGTCTTTCAGGTGTATATATTCCGCCCCCTTAAGTTCAACACAAGCTCTGTCATCAAAATAGCAGTGGAGCCAGTGAATCCGTCCGAACTGCCTAAAATGTTGGATGGGTTGAGGAAGGTGAACAAGAGTTATCCCCTCCTGACCACCAAGGTAAGCCAGTGTCTGTCCTTCCTGTTTCATGTTTGTCCTTCCTGTTCCATGTTTAAATGTGTATGATAGTACACTGTGTTCTTCAGATGACCAATTACATAACTGCTCACCAGCTCTGCCAATGGCACTATGTCAGTGTAATACTATTGATGACGTTTAATGACATAGTGACCCAGCATGACTTGGTTGATAGAGTGTCATTGTACCCGGACCATGTGGATGGTTGCTCTCAATATCAATCACTGAGTTATCTGGTCCAGACTGCCAACATGACTTTATATTTGAACTCACTGAGGACAGATAATACCTTAGTTATTCTCCGCATGAGGTATTGTTCCCTGTGGGGTTTTCTGGGTTTGAATTAGTCCGAAGCAACTTACCTTGATGCGAATAAGTGGATCCAGTGACTTGGTTGATTGCATAACAGCTTACCCCAATCACTGTCTACAATATCAATCACTGGATTGTCTGGTCCAGACTTGATTTATTATCCCCTGCCAACCTTCCCCCGCCCAACAAAGTTGGCGGGGGATATAGAAACGGGCTCCATACGTCCATACGTCCTTCCGTACGTACGTCACATTTCGTTTCCGGAGCATAACTCAGAAACCGTTCAATATTTTTTCATGCAACTTTGCAGGTCTGTCAAGTACATGCTGAACTGGTGCCTTTTGCTATAAAGAAATTTTAGAAAATTTTATTTTTTACGTTTCCATGGCAACAAGATGGACTTAGGTTCCAAACTCTTCTTTTTTTTACAATTTCCATGACAAGTTCCACTTCGGTTAAAAAAGGTTAGGGTTTGTTTAGATTTGATTATGTCATAAATTCTGCAACAGGGGCGGGGGATATAGCCACGTTAGTGGTAAACTCTTGTTATTTTGCGGGCAGCAGTCATATAGCTGGAATATTGCTGAGTGCAGCATTATACAACACACGCACACGCACACGCACACGCACACGCACACGCTCACACACTCAAACACGCACACACATGAAGTTTTGTTGAAAGGACCTCGCCATGCATCAGGAAGTAAGCAGTGACGTCAACCAGGACAGATGATCCATAAGTGTTTGAGTAAATGTTCTATTGTCTGGACCTTGTTTGCAGGTTGAGGAGTCGGGCGAGCACATCATCCTGGGGACGGGGGAGCTGTACCTGGACTGTGTGATGCACGACCTCCGCAAGATGTACTCCGAGATAGGTCAGTACAGGACTCTTGATGAAGCTTTCGGCTTAGAAAACATGTTTCAGTTCCTACATAGAAGGAATGCATAGAAACATCATCAGTTTGTTTTTGCCAAGTCTTAGTCCCTGTCCCAGTGGTTCGTCCCAGTGTTTCGTCCCAGTACTCTATTGGCAGGGAAAACAAATAAGTTTACTTCGCACTTACTTTGCACTTACGGGGCGGTCGGGTAGCCTAGTGGTTAAAGCGTTCGCTCGTCACGTCGAAGACCCTGGTTCTATTCCCGACATGGGTACAATGTGTGAAGCCCATTTCTGGTGTCCCCTTCCGTGATATTGCTGTAATATTGCTAAAAGCGGCGTAAAACCATTGCTGTATATATGCTTAAAAAAAACTACGGTTATAAAGAACTAAAGTTAGTGGTCCCTTTGAGATTGTTATAACTGTAGTTTTGTTTAGTGTATGTTGCACTCTAATCTGTGTTGGAAGTTAACCATGGAAGTAAAGGGGTCCTCGGCTTCAAGAACAATTACATCAAACCTGAAGGACCCAGAACCCCTTTTAACTTGTACCCCTGTGGGAAAGACGGGGTAGAATTGACTTTCAGCAACCTCTGCTTGTCATAAGAGCCATCGTGATTGTGTGGTCAGATTTGTTTGATGCATGTCATTGTATCCCACTTGCCTAGATCGATTCTCATGATGTCAATCACTGGATTGTGTTGTCCAGACTCAATTATTATCAGACTGCCATCATAAAGTAGGAATATTGCTGAGCGCACAGTTAAACAACAAATTGAAACTTTAACCATGTGATTTATGAAAGGATATTGAAGCATGAGCATGTTAACAAAATGAGGGTGTAGTAAGTGTTGTCATTGAAGTTGCTGATTTGTTTCACAGACATCAAGGTGGCTGACCCAGTCGTGTCCTTCTGTGAGACGGTGGTGGAAACATCGTCACTCAAGTGCTTCGCTGAAACACCAAACAAGAAGTAGGGCAAAGGGTCACTGAAAACAGAGCTACAGCTGAGCAGCGTATTTACGTAAAATACCCCCTAAAATTATTCAAAACCCAATTACTTTCAAGTAACTTGCGTACAGAAATGCATGCATTAAATGAAAACCTCATATGTATAAAAACAGCTCCCGTAAATACCCATGAAGCTTTTTCAGCAAGTGAAAAAAGGAGCTAATTTCAGAAACACAGTTACAAGCTAATTTAACTTCCTAGTCAAGCCTATATATATGTTAGATACATCTAAAACATTATTTATTTATTTTTTAAATCCTAAAATGTTCACTAAATTTGGGGAAAAACCCAATAGAGTGATGACAAGATGAGTGAAAAAATATTGGTTACCCAATGAAAAATGTAATAACCCAAATGAAATAGAAACCCTAGAGTAAAAACTCAATTGGTCAAAAAGTTATCTGGAGCTCTGCTGAAGAGGATTTTACACCAGACCCTACAGGACCACGTGGCTGGCCTAACGGGTCGTAGTATGTGCAGGCTTCGTAGACTTAGGCACAGCTTCTGATATTCACTCTATCATTACATGGTCCATTTCTGATGTTACCTAATATGAAATAATTATTTTTTTTAAATAAAGGGTCACTGAAAGCAACAAGTACAAATTCATCACGTGTTTAGATTACTGAACAGATACTTTTTCCTATTATTTTTTTATGCCAAGTTGATCTGACATTTTATTGTTGCTGAGATAACTGTGATAATCTGTTGTTCGGGTGAAAGTCATAAATAAATATTACAGTAAAATCTCAATAACTTAGGATCATGTGAGTTTATATGTCTTTTACGATGCTGTAACTTTGAGGTCTACAGCAGAAACTTTGGTGGTATTATAGTCTGGTATCAGGACCCAGTGGGGATTCCGGGTTTTAATTGATCCCCAGCAACTTATGCTGGTCGAGGGGCGGTTGGGTAGCTTAGTGGTTAAAGCGTTCGCTCGTCACACCGAGGACTCAGGTTTGATTCCCAACATGGGTACAATGTGTGAAGCCCATTTCTGCTGTCCCCCGCCGTGACATTACTGGAATATTGCTAAAAGCGGCGTAAAACCATACTCACTCACTCACTATGCTGGTCGTAAGAGGCAACTAACAGGATCAGGGGTCAGGCTCACTCACTTGGTTCCTACATTTTATTGTATCCCAGGTGTGTAGATGAATGCTCATGATGTCAATCACTGGATTATCTGGTGGTCCAGACTTGATTCTTTTCAGTCCACTGCCATATAGCTGGAATATTGAGAGTGTGTCATTTAACAACAAGCGAACAAACAAAATATGTAAATGGCATGTATAAATCATTTGTTTTATTTGCATGGCTTTTGATTTTGGCAGAGAGATAAATTCAGAAATTGAGTGAGAGCCCTGCTATATGAAGCTTGTGTTTGCTAGGAACAAGTTGACGATGATTGCGGAACCCCTGGAGAAGGGTCTGGCGGAGGACATTGAGAACGAGGTGGTGCAGATCACATGGCCCAGGAAGAAGCTCGGGGAGTTCTTCCAGACCAAGTATGACTGGGATTTGCTGGCTGCTCGATCTATCTGGGCCTTCGGACCCGACGCAATGGGACCCAACATCTTGGTGGACGATACTCTGCCATCCGAGGTGAGGGAATAGTTTGGTGAACCGTTGCCACTTTATAGACTGTGTTTCAAATGAGAAATGAAACCTTTCGTTGATCTTAACATGAAAATCTGGCAGTTATTCTTTGTTAATACTTTTTCATCTGCTTTACCATGTCAGCTGCTTTCCTTCAGAAGCAATCAGATACAATGTATACTACACAAATGAAGTTAAGAACACTTGTTTTTTTGTCATATGACTAGTTAATCATGGCTGGTATTGCAACACCGCCTTCCAATGGTGGAATGTTCTTCGACTTGTTTTGAGTTGAAAAGAATATCTGAACTGTATTGGAATAGGGTAACGTTATTAAGTTTGGATGGTGTGTCTTGTTTTATTGTTGTGGAATGTACAGGAGAAAACATCTCCATGATAAGCTCTTTCTGTGTTCTCAACTAACACTATCTTTGTGATATTTTCAGGTTGACAAGTCAGTCCTGGGGTTGGTGAAGGACAGCATCGTGCAGGGATTCCAGTGGGCAACCAGAGAAGGACCGCTGTGTGATGAACGTACGTAGATGTCATCACAGATCACATACTACATGTCATAGTGCTATATTACCCATGTCATGGTGCTGTATTACCCATGTCATGGTGCTATATTACCCATGTCATATTGCTGTATTACCTATGTCATGGTGCTATATTACCCATGTCATGGTGCTGTATTACCCATGTCATGGTGCTATATTACCCATGTCATGGTGCTGTATTACCCATGTCATGGTGCTATATTACCCATGTCATGGTGCTATATTACCCATGTCATATTGCTATATTCCCCATGTCAGGGTGCTGTATTACCCATGTCATGGTGCTGTATTACCCATGTCATGGTGCTATATTCCCCATGTCAGGGTGCTGTATTACCCATGTCATGGTGCTGTATTACCCATGTCATGGTGCTATATTACCCATGTCATATTGCTATATTCCCCATGTCAGGGTGCTGTATTACCCATGTCATGGTGCTGTATTTCCCATGTCATGGTGCTGTATTCCCCATGTCAGGGTGCTGTATTCCCCATGTCAGGGTGCTGTATTACCCATGTCAGGGTGCTGTATTACCCATGTCATGGTGCTATGTTACCCATGTCATGGTGCTATATTACCAATGTCATGGTTCTATATTACCCATGTCATGGTGCTTTATTACCCATGTCATATTGCTATATTTCCCATGTCATGGTGCTTTATTACCCATGTCATATTGCTGTAATACCCATGTCATGGTGCTATATTACCCATGTCATGGTGCTATATTACCCATGTCATGGTGCTAAATTACCCATGTCATGGTGCTGTATTACCTATGCAATGGTGCTATATTACCCATGTCATGGTGCTATATTACCCATGTCATATTGCTATATGACCCATGTGATGGTGCTATATTACCCATGTCATATTGCTATGTTACCCATGTCATGGTGCTATATTAACCATGTCATGGTGCTATATTACCCATGACATGGTGCTAAATTACCCATGTCATATTGCTATGTTACCCATGTCATGGTGCTAAATTACCCATGTCACATTGCTGTATTACCTGTGTCATATTGCTGTATGACCTATGTCACATGCTATATTTCCTGTCATAGTGCTATATTACCCATATGTTGACTCTTGTTTCAGCAATTCGTAACGTAAAGTTCAAGATCCTAGATGCCATGATTGCCGGGGAGCCGATACACCGAGGTGGCGGTCAGATCATCCCTACAGCCAGGAGAGTGGCCTACTCCGCCTTCCTCATGGTGAGTCAGTGTGCCGACCATTCAGTAACTCTATAATCCAACCTCTGTCTAAACCAGTAACTCTTTAAACCAACCTCTGTCTATACCAGTATCTCTATAATCCAACCTCTGTCTAAACCAGTAACTCTATAAACCAACCTCTGTCTATACCAGTATCTCTATAATCCAGCCTCTGTCTAAACCAGTAACTCTATAAACCAACCTCTGTCTAAACCAGTAACTCTATAAACCAACCTTTGTCCATACCAGTATCTCTATGATTCAACCTGTTGAAACCAGTATCTCTATAATCCATCACTGTCTAAAGCAGTATCTCTTTAATTCACCACACTGTCTATACCAGTATCTCAATAATCCATACTCTGTCTAAACCAGTTTCTCTTTAATCCCTCACTCTGCCTAAACCGGACAGCCAATATTCTTGTTACAGTATTGTGAAAGAATATGCTATGATCTCCCTATGTTTCTGATCGTCAGGCCACCCCGCGTATGATGGAGCCCTACAACTTCGTGGAGGTGATGGCGCCAGCTGACTGTGTGTCCGCAGTCTACACAGTGCTGGCAAAGAGGAGGTAAGTTGCTTTTTTTTCGTTACACAGGACTAGCTGCAAAATCTAAGGACTAGTGAAACAAGGTTTCCACTTATCCTCTGGAATAGTTTTAAAAAGATGATGTCCGTTTAGCTTCTGGGTAATGTATATCACATAGTTCCAGAGACAGTTTAGCCATAAGTAGCTGTGACACTGTTATTGCAGCTTTATGAAATATTTTCTCATTCCAAGCTATAAAAATGATTGTTTCATTGCTGAGTCCATAATTGGGTTCTGGAGCACAGAATTTTTCCCCGTTTTGGTGCGAAAAAGAGCATGATACTCCTAATTTGCTGAAATCACTCATTAATCAGTCTCGTTGATCCGACACAGTGATCAGCGTACTCAGTGGTCAATGCCCGCGAGTACACAGCCCTGTGTTTGGATGTGAGACGAGTCGGCAAGTAGCTGCATATTTCAACGGCTGCAGAGATAAACTTGCTTAAGAATAAACAATTATTACTTTAAATAAACAAAACAGAAAGACCTTTCCCGAACTTTGACTGACCAATGAAATTACTAACAGGAAGTCGACATTAGCCACTAAGAAAGCAGCTTTCTTAAGCATTGCGGTACTAGTTTCAAATTGGCGACTACAATTCCAGACTATGCTTTAAAAAGTATTTTGAATCAGTCATACAGTTTGTAACAGTAGTTTTGTGTTAAACTTTAGAGGTTGCATGATTAGAAAACAGATTCCGCTAACAGTGTAACACAACAATATGAATATTTCCTTTTTCCTTATTTTATTACAACATGTTTGAATCGTTATGTATCGTATAGTTGTCCAATTTTCAATCATAAATGTTGATACTACCTAATTTCGTTTGTCTGACATACTCGTTAATCCGACATAATCATATGCAACCAACAATATGGGATTAATGGGACTTGACTACTTCTATTCCAGAGGTCATGTGACCCAGGATGCTCCTGTGCCTGGCTCCCCACTGTACACGATCAAAGCTTTCCTGCCCGCCATCGACTCGTTTGGGTTTGAGACCGATCTGAGAACACACACACAGGGCCAGGCCTTTTGTCTCTCGGTCTTCCACCACTGGCAGGTGAGGCAACTCCTCTTATCAAATCAGCAGAGGGAATGTGGACCCTTAGGGACTTTCTCAGGGTCACACAACATAGGATGGCATCACTGGAGCCAAAATAGCAGGGATGTCACTGGGGATGGTCAAAATAGTGGGGACTTCACTGGGGATAGGCAAAATAGCAGGGACGTCACTGGGGATAGTCAAAATAGTGGGAACACTGGGGATAGCCAAAATAGCAGGGTCATCATTGGGGATAGACAAAATAGCGGGGACGTCACTGGGGATAGGCAAAATAGTGGGGATAGCCAAAATAGCGGGAATATCACTAGAGATAGCCAAATTAGCGGGAACATCACTAGGGATAGCTAAAATAGCGGGGATAGTCAAAATAGCGGGAATATCACAAGGGATAGCCAAATTAGCGGGAACATCACTAGGGATAGCTAAAATAGCGGGGATAGCCAAAATAGCTGGAATATCACTAGGGATAGCCAAATTAGCGGGGACATCACTGGGGTCAATCAATATAGAAACGCATCCCTTGGGACAGCCAAATTGGCCATGATAGCTGGGGCAGCATAAGGCTTAGCAAGGGCACCGCTGGGTGTCAGCAGTCCTGGTCATGTAATCATTGACTTGATACCTAGCTGAATAACAGTGAAAGTACCCTGACAATAAGCCCTGTCTCAAGTTGGCCTGACGATAACCCCTGTCTCATGTTGGTCTGCAGATCGTGCCCGGTGACCCCCTGGACAAATCCATCATCATCCGCCCCCTGGAGCCGCAGCCCGCAACACATCTCGCCCGGGAGTTCATGATCAAGACACGGAGACGCAAGGTGACAAACAGATAGGCCATGCCCACTAATGTACTACTGTGTCCTGATTAGCTGAAAATGGGTGGGGGCGGGGTTTTTGTTACATTATTGCACTGAATGATGCCACTGATTTTGTGCTGATGTCTGTCTGTCCTTTTGCTGTTTAATGCCGCACTCAGCAATATTCCAGCTATATGACGGCAGTCTGTAAATAATTGAGCCTGGACCAGACAATCCAGTAATTGATATCGTGAGCATCGATCCACGCAATTGGGATAGTATGACATGCATTATCCCAATCAGCGAGCCTGACCACCCAATCCCGTCAGTCGCCTCTTACGACAAGCATACCTTGTAGTAGTTGCATTTTACAAAGAACATGGGTTACTAAAGACCTATTCTACCCCGGATCTTCATGCGTCTCAGACTTTTGTCAACCGTTTTTGTTTTGTGTGTGTTAATGATTGAATAAGCAGTCTGTAAAGTTATTGTTGTCGACAATTTAAAAAAAAAAATATTTGTCTTTACTCAGTATGTGCAACTTTTTTTTACATTAATGCCTCCATTAACGCAAATATTATTGTAAATTTTTAAGTGAAGTATTTAGTCCGCAAGATATTAATTGTGGATTAAAACTGATTCCAGGGTCTGAGCGAGGATGTATCCATCAACAAGTTCTTCGACGACCCTATGTTGTTGGAGTTGGCCAAGCAGGACGTGATGCTCAACTACCCCATGTAGAACAGTCTCTCCTTCCTTACTGACGTGTGTGTCGGGTCAACGGCCTACACACACGGAAGCATCAAGTCATTGTGTGTCGGGTAAACAGCCTGCACACATGGAAGCATCAAGACATTGTGTGTCGATAGACGGCCTACACACACCGAAGCATCAAGTCATTGTGTGTCGGTAGACGGCCTACACACGCTGAAACAGCGCAGCGCAGCGCAGCAAGTCAGCAGTTGTTTTAAACCCACATCCAGGAGGTGCATCAGAGCAACAATTCAGAATCAATATTAAAATATACTACTCAACATTTGAGATTGGTACAAGGCTGTTTCCTACTGTTTCATAACTAGAGGGCAGCAGCTGGTGTACTTGAATGTGTACTTAGGTAACTTTAAATAAAGCTGAACATGATTTAATCATGTGGCAATATGGAATATTATTTGTATGACTCCATCTCCAAGCAGCCAATAATATCCAGGTCCAACACTCAGAATATCCCTGTCAAATGTTAATTTGTGTAGAATTGAAGGTATAACAATAGTATTGGACCTTAATGTTGTATGTTTAAAGAATTGTTATATGCAGTAAATTTACTGAGAAGCATACATGATGGATAAGAAATTGCAAAAGAGTAAAGGATTATTAATTATTTCCCGAAGAAGACAAACAAATGAAAGTAAGATGACGATGCAGGGTCCATGAAGGTATCCCTGATGTGTCTTAGATAAGTAAGAGGCCGCCTCCGTGGTCTTGTGGTAGAGCATCCGCCCGGAGAGCGGAAGGTCCGGGGTTCAATCCCCGGCCGCGTCATACCATAAGACGTTAAAAGATGGTACTTGTTGTTACCCTGTCTGGCGCTCGGCATAAAGGAGCTAAAACAAGAACTGGTTGGCTCGGAGTCAGTATACTGTGTCTGAGTGGGTATTCATATTAAACTGCAGCATGGTATCTCAGTGAGTTAGCACTATAAATCGGCATCAGTCCGGACTAGTACAAGCAGCCACGCAAACACGTGCATGCACGTCGCTATATAAGTGCAATAATCTTGGACGCGATGTTAAACCCAATTTCACCTCACCTAGATAAGTAAGACAATGTTGAAGTCTAGGCACAGCTGAATGGTGCTTGGGTGAACACTGCTACACACATCGCACATCAGCCGCCGTGACGGAATCGATCATCTTCTAAGAGGCTCCACACCTCCGAATGTTGTAATTCCAGCCACTCAGTATGGAAATATACCACTTAAATAAAGACAGGGATATTCAGTGGACATTTAAGGTCTGAATCTGACTTATTGCTTGGAGATGTTGTCACTCGAATAGTACTGCCATGGAACTGACATCTGTCATCTTATTTCAAGTTACCATGTACCGTATTTCCTCTATTAGACGCCCGGGCTTCTATTTATTTTGGACAAGCCTTTGACCTGGCGTCTAGTGGAGGCCCGGCTTCTATTAATACCCCCATTTCACTATGACCACGAATGTCATTCAATCATTAATTGATCGACCCGGCGTCTATTAGAGGCCCGGCTTCTATTTTTTGCACTGAACAATTGACCCGGTTTCTATTAGAGGCCTGGCGTCTAATAGAGGAAATACAGTATATATTAGTATATATATATATTCATGTTCCCCTGGTTTCTGCTGTATGCCTATCAAGTGTTGAGTGGTATAGTTTCATTATTTCATTGATAGTTCAAGATCTGTGGAATCATGAACCTTTGTCATTTATATCATTTTTTTTAAATCATGCAAACTTTGAATATTTTGACGATTTTATGTGTATCAATGTGCACGCTGTAGCGCTTTGTGACTGAGAGGGGACTATGTAGGACATTGAACTCCAAGAACGACTGTCCAGTGTTATTGTACATATCTTGTGTATATTATCTTTGTCATACACATCTGTGAATAAATCATCAATGGTCATTATCTATTGGTATACACTTTCAGAATAAGACTATATTTTGTTGATTTTTCATGAGTCATGTGGAACCAATTGACTGATTCACAATGACACTTGTGTTTCAGGCACATCTGAAGGTGTATGATATGTAAAATAGACATAAAACAATAAACAACATGAAATTCAGAAACAAGATTGTTTTGTTTTTCATAGCACACAAGTGTTTTGCCATGACTTGACAAACTGATTGGCTAAAATACATGACAATGCCTGGTACAGATCTTTGGCTGGTTGGGGCAGTTGGGTAGCCTATTGGTTAACGCATTCGCTCGTCAGGCCGGTTCGATTCACGACATGTGTACAATGTGTGAAGCCCATTTGTGGTGTCCCCTGCCCTGATATTGCTAAAAGCAGCGTAAAACCTCACTCACTCACTCACTTTGGCTAGTTAACTGTTAAAATTACCCATAATGGTAGAATGAACGTGTGTTAGTGAGTCAGTATGGTTTTTGCAATATTCCAGCAGTATCACGGTGGGGACACCAGAAATAGGCTTCACATATTGTAGGCTTGTGGGGAATTGAACCCGGGTCTTTGCATAACGGCTAACACTTTTAACCACTAGGCAATCCCACTGTCCCAGTGTATAAGAACTTTCTTATATTTGCAAATGTGCTTTCTTAACGATTCTCAGTGCTGAAAGGTCAGTTGAAGAAATATGTCACTTAGCCTCATTGTCGAGAAAAATGTGATCCGACGTCAACGTCACATTTTTTTCCAATTGGTAGTACTACTGAAATTTCTCACCGCTAATTAGTGATGTGGCCTAAAGCAATAATAACTCGCTCACGGAAGTGGCGTTCAAGTCGACATCACCAAAAACATCAAATGTAAAGCTATGAAAATTACGTCAACGTTTTGTGATTTAAATATAGTTTTATTGAATGAACCTGGATCGGTAAACAACTTGAAGCCAAAAGGCTTATCTTAATACCTCTCCAGTACAAGTTATATTCATGAAGGCATTAAACAAAATAATATATGATAAACTGAATACGTTAACGATAACCAAGTGACCATGGGCAACAGTTTGGTGCAATGAGTAGAAACATTAATATATAAGCGGGATTTATGGTCTCACGTCACATTCTCACCTTTTGGAATGAAGTATGTATGAATGGACTGATTTTAAGATATCTAGATTAGTAGTTTTTGTAAAATTAGCATTACCATTCAATATAGTGTTAAGATCAACTCCGTCAGAGTAGAATAATTAACGTGTTCACTCTTCTACTTAAAATCAGATCTTAGTTTTCGCTACCGCTAAACAAAGATCTGAGGACATCCCAGAACGACCTTTCGCGAATTTTGACCGACCAATGAAATGACAGACAAGAGATCGACATCAGAAGGCAGCTTTCTCGAGCTTTACGACACTAGTTTCAAACTGGCGACTACGCTTCGAACATATTTTGAGGTATTTTGGATTAAAAAATTAAAACTGACAAGAAGAACATTCTGGAATGGCTTATAGATGGACTAGATTGTATGGATATAATCATAAAACCCGTAACTGTCGTTCGGAATACCCCTTGTTAAATATTTCGTGGTTGCATGATTAGAAAACACATTCCGATGGTCACTTTCATGATCTGGTAAGCGACGCTGTGATTGGTTGGATGAAAGGTCGTTCTGACTTGACCCTTAATGGGATGTCCTCAGATCTTTGTTTAGCACAGCGAGAACTAAGATCTGATTTTTATGAGATTGCGTTTTCACCTGCTTATTATTTGGACATTAGCCAGAACTGTTTCTGCTTTTGGATGATAGAATCTATTCCCTCAATTTCCATGCGGAAATTTATAATAGTGAGCTGCAGTGTCAATGTAACTTTTCTGTTGTATTTGTTTGTTTGTTGTTTAACGCCGCACCCAGCAATATTCCAGCTATATGACACTCTTTCATTTATAAATGTAACGGAAAGACCCGTGAAGATCCCGGGTAGAATAGGTATTCAGCAACCCATGCTTGCCGTAAACGGCGACTATGCTTGTGGTTAGAGGCGACTAACCGGATCGGGTGGTCAGGCTCGCTGACTTTGTTGATGCATGTCACCGTATTCCAATTGCGTGGATCGATGCTCATGATGTCAATCACTGGATTGTCTGGTCCAGACTCGATTATTTACAGACCGGCGTCGTATAGCTGGAATTTGCTGAGTGCGGCGTTAACAACAAACAACTCATAGGTGTCAATTTCACCTGAAAGAAAACATTCACACCTCATGACACCAACATATGTACAGTGGGGACACCGTACAGGAGAACACATGGAAGGTACCTCAAAAAGGGGGTGAGCGTCCGATGTACCCAAATTCGCACTCGGTAATCTGTTGTAACAAGTAGTGGTTGATAGAAGATACCTATAACTGTATCGAAAACGTCGGGATGGAAGAGAGAAGAACTTAAGGTGAGGTGAAATTGTGTTTAACGTCGCGTCCAAGATTATTGTACTTATGTAGCGACGTGCGTGCGTGTGTGTGTTTGTGTGTGTGTGTGTGTGTGTGTGTGTGTCTGGACTGGTGCCAATTTATTCCTCATCAGTTTAACATGAATACCCCACTCAGATACAGTATACTGACTCCGAGCCGACCAATCCATGTTTTAGCCCCTTAATGCCGAGCGCCAGACAGGGTAACAACAAGTACTATCTTGAAAGGTCTTTTGGTATGACGCGGCCGGGGATCAAACCCTAGACCTTCCGCCCTCCGGGCGAACACTCTACCACTAGACCACGGAGGCGGTCAGAGAAGAACTTCCTGTCATCCCTGCCTAAAGACGGATATGTTGTAATCCGCACATGATTGTGAGGTCTGAGGAGGTTGAAGTGAAATCCCTCACCAAGTGCTGGGGTACTATACAACTCTTTTTTCATTGTTTTCATGACAATAATCCATGAGATGCATCCGGGGGGATTACAACACAACGTAGCAAGTTGTAAACACAGCGTTGATGGATGTTTGCTTACTTACAAGATAACACCGGTTGAGAAGTGTTGCATTAATTGTTTCCGGCTAATCCTGTACTGATTGGATGATGTCAAACGACAAAACTCACAAGGTCAGAGAAGGCGGGAGAAGTCAGGTGATCACGATGTGGATTAGAGCCTTGCAATGACATCCGATTATTTTCATGACATAAATTCGCGCCGAGCTGACTTCAGTGTGAACACACACAGCGCTAGAATCCTCGGATACAATTTAACGAGCACTTCCGAGTGTTGCAACTTCGCACTCAGAAGCACATACAAAATTATTTTAATATACGAGTCGCTGAAAACTGTTTACTTGAAACTACAAAACATCCCACTAGCTCCAAGTATCCCTCAAAGATGCAGAGATGGGATATCGAGACTCTCACTGACAGAGATGTACATCAGTTGAACGACCTCAACTCCCGGTTGGATGCCATCACAGCCCTCGTTCAGACCGTTGCGATGATGCAGAGGTCGGAGACGTTCGCCAATAGAGCTCACCACCAGATGGATGAACTACTAGCCCGGATGGAGAACATCTCGACTCGGAAACAGCGTGCTGTGAGGTGTGGACACGTTTCGGGGTCGGAGCTCCTCAGTCAACGCTACGAGATCACCAAGAGCGTACTGTTCATGTACAGACACTACCTGCTTCAACAGACGGACGCCATGATCGCGATCCTGGCACAGCAGGGGGCGCAAGTAGGTATGAACAGTGGGCTGGTTGAGGTTGACTTCGACCACGTAGAAGAGGAAGTCTTCCCTACGTTGGAGAGAGATTTACATGCCCAGGTAGAGACTCAGACGATGAGGCTAAGTTTTGACGACCTGGAGCTGCTTGAGGATGAGGAGGAGGATGTTGAGGTACAAGAAGATTACTTCCCAGAGCTGGACTCCGCATTATGCCTGACACACTGGCGTCATTATGCACCAACAAGGCTGATATGAGTGATATGACACAGCAAGGATTACATGTGCCCCGTTTCACAAAGCGATCTTAGCGCTAAGACTGCCCTAAGCCTGCTAAAGTATTGTTACGATCGTCTTAGATCACGAATTCTATAGTGGGTCAGTTTTAACTCCTTTTTTAACAAAACTCCAGCCAAACCACAACGGGGGACACCAGGAATGGTCTTCATACATTGTACCAAAGTAGGGATCGAACTCGGGCTTTCGGCGTGACGAGCGAACACTCTAACCTCTTGGCTAGTCACCTGCCCTGCGCCTGAACACCAGTATATTAGTGCTGAAAACTGACATTACTCCTACTTCTCTGAAACATTTAAATGTGTGAATAAATTTTACGTTTTATTGAATTTCGTCCTTTGTTTTCTGTTATTTATTTTAATACTATATACTCTTATACATTGTTCACTGTTTTATCGAAAGCTGAAATATATTTGTTGTCATTCTACAAAGCGGAATACGTTGATGACATCTTCAAGCTAATAACGCTCTTTATAGGGACTAACCATTCGATGTTCGGGGTTGAGGGGAATTGTATATAAACTGTCGGACAAAAGAAAGTATACACCCATGTTTGATGGAGGCTAAAATGAAACAAACAAGAAATGATTATTCGATGGTGATACATTTAATACGTGTATCATAGGCGATATTGCACTCATCATATTAATCTTACACAAGGTGACGTGCACAAGCCCTTTCAGAAACACGAGGGTCACAATTTCACAGTACGCAGATTTTGTGTGAATTTTCCAGCGTATACTTTTTGCTCGGCAGTTTATGTATTAGACAAAATCTCAATCTATCAGCGTTACCAAAATTGTATTTTGCCTACATCCCAATTTCCCAATTTGGGAACTCCGATTCATCCATATTTATGTAAATGGACTGAACCACTATTGTCTGACTTATTATTTTATGTACGTTGTCAGGCTTGTACGGTTGCAGCTTCCTGTATAGAATGTTAGTAACTGAAAAAACTGAGTAGAGGAATTGAATATTTTTTACTGTTCAAATCAGTTCTTAGGCTGAGCTGAGATGTTAATACATATGCCGATATCAACTGTATTTTAGAGATCATTTTCTATTAGAGATCAATGCAATAAACATTAGACTTATTACTGTATAAACAACATCAACAATCACATCAATTAACTATTTTTTTAAGATCAATGCAAGTTCTAATCCATTGTTGTTCCAACAAGCCAGTTCTTAAGCTTAGCAGTGATGTTAATACAAATGACTGTATAAACTAGAGTGAGTGAGTATGGTTTTACGCCGCTTTTAGCAATATTCCAGCAATATCACGGCGGGTATAAACTAGAGATCAATGTAGTTAACATTAGACTGCTTAAAATGTTTCAATGTATATCACTTCCTTTATTTTAATCCCACAAGTTCAAGACGTCTGGACCGCGGTGATGGAGAAGGCCCTGACTCCGAGAAGATCAGATCCTTCAATGACTACAAGACGTCAACCAGGGTTGACTATGACGCCAGGTTCCAATGGCGCATGTGGAGTCAATATGGAGGTATTGGACCTTGCACCAACAACCACATCGAGGGGTGGCATCATAAACTGAAAGAGAGGATCTCCAAGGCCCATCCAAACATCTTCCTGTTCGAAGACTCACATAAAGAACCTGGAAGCGGTGAACAAGGCAAAGCATGCCCAACTGGATCTCGGAGCCCTTCCCCAAATCCGAAAACGGGTGCACTGGGAAATGGACAGCAGGACCATCTCGACTCCGGAAGAAAGACAACCATGCAGTTCCTAGATGCAGCTTGTCACCTTATCAAATTTGGACAAAAACTTTCTTTGATTTGCCTGTGGTTAATTGATTGAAAGTAAAAGTATTGCCAAAACTAATGTTATATTTTTCTTCTGTGTTCTATTATAAATGTAATATAATATATTATAATTATAATATATCCGTGACTTTCAGAATGTGTTATGGTTTTATTTCATTTCACAAGTGTTTCCCATTGTGCCTACTAGGGCTGGGACGGGTAACTCGGGTACCCGGGTCGGGTGGGTACTGAGTAGGACCCGGGTACCCACAAGACTACCCGGACCTGTGGTTAGTCACGTGATATATTGTTAAATGACAAAATATCACTATATAACTACATGGTTACACGACAACTTTAAGTCTAATGTTCGCATTTCTTCATGACTATGAACATGTTCCTTCTAACTTAATTATGTTTGAACAAAGCTAAAACTTCAGTCAACTGCTGTGTATGTATGACCACATCGTTTTATCTAAAAACATTCTGCCAGGGCTACTGTCAAACTATTCCCAATCGGACATTTTGTACCTATCTCTTGACACCAACAGTGGGTACCCGGGTAGGGTCGGGTAATAGGGGTGTTGGTACCCGGGCAGTAAATATGGACTCGTCCCAGCCCTAGTGCCTACATCATATCTCGGTATGGACTAATTATCTCCTATCACAGGTGAAACAGGTAACAGTCATGTTCGCTCATGCATCACTTTTTGAGCATCAGACCGCATCATTTCATATTACTGTACGCAGAATGGTACTGTAGGCACATTTGGAAGACACCATTCGATGCAATAATAACCCCAAAGGCCTCGCCACATAGAACGATGTGTTAACTGAGATTCTCTTAGCAAATCTAGACTGATGTATTGTAGTGAGTGAGTGAGTATGGTTTTACGCCGCTTTTAGCAATGTTCCAGCAATATCACGGCGGGGGACACCACAAATGGGCTTCACACATTGTACCCATGTCGGGAATCGAACCCGGGTCTTCGGCGTGACGAGCGAACGCTTTAACCACTAGGCTACCCGACCGCCCCCTGATGTATTGTAACTACAGGAAGACCAAGCCTATCATCACATCCCTTCTTTGTTGACCGGTCTGACAAATGGGGTAGAGCCGTCCCATTGTGTATATAGTTGATTATTGATCAGTGATTTTAACCTCTATTATATATTAGCATGCACAAACTAAGGCATGATTTGAACACTCCTAATCGGTATATTAATTTCCGAATACACATCTCCACCTGGCCACAATTGTTACATCGATTGACACACGAGCTACCTGTTCATACATTTGAAGATGAAATTATTTACATGCCATTGACGAATATACAGAACCACATCGTTGATAAATAAATAATATTTAAAGCCTCGCGATCAAAGAACGTAGTACAAAACTTCCGATATCCACAAGATCGATGAGGAGGACTGTGTATTATAACGACCTTCAAAGAAATAATTCGGGGAATAATTAAATCGGACTGATCGATCATACACAGGTAATATTCATCCGGGAAATACTGGCTTCCACGTGTACACACATCTTCATCCGTGTGCGCGTGTATAAATAGGTTCACAGAGCAAGTGTGCCGTACAGCTTGTTAATCACGCACGTGCATCATTTGTACACGGCGAAAAAAACATGACGTTCTTGGTAAGTTGAAGATATACTAATAAGTTACAATGTTGTTTGTTTGTTTCTTTGTTTGTTGTTTAACGCCGCACTCAGCAATAGTCCAGTTATATGACGGCGGTCTGTAAATAATCGAGTCTGGACCAGACAGTCGAGTGATTGGCATCAAGAGCATCGATCAACGCATTTGATTGGTTGGTTTGTTGTTTAACTCTGCACTCAGCAATATTCCAGCTATATGACGCCGGTCTGTAAATAATCGAGTCTGGACCAGACAACCCAGTGATTGATATCATAAACATCGATCCACGCAATAGGGATCGATGGCATGTATCAACCAAGTCAGCGAGTCTGACCACCCGATCGCGTTAGTCGCCTTTTACGACAAGCATAGTCGCTTTTTACGACAAGCATAGTCGCCTTTTACGGCAAGCATGAGTTGCTGAAGACCTATTCTACCATTTGAGATCGATAACATGCATCAACCAAATCAGCGATGGTTTCAGCCGTGCTCCGGTTTCCTTGGTTATGTCAGTACGTGGAAATATGACGTATTTGTTTTCAAGGACCGCCTCCGCGGTGTAGTGGTAGAGCGTTCGCCCGGAGAGCGGAAGGTCCGGGGATGGATCTGCGTCATACCAAAAGCCGTTAAAAGATGGTACTTGTTGTACCCTTTCTGGAGCTGGAGTTAAGATATACAGATGGACCCAGGCTATACTCTACACTTTAAAAGAATAGTACCAATTTCTTTGTCACTTTTGTATCTGGCCCTTACCGATCTCATCAGGTATTTGTGCTGGCTGTGTTGGCAACGGTTTGCCTGTGTAACGCTGCGGTATTTGTCAACGACTGGGACCAGTCCTTTAAACGCCAGTGTCCGTCGGGGACGTCTCTCAGTTCCATCTACAGCGAGCACAGCAACTACCGGGAGGACAGACGCTGGTCCCTCGCTTGTGCTAGGACAGGGGCAACGGCGTCATGCGCGTGGTCACGTGAGTACATGTTCGCGTGGTGGCTAGAGGAGTGAGTGAGTATTGTTTTACGCAGCTCTTAGCAATATTCCAGCAATATCAAGCCAGGGGACACCAGAAATGGACTGGATGGCTAGAGGACTAGTTACAGTACATTCTCTTGTATTTCGGTACTAGTCCGCCTTCTTAGATTAAATTTCCATTCCGCAGACTGGTTCCATGGGTAGGCCGCGGTTGCGCTGTCTGGTACCCGTGGAACCAGGTGGTCTATTTTGAAGCACTTTTTTTTTACGTAACCCGTTCTGATGACCAACAATACTGTTCGATATTTGCATATCGGGAACTTCATTTTATCGCCGTAATATAGCTGGAATATTGCTAAAATCTGCGTTAAACAACAAACAAACAAACTTCTTTTTATCATTGTTCTGATTTAGTACACAGAATTTAGGTTGGAGTTTTTGGGAAATCGAATTAAAAAATAATTAAGAATCGTCTTAAGGCAATAAATCTAACTGTAGCCCTGTAGTCTGCACATCAACGTCGGCATGGTGTGAGCGAACTTTGGCATCCCAATCGAAATGAAAGTATCGTATGTTCTTGAGTCAATCAGATGTGAGCTTTCTATAATTTGGATTTATTGCTATATAATACCATTTCGATTCGAAAATTTCGATCTCAACAAAACGATCCCTGAAAAGAAATCGAGAGCGAAATGGCATGAAGTGAAACGTTTGTCCTGATGTGAATCGAACTTATCTGAAGGATCCCGAGAAACAAGACATGGACATTCTAACATTTTGATGATACGGTGCATTTATATTCTACATTATTCAAAGGACGTTTAATAACACACGGGGTTTTCTCATGACTATAGGGGATCACGGATTGCCCACTCGTCTAAGGCGCCGCGATTCGCTGTGCAGAGTTGCGTCCCCTTGGCACGCCAGAAACCTACGATTGTGGGTTCGAATCCCGGTTAGCCCCAATAATGCTTCTAGGTTTGTCAGCACCATACCCGTGCTCGTGGGTTTCACCGAAGTGGTAAACGTCTGAGACCTGCATCACTTCGGGCTTTCCTCCCACATTAAGCTGACACGCCGTGATATAACTGGAATACTGTTAAAAGCGGCGTTAAACCCAACTCACTCACTCTCATGACTATAGTTCACTTGTCATGGCTGGTGAGTATTGCAACACACAGCCTTCCAATTGTGCATGTTCTTTTACTTGTCATGAGAAGTATAAATCTAGTATATCAGTAAACTTTCTGAAGCTAACTACGTCGTCAGTTGTACTTTCCGTGTGTATATTTAGCGTCTTCTTGACAGCCAGCCAGAGTGACTCCTACGCCAACAACTACGACGAACTTCTTCTGTTTCAATGCCCTGACCAGGGCGTCATCACGGGGATAGACAGTCGCCATAGCAACAGTCGCGAGGACAGGCAGTTCAAGTTCAGGTGCTGCACGATCCCAGGTAAGATGTTTTTGTCAACTAGCCATTAGATTCTCAGTGTATTATGCATGAGGAAAAAAACGCCTGATTAGTTGCCCCAGGATAATCCAATATTTGACCCGGTACTATCTTACTACTCGTCATCGTTGGTTTCATCAAAGTGGTCAGTGTCAATGATCTGCAACACTTGTTTAGTGACCGGTGAAGATCCGGGGTAGAATAGGTCTTCATCAACCCATGCTTGTCGTAAAAGGCGTCTAACGGGACCGGGTGGTCAGGCTCTGCCACAAGCAATTTTTTAACTGATGCTTGTCGTAAGAGTTGACGAATGGGATGGGGTGGTCAGGCTCGCTGACTTGGTTGATGCATGTCATCGTATCCCAATTGCGTGGATCGATGCTCATATCAATCACTCGATTGTCTGGTCCAGACTCGATTATTTACAAACCGCCGTATAGCTGAAATATTGCTGAGTGTGGCTTTAAACAGCAAAAGGACAGACAGGCATCAGCACGAAATCGGTGGCATCATTCAGTGCAATAATGCAAAAAAAGCCCCGCCCCCACCCATTTTCAGCCAATCAGGACACAGTAGTCCACTAGTGGGCATGCCCTATCTGTCACCTTGCGTCTCCGTGTCTTGATCATGAACTCCCGGGCAAGATGTGTTATCTGATCCAGACTCGAATATTTACAGACCTACGTAATATTATGGAATATTGCTGATTGAGGCGTTAAACAAACAAACAAACAAACAACATGCTGAAATCATGATGATGCATGTTTCGTTTTGATAATGTAAATATTTTAATCCAATTTACAACTGTGTACATCGTTACATACATAACTGTGATAGTTTTATATGTCTACACTACCGGCATGGGTTGCTGCAAACCAATTTTACCCAGTATATTCACGGGTCTCGCATGGCGTTGACGAACCGCAAAAAACAAACTGGACGAGCCGGGATTCGAACCCACGATCATAGATTTATTGCACGCCCAAGGACGCAACTCTGCAACCCTTACAATCAGATCTTAGTTCTTACTACCGTTCAACAAAGATATGAGCACATCCCATTACGTCACGTCAGAACGTCCTTTGGCAAACTTTGACCGACCAATGAAATAAATGAAAGCCTGACCACCCGATCCTGTTCGTCGCCTCTTACGACAAGCATAGTCGCCTTTTACGGCAAGCATGGGTTGCTGAAGACCTATTCTACCCCGATCTTCACGGATCGATTTCTGCATTGTTTATATGTCTCTGAATCATTGAATAAGTATGTACATAGTGTGAAACGGTGTACTGTGGCCATTGTTTGTAGACGTCATGCTGACGGAGTGCACATACACCGCCTGGCAGAACGACTACGACAAAACCATGGACTTCAAGGTGCCTGCCGGGAAAGTCCTCAGAGGGGCATTCAGTCTCCATAACAACAAAAAGGAGTAAGTCCTGTATTGAATACTTGAAACTTGATTTTTACCTGCCCTCAGAATGAAAACTTTACAAATCACAATCATACATTTTGCATCTTCCCGAGGCAAGAGAGTTAACTGACTATAAAAGTCCAGTTTCCACCCTTGCCGAACTAGGCTGGTATGATGGAGTTACAATTTGGCTGGACTAACGAGTCTATGCACAGTCCAATCAAAATCGCGCAACGAAATCGAAATCTGGTTCGTCAATTGTCGTGCAGATTTCGGTCGATTGCAGGATTTTCAAAGCATGTGCATCGCCAACGCGTTGTCAACAGATATTTTTCAAAATCTTTTCATGTTTTTAATCAAGATGCTCACGTGATTTGATGCATTTCGCGATGTAAGACCCGTTTTATCACAATATAGATCTTGATCATCGATCAGATCGTCTTGACTTGACGCCGCCATTTTGTTTGAAACAAATGCAAGTGATACGAGAGGTGGAATCTGATTGGTCCATAGTAGAGGCTTAGAAGGGACGTAACTTGTAATAGCCACTGGTGGCGCTACGATCGAGCCCAGGAATTCCAGTCCAGTTCGGCAAGGGTGGAAACTGGACTTTTAAAGTCAGTTAACTCTCTTGCCTCGGGAAGATGTATATTGTGTTACGAATACAATACAGGCTGCAGCGGTACATTCAACACTGTAAAACTAATGCACATATATGACATTAGCAGTTTGACACATCAGTCTTATGTTAAAGTAAGACGAGTTCTATGGATGAACAACTTCTTTATTACAATTGGTGCGACGTTTCGGTGTAGATCCTAACACCTTTATCAAGCAAGTGATGGATAGGGCTAAACAACATAGGTATATATACACTTATTGACATCTAAGTTGTTACAGTGACTAGTGATGGGCGCAGAGAGGTGATTAAGCTAATTGGAAGCCAGTGGATGACTGATGAACACAGAGTATACTAGCAGAGTAAACAAGCTAACTGATGGAGATGATGGAAGCCACTGTATTAATTGGATGGACAAAGGGATTGAGCAATTAGGTGATGGTAAGCAGGCGGGATGTAACAGCCTTGGTCTCTGTTCATTGCTGGCTGGATCCTTTTGATGTGGATGACTTCTAGGAGTTTCCTGATTTTGTAGTCTGATTGGTTGTTGGCCAGGATCTTGATGTTGTTCCACTGGATGTTGTGATCGGGGTGGGTTTGGGTGTGGTCGGAGATGGCTGATTTTGAGTCATTTTTTTGTACTGAGGTCTTGTGTTCTTTTATTCTAATGGGTAGGGGCCTGGATGTTGGATTATGTTGAAGATTTAGGGCATTTTCCACTTGCTATGTTTCTCTTGAGGTAGTCGCCACTCTCCCTTTGGGTATCGATGCTGTTTTAGCGGATGCATCAGTTGACCGAAAATTTGATGCATCGCGATATACGAGTATCATACCGAGATCATTTGTACAAACTGCATCCCCCATTGCCAATAATATTATCTCCAGTCTTTTATAAAAATACATTTCTTTACCATAGCTTTGTTGTATGCTCTATTCAAGTGACGTCATTAAACAGCCGTCCAATCAAATCACGCTCGTAAGCGAAATAAATTCTCTGCTAAGTTAGTAATGGGATGAGGGGCTGTCGAAAAGCCTAAGGGTTGACGCGTTCGCTCGTCACGCCGTAGACCCGGGTTCGATTCCCCACAATGGTATAATGTGTGAAGCCCATTTCTGGTGTTCCCTGCAGTGATATTGCTGGAATATTGCTAAAAGCGGCGAAAGCCCAAACTCACCCACCCATACACTCACTAGTAATTGTGTGGAGACCTGCGCTGGGCCTCATAGGCAGATGCATATTTTCTAAGTGTAACATTATTTTTTCCTTCGGCAGGGACCGGCGCTGGATCTTTACGGTCTGTTCCACTGTGCGCGTGCGGCGTTCGTAGGAACAGCTGTCCTCGTGGTGTCACTGCACGTATAGAGGTCAAATAAAACTGTAAAATACACACCGTGGCGTCTCTTTTGTTCGTTTGAGATTGAGAGTGTCCCTCTATTGAGCATTGTTAAACAACACTAACGAAAGAAAAAACCCAAAAAACAAACAATCCTGCTTTCTTGTCATACTTGTGTTCAGTGTCTGGTCGACCTGTGTACATCCGGGTTACAAATGGCCGTCAGCAACCATTGCTTGTCGAAAGTGGCAACTAGCGGGATCGGGTGGTCAGGCTCGCTGATTTGGTTGATGCATGTCATCGTATCCCAATTACGTGGATCGATGCACATGATGTCAATCACTGGATTGTCGGGTCGATTATTTACAGACCGCAGTCATATAGCTGGAATATTGCTTAGTGCGGTTTTGAACAACAGACAGACTTATAAAAAAGTGTTATACACAATTCTCCGACTCTCGTGTTCGACATATTTATAGGATACTAAACAAGCTTCCAGTTTCACATGATTTCATATCCATAGAGGGTTATTTATTACCTGCCTTGAGCTTTCACGGGGCATTGTGTTTTGTTTGTTTCTGTCCTAATCGTTGGTGCTTTCTTACACGTGGTATCTTAAGGGGCCGTTTACGCCATTGATGAGCGAGTTGACGCCGCATTGAACAACATTCCAGTTATATCAACGCCTATCAGCTTGATGTGGGAGAAAAGCCCGAAGTTATGCAGGTCTTAAGACGTTTACACTTTCGTGAAACCAACGAGCACGGGTATGGTGCTGACAAACCTAGAAACATTATCGGAGCGAACCAGGATTCAAATCCACAATCACAGGTTTCTAGTGTACCCAACTACACAACGAATTGCGAGCACCTCAGACGACTGGGCCACCCGTTTCCCGATGAGCGAGTGGCATCTTCCCGAGGCAAGTGAGTTAACTGACTTTTAAAGTCCATTTTCCACCCTTGCCAAACTAGGCTGGTATTATGGAGTTACATTTTGGCTGGACTAACAGTCTATGCATAGTCCAATCAAAATCGCGCTCCGAAATCGAAATCCGGTTCTTGCAACTGATAAACACGATGGCATCATTCACAACGGTTTTTATTCATGACATAACTGTACATTATCTTATCTGAAACAATGGTCGTTTGAGAAATAAATTATATCCACTGATACACTATACACATGTTTATACAATACTATACATTAAAAGAATAATATATCATGTGATCATCTTATGTAAAAAAATGTAGAGATACATTCTCATATGGCTGAAACGTTTGCGCATTTTAGCAACATTAACAGAATAAAATCAAATTCTTCAAGTTTGTTTGTTTGTTTTAACAACGATCAGCACTATTCCAGCTATATGACAGCAGTCTGTAAATAATCCAGTCTGGACCCACGCAATTGGGATACGATGACATGCATCAACCACAACAGGGAGCCTGAACACCCGATCCTGTTAGTCTCCTCTTGTGACAAGCATAGTCGCTTTTTACAAAATATTCTAGTATTATGTATTAAGACTAATAATAACGTATTTGGCAAGGGAACTCACTCTTGTATGTTTGTTTTAAGACACAGCAATGTTCCAGCAACGTGAACATGATCAAGGAATCATGGCCAAACAAACCAGAGGTTGACAGCACGATCAACGTCCTATGGCATCAGGGTATCAATTGTATCTTCTCTCACAACAATTCTACCCCAACATATTGTAGTCATCCATGACATATCAAGACATCATACATATTATAGTGCCCACTTATGAATGGTCAAGGGATTCATTTTCAAAACCATAAACTATTTTTAAAAGAAAAAACAACTTTAAAATATCTCTTGATGTATCCTATGTAGGGATAATTAAGAAGGGTTAGAGTTTTGTTTGTTGTTTACTGTTGCACTCAGCAATATTCCAGCTCTATGACCACAGTCAACAAATAATCAAATCTGGACTACACATTCCAGTGATTGATATCATGAGCATCGACCTACACAAATGTGATCCAATGACATGCATCAACCAAGTCAGCAAGTCTGACCACTTGATCCTGTAAGTCGCCTCTTACCACTAGCATGGGTTGCTGAAGACGAATTATAACCAGGACGTTCACAGAAGCTGGTTGAGTGAACTTTGTTGTGCTTGTTTCGTCTTTATGTTATTACAGGATGAATACAATCAACTTTAGGTTTCAAATACTGCCACTCTTTTCTCAAAACCGAAATCTTCTTAATAGACAGGAAAATACACTAAACAAGGCCTGCTGATCCATGAACAAACAAAGTAAAAGGCAAGACAATGCATGTACACAAATGAATATATACAAGTCTTCAAATGCAGCTGAAAGATATGGTGTCTTGCAGCTGAAACCATCAAACAGCTGTGCAGTGGAGTTCCTCGTTACACATCAACAAATGCTACTGTTTTGTAGCTCCTTGCAGTGTTGCTACTAGATGACGAGAACCTGCAGAGGAGAGAATTGTCCCACTTGTTAAACTTGCTACAGAACTCGTCCATCCTCGATTATCCAGTCATACATCTCCATCATCACACACACCCCACGCCACGCCACCCCCCACACGTCACCCAAATAGTTGTAAAAGTCAACAAAGCATTTAACAAAAGATGCTGTCAGTGGCCATACTGATATGGAATTTGAAACTCTGAACAAATTGGGATGTTAACATGGTTTCTCATGAGAAGATGTTTACAGTGTGAAGAAATGCATTTTTCAGAGAAGTCAAACGTATGTTGAGCCCTACATTTAACATTACACGTCAAGTTTCATAACATTTTGAACAAACCTAACTGGCAATGGCCACAAACAGCATTTTTAAGAAGACCTCTTCAACAAATTCAGATGACACTGAATCAATGGTGGAAACAACCAAGCATGTGAAGTATCAGCTTCACAGATCCAGTGTTTTCTGAGAAGATGTTTATGAGGAACTAAGAATGGTGAGGTGAAATGGGGTTTAACGTCGCGTCCAAGATTATTGCACTTATATAGCGACGTGCTGACTCAGTATACTGACTCCGAGCCGACCAGTCCTTGTTTTAGCCCCTTAATGCCGAGCGCCAGACAGGGTAACAACAAGTACGATCTTTTAACGTCTTTTGGTATGACACAGCCTGCTATGTTATCTGATACTGACCTGCATGGTTGCGGTGTTCACACACTCTGCCATGTTATCTGATACTGAACTGCACGGTTGCGGTGTTCACACAGCCTGCCATGTTATCTGATACTGACCTGAACGGTTGCGGTGTTCACACACCCTGTCATGTTATCTGATACTGACCTGCACGGTTGCGGTGTTTACACACTCTGCCATGTTATCTGATACTGACCTGCACGGTTGCGGTGTTCACACAGCCACACACCCTGCCATGTTATTTGATACTGACCTGCATGGTTGCGTTGTTCACACACCCTGCCATGTTATCTGATACTGACCTGCATGGTTGCGTTGTTCACACACCCTGCCATGTTATCTGATACTGACCTGCATGGTTGCGTTGTTCACACAGCCACACACCCTGCCATGTTATCTGATACTGACCTGCATGGTTGCGTTGTTCACACACCCTGCCATGTTATCTGATACTGACCTGCATGGTTGCGGTAATCACACAGCCACACACCCTGCCATGTTATCTGATACTGACCTGCATGGTTGCGTTGTTCACACACTCTGCCATGTTATCTGATACTGACCTGCATGGTTGCGTTGTTCACACACTCTGCCATGTTACCGATACTGACCTGCACGGTTGCGGTGTTCACACAGCCACACAGCCTGCCATGTTAACTGATACTGACCTGCATGGTTGCGGTGTTCACACAGCCACACACCCTGCCATGTTATTTGATACTGACCTGCATGGTTGCGTTGTTCACACACCCTGCCATGTTATCTGATACTGACCTGCATGGTTGCGGTGTTCACACACCCTGCCATGTTATCTGATACTGACCTGCATGGTTGCGGTGTTCACATAGCCACACACCCTGCCATGTTATCTGATACTGACCTGCATGGTTGCGGTGTTCACACACCCTGCCATGTTATCTGATACTGACCTGCACGGTTGCGGTGTTCACACAGCCACACACCCTGCCATGTTATTTGATACTGACCTGCATGGTTTCGGTGTTCACACAGCCTGCCATGTTATCTGATACTGACCTGCATGGTTGCGGTGTTCACACAGCCTGCCATGTTATCTGATACTGACCTGCACGGTTGCGGTGTTCACACAGCCTGCCATGTTATCTGATACTGACCTGCATGGTTGCGTTGTTCACACAGCCACACACCCTGCCATGTTATTTGATACTGACCTGCATGGTTTCGGTGTTCACACAGCCTGCCATGTTAACTGATACTGACCTGCATGGTTGCGGTGTTCACACAGCCACACACCCTGCCATGTTATTTGATACTGACCTGCATGGTTTCGGTGTTCACACAGCCTGCCATGTTATCTGATACTGACCTGCATGGTTGCTTTGTTCACACACTCTGCCATGTTACCGATACTGACCTGCACGGTTGCGGTGTTCACACAGCCACACAGCCTGCCATGTTAACTGATACTGACCTGCATGGTTGCGGTGTTCACACAGCCACACACCCTGCCATGTTATTTGATACTGACCTGCATGGTTTCGGTGTTCACACACCCTGCCATGTTATCTGATACTGACCTGCATGGTTGCGGTGTTCACACACCCTGCCATGTTATCTGATACTGACCTGCATGGTTGCGGTGTTCACACAGCCACACACCCTGCCATGTTATTTGATACTGACCTGCATTGTTGTGGTGTTCACACACCCTGCCATGTTATCTGATACTGACCTGCACGGTTGCGGTGTTCACACACCCTGCCATGTTATCTGATACTGACCTGCATTGTTGTGGTGTTCACACACCCTGCCATGTTATTTGATACTGACCTGCATTGTTGTGGTGTTCACACACCCTGCCATGTTATCTGATACTGACCTGCATGGTTGCGGTGTTCACACACCCTGCCATGTTATCTGATACTGACCTGCACGGTTGCGGTGTTCACACACCCTGCCATGTTATCTGATACTGACCTGCACGGTTGCGGTGTTCACACAGCCTGCCATGTTATCTGATACTGACCTGCATGGTTGCGGTGTTCACACACCCTGCCATGTTATCTGATACTGACCTGAACGGTTGCGGTGTTCACACAGCCACACACCCTGCCATGTTATCTGATACTGACCTGCATTGTTGTGGTGTTCACACACCCTGCCATGTTATCTGATACTGACCTGCATGGTTGCGGTGTTCACACAGCCTGCCATGTTATCTGATACTGACCTGCATGGTTGCGGTGTTCACACACCCTGCCATGTTATCTGATACTGACCTGAACGGTTGCGGTGTTCACACAGCCACACACCCTGCCATGTTATCTGATACTGACCTGCATGGTTGCGGTGTTCACACACCCTGCAATGTTATCTGATACTGACCTGCACGGTTGCGGTGTTCACACAGCCACACACCCTGCCATGTTATCTGATACTGACCTGCACGGTTGCGTTGTTCACACAGCCTGCCATGTTAACTGATACTGACCTGCACGGTTGCGGTGTTCACACAGCCACACACCCTGCCATGTTATCTGATACTGACCTGCATGGTTGCGGTGTTCACACAGCCTGCCATGTTATCTGATACTGACCTGCATGGTTGCTTTGTTCACACACTCTGCCATGTTACCGATACTGACCTGCACGGTTGCGGTGTTCACACAGCCACACAGCCTGCCATGTTAACTGATACTGACCTGCATGGTTGCGGTGTTCACACAGCCACACACCCTGCCATGTTATTTGATACTGACCTGCATGGTTTCGGTGTTCACACACCCTGCCATGTTATCTGATACTGACCTGCATGGTTGCGGTGTTCACACACCCTGCCATGTTATCTGATACTGACCTGCATGGTTGCGGTGTTCACACAGCCACACACCCTGCCATGTTATTTGATACTGACCTGCATTGTTGTGGTGTTCACACACCCTGCCATGTTATTTGATACTGACCTGCATGGTTTCGGTGTTCACACACCCTGCCATGTTATCTGATACTGACCTGCATGGTTGCGGTGTTCACACACCCTGCCATGTTATCTGATACTGACCTGCATGGTTGCGGTGTTCACACAGCCACACACCCTGCCATGTTATTTGATACTGACCTGCATTGTTGTGGTGTTCACACACCCTGCCATGTTATCTGATACTGACCTGCACGGTTGCGGTGTTCACACACCCTGCCATGTTATCTGATACTGACCTGCATTGTTGTGGTGTTCACACACCCTGCCATGTTATTTGATACTGACCTGCATTGTTGTGGTGTTCACACACCCTGCCATGTTATCTGATACTGACCTGCATGGTTGCGGTGTTCACACACCCTGCCATGTTATCTGATACTGACCTGCACGGTTGCGGTGTTCACACACCCTGCCATGTTATCTGATACTGACCTGCACGGTTGCGGTGTTCACACAGCCTGCCATGTTATCTGATACTGACCTGCATGGTTGCGGTGTTCACACACCCTGCCATGTTATCTGATACTGACCTGAACGGTTGCGGTGTTCACACAGCCACACACCCTGCCATGTTATCTGATACTGACCTGCATTGTTGTGGTGTTCACACACCCTGCCATGTTATCTGATACTGACCTGCATGGTTGCGGTGTTCACACAGCCTGCCATGTTATCTGATACTGACCTGCATGGTTGCGGTGTTCACACACCCTGCCATGTTATCTGATACTGACCTGAACGGTTGCGGTGTTCACACAGCCACACACCCTGCCATGTTATCTGATACTGACCTGCATGGTTGCGGTGTTCACACACCCTGCAATGTTATCTGATACTGACCTGCACGGTTGCGGTGTTCACACAGCCACACACCCTGCCATGTTATCTGATACTGACCTGCACGGTTGCGTTGTTCACACAGCCTGCCATGTTAACTGATACTGACCTGCACGGTTGCGGTGTTCACACAGCCACACACCCTGCCATGTTATCTGATACTGACCTGCATGGTTGCGGTGTTCACACAGCCTGCCATGTTATCTGATACTGACCTGAATGGTTGCGGTGTTCACACAGCCACACCCCCTGCCATGTTATTTGATACTGACCTGCATGGTTGCGGTGTTCACACAGCCACACACCCTGCCATGTTATCTGATACTGACCTGCATGGTTGCGTTGTTCACACAGCCACACACCCTGCCATGTTATCTGATACTGACCTGCATGGTTGCGGTGTTCACACAGCCTGCCATGTTATCTGATACTGACCTGCATGGTTGCGGTGTTCACACACCCTGCCATGTTATCTGATACTGACCTGCACGGTTGCGGTGTTCACACAGCCACACACCCTGCCATGTTATCTGATACTGACCTGCATGGTTGCGGTGTTCACACAGCCTGCCATGTTATCTGATACTGACCTGCATGGTTGCGGTGTTCACACAGCCTGCCATGTTATCTGATACTGACCTGCATGGTTGCGGTGTTCACATAGCCACACACCCTGCCATGTTATCTGATACTGACCTGCACGGTTGCGGTGTTCACACAGCCTGCCATGTTATCTGATACTGACCTGCATGGTTGCGGTGTTCACACAGCCACACACCCTGCCATGTTATCTGATACTGACCTGCATGGTTGCGGTGTTCACACAGCCTGCCATGTTATCTGATACTGACCTGCATGGTTGCGTTGTTCACACACCCTGCCATGTTATCTGATACTGACCTGCACGGTTGCGGTGTTCACACAGCCACACACCCTGCCATGTTATCTGATACTGACCTGCATGGTTGCGGTGTTCACACAGCCTGCCATGTTATCTGATACTGACCTGCATGGTTGCGGTGTTCACACAGCCACACCCCCTGCCATGTTATTTGATACTGACCTGCATGGTTGCGGTGTTCACACAGCCACACCCCCTGCCATGTTATTTGATACTGACCTGCATGGTTGCGGTGTTCACACACCCTGCCATGTTATCTGATACTGACCTGCATGGTTGCGGTGTTCACACAGCCTGCCATGTTATCTGATACTGACCTGCATGGTTGCGTTGTTCACACACCCTGCCATGTTATCTGATACTGACCTGCACGGTTGCGGTGTTCACACAGCCACACACCCTGCCATGTTATCTGATACTGACCTGCACGGTTGCGGTGTTCACACAGCCACACACCCTGACATGTTCCCATGTTCATCTTCCCGTCGGTGACCGGCACCGTGACGCTGCTGCCGATCAGAGCCGCCTTCACATGCGCTGGCTGGAAGACAAGTAACAGCTTCAGGGAGTGAGTGTGTCTGCCTTTACGCCATCAGCGATAGAAACTGAGAGTCTTAGTCCACTATTCCTTATAATGTTAATATATAGTAAAACCCTCAAAATTGGCAAATTTCTACTGGTCCTAATACCTTGACCATTGGGCAGTTTGGGAAGGACTGTAGGACAATTTCTAACACTGGTTATTTGCTTGTTTGTTGCATAATGCTGTACTCTTATGCTATCAGCAATATTACAGCTAAATATTCATCTCGAGGCTAGGCACTTTTGTGGTATAATGATCCACTGGTGGTGTAATGATCCACTGGTGGTGTAATGATCCACTGATGGGTGTAATGATCCACGGGTGGTGTAATGATCCACTGGTAGTGTAATGATCCACTGGTTGTGTAATGATCCACTGATGGGTGTAATGATCCACCGGTGGTGTAATGATCCACCAGTGGTGTAATGATCCACCGGTGGTGTAATGATCCACCGGTGGTGTAATGATCCACTGATGGTGTAATGATCCACTGGTGTTGTAATGATCCACTGTTGGGTGTAATGATCCACCGGTGGTGTAATGATCCACCGGTGGTGTAATGATCCACTGGTGGTGTAATGGTCCACGGATGGTGTAATGATCCACTGGTGGTGTAATGATCCACTGGTGGTGTAATGATCCACTGGTGGTGTAATGATCCACCGGTGGTGTAATGATCCACTGATGGTGTAATGATCCACTGGTGGTGTAATGATCCACTGGTTGTGTAATGATCCACTGGTTGTGTAATGATCCACTGGTGGTGTAATGATCCACTGGTGGTGTAATGATCCACCGGTGGTGTAATGATCCACCGGTGGTGTAATGATCCACTGGTGGTGTAATGATCCACTGACGGTAATGATCCACTGGTTGTGTAATAATCCACTGGTGGTGTAATGATCCACTGGTGGTGTAATGATCCACTGGTTGTGTAATGATCCACTGGTGGTGTAATGATCCACTGGTTGTGTAATGATCCACTGGTGGTGTAATGATCCAACGGTGGTGTAATGATCCACTGGTGGTGTAATGATCCACTTGTGGTGCAATGATCCACTGATGGGTGTAATGATCCAACGGTGGTGTAATGATCCACTGGTGGTGTAATGATCCACTGGTTGTGTAATGATCCACTGGTGGTGTAATGATCCAACGGTGGTGTAATGATCCACTGGTGGTGTAATGATCCACTGGTGGTGTAATGATCCACTGGTGGTGTAATGATCCACTGATGGGTGTAATGATCCAACGGTGGTGTAATGATCCACTGGTGGTGTAATGATCCAACGGTGGTGTAATGATCCACTGGTGGTGTAATGATCCACTGGTGGTGTAATGATCCACTGGTTGTGTAATGATCCACTGGTGGTGTAATGATTCACTGGTGGTGTAATGATCCACTGGTGGTGTAATGATCCACTGATGGTGTAATGATTCACCAGTGGTGTAATGATCCACTGATGGTGTAATGATCCACTGATGGTGTAATGATCCACTGGTGGTGTAATGATCCGCCTGTGGTGTAATGATCCACTGGTGATGTAATGATCCGCTGGTGGTGTAATGGTCCACTGGTGGTGTAATGATTCACTGGTGGTGTAATGATCCACCGGTGGTGTAATGATCCACTGGTGGTGTAATGATTCACTGATGGTGTAATGATCCGCTGGTGGTATAATGATCCACTGGTGGTGTAATGATCCACCAGTGGTGTAATGATCCACTGGTGGTGTAATGATCCACTGGTGGTGTAATGATCCACCGGTGGTGTAATGATCCACTGGTGGTGTAATGATTCACTGATGGTGTAATGATCCGCTGGTGGTATAATGATCCACTGGTGGTGTAATGATCCACTGGTGGTGTAATGATCCACTGATGGTGTAATGATCCACCAGTGGTGTAATGATCCACTGGTGGTGTAATGATCCACCGGTGGTGTAATGATCCACTGGTGGTGTAATGATCCACTGGTGGTGTAATGATCCACTGGTGGTGTAATGATCCACTGGTGGTGTAATGATTCACTGGTGGTGTAATGATTCACTGGTGGTGTAATGATCCGCTGGTGGTGTAATGATCCACTGGTGGTGTAATGAGCCACTGGTAGTGTAATGATCCGCTGGTGATGTAATGATCCACAGGTGGGTGTAATGGTCCACTGGTGGTGTAATGATCCGCTGGTGATGTAATGATCCACAGGTGGGTGTAATGGTCCACTGGTAGTGTAATGATCCACTTGTGGTGCAATGATCCACAGGTGGGTGTAATGATCCACTGGTGGTGTAATGATCCACTGGTGGTGTAATGATCCGCTGGTGGTGTAATGATCCACTGGTGGTGTAATGATCCGCTGGTAGTGTAATGATCCACTTGTGGTGCAATGATCCACAGGTGGGTGTAATGATCCACTGGTGGTGTAATGATCCACAGGTGGGTGTAATGATCCACTGGTGGTGTAATGGTCCACTGATGGTGTAATGATCCACTGGTGGTGTAATGATCCACTGGTGGTGTAATGATCCACTGGTGGTGTAATGGTCCACTGATGGTGTAATGATCCACAGGTGTTGTAATGATCCAATGGTGGTGTAATGATCCAATGGTGGTGTAATGATCCACTGGTGGTGTAATGATCCAATGGTGGTGTAATGATCCAATGGTGGTGTAATGATCCACTGGTGGGTTTTACAAACATCCTACTGTACCTCAGAAAATTACTTACTGTACCTTGAATTCAAGAAATTCAATGATTCAAGAATTAGCAAATAACATATTCTATCAAGAAATTGCTCACCATATCATCCGGACCCTCACAGGAATGAAGGTAACCAGCTCCCTGAAGACAGAAAACAACTCATGCTCTAACAGGGCTCACAACAGTCATGATTGTCAGGAGTCGATGACAAACTGTCATGATTCTTCCCGAGGCAAGCGTGTTCACAAGCCTGTATCAAAGTCCAGTTTTAACCCTTACCATTTGAAACCTACTTTTCTGTGCTGAAACAAGCGAGGACCATCACATATATTTATAGTCCAATCAAAGAACCTTTTACAAAACAACAACCTGGTTCCGAAAAAACTGGTTGCTGCTATGGCCACAGCCACCAATTGTCAATTTGCGCTAAAATGAATCCACAAATCAGGCGGAGACAAACATTTTCGAAGTGTTTTTTTATCAACTCGCTCAGGTACTGTTATATATTTGAGTGCAAACTTCAGTGTTTTTAAACTTGAAATCCTAGTGACTGAGATGCAGTGCTATTTTTAGACGACCCATGCTGAGCATTTCATGTTATTGCGACGTGCAGTCCTCCCTGATATTGTGCAGTCAACATGCCTCTATTATCGCAAGAGTGAAATGTGGCAGTAACAGGTGAGTATCTTTACTGTGGCAATCTTTCATTTTGTTTGTCTGTCAAGGATGAAAACTCAAATCTTTTCGTTATCTGATCGACCAGGTTAACTGTTATGGTAGTCATCTTTGTGAAGCCATTCGAAAAAAGAACAGCGCTCTGATTGGATATCCCGTTTTGATCACAAGGGACACAACTCGTGTTCAACATGGGGTGGCGCCCATATCCAACCAAGATAAGTAGACTGGAAATGTCAAGGGGGGGAAACTTCGATTCCTTATAGCCTAGAGGACAGACTCGGAGGATGATGACAAACATGAAAAATGAAATCTTTGCGATCCACCAAGTGTCACATGTAATTCAAAAAGGTGTAGTGTAGTAGAAGAAAACAAATACAGTTCTAATGATGCATCTATGTTTTCACAATACTTTTAATCCGTTGTCTTGAAGACTTTGCAAAAAGATTTACAAATTTGGTAAATATTTTGTCTTATTTCTCAAATGTTTACACAAAACTTGAAATAACTAAAAATGTTCACAAACCTCTGGAACTATCTTATTGAGCATCATCTCCATGTCAACCCTGGAAGGAGAACCAAAGTAACCATGGTAACACTGTGGAGATGAATATAACACACTTCATGGAAAAATACAATTACATTTAGATTCAGTGTAAGACACCTAGGCATTTTGTGATTCGTTTGTTTGTTGTTTAACGCTGCAATCAGCAATATTCCATCTATATGACGGCCGTCTGTATATAATCAAGTCTGGATCAGACAATCCAGTGATTGATATCATGAGCACCATCCACGCTATTGGGATCGATGACATGCATCAACCAAGTCTGCGAGCCTGACCAGGGCTATTTTATGAAGTAGTCATTGACAAACCATTCGTTTAGAACAATTCACTAGCCACAACTGTCAAAAGACACCAGACTACCACTAACATATTTAGGTATGTGAGTGAGTTGAGTTTAACAATCACAATCACAGGTTTCTGGCTTGCCCAAGGTATGCAACTCTGCACAGTGGATTAGGTAAATCTTGATCATGTTGAATTTGTGCTTCAAAATTTTGTATTTGTGATTGAAAGAATGAAATCATGTCTTTCAGTATTCTTGAATAGTTTGAACAGAATTAAATCAGTGGTATGGAATTAAAGTCTGACCTTAGATACTAATCCAATGACATTGTCTTGCCAAATTTCTTCCTGGCTAGTAAGAATAGTTAATCCAAGTCCATACAGCAACAGGGAGTATGGTTTTACACCGCTTTTAGCAATATTCCAGCAACATCATGCTGGGGGACACTAGAAATGGGTTTCCAGCATTGTACTCATGTGGGGGTTTCAAACCCAGGCCTTCTGCGTGATGAGCAAACACTTTAACCACTAGGCTACCCCCATACAGTAACAAGGAATAATACAAAATGACCAATTCGGGGGAGCAGGAACGACATTTGTTAGTGAAGACTGAAAATTTCAATAGAGTATCAAGAAACAAATAGAATTTGACAAGTCTTTATGAATATCAACTCACCATCTGCTAACAGGATAGTGTTGGTGTCAAATTTAGTCAATGTATTAACATCTACTAAATACGAACTTGGAAGCTACAGTTAAACTCTGTTATGGACCAACAGTTCCCTGCAAGCTGTAATCAAAGAATGCCATTCAGACCTTCCCAAGAGAAGGGATTCTGAGATTCTGCATACAGTTGATGTAGTTTACATGTTGAAACAGTACTGATGCTTTACAAAATATCTGAACTTTACTGAAGCTTTACTGGATTGCCATACCTTACATCAGGATCCCAGTTCTGAAACAAAACAACAGTAAATGAGCTATAATTAGTGTCAGAGGAATTTCCACATGTTGTTTGTTTCTTTGTTTGTTGTTCAACGCCCCACTCAGCAATATTCCAGTTGTATGACGTAAGTCTGTAAATAATCAAGTCTGAACCAGACAATCAGTGACTGACATCATGAGCATCATCTACGCAATTGTGATACGATGACATGCACCGACCAAGTCAGCGAGTCTGACCACCCAATCCCATTCGTCGACTCTTACAACAAGCATCAGTTAAAATATAGTTAAAATGTATATGTCATTGATGACATACAGCTCATGGATCAATGGATATAAGAGAGTAGTTCCAATGGATGATCACAGCAAGTATAAAAACAATTATATTTTGTTGCTTCAAGGTGTAATTTCATTGCCTCTTTTAATCATGATTAAATAAATAAATGTTATTCTATTTAAATATACAAGTCTGGTGGGGGGTTGTCATGTTGAGCGTTGAGTGATGTCTTGTCTAAAATCAGCGATAGGAACTAACATTTCTAGTCCACTTGTCCTTATAATAACATACAGCAAAAACACTTTAAAAATGGCCAATTTCTATAAGTCCTTATGATACCTTAACCATTGGGCAGTTTGGCAAGGACTACAAGACCAGTGCTAGTTTCTAGTGATTGAAAAACCGTATTCTCAACAATTTGTCACTGACAATTACAATCCATTATACCATTGTAGAAAGATAGGTCTACCATGTGATGAATACTTTATTTACTTACTTCATTCAATGCAAGGCTTGCTGACGTGTGTTTGACTACAAAATAAAAACATGAATATATTTGTCAATGTGTCCATAAATTTCATATATAACTAAATATAATATAAATAATATACTAAATTAATTGCATCAATCAAATAAATATAATACATAAAAATTCATACTATCGTATTTATCTAAATTAACATGTTGATGGTATTTAGCGTTTTATCCTCAAAGTAACGTTTATTCTTGATAATCATATTGGTAAACTGGGTTATTATGCTGATCGAATACTGAACAGACGGATAAACATGCTCT
The DNA here is from genome assembly GCF_023055435.1 of Haliotis rufescens. Lineage (NCBI taxonomy): Eukaryota > Metazoa > Mollusca > Gastropoda > Lepetellida > Haliotidae > Haliotis > Haliotis rufescens. Next base: position 32,630,732 of record NW_025963780.1, read on the forward strand.
CAGATACGTAGTTAACTCACTGTGTATATGCAGGAGTCCCACGGATATCTTTTTTATTTCAGGAAATTGTTTCACAATGTCGTCAGATATGAGATGACAGCCTCGTTTCTTTGCTCCTACCGTCACCTCCTTCTGGTACCACACACTCGGTCCTCCAGCGGCCATATTGAATAATCGGATCAACGCTGTGCGACTTCGGCTAACTCGGATAAAACTGTGACCTCCTCCGAATGCCATTTTGACCGGAGTTATGTCCCTTATAATATTGTCTGGTCGTATGGCAAGCCGTTTTCACATTTATTAAGGAATTACTAGACTAACATCTAGGCTCTGAAATGAACATATCGTACAAAAAAAACAGTTGTTCAGTTATCTTAATAAAAATATAATAAAAGGGAGCCCAGTGACTCTCTTCATTTTCAGACTGCAGTAATCTAGACTTGCCAAACATTATAGACTTGCATGGGTTGTATTTGATATATATTTGTATCAGGGTCTGTAAGACAAACTAATGAATTACAGATATCTTCAATTGTTTTAAAGATATCGGTATTTTCATCAATAATGTTTTTAAGATTTCAAAAAATAATTAAAGATATCTTAAATTCATTTCTGATATCCATAATACAATTACCAAATTAGTTTGTGATATCTCTAAATGTATTTAAGATATCATTAAACATTTACCATCCTACAGTACATAAATATATTAGAAATAAATTCAATTCAAGATATCTTGAAATAAGTTATACATATCCACAAATGCATTACAGATATCTTTAATTCAATTAGAGATATCTTTAATTCGATTCAAGATATCTTCAATTCAATTCAAGATATCTTCAATTCAATTCAAGATATCTTTAAAACAATTGAAGATATTTGTAATTCCGTAATAAATGTGAATACGGCTTGCCATATGGCCTAGCTCCTTCCCAGCTCGTGACACCTTCGTAACACTCTCTATCCTACTTTGTTACTGAGAGTGTAAATTAAAGCGACAAAAACCCTTTCCGTATTCATAAGAAATGTCTGCCAAAACAGAGTCGATTGTACGATTAAGACCATATCATGAACATGTTGTGATGATACGAAAGATACGATGATCCCATATGATAGTGTTCGCGAAAAGGTGCGTATCCTGCCCAACCGGTGGCACCCGACACAAACACATGCAAAGGCAAGTCAATTGTTCACCTGAAAAAAACACGGGAGCATATGATATAAGTCAAACTAGGGAATTGCATCGGACATAATTTTTGTCACTGATTTGGAAATGTCAACTATAAAACTGTTTAAAAGCTTTACTGAGGCCTTGAATGTTGTAACCTTGATCAATCAACTTCTTAGCAAGATTTGTATGACGCTCTTTTGAATCTTGGTAGAAAGAACATGTTCCATTGTACTTATAAAGTTGTGAAATGTCGACACTAAGGGCTGAAGCTGCTGGAATATTGCTCGACAAGAAGGGAAAGTTGACCGTTGGAATGTTGAAGTCACCCCTCTTGTCATACAGTCTTGTGGCGAGAGTTTTGCCACTCTGAATCACAGGAACTCGTTATTGGTCAGTAAATAGAAATATATACCCCCTATATCTCCGTTCTCTACTTACATATAATGCATAATCTCTTAGTCTTTATGCATAGATCTAAATATGAAACAGATGAAGCGGTTTCACTAGCCTCCTTTATTTCTATTTCAGGTAGGTATATCAGTGGAAGGAAATAGGCTATTTGATGGTTATCAACCTATGCTTGTCTCCCCCTGTGTAGATCCGGGTTAAAATGGGTCTCCAGCAACCCATGCTTGTCCCAAGAGGCGACAAACGGGATCGGTTTGGCTCGCTGACTTAGTTCAAGCATGTTATAATATCCCATTTGCAAAGATCGATGTTCTCAGACGTAAAGCATTGGATTGTCTGGTCCAAACGCGATTATTTACAGGTTGACGCCATATGGTTGAAATATTGATGAATGTGGTGTTAAACAACAAAGAAACATGCGTATGTATTATCACACTTACTTTGAATATTGTGGGGACCATATATCATTTGGTAAGGGACAGTTGCCTAGATCATTATTTCAAACGGCCTACCGATGATTGAGAAAAACAAGCTTCCGCGAAATTTGGATGTCGAAATCTGCTGTTTCAACCAGAGGTTGTTATTGTGATTTGATTAATCAGACCGGACTTGCGAAAGCCTCGGTAGAGTTTTAATATTTACACAGTCTGATTGATTTGTGGTCTTTAGACACTATAATGCCTTCATACTTCCAATCCGAACCGGACAATCCGCACCCAAACTGTTTTTGGCGGATCCCTACCCAAATGTTTGATACTCCGTACCCACTCGTACCTAATCAACTGGATGACTCGACTCGATTGGTGAGAGATCAGGGAAGCGAGACATTCACGTTGTTTTGTTGAAGAGAATCCTGAACAAGTCGAGCAATATGAGGCCGGGCGTTATCATGTTGAAAGGTAATGCCTGGGCCATGACGACGCAAAAATAGAATAACAGGGCCGATGATCTCGTCGCGGTAGCACTGTTCATTGAGATTTCCGTCCACCACTATCAAACGGGTCCTCTGTCTTGCTGTAATCCCACTCCATACCATAACGCTGCCGCCCCCGAACGGATCTTCTTCCATGACACAATGATTGGCGTAACGTTCACCTCGACGTCGGTACACTCGTATCCGTCCATCGCCGTGGCTGAGGTGAAAACGAGACTCGTCAGTGAATAGAACTTGTCCCCACTGCATGGCCGTCCAGCGTAGACGCTGTCTGCACCACTGTAGACGTGCTTGACGGTGGTTTCCTGTCAAAATGGGATTGCTTCTCCGGTCTTCTGGCGACAATCCCTGCACATCTGAGGCGACGACATACGGTTTGTGAAGATATTCGTCGAAGGCCAGGGATGCTTCTTGCAGTCACTGTTGCTGGCTGGAATCGATTTCGTAGGTGTGTTGTTCGAATCCAGTTGTCTTGTCGATTATTGGTTACGCATGGCCTGCCACTCCGAGGATGGTCTCTGACTGCATTCATCTGTTGCCAACGTTGCCATAAACACCAAATGGTGTTTCTGTGGACGTTAAATTGTCTTGCAACATCACGTTGACTCGATCCTGCTTCAAGCATACCATTGGCTCGCAGACGCTCATTTTCAGACATGCGTGGCATTTGGTAATGTTGAATAATTTTGTTGTTTTTCTGAGTGGTTGTTGTCAGCACGATGCTAAACAATGCATATGGAATCCCGTTAACGCACGTTTTTATACCCTTTCTAGTGTAGTGAAATGCATGGGGCTTGCATAAAAGTCAACTTTTGCATTGAATGCATGCTTTTCTGTAGCAGTTGCGTTTTTGTGATTTAATTCCATACATGTACTACAATATTGAAAACCAAACTTTACTTGTTTGAAAAATACACTAAAATAATGGTGTCACAGGAACTTTTGTTGTTGAGTATATATGAAATGAAACATTAATCGGATTAAACATGTTATCAACTGAGACTGTTGAGACTGAGACTTGTTTTATGTCTCATATAACAAGACGTGTAATTCAATCCTCGACTTTGGTGTGTGTGTTCTTGTCCCCACCCCCCGCACTACAAGACATTTTGCGTGCGCATCGCCTACCATGATAACATGTTGATTTGTTTGTTAAATTAAAATTAAAAATGGTTTTCACACGCACGCTCGCACTCACAGGTTGTTTGTACAGGTTCTCCAAATTTGGGTACGGGTCAGTAAAACGTATGAATGCTCCAAAACAGGTACGAATCTGACGACAATTTTAGGTAGGGGTAGCCATTTTCATTGGGTACGAATCTCCGTGGGTACGATCGTCTAGTGTCCGTTCGTCTAGTGTCCGTTCCAATCAATTACTGCATCAAACTGTGAACTATTATTTTCCCATTATGTTTCAGCACTGCAAGTCGTAATAGTTGCTTTTAGTTTGCTTTGCACATTCTACCTTTGTACATAATCCAGATTCTTGAAGGTGTAAAATATGGTCTAAAATATGAAATATGTCAAAGCTTTTCATTGCATTCTCAATTTGTAGTGGGGGTAGCACAGGTGGCCCAGTCGTTGCAATTTGCTGGGCAGTGTTGCACCACATGGACACGCCAGAAACCTATGTTTGTGGTTTTGAATCCCGATTCACCCCGATTATGTTTCAAGGTTTGTCAGCACCATACCCGTGCTCGTGGGTTTCACCAAAGTGGTAAACGTCTGAGACCTGCATCACCTTAGGGCTTTCCTCCCACATTAAGCTGACACACGGTGTAATAACTGAAATACTGTTAAAAGTGACGTTAAACCCAACTCACTCACTTGCTCAATCTGTAGTGAGTGAGTTTGGTTTAACACTACTTTGAACAGTATTCCAGTAATATCACCTCATGTCAGCTTAATGTTGTAGGAAAGCACAAAGTGATGCAGGCCTCAGACGTTTACCCATGTTTACCCCTTTGGTGAAACCCACCAGCACAGATATGGTGCTGACAAACCTAGAAAAAAATTCGGGATATGAACCCACAATCATAGATTCCTGGTGTACCCAAGAGAAGCAACTCTCCACAGCAAACTGCGACGCTCTAGACGACTGGGCCCCCTTCTCACACTATAAGATATAATAACCAACAACATGTCAATGTAACAAATTTTATTCAGCATCAAACAGACAATTTCCAACAAAATTAGGTACCAAATAATAGGTTCAGCCATGTGTAGAAGGAATATATTTCAGCAGTAGACTTATGAATCGCCATCAAACTACAGTAAACTACGGTTATAACAAACTCAAAGGCACAACTAATTTTAGTTCGTTATATCCATCAGTTAATCGCATTTTGACCGTCAGACATCTTTTATCAAGTCATGTGACATGTTACTCGATAAATAACAAAAGTGAGAACTGTACATGTACAGAATATATCCACTTCAATCACTGTGTTACTGTTGTTAATTGAGGGTGTAATTTGAGGACAAGATGTCAGTGCTTAGGATAAATTGCCTCCAGTTGTTTATTGACGCTTTGAACAGCCACTCTTGGCCACGGATGTTTTTATAGGCAGATTGGTGACACGTTAGCAGCTCAGCTCAGGGATTAACAGTTCGTTATACACTTAAACATTATCCTTGACAGAGAACACACGGGGGGCCACAAGGTGAGTTCGCTATATCCGTTATTTTGTTATGAGCGTGTTCGTTATGTCCATCAACTTTATATGATAAAATATATGGCAAATGGCTGGGACCCAAAGAACAGCTTGTTATATCCGTCAGTTCGTTATAAGCATGTTCGTTATAAATGTAGTTTACGGTAGTTGGATACTGGCTTACAGACCTGTTTTGAATATTGTGTAAAAGATAAAGGGATACAAGGACATTCATTATGTGAAAATGGCATCAGACTCAACCCTCCTTTTAACACAGGGAATTATTCACATTAAAAAACAAGTAGAAAAACAGATCTATTTCATTCTTCTTAATACCAGATATGAATCTCTTGAAAGATCATAAGAAAAGATAAAAAGGGACATTTTAGACAAATAAATTAGTGTTATTTTCGTAATACTTTGATGCCATTGGGGTTGTTGACCCACAAATGATAAAGCTGTTACACATGTAGGGCGGGATCAACAGAGAATTCATCAGGTAAATTGCACTTGAATGCAAAATTAATCTAAAATAAAACAAAATATGGTTCTTCAAATACATACCAACAGTCATTCATAATATCTATAAAAGCCGAACCAATATGAAGGAGGCTAACACCCCCACCCCAAATTAATGTTATTTTAAGGGGACTGAGGTCATTTTGTGAATTCAGGTTAAATTTGGGGAAAATCCTTAAAATTAAGATAAAATAAATACATTTTTACAAAGTCTGCAAAATTTGGGGCTTGCTTGTCAAGGAAAACAGAATAAATGGTCTTGTGAAGCTCAAGGTTGTATTTGAGCTAAAAAGCTAAAACTTCAGCTGAGTTTATCAGAACCAGATTATTTTATCTACAGGCCTAATTACAAAAACAAATCAAATTTCTACACCAATATGGACATAAAAAACAAGTAGGGTCAAAATCTAAACACACTCACTCAAAAAACAAAGACAAGGATAGTGAAAAAACAAGCCTAATGATATTATGGAATTGTATGAATGTAAAATAATAGTCTCTGGATAAAATATACATCATTCTTTCATTGTAAAAAAGTGTCTGCACTCTTTCACAGTAATTCAAGTCAAACAAGAATAAAACATTTCTACAAGTGTCATTTAAATGTGAAAATAATTCCATGTACAAAACTGTACAAATAACAACAAGTATCACATTTGGCATTTTGATAATACTTAAAGGCAAGTAGTTTCTATAAGTTAATGTGGGAGGAAAGCCCGAAGTGATGCAGGTCTCAGACGTTTACCACTTTGGTGAAACCCACGAGCATGGGTATGGTGCTGACAAACCTAGAAACATAATCGGGGCGAACCGGGATTCGAACCCACAATCAAAGTATAACAGATATTTGATACCTTAATGTACTTCCCCTGATAAATTCCCATGCATGTGTCCTGGGAATTGCTTCTCTCTCACATCCAGCATTTATAAAAGACACAGAACGAAGCATACACCCTTTTTAGAGAGCACCATTTTGATAGAGCAAATATGGTACGCAGTTTATAGCAATGTTAGTGCTATTGCTGCATTAAATACAGGTGTTACAATCGTCTAGTTACGGGAGTTACGATTGCTACGTCTGCCTTGAGAAATGGGGCCATGTCTGGCGGACATGAACCCACTATGAGACAGTTAACAAAAGGTTTACATACCTGGAAGTTTACCTATCTCATTAAAATCAGATCTTAGTTCTTGCTACCGCTAAACAAAGATTTGAGGACATCCCATTACGTGTCATGTCAAACAGACCTTTCGCGAACTTTGATCGACCAGTGGAATGACTAAAAAGAAGTCGTCAATAGCCAATCAGAAGGCAGTTTAATTGAGCTTTAGGGCACGAGTTTCAAACTGGTAAGTACGCTTCGAAAGATATTTGGACATATACTCGATTAAAAAACTAAAAACTGAAAAAAAGAACACTCTGGAATGGCTAATAGTTCGTATGTATACAGACATAAAGCCCATAACTGTTGTTCGGAATAACCTGGGTTTTTTTTTCCGAGATTTCATGATCAAAAATCACATTCCAACTGTCACTTTCATGATCTGATAAGCAATGCTCTGATTGGTCAGATGAAAGGTCGTTCTGACATGACAATGGGATGTCCTCAGATCTTTGTTAAGCTGTAGCGAGAACTAAGATATGATTTTAATGAGATTGGGAAGTTTACATAACTTCCACTTGACAGGAATCGAACTGGGAATTATAATGACAATGTGTCCTATAAATTATCATATGTACATTGAATCACAGCACGCAACATCTTAGTGACTAGATATATAATACAAACAAACTCATCTTGCATAAACAGTCTCATTGCTACCATCAACTATTTGGAATTTATTGGTACAAAAATAAATAACGTAAATAAAATCTTTTTACACTCTTTAAGTCATCGACTCATTTTGTTACAGAAAAATTGAAATGGTTAATGCATAAGTCACAACATGTGTGGTAAATCTGTTAAACATCATCTTTTTATAATATCTAACATCATTACACGAGGAACAATTTGACACTGACATCTAGGGGTGTCACAACTCATGGATGTACCAATGATTCAATACACGCTATCCCTAACATAAATCGGGCTGGAATAATGCTGAGTGCAGCAAAACTGTAATATTTATAGTTTTGCAATAACTCCTGTAAGCATTGCCCCACTTCTTATCTCGAGACACAATGATTGCATAATAGTATCAGTAAGAGGAAAGCTGAAACAGTCCTGCGAGTTAAACACAGAGTGATAGCAACAACCCCTTGATAGCAGGACGGTACGGAACAGGATGAATTTTACTCAAAATCGTCAAATGAGTATTGTGGCACAAGCATCGCGACATGTATCGAGGTAGGTGTATCGTTAACCCTTACTAACATCCCATGAAATTGGTAAGATTTCTGGAACCAAATAGTCAAATTCGTGGTATCTATCATGTAAAGTAACTTCTCAGATAGAAAATAATAATTTCATGTAATAATTACTCAAACAGGAGGAGTTGTTTTCAAATGAGTAACTGACTTATGACTTGGGGTTTGAAAGGTCGAAAATAATTAAATAAGAAAATTCCATTTTATTCCCCACCCCCCCAAATGTTATGTGGTAGGATGGTAAAAGAAAGATATTCAACAGGTTATAATTATAGCATTCTAAATAACTTATTCCTATTGATAGAAACAGTAAATGATTTTTTCTTTAACATTTTACTTATTTTATTTTCACATTTCAATTGATGATAGTCAACAGATTCTTAAACCAAGTATGAAATAGTCTGGCCATTACCCTGCATATATACATTCGAATAACCGTATTGCAGCTAGAACCCTGGAGACATACTGGACAGTATACGTCTCTAGTACTCCATGTTGGTTTTAAGGGGTGACTGATAGTTGGGATTAGTTGGACACAACATCTGACCGGGCTGATCGTGTCTTTGTGTCCCGATAGCTTGCATCGATACTCATGCTTTCAGCCATTTCTATATCTGGCCCAGACTCAAGTATTTACAGGCAGCATTGATATTGCTGATTGCAGCGTAAAACAACATTCACTCATCCACTTATCACAGGTATATGACACTATCAGCATCAGGTAACTATAGTAACATAACATGTAAACAATAGAAATAATCCTCCATTTGAAGTCAAATGGTAGAGTATCCTTTGCAATCTCTGGAGCTTACTGACACATCTGTAATGTAATTGCTTTGCTCTATAACAGATGTATTTTCTGCTGTTACATTATAATAAATAGGTTTCTAATACAGACATGAGAACAGCAAAACTTTTTTTGGGAGGAACATCAGCAGTCTAGGAGGGTTGGTGGGCATGCCCCCACCTAAGAAAATTAAAAAACAAGGATTTAAATAAGTGCATTTTACATTATACCGAGAGGAAAAATCCTGGATTTCCGGGAACCTGAGGAAAATTCTCATGTCCGCTAATTACTCTTACATGTCCGACAGTACAAGACCAGACAAAAAAATATCAAAACAAAATACATTTGGTCTTGGGCAATGGCTTTTGGCAAATTGGTGTGGTGGTGTGATAGCATAATACCGTCTTATAATTAGCCATGGGTGTATCAGTCCTCGATTTATTCCGTGGATAAAAACAATAAAAACTTCTGCATCATTTTTTGTAAATTCTGCAACCAAATTTTGATAATTCTGCACACAATTCTGTTTAAGCTTAAGTTTAAGTTTTCATGATTTTTGTAGTTTTGCATGTTTGACTTGTGGCAGGCATTTTTATGATAATCGTATCCAAGGCTAGAACACCTTATTGAATTGAATCTGGAGATCACTCGTGTAAACCTACAGACATGCACTTTCGGTAAACAATAATATCAAAGCCAACTTCACATCAAAATGAACTAAATATCCGATTACACTTTTAAAACCAGCTTTCGACTCACATGTTAAAGTCCTGAAGAGTAATTGATGAATTCTGCAGCACATAAATGCAAAATTCTATACGAGTTCTGCATAAAATGTGATTTTCTGCAAGATAGGCACATTTCTGCACCAAGTGGACATTTCTGCAAAATATTCTGCGACCACGGAATCATGGAATACAGCGGGGGCTGGTGTACACAGGGTGTCATAAAACATTAACATTATGATGTAAAACATATTTTATAACTAAATATCTGAATAACTTGCATTAGTTCTAAAAAAATATCTGATTTCTCTATCACATATAATTTAACAATGGAATATTGACTGAACTGAAATAGAACAAGAATGAAGAAGGATCTAATCCAACTTAAGCTAGTTCATGTCAGTGAGATTTGTTGTAAGTATAACAACAGGCCTTGTCTTACCTCTTATGTCAGAATGTTGAAATTTGATTGGTTCATATGATCTTGATAAAAGACTACGTATCCCCCTCGGAGTGAGTGAGTATGGTTTTACGCCGCTTTTAGCAATATTCCAGCAATATCACGGCGGGGGACACCAGAAATGGGCTTCACACAGTGTACACATGTCGGGAATCGAACCCGGGTCTTCGGCGTGACGAGCGAACGCTTTAACCACTAGGCTAGCCGACCGCCCCCTATCCCCCTCGGAAGGAAACAAATTTCTGAGCAGCAGAATAAATTCCTTCTACCCCGCCATGAAGAAAACAGGCTGCACATAGATTCCTGAGTGGAAGAATAAATCTCTGGCTACGAAAAAAAGCTGCATGTTTACGAGTCGATGAAAGTTACGTGACACAGCATAATTAACTTCAGCTCAATCGGACAGCCGTTTTCAACCAATTTTTAATTTGTTTTAATTCTGTTACAATGTTATTTTAAAACATGTCGGTAAGATAAGTTCATTTTTTTCCTTTGAAGCGGGATATAAGGGATTTATTCTGTCTCTTAGAAATCCACCTGCAGTCTGACTTGTTTGTGTCGGGGTATAAGGGATTTATACACGCGCTGAGAAATTAAATCCCCACCAAGGCTGGATACATAACATTTTGTCAAGATCATGTGGACAAATCAGATCACGTCATTCTGACATGGAGGTATGAGAAGTGGTTTTATGTGTCCTGCTTTGGTTTTATCCCAGTAGCCGGAGGTAATAAAAAGCAAAAATATAATCTCGTAACCTCTGACAATTATCATGTCCTAATAACCTAATGACAGCCTACCAGTTTCCTAAAATCGGTAAATCACATTATGGTCAGACTTCCCAGAAATGTGCTGCCATCTTTCACAAGACTTGCTTCAACGAAGGATGTCCCTGAGAGTGAGGCTGTCTATGTGACTGCCCTCCATCACAATATCCACTGTTCTTTGTGCCTGCTCGGACAACTGGGGGGTCCTCTTGGACCTGGTGGACAACGATGTGTTTCTTCTGTACGGGTTTGCCGGTTGGCGTTGGGAGTTTCCAGTTGTCTCCCCTTGTGGTGGATTGATACGAGGGTTATTCCCCAGGTACAAACCTTGAAATGCCTTTAACAAAAACATTTCAAACATTTCATCTTAAGTAAACTGTCAATGCCAATCTCATTAAAAACATATATTTCACTCTGATTCGATACATTTCTTGGGATTTAAGGGATAAGACATTGATCTACGTTGACAAGGAATTATGATTTGTTTGTTTGTTTGTTTGTTATTTAACGTTGCATCAGCAATAATCCAACTGTATGACAGTGGCCCAGAAATAATCAAATCTGGACCAGACGATCCAGTGATTTATACCATGAGGAACCTCCATGCTATTAACCCAGTCACCGAGTCTGACCCACCTCCATCTTCCCGATTCGCCCCGATTATGTTTCTAGGTTTGTCAGCACCATACCCGTGCTCGTGGGTTTCACTGAAGTGGTAAACGTCTGAGACCTGCCTCAATTCGGGCTTTCCTCCCACATTAAGCTGACACGCCGTGATATAACTGGAATACTGTTAAAAGCGGCGTTAAAACCCAACTCACTCCCTCACTCCATCTTCCCGAGGCAAGGGAGTTAACGGAGAATAAAAGGCTGGAATTATGGAGTTATATTTTGGCTGGAAAAATGAGTCTGCATAGTCAAATGAAAATCGTGTCACGAAATCAACATCTGGTTGGTTGGTTTGTTGTTTTACGCTGCACTCAGAAATTTTCCAGCTATTTGACGGCGGTCATGTGTAAACTCCTTTCTATGAATCATTCAATTGGAGTGAGCAAGTGAGTTGAGGTTGATGCCGCTTTCAACCAGTATTCCAGTTATAACACTGCATGTCAGCTTTAAGTGAGAAGAAAGCTTGAAGTGATGCAGGTCTCAGACGTTACCACTTTGGTGAAACCCACGAGCATGGATATGGTGCTGACAAACCTAGACACATAATCGGGATGAACAAGGATTTGAACTCATAATCACAGGCTTCTGGCATGCCCAAGGGACACAACTCTGCACAGCTACTTGTGGCACCTAAAATCACTGGTCCACCGTGCCCCCTCATTGTGTTAGAGCAAAATCAATACCTGTATGCTCCGTAGAAGGTTCTGTCGTTCTTGTGAATTGCTCCGCTCTCGACTTGATGATCTGTGTCGAATGGTAGCACCATCTGTTTGGTTCATTGTGCGATGTCGACCTCGGCCACGTCTCTCGGCAGAATCAACTACAAAAACAGACATTCAATTAAAAAAACTAAAAAATGACATGATCTTGCTCGTAAAATGAACAGAAATTTGTTCTTTGGGAATGACGTTTGTGAACTGTTGGATGGTTGGCAAAGTGGATCCACAAGGACATATAGGGCACTTGACTTATGAACAAATAATTTTATGACACTTCAACCTTATCTTGGTACAAACATCTATTGTGAGTTATTGAAAGATTTGTACAAAAGGAAACAAAAGTATTATTGCAACATTGATAAGTCAACAATGTTGAGTTCAAACAGAGGTGCCTGAAACAAACTGGGATCTTCTTGTTGTCATTGTATTCACAAGATTTTTGTATGACAAGATTTTCACTTTAGGAATTGTTTAATTTTAAATTGTTTAATTCACCAGTCATTTAAAAACAAATAATATCATTTTAGAATTACATGGAAAACATTATTTCTGTTATAATAACGATCTGTTAATGTAATGAATGGTCTATCTGCTCAAGCGTTGTAACATTTGGATTGAGACTATATCCCATATTTGGTTATCATGTGACCTCACGGGAAAAGATTTTTTTTTAAACTAAAGATTTCTTAAAAGCAAGACAGCTAATATAGTCACAAATACTAAAATATCATTGATAGCAATAGTTATTGGAATACTTTTTTCATCTGTACTTAATTATTGACCATAAAAAAATGTGATATCGATCGTCACAGAAAACAAAATGGTGGTCAATCAAGATTCAATATACGACTAGCTACTGAAAACAATAAAATCTGCAAAAATATATAGCTATTAATGAGTTTCTAAATAGGGTGGGCATGGTGGCCATGAATGAACTGGAACGGAATTCTGTGAGCACATTCTAGAGACACCATAGCTGGGGTCATTCATACAAAGTTTCATAATCCATATGCCTTGTAGCTCCAGAGGATCAGAAATGAAAATATAACAAAAAACATCATATGTTATTTCTAAAACCACATGCATACTGCATTCAAAAATCGGATCCGAAGTCTGTGAGCAGAGTTTCAAGACACTATAGCTGGTAGCTCTAAGGCCTTGTAGCTTCAGAAGAGTTATCAAAACTGCAAAGTTTGTGATGGTGTAGAACATGCCATGGCAGTACAACACACCACAATAAAAGGTCACTTGGCTTTCAGTCCGTGACCCCATGGGCTAAGCCTACCTCCTGCTCCCCTGGCGTGTGTCTGTGACCCTGTGGGTGGCTTCCGCTCCACCACCGGTGGGGCACTGTTACTCCCTGCTGCCCTCAGTACATCCCCCAGGTCAATCTGTGCAGCAGGTAGTGGCGGTGTCCCTGCCTCCCCGGCCTGCATGTAAGCGAGCTGGTGCGCGAGCTCGTTCCGATGCTGCATGGCTCGCTGCAGAAGTCGTGAGCCCGGCAACATATTCTCCATATCAAGGTGGTGGGAGGCAAGTCTGAAGGAGAAGGGAGTATTTTTTCACACTGCGGTCAGCAATATTCTATATATATCAGTGAAGGCATAAAATTTGCCATAAGCATGATAGGCCACAGTCAGCACATCTTCCCGAGGCAAGGGAGTTAACCGAATGTCCAGTTACCACCCTTGCCGAACTAGGTTGGAATTATGGAGTAATATTTTGGCTGGACTAACAAGTCTATGCATAGTCCAATCAAAATCAAGTAATGAAAACGACATTCGGTTCTTAACCTGCCGTGCAGATTTCGGTCAATTAGAGAATTTGCAAAGCATGTGTACCAACAACTTAGCGTCAACAGATATTTTCCAAATCTTTTCATGTTTTGGATTAAAGTGCTCATGTGATTTGATACACTTCTCAAAGTAAGACCTGTTTTATAACAATATAGATCTTGATTATCGATCAGATCATCTTTACTGGGCAATGCCATTTTCGTTGATGCAAATGTAAGTGATATGAGAGGTGGAATCTGATTGGTCAATAGAAGGGACATAACTCGTAATAGCCACTGGGGGTGCCATGATTGAGCCCAGAAAATCCAGCCTAGTTCGGCTAGGGTGGAAACTGGACTTTTACAGACAGTTAACTCCCTTGCCTCGGGGAGATGCAGTCAGCAACATTGTGACTATATCACTGTGGACTGTGGACTAGATAATCAAGTCTGGACCAGACAATCCAGTAATCGATGTCATGAGCATCGAACTAAGCAATTGGAATACAATGACATGCCTCAACCAAGTCAGCGAGCCTGACCACCCGATCCTGTTAGTTGCCTCCTACGTCAAGCAAAGTCGCATCTTCTGACCCAAGTGGGATGCTGAAGACCTATTCTACCCCAGATCTTCACAGGTTGGCAAATCAGTGGATGATAGCATCAGGTATTTGATTACAAGCCATCAGCCAACACATTTTACCAACCAGGTAGCTAATAATACCTTTACATATTACAATGGCTGCAGAGATAAACTTGCTTAACAATAAACAATTAATGCTTTAATTAAACAAAACAGGATTAATCACATGCTTAGATTAACTCAATCTCATTAAAATCAGATATAAGTTCTTGCTACTGCTGAGGATATCCCATTGCAGGTCACGTCAGAACATTCTTTTGCGAACTTTGACCGACCAATGAAATGACTAACAGGAAGACGACATTAGCCACTAAGAGTGCAGCTTTCTTAAGCATTGCAGCGCTAGTCTCAAATTGGCGTCTTCCATTCCAGACTATGCGTTTAAAAGTATTTTGAATCAGTCAAACAGTCCGTAACAGTAGTTTTGTGTTAAGCTTTAGAGGTTGCATAATTAGAAAACACATTCCGCTAACAATGTAACAACAATATGAATATTTCTTTTTCCTTTCTTTGATTAAAAAGTATCATTATCTATCGTGTAGTTCTCCGATTTTCGATCACGAACATTGATACTACTTAATTTCGTTATTCCAACATAATCATAAGCAACCAACCATGTCGGACTAACGGGACTTGACTGTATGCCAATGAGATGACATCAGGTAATCAGCGGTACTACGTTTTCATCACAAAGATGGTTTGCTGACACTGACATCATCTTCTACATCATTGGTCGGTATGGATCGCGGGAATGTATTCTGGGGCTAATGTAGGTTGACCGAAACGCGAGCCCTTCAAATACAGAGGATGATACAACATCAATGACAACATCAATGACAACATCAATGACAATGACAATGAACCTCACCTTTCCCCCTCAGCACCCAGCGCTACCCCTGCTAGTTCCATGCTGGATGGGGGGCGGTGGGGCATGGACATGTTTCGCACGGGGCGACGCACCATCCCCCCAGGGTCTTGTCTGCCGGCTGAGCCTTGGCTCAGAGATGCTATACCTACTCCTGGGACCTCCAGAGTTATCCCCCTTGAGGAAGTAGACTCACTAGGCAGTGAGGCATCGGATTGACGTCTGGCTCTGTATTGAACAATTTGAGTGAGTGAGAATGATTTTACAATAGTTTATGATGGTGTGGGCACACCAGAAATAGACTTTGCACAGTGTACCAATGAGGAAGTGAACAATTTGTAGATTCTATGAATGTATTTACTTTTGTATTTTGTGTTACCGTATTCGACGTAATAAGCGCCCCGCTCTAATAAGCGCCCACAGGGATATTTGCTAATATATTGGCAAGTGAACAATCCCAATAAGCACCCCTTCCGATTGATCAATGAACACAAGACTTATTTATTCGTGTATAATACGCACTCGTGTGTTATATGCATCCTTAACTATGGAAAAATATATCTGTCTTATATAAACAGTTCAGGCCGTCAGCATAAACCACGAAATTTATCTTTCAACTCTGTTCTTTCCAACAAAATAATATTCTAATAAGAGCCCCCTATTTCTAACTTTGAGAGCACCCTGGGCGCTTATTACGTCGAATTCGGTATTTGCTGTAGCTTTTAATCACATTTTCGTGGTAATGTTGGTCATATCTTAATATGACCTCCATGGTCTATGGAGACCAGGGTTAGACTAGTTACCCCACAGCACGTCGTAAGAGACGACTAAATGTATCAGATACAGGGCTGGGACAGGTCCAAATTTAGTACCCATGTATCCACTCCCCTATTACCCGACCCTACCCCGATACCCACTGTAGGTCTCAAAGATTGGGTACAAAATGTCCAATTGGGAATAGATTGACTGGAGTCCTGGTATAAAGTTTTTAGATACATGTACAAACTGATCTGGTCATGCATACACAGAAGCTTCACCTTTATTCAAACATATAAAAGTAAGAATAAAAACAGTGCCTTGTAGTGAGACCATAAAGTTCGAGATAATTTTGGTCATTAAACAATATCTCCTGTGACTAACCATGGGTCCGGGTAGTCCTGTGGGTACCCAGTTCCTTCTCAGTACCCACCCGACCTGAGTACCCGAGTTCTCTGTTAGCAGCAAGCTTCAAGGACCCCAGCATCCATCACATGTTACTCTTTAGCATTCAGTTTCCAACAATATAACTGTCTCTTAGACACAAGAGTGTTACTCACTGCAGGGTCCGTGGCGCTCCGATCTGCTCCGCGAATCCTGTGACTGGGCTCCAGACCTGCAGGCCATCGGCGGGACACGTTGGCCGGGAGTGGAGTAGCCAGTTGTCAATGCAGTCTTTGTGAAACTAGGACACAGAGAACTCGATGAACATCTGTGCCAAAAACCTTTGAGTCCACTAGCCGACCTTCATTTACAACATTATCAGCAGACTTATATTTGCAGAGCTTACTAGGCCAAAAGATATTTTACTAGACTTGGCTTTCGGACTAGTGGGTCATGTCTGATCTAGTTGTTGGTAGTGGGACAATACACTGATGCATCGGTGGATTGCCGGTTTTTTATTTCTCGATATAAGTATTGATCACAATTGCACACTAAGTAAAAAGTATCGATTCTTACCTTAAATGTATTCTTTAATAAATCTTACACCAAACACTAATTTCTAGTGAAAATGAGCAATGAAAACATAAATATTTTCATACATTGTGCCATACTTGACAGCGTCAGAAATTGGCACTAGTCCTATAGTCCTTGCCAAACTGCCCAGTGGTAAAGGTATCATAAGGACTAGTAGAAATTTGCCCTTTTTAAGGGTTTTGCTATTTGTTATCAATATAAGGACTAGTGGACGAAAACTGTTAGTTTCTAACCCTGCTTGACACTGCCAACTATAAATCATTAGTGTGCCAGATATTTGGCCATCCTGTCTATGAAACAGATGGCTTACGCATCACAGATAAGAGCACATGCAAGTAATGTGATACGTATCGGATCGTTAGCAAGGTATCATGATACGTATGGGATCGCACTGTTGGTGTATCGTCCAAGCCCTACTAGTTATCTTCATTAGAGTGCAAGCAGATATTGTTTGAGTTGGATGTGTACAAAAGTACATGTGATTCTTCTCAAATTGGTGTCCTTTTTAGCGATTATTCCCAAGAGTAAGCCCGTGTTGTATATAATCTTCAAGATTATTAATCATGTCAATAACCGTATTAAAAAAATATTTACAATTTTTTGAAAAAAATTGAAAGATAAATCTTTCTGTATGAGAGAGCTTACCTTATGTTTGCAGGGAAGTTTGCGCACATGTTGTCCCACCACGAAGGAGCGGAGACACATGCGACACTGTGAGCCGGGAGCCAGGAGCTGACTGCGTTCTCGGACCCGCTCCAGTGGGAGCATGTTGACCACCTCCTCCGGGATGTCGCTCGTCATGCTGGTGTGCTGCGTGCTGCGATAACATGTATACAACTTGAAGACATACCTCTCTGACACTCAATGAACAGTCTGAATACAACAAAGCCAAAGCCACCTTGAGAATATCTTAGCATTATAGTCAGTGAGTTTGGTTTAACACCGCTTTCAGCAGTATTCCAGTTATATCTTGGCATGACTGCTTGATATGGGTAGGTGATGACATGAAGTCTTTGACATTTACCACTTTGATGAAACTCATGAGCATGGTGCTGACAAACCTGGAAACATTACTGAGGTGAACCGGTGAATCAAACCCATAATCAAAGGTTCCTGGTGTGCCGAAGGGACGCAACTCTGCACAGTGAATTTCAGCACCTTAGACGACTGAGCCACGTGTGCCCCCTCTTCGTATTATTATCAAATACTGGTCGCACAGTAGGATATATATGTAAATCACCAGTTCAGATTTCATATTTTGGGGTATAATTTGAATGGCTGCCCGATGACTTTCCTGATCACTGATTGGTCGATTAACATAAGAGTTAGCAGAAGGTATAAATGTTCAAATCTCATCCTGGAGATATCATTTTAAAGAATTTCAGTTATCAAGACGAAAGTTGGAATGGAAAGCAAGGACAGCAGATTCTGGTACAGCAAAGGGGCACAACTGTTAACAACAAGTTAGGGGTGCTACTCAAACAGCGAGTTGTGACAATTAATGGGCTGCTGGATCAATAAGAAAGTGGACCATGTTATTGCCATCATATATATACTGACCTGTCTAGCTGCAGCAGGAGGTCGTAGTCGGAGGCGGACAGCTCTCTGTTCATCATGTCTGTGGCCACTGCCCGGGGGACCGATGCACCAAACATACGCTCGGCTGGACGCCATCGCTGGTTTCTCTTCTGCAACAAATGAGACATCAAACTAAGTTTAATAGTGAGTGAGTGAGTTAACGCCGCTTTTAACAGTATTCCAGTTATATCACGGCGTGTCAGCTTAATGTGGGAGGAAAGCCCGAAGTGATGCAGGTCTCAGATGTTTACCACTTCGGTGAAACCCATGAGCACGGGTATGGTGCTGACAAACCTAGAAACATAATCAGGGCGAACTGGGATTCGAACCCACAATCATAGGTTTCTGGCGTGTCCAAGGGACGCAACTCTGCACAGCGAATTGCGTCGCCTGAGACGACTGGGCCACCCGTGCCCCCCTAAGTTTAATATCATTTGTCATTTTACAGTTGATTATAAAAGTGGCCATTTTAAACAAGAGCTGGGATGGGTCCAAATTTATTACCCGGGTACCCAAACCCCTATTACCTGACCTTGCCCTTGTACCCGCTGTGGGTCTCAAGATTTGGGTACAAAATATCTGATTGGGAATTGTTTTACTGGAGCCAGGCAAAAACTATTTAGATACACGTATAGAACAATCTAATCATGCATAGTCTGAAGTTGACTGAAGATTTATATTTTCTCAAACTTATGAAAGTCAGAAGAAATGTGTGCATAGTCAGAAGGAAATGCAAACATTAATGACTTGTAGCGTAACCATCGAGTTTTATTGTTATTGTGGTTATTGTTACTACAAACCCTATTTTCCACCCCAGAACACAATTATACAGCCCTTTCGTACACACATTTGGGTGAGACAGCAATGTTAAACAACTGGTATCAAACATAAGTGTGAGACTGAATCCTAGTCATTGATTGGTTACTCCATGGTGATGACCTAAGGTCGGGATTATGATGGACTACTTTCCTGATTGTAATTCATTGGTAAGTTTTCTGGCTTCAGTCAAATTCACCTAAGCTTTCATTCGTTAGATACGTTTTGAACAACTTGTAAGGTAAATGGTATCTGACAGACCCCCGCGTAGTAATCTCTATGTATGTAATTGGTTGGACCGGACAAGCCAGTGGTCAAATCTATTGATCAGTATTTGAGAACACAATAAGCCAGGTCGCACATTGTAATCTGATTGCTATCTTTGTTGCCTCTTACTCTAAGTTTGTTTGTTGTTGTTTAACATCACATTCAGCAATATTCCAGCTACATGACGCCGATCTGTAAATAATTGAGTCTGGACCAGACAATACAGTGATTGACATCATCAGCATCTAGCCATGCATTTGGGATACAATGACATGCATCAACCAAGTCAGCGAGCCTGACCACCCGATCCCATTACCGGTAGTTGCCTCTTACGACAGGCATAGTCGCCTTTTTGGGCAAGCATGGGTTGCTGAAGACATATTCGAACCCGAATCTTTACAAGTTAAATATACCATATGCTTCCAGTGATTTAGGACATGTTGATGTTGGTTTTGAACTATTGAAAGGACATTCAGATTCTACTATACCAATACTAAATCTTAAATCATCTTTCAAACATTTTGGATGACAATCAGTCCGAGTCAGAGTCCCCCGATCTGAATCAGTCCTTGCATTACATACTAGTCTCGTCATATACAATCATCCTTCATGGCACATAGATGGCTTGAACAATTCATATTAAAGAATACTTACATGTCTGTATTCAAAGGAATGCTGTGTGTGTGTCGGAGTGTTGAAGCAGGACTGACATAGATAATACTCGGTACAATGTGTGCACCTGTAGATTGAAAATAGGAAAATTCAATATCAATCGAGTCAATACCTGTCAATTTCATAATGTTTGATTTGGTATGTTTGTTGTTTAACACTGCACTCAGCAACATTCCAGCCATATGACGGCGGTCTGTAAATAATCGAGTCTGGACAAGATAATCCAGAGCCTACCATGAGCATCTATCTAGGTAATTGGTGAGAGGTGAGGTGAAATGGGGTTTAACGTCGCGTCCAAGATTATTGCACTTATATAGCGACGTGCATGTACGTGTGTGTGTGTGTGTGGCTGCTTGTACTAGTCCGGACTGATGCCGATTTATAGTGCTAGCTCACTGAGATACCATGCCGCAGTTTAACATGAATACCCCACTCAGACACAGTATACTGACTCCGAGCCGACCAGTCCTTGTTTTAACCCCTTTATGCCGAGCGCCAGACAGGGTAACAACAAGTACCATCTTTTAACGTCTTTTGTTATGACGCGTCCGGGGATCGAACCCCGAACCTTCCGCTCTCCGGGCGGACGCTCTACCTCTCGACCACGGAGGCGGTCCTAGGTAATTGGGATACGATGACATTCATCAACCAAGTGTGCGAGCCTGACAACATGGTCCTGTTAGTCATCTCTTACGACAAACAGTCGCCTTTTACAGCAAGCATGGGTTGCTGAAGACCTATTCTAACCCGGTTCCAATCAATTCAATACCTGTGATTTTCATTATGCAACTATGCACATAAATACCAAATAATAAAGACACAAAAGCTGCAAATTAAACTGACAACATGATCTCAAGATAATAATATACAGCATCCCACGACATGTACAAGGTCCTCCTTGTCAGTACAGGAGGGCAGGCTCGATTTAAGGAACTGGATTTACCTTGCATCATGTGCATGTTGACATGAAAAGTTGCACCAAAGAAAACCAGGTCACACCCTGGTCTCATGAAAATACCAAAGTTGAAACAGGCTAGTCTGCTGCCAGTGTCACATAAATTAATGAGGTGAGGTGAGGTGAAATTGGGTTTAACGTTGCGTCCAAGATTATTGCACTTATATAGCGACTTGCATGCACGTGTGTGTGTGGCTGCTTGTACTAGTCCGGACTGATGCCGATTTATAGTGCTAGCACACTAAGATACCATGCCGCAGTTTAACATGAATACCCCACTCAGACACAGTATACTGACTCCGAACTGATCACTCCTTGTTTTAGCCCCTTAATGCCGAGCGCCAGGCAGGGTAACAACAAGTACCATCTTTTAATGTCTTTTGGTATGACGCGGCCGGGGATTGAACAACTGACCTTCCGCTCTCCGGATGGACGCTCTACCACTAGACCACGGAGGCGGTCCCATAAATTAATGACACATTGCTGTAAAATGTAATCTTGATTTACCCCCAGGTTGATGACGTCAAGCCAAAGAAAGTATGACAAATTACACATACAGTATTCGACGCAATAAGCGCCTAGGGCGCTCTCAAAATTACAAATAGGGGCTCTTATTAGAATATAATTTTGGTGAAAGAGTTGCAAGATCCTAAATTTCATGGTTTATGCTGACAGCCTAAAATGATACAAAAGAAAAGTATGTGCATACATGACAGATATATTTTTCAAGAATTTAATTGACCGTAATTTAGGATGCATATAACACAAGAGTGCGTATTATACATGAATAAATAAGTCTTGTGTACATTGATCAATCGGAAGGTGCTAATTGGGATTGTTCACTAGCCAATATAACAGCAAATATCGCCGTGGGTGCTTATTAGAGCGGGGCGCTTATTATGTCGAATACGGTAACACAGGGATTAGTTTTCTAGTAAGGTAAATAAACAATAGAGTTACTGAGTGTGTTCAAAGATTGATTTTGTGTGCGGACAAGGTTAGTCACAAATCTTTTGACATGCACTTGGTGCATGTAGACATAAATATATATATAGATGGCATTTTTCAATAATAGGTAGAACAGATGCATGTTATCTGGCTAGAGGACGAGAGGACCCTCTCCTGTATCTCACCTGTAGCACTTGCCCTCAATGGGAGCAATATGGCAGCTCCGGCAGCAGGTTCCAATATGTCTGTCCATCCTCCCTGCCGCCGCCTGCTTGTCTGAGGCATTCCGCATCTCCAGCTTCAGGAGGTTGAAGGGTCCGAAGTCCTCCCGACACATGGGGCACTTAATGTTCTTGTCCCCAACACCCTGCTGATGCTCGGCCCAGATCTTCATACACTTGATGTGGACACTGTTCCCGCAGCCGAATCTGCAGAATAACGAGTGAGTGAGTGAGTGTTTATGATGCTCTTAGAAACATTCCAGAAATATCATAGCAGGGCACACCAGATATGAGCTTCACACAGTGTAGGGATTCGAACCCGGGCTTTAATGCTTTAACCAATAGGCTACCCCGCCCCTGCAGAATAACGATAGAGATGATGAATAAACGGCTAGAAGGTCAAACTTGGCTTACACTCACTTGACATTTATGTACACAACACCAACAGCAAGTAGTTGGGTGGAATCTGGATGAATCTCATTGAAATCAGATCTTAGTTCTCGCTGCCACTAAACAAAAATCTGAGGACATCCCATTATGGGTCGCGTCAGACCGACCTTTCGCGAACTCTGACCGACCAATGGAATTACTGACAAGAAGTCGACATAAGCCAATCAGAAGGCAGCTTAATTTCAAATAGGCCAACATATTTTGACAAATTCTTGCTTAAAAGTTTGAAACCTGAACAAAAAAACATCATCGAATGGCTAATATATGGTCTAGATTGATTAGATTCAGTTGTTAAGCCCATAACTATCGTTCAGAATATCCATTTTAAAGTTTTCGAGGCTGCATGATTAGAGATCACATTCCGACTGTCATTTTCATGATCTGGTAAGCGACGCTCTGATTGGTCGGATGAAAGGTCGTTCTGACGTGACCCCTAATGGGATGTCCTCAGATCTTTGTTTAGCGGTAGAGAGAACTAAGATCTGATTTTAATGTGACTGAATCTGGATGAATCCAGAACTCCAAACTATGTGCCCTTGGTAGGTAAATTTGGAAAAAACATGTTATTTTATTTTAAATAGGTATTTTAAAAAGCCTTTGTCCTCTTATTTCTGTTTGCAATATATCATGTGTATTTCTCAATATGGTATGGAAGTATTATAGGAACTGTTATCATTTAAATACAATTCAACTCGGCAAAGCCAAAGGTTACTATCGAAAAGAGATATCAGAACAAACTTAGTTTGAACTTTGATATACACTGAAAATGTTACAGGACTGAGGCACTTAATACAGTGACGATTGGAATAGCATGTAGAATAACCTGTTAAGATTTATTTGCAGTAGGTGACTGGGCATCTTCCCGAGGCCAGGGAGTTAACTGACTATCCAATTTCCACCCTTGCCTAACTAGGCTGGAATTCTGGAGTTACACTTTGACTGGACTAATGAGTCAATTCATAGTCCAATGAAAATCACGTAACAAACTGGACATCCGGTTTGTAAACAACATTGACTTCAACTTGCAGATTTCGTTCAACTGCAGGATTTGCAAAAGATGTGTACTGTCAACTGGACGTCGACAGATGTTTTCCAAATCTTTTCATGTTTTTAATCAAGGTGCTCAAGCAATTTGTTGTCCTTCGTGGGGTAAAACCTGTCATATTACAATAGGGAACTTGATTATCGATCATATGTCCGAACTGTGTTGGGTGAAGCAAATGCAAATGATATGAGAGGTGGAATCGGATTGGTCAATAGGGGGGACATAGTAATAGCCACCTGTGACCCAGTGATCAAACCATGAAATTCCAGCCTAGGTCCGCAAGGGTGGAAAGTGGACTTTCATAGTCAGTTAACCCCCTTGCCACAGAAAGATGGTGACTGGGAGATGTTTATCAAGAAGTTCCTCCGGAGGAGACTTACTTGCAGTAGGTGACTGGGAGATGTTTATCAAGAAGTTCCTCCGGAGAAGACTTACTTGCAGTAGGTGACTGGGAGATGTTTATCCAGTAGTTCCTCCGGAGAAGACTTACTTGCAGTAGGTGACTGGGAGACGTTTATCAAGAAGTTCCTCCGGAGAAGACTTACTTGCAGTAGGTGACTGGGAGACGTTTATCAAGTAGTTCCTCCTGGCATATAGGACACACGTCCTCCTTGTCGATGTCTCTCTGCTGCACTGCGGTCCTCCCATCAGCATCCGCTGTTGCGTTTCTAGACATTGGCTTCTTGGCCTGGTTACGTCGAGGGGACATCTGTCCTCGCAGTATCTCGTTGATTTCTCTCTCCACAAGCCCCAGCTGCCAGGTGACTGAGGAGATTTACCGTATTTTCTTGAGTATAGTGCGCACTTTTTTTCGAAAAAACACAGCTGTGTAGAAGGGGGTGCGCATTATACACGAATTATGAGTTTGGATGTTTTTTCCCCCCATGGAAAGACATTACCGTGAGCACGAAACACCGGAAATACCATGTCAACAAATCCATACTGAAGTACGCAAAATACTTATGTAATTACACTGTCTGGCTATAAAAAGTGTTCTTTGTATATCTGGACTTATGTTTGTAACTTATTTCATTGATTTTATTCAAAATTCCTTATAATATTGTTTTTATTAATTTCGGCGAAATCGTGTGTGAAGCGATCGGAAGATCGCACAACTCACCGTTATTAACAGCAACCACGGTCAGAATACCGCTATTGACGCCTTGAAACAAACTTTAGTTGACAGAGAATGGATACATATATCATAAATGACATACTTTGACTCGTTAAAAGTCATATTTGTTTTTGTTTGACGATTCTATGTCAACATGAAATTCTGGCGATCACGTGATCACGTGCGCGTGAGCCTTGACGGTGACTGGTCAGACATGTTCCATGTAAAAAATAATACCCGGGAATAGCGATCAGCTGCTTCGCTTAGGGTTATTATTATTTTAAATATATTTAGTAAAGGTTGCATATAATTAAGAAAATAATGGAATATATTATTCCTGATAAATAAAATAGTTTCAGATACAATTGTTGCCGATCCTTGCATTAAAAATCTTATAAAGTTATATCATTGGGTGTGTCTTGACCGAATCACCGGTCGATTCCAAGAAAACGTGTGTACAGCTGATTGCTGTTTCCAGCTTAGTTTACGAGAAAATACGCAAGGTAATCTTAATCCCTAAATATAAAACAATGCCTAGCAGAACAATAAATACTATTTAAACGGTAAATAAACATGTCTGGTGATTGTTTATCTCAAATTTCGAATTTGTACTGACGAAGTTTCTCAGCACCCGTTCGTTTGCCGGACTTCGCTGAAAGGGTACGGTGTAAAAAAATTCTGCGCATAATATTCAAAGTTCTTTTTTTCCAAAATATTGAACCTGCTAGAGGGGGGTGCGCATTATACATGGGTGCGCACTATACTCAAGAAAATACGGTAAACATGAGACAGGGTTAGCAGGGGTAGATTCAGATTGTTGTTTGTTTGTTTGTGTTAAACGCCGCACTCAGCAATATTCCAGCTATATGACAGCAATCTGTAAATAATCGAGTCTGGACTAGACAATCCAGTCATTGACATCATGAGCATCGATCCATGCAATTAGGATCAATGACATACATCAACCAAGTCAGCGAGCCTGACCTGCCGATCCCATTAGTCGCCTCTTATGACAAGCATAGTCGCCTTTTACGACAAGCATAGGTTGCTGAAGACCTATTCTATCCCGGATCTTCACCGGTCAAGACCACTTTGAACATTAATTCAGTTATATCACTGCATGTCAGCCTGATACGGAGGAAAAGCCTGGAAGGATGCAGGTCTCAGATGTTCACGAATTCAGTGAAACCCACAAGCATGAATACAGTGCTGACAAACCCAGAAATAGAATCAAGGAGAAACAGGATTCAAACCATGATCATAGGTTTCTGGCACACCAAAGGGATGCAACTCTGAACAGCAAAATGCGACTAACATTGCAATCAGCAAGTACCTGGATTCTCCTTCGGGACCCTGAACTTCTTGAGCAGCAGCCATGATATATGTTTACAAAGATCCTTCTCCTTCCTGAACACAGGACACGTACAGCTGTGGGGGTCTCCGAGGAACACCTGCAGGAGAGAGTGGCATCAGTGGTGCCATCCAAACATGTATAGGATACATGTCAAAGTGAGATTGACCAATCAGAGAGCAGAACTACCAACCCCATATGAGCCTGTATATCGTCAGTAAAAATCCAACATGGTTGATACTGACCTAATATTTCACATGAGATTTCTGGTACAGAAATTTGTTATTCGACACTGTTTTGTGTTTTAATATCATTAATTGTCTTGTGAAAAGACATTAATTGTTAAAGAAACCACGTTCGTTACTTTATTAATAAAAATTATAGAGAAAAAAAGCTTACAACGGAGGTCACTGAGTCAAAAACAGCAACGTCATAGAACATAATATAGGATGACGTCACAAAGAAGAAACGTGACGCCACATAGCAATAGAATAGCAATAGAGATCTTCCATAAAGTTCACATTAACATTTATGTTTACATTAAAGCGTTGTATCGGAAACATGTACTGGTCCTGTCGTTTATGCCGGTTGAAAGTGTCAAGTTTTCATTTTGACATGACATGTGCGATATAGATACCAAATAGTGTAAACTTTTCAGCATAATAAATTTGTTATGGTGTCTTTAATTGCCGTATGCGGTGTCATATTAGGCTATCAGAAAAATATTGGGCGAGGCCCGATGCCTTGCCCAATATTATTCTGCTAACCTAATATGACATCGTATATGGCAACTAAAGACACCATAACTAATAATATCAACCTTATCAAAGCAGACCTTGCTCTGCTTTTATTCAGCATGTTGACTTAGATAAATGTGCTTGGTCACATCTTCATTCAAACCAATAAAGGTCAGAAGGAATGGGTGCATAGTCAGAAAGAAATGCGAACATTAGTGACTTGTAGTGTAACCATAGAGTTCTGGATCATTTTTGCCATGATTAACCATGTGACTAACCACAGGCCTGGGTAGTCCTGTGGGTACCCGGGTCCTATTCAGGACCAACCCGACCTGAGTACCCAAGTTACCCGTCCAAGCCCTAGTGGTGATATTTTTTCATTGGAAGATAACACTTTATACTCATGATACTAGACTTGCATATTATTCGAAGTGTAAAATGATCTCCATCCTTGCCTCCTGTGGTCTGACTTCTAGGGGGGATGCAAATAGTGTTTGTTGGTCAGTGAGTCGACTTGATATGGGGACTAGGGGTGCAGTGGTGCTATGATGAATGATTTGATTTAATTAACAGAACAGAATAAGGAAATCTCATTAAAATCAGACCTCAGTTCTCGCTACCGCTAAACAAAGATCTGAGGACATCCCATTAGACATGTTAGAGCATCGCTTGCTAGATTATGAAAGTGACAGTCGGAATGTGATTTCTAATCATGCAACCTCAAAAACTTTAACTCCGAACTATAGTTACGGGTTTAACGACTGAATCCATACAATCTATACCATCTATTAGCCATTCCAGAATGTTCTTTTGTTCAGGTTTCAAATTTGTAATCGAGAATTGCCAAAATATGTTTCGAAGCGTGGTCACCAATTTGAAAATAGAGCCGTATAGCACGAGAAAGCTGCCTTCTGACTGGTCATTCCATTGGTCAGTCAAAGTTCGTAATGGGATGTCCTCAGATCTTTGTTTAGCTGTAGCGAGAACTAAGAGTGATTTTACACACTCATGTGTTATATGCATCCTTTATTATGGGCAATTAAATCCTGGAAAAATATATCTGTCGTATATAAACATTTCAGGCTGTCAGCATAAACCACAAAATTTACGATCTTTCAACTGTTTTTTTTCTTCACCAAAATATTATTTTAATAAGAGACCCCTATTTCTAATTTTGAGAGCGCCCTGGGCGCTTATAACGTCAAATACAGTAGGTTGCACTTTGAACAAAATATCTTCATATACACACAATGTACCTTGAAGTTCTTGCTTTCTCCTTCCTCTTTTAATAGAAATCCTGTAGGTCCTGTCTCTCGTAAGATGTAGATAGTCGCATTTTGAGCTTCGGCCTGGTGCCAGCAACAGGCATCGGTCACCGTCCGGCGCCATGGTACACTTCGTGACATCCTGAAATACTAGCCTCCGTCTCATCTGCAATCACAGAATTGAAAAAACTAGCACAATCTCTAAACATACTTCAGAGGGAGGGTGTTGCCTGTAGGGTTAAAACAGCTCTGTGATCAGTATTTCCATTACATCAGAGTCGGGAGCTTTAATCACTTGTCCGAAGCCGGAGTCCAGTAAAGTTCTGTTTGGTCTAGTAAGCTCAGCTAATAATAGTACTTAAAATAACACTAACTTCTACTGAAAACAAAAAGTCAGGTTTGGGCTAGTAGTCTTAAAAGATTTTAGCACAGACTCATATCATGGCTTCTGACTGTCAGCTTTATCACATAAATCTACAAGGAAAATTAAAACCAACATTTGCCTAAAGTGATGCAGAATGCATATGTCCTTATGAATAAAAGGTCTTTGAAATGTTACTAGGAAAAGTAAAGTTGTCATATTCTCATAATAATTCATGAACAGAATATCACAGTTCTATGAAGCTTAACCACATAAACATTTCCTCTAATTGAGGTAAACAGGAGTGGACATTGTGTTTGCCGAAAAATTGCCGAGTACCCTATTTTTAAACGAACAGCCATATTGAAAGTGATTTTGTCGTGTTATAACAAGAAGTGTGACGTCATCAAGGCCGCCGCCTTGAGTGTGCACCCGTTTAGCCTGTCAACATTGGGTTCATGTGAAAAACTGTACACCTGTCAGAACATTCTGTGGTCATTCAGAAATTTGGTATCTGTGTCATGATTAACAGGAAGAGTCAAATAGTGTGAACTTTAGGTTGTGACTATGTTTCAAACTTTCAATTACTTTTTGAGTTTTAATGCCATTCCCCAAGAAATATGTTGAGAACTCATGTCTGTTCATTCAGGGAAACCCCGCTGAAGTACCAAGCCAATCAAGTGTATTCCAAAAGAGGTGACGTTACTAGACTACACCGGAAGATTTCAGACGAGGCAATGGAGGTCATGTTTTAACGAGGAATTTTGGGGGGGAATGTAGCTGAATTCTATTTTTGTAGACATCACCTACTGGGATGAAGCAGAATTCGACTTTTGATTCGCTCATCCCTTGAAATATCAGCAATGCCATCAAATGCTGTTCGAAAATAGGGTACTTCAGGATAAAAATTGATTATGTTACAACCCCATTGTCATTACTGGCGATTTCTTTTCCTATGGGGTAAATGTGTTCCCCGAAAACAAATGTTGTTTCAAAGTGACAAGTTTTTTCATGTAAAATGTCAGGGTAACAGGACAATAAAAAAAATGCACTAATCTCCAAAAATCGGATATGTTTCCCAAATGAAATGTAGCAAAATTAGTTGTTATACGCAGATTGGTGTTGGGGGCGTTCTCCCACAGGAACTTGATGATAGCGTGTATAACATAATATATTCGTATAGAAAAGAATCACACCCCTCTATATACATAGAGTCTCTATATGTATATAGAGGGGTGTGATTTTTTTTCTATACGAATATATTATGTTATGTATACACGCTATCATCGAGTTCATGTGCGTTCTCCCTGCCTTGTCGAACCGCTGATTAGTAAACAAAGAACGAACGAAAGATCGACACATCTAAATCGGAAGATTCTAGTGTTTGCTGAAACATAACACATTGTAGTCCTATTGCTGTACACTTACCTATAGGCTAGATTCTAGGGCGACACACTCGAAACTTTCGTCATAGTTTCACACACAATTTTACCCGTTTGAAGACTTAAAAAATTAAGGTTATGAAAAATATTGCAAACGTATCATAACGGTTTCATACGTTTGTCGAGTCATCGTGTTACAAAGCAAAATAGAAAATTACACGCCAGGCCTTTCAAAGCAATTCCTATCCTTTTTGACTTGCGGTGTTATGATCGCCGCCATGTTGTTTAGAAGTCTCCAAGTACCTTTGACCTTAGAGTTAACTCCCTTGTTGAACATTCGGTGAATCTCGGAAAGATTCGGAATCGTGCAATTTCGGAATGGCAATAATCTTGCTCACGGTCAGATCCGGAAACCAGTTATGCTGTTTCTTCTTCAAAATACATAAACTGGCCAATCCTGAAACACGCAATATTTGCTTCATTGAAATGAGGAGTAGAACATATCATTTTCAGGGCTTCCATAAGTCCAGCGAAGATTATATTTTGGGAGGGGAAAACCTGAAAACAATTTCTCTTGACATTTATATCTGAAACAACGACCCCACCCCAATTCCAACAACCCAACTCGGATATTTCTACTGTTGTAGGTAATCATAATCGAACAGCTGTTTTCTATAAATTTTAAATTTGTTTTAATTCTTATATAGTATATGAATCATAGTTACTTTTCCCCGTTTGTATATATGGTTAGAATTACATATGAAAACACAAGATTTTTATTAAAAGACACATTGAATAAATACATACGCCATATCAACTTACCTTGGCTAGTTCAGCTTGCCTCGGAACGACCTTCATGTTAACCTCAGTGAAGGTTGTTATGACAACGAGGACGTCAACCTTAAAATGGTCTAAGGTTAAAATCTTACGCCTTACGAATATACGTCCTGTCCGAGCGCACAGGGGCTTGTAACGCAAAAATAGCAGCTACAAGATATTTGGTCACACCCAGTATCAGTATACTATATAAAAAGGACATTTATATAGTATACTGACACTAGTTGTGCCCATATATCTTGTAGCTGCGATTGTTTTGCGTTACAAGCCCCGTGTCCGAGCGTACGTCAGTGTTTCTAGTTATCGAACATTACTATAGCATGTGTACCGAATCTATACTGCTACCATTCTTTTGTTGAACATTGTTATGAAACGCGATGAAACATAGTGACATGAAATGTCTTCTTAATAATCTATAAAACCCAATCACTAATATGTTTAAACATATATACTTCAAGGTTGACAAAGGTTTGTTTGGTCACTATTCAGTGTATGCGACAGTGTCTCCGACTCCATGAAGTCGGAAACTACATGTGGTAAGTGAGTGAGTGAGTGAGTTGGGTTTGACGCCGCTTTTAACAGTATTCCAGTTATATCGCGGCGTGTCAGCTTAATGTGTGTGGAAAGCCCAAAGTGATGCAGGTCTCAGACGTTTACCACTTCGGTGAAACCCACGAGCACGGGTATGGTGCTGACAAACCTAGAAACATAATCGGGGCGAACAGGGATTGGAACCCACAATCATAGGTTTCAGGCGTGGCAAAGGGACGCAACTCTGCACAGTGAATCGCGGCGCCTTAGACGACTGGGCCACCCGTGCCCCCTGTGGTAACAAGATGCTCCTGGAGATCGTATTGATCCTGTTAGTGTCTTGTAACTGCTTTTGCACAACCATGTACTGAGTCCTTCAGTTTTTTTATCAGAGACCTAATACATATCTAATGGCCACGGCAATGATATCTCCACACCGGCGGATTGCGTCGCAACTTGACTTGACCTGGACCTGTTCATCTGTCTTCTGCCACTCGGTTACCGGACACTGTCATCTGTACAGAGGAGTGAGTGAATTGAGTGTAACGCCGCTTTTAACAGTATTACAGTTAATGTTGGAGGAAAGCCCGAAGTGATGCAGGTCTCAGGCGTTTACCACTTCTGTGAAACCACCAAGCACGGGTATGGTACTGACAAACCTAGAAACAAAAAATCAGGGCGAACCGGGATTCGAACCCACAATCATAGGTTTCTGGCGTGCCCAAGGGACGCAACTCTGCACAGCGAATCGCGGCACCTAAGACGACTAGGCCACCCGTGTCTCTCTCACTCTCTCCTCCCCCCCCCCCGCTCTATCTTAGCTTTATCCCATAAACACGAATCTAACTGGACCGGTTTCAATTTTCCCGGTATGTTCACTGCAAGAATATTATTTGTTTTCAAGTTTCGTGAGTTTCGCCACTTTTATTAATATTTCGGTTAGTTTGGCCCGTATTAGTTGAGGTGAAGAGTTGACTTACCTTTGCCTATGTTTGTGACGGATGCCACTGATGGATCCGACTACGCTCACGTTTTCGCGAACCTTGGTATCATCACTATTTGATAGTAGATCATAAAATCATGTCATGATATAGTCCATCTTCCCGAGGCAAGTGAGTTAACTGACTATAAAAGTCCAGTTTCCACCTTTAGAGTCAGTTAACTCTCTTGCCTCGGGAAGATGGATATAGTCGAAATCTCACATATTTCTATATTTGTCGTAAGTGGCGACTAACGGGATCGGGTGGTCAGGCTTGCTGACTTGGTTGATGCATGTAATCGTATCCCCATTGCGTAGATCGATGCTCATGATGTCAATCAATGGATTGGCTGGTCCAGACGCGACTAGCTAAAGACCGCCGTCATATAGCTGTAATATTGCTGAGTCGGACGTTAGGAAGGTTTCCAACAGCTTCTGCTGGTCGTACAAGCCGGCTAAATGAATCGGGTTATCAGGCTCGGCGACCTGGTTGATTGCATGTCATCGTAACCCCACAGCGTGGGACGATGCTCACTACATCAATCACTGGTTTGCCTGATCCAGACTTGGTTGTTTACAAGCCGTCGTCATAAAGCTGTACTAATGCAGAATTTGCATCTTGGAACTAGACTAGAACAAGGGTTATGTGTCTCCTGGACATGGCAAAGGAGGCTGAACAAAATCTCATCACACACAGACCCGTGAAGATTCCGGGGTAGAATAGGTCTTCAGCAACCCATGCTTGCCGTAAAAGGTGACTAGTAGATGCTTGTCGTAAAAGGCGACTAACGGGATCGGGTGGTCAGGCTCGCTGACTTGGTTGATGCATGTCATCGATCCCAATTGCGTGGATCGATGCTCATGATATTAATCACTGGATTGTCTGGTCCAGACTAGATTATTTACAAACTGCCGTCATATGGCTGGAATATTGCTGAGTGCAGCGTTAAACAACAAACCAACAACCAAATCATCACACACAACACAACACAACACAACACATACACAGTTTGTAACAACCTTTATTTTATTGTTAGAAATGCGTAATCGCACGTCGCCCTTTTCCGTAACCATCATGAAGACGTTGACCGGTCGGTTAATCTTGTGTGCGTAAACGCGACAAACCAGTCGACATGTGGGGTTGATT
This sequence comes from Haliotis rufescens, assembly GCF_023055435.1. NCBI lineage: Eukaryota > Metazoa > Mollusca > Gastropoda > Lepetellida > Haliotidae > Haliotis > Haliotis rufescens. The sequence goes on from NW_025963780.1 coordinate 32,664,588, forward strand.
ATGTGTACTTTGGAAAACAGACTCTCCCTTAAATATGTTTTGTAAATGGGAATAGTTACAGTCACAGCTGTTCGCCTGGCTGAAAGGCGATGGGGTAGCCCAGTGGTAAAAGCGTTCGTTCGTCACGTGTTCTATTCCCCACATGGGTAAATCGTGTGAAGAAAATCACTGGATTGTCTGGTCCAGAAAGGATTATTTACAGACCGCATTACACAGCTGGAATATTGCAGAGTGCGGCTTTAGACAACTGGCAACAAATTATGGAACAGTTCAAATAACAGACAATATTCACACAGTGTCCAGTTTTGCCAACTATTCCCGTATGTTTTGTGAGGTAAAAAGGCATCACACAAACCATATACAGTTCAAACAATTTCAACATTCAAAATGGCGGCTTCGCGTAATGATAGCTTCGACACTGTCGTCGCCTTTATTAAAATCAAGCGAGATAGAATACATAGATCATGCCCTTCACGACACAAACACGGTCTGAGGTGCTTTTTAACCAAATTAAGTGATATTTTAGGACATGTCAGTCGAAACTCGTCCTGTCCTGTCCTCTCCTGTCAGAGGAACGGTCGTTGCACCCCACGCTCCTGGACTTTGCAACTGATGTGGGTTTCACTTAGTAATGACTAAACGTACCATGGGTACACGGGACGGCATTAAGCATAGGTAACGACTGGTAACATAGGTAACAGAGTTACGACAGGTGCGACAAGTATTCCGATGTTCACTCGAAAACATATATTTCACAGATAAATCTATGATCATCGTCACAATCGTCTCGATCATATTTATCTCCTCTGCCAATTTCCAGCAACAAGCAGTCCTGAATATAGCCATCGTCGAACCACGGAATCAGAGAATTATCCCTTATCCATCTCCACTGTCCGTCATTAGCGGCTCCCAGGAAATACTTATCATCTGAAAAAAGCAAATACCTCTGACAACAGAACGCCGTGCTTGTTGGTTTGTTTGTTGTTTAACGCCGCACGCAGCAATGTTCCAGCTCTTGACGGCGGTCTGTAAATCGAGTCTGGACCAGACAATCCAGTGATTGACATCATGAGTTTCGACCCACGCAATTGGGATACAATGACATGCATAAACGAATCTGTAAAGTAAAGCTTTCAAAAAGTTTCGTGGTAGACATGTGGAGGACATTTCCAAATTTGACGCATCAGTGACAAGATTGTGTCCCATGCAATTTCCTATTTTGTCTTGAAGCATATGTTTTCCAAGAAGAGGGAGGTATTCTTTTGATATAAAATCTATTTTATTCCCAGCTGTATCCCACAGACTATGCATTTTGCTGAAAATCATGTTCACTACCGCCACAAAAATTAGACGTTTGGGTATTTTCCAAAATAACCCCACTATTTATTTTTGGCATATTTCATTTAACAAACACGTTCCACCCACCCCTCAAAAATCAAATGGTTGCTCTTTTACGGCTATAGCTGGGGCCTGTTGATAATCCGTCTTGACAAGGCAAACCAGTTGAGTTTAGTTCATTTCACTCACTTTCAAATTCACCGTCATCATCAAAGGCTTCCAGCAGGTACTTCTTCGCCTGTGTATTCAGAGAGATGAGATCTCCCCCCTCTGCCTGACACACCTCCCTCGCCATAGCCCAGACAGCTCTCTCAGGGTGCATCTTGAAGCACGTTCGGGATCCCACGTCAGTCATATAGCCCAGGAAGCCAGGACATGCTGGATACCGAAAGAGACAAAATGACGGATTTTTTTCATGCCACAAGAAAATTCAAAACGTAAACCCCAGAGAATAATCAGTGATCAAGAAGGACTAGATTTCATCAAATATTAATGGAAAGGTTTCTAAACAAGTCTCTATTTCTTTCTGGCGATCTGTAGCCCCATATCAATATTTCATAGTTGTCTAATAGTCAGAAATTTTAATTTTCTACAACTAGTTTTAAGTTAATAGTGAGATATTGCTAGTTATTATATCGTCCTTCGATGACATTTTTAAAAATATATGGCAAAATTATACAACTTGTTCAAGACACAACACGGTTGAAATATTGCAGTCGTGACTTTTAATTTTAAGTTACTCACTAAACACGTTTATTGTTCATTTGGTTTGTTTGTTTGTTGTTTAACGCCGCACTCAGCAGTATTCCAGCTATATGATGGCGTTCTAAATAATCGAGTCTGGACCAGACAATCCAGTGATTGACATCATGCGCATCGATCCACGTAAATGGCATACGATGACATGCATCAATCAAGTCAGCGAGTCTTACGACAAACAAAGTCCCCTTTTACGGCTATCATGGGTTGCTGAAGATCTATTCCATCCCGGATCTTCACGGGTTATGTTGTAGGAGTAAGATAATGTATATCAGTTGTAGTAGTAGTAGTAGCTGACCCGTGAAGGTCCGGGTTAGAATTGGTCATGCTTGTCGTCAGAGGCCACTAACAGGATCGGGTGGTCAGTTGACCAATTGTATGTTGGGAATTTGGGCCGATGGCTACAGCGAGTGAATTCGAAAATACAGCAAATGAAAAGTGATTTGACATAACTTACCTTCCAGTACAGGACGACCTAAACGTAGGAAAAAGTTGAAATACACATATTGTAAACTAGTATTTTACACGTTTATTTATTGACCAATCCATAAATGAGAACAACATATGATGTGTAGCCTTGATACAATATCACTACGCGCGCACTTTAACATAATAACCAAACATTCTTTGTAAATAATCTCTTTTCACAATTGACGTGTATGCATATGAATATTAAATAAGGATATGACCCGACTTCAAACCAAGACGATCATTTAACACATCAACGCTAAAATCCGCGCCACCCAAATAGACAAGAAACAAAACATCCCAAACAAGAAACAAACAAAAAAACCCTCAAAAATCAACCCGAAAATGCAATAAAATCAACCAACCAAATACATACTACTCAAAAGAAATTAAAGAACACCCGAATTTTTCATGACAGATTATCGAAAGGTCACATGAAAAAAGTCGGGTGTTATGTAACTTCTTTTGAATAGCATACATTGAATACCGCTCATTTTCCTGGAAAAAATCGCGTGTTCTGTAACTTCTTTTGAATAGCATACATTGAATACCGCTCATATACCTGGAAAAAGTCGGGTGTTATGTAACTTCTTTTGAATAGCACTAATTTGAATACCGCTCATTTTCCTAGAAAAAATCGGGTGTTATGTAACTTTCTTTGAATAGCATACATTGAATACCGCTCATTTTCCTGGAAAAAGTCGGGTGTTATGTAACTTCTTTTGAATAACATACATTGAATACCGCTCATTTTCCTGGAAAAAATTGGGTGTTATGTAACTTCTTTTGAATATTATACATGGAATACCGCTCATTTTCCTGGAAAAAATTGGGTGTTATGTAACTTCTTTTGAATATTATACATTGAATACCGCTCATTTTCCTGGAAAACGTCGGGTGTTATGTAACTTCTTTTGAATACTGTACATTGAATACCGCTCATATACCTGGAAAACGTCGGGTGTTATGTAACTTCTTTTGAATACTATACATTGGATACCGCTCATTTTCCTGGAAAAAGTAGGATGTTATGTAACTTCTTTTGAAAACTATACATTGAATACCGCTCATATACCTGGAACAAGTCGGGTGTAATGAAACTTCTTTTGAATACTATACATTGAATACCGCTCATATACCTGGAAAAAGTCGGGTGTTATGTAACTTCTTTTGAATACTATACATTGAATACCGCTCATTTTCCTGGAAAAAGTCGGGTGTTATGTAACTTCTTTTGAATATTATGCATTGAATACCGCTCATATACCTGGAAAAAGTCGGGTGTTATGTAACTTCTTTTGAATATTATACATTGAATACCACTCATATACCTGGAAAAAGTCGGGTGTTATGTAACTTCTTTTGAATATTATACATGGAATACCGCTCATTTTCCTGGAAAAAGTCGGGTGTTATGTAACTTCTTTTGAATATTATACATTGAATACCACTCATATACCTGGAAAAAGTCGGGTGTTATGTAACTTCTTTTGAATAGCATACATTGAATACCGCTCATTTTCCTGGAAAACGTCGGGTGTTATGTAACTTCTTTTGAATAGCATACATTGAATACCGCTCATTTTCCTGGAAAACGTCGGGTGTTATGTAACTTCTTTTGAATAGCATACATTGAATACCGCTCATTTTCCTGGAAAACGTCGGGTGTTATGTAACTTCTTTTGAATATTATTCATTGAATACAGCTCATATCCCTGGAAAAAAAGTGGGGTGTTATGGAACTCCTTTTGAATACTATACATTGAATACCGCTCACATACCTGCAAAAAGTCGGGTGTTATGTAACTTCTTTTGAATAGCATACATTGAATACCGCTCATTTTCCTGGAAAACGTCGGGTGTTATGTAACTTCTTTTGAATATTATACATTGAATACAGCTCATATACCTGGAAAAAGTCGGGTGTTATGGAACTTCTTTTGAATACTATACATTGAATACCGCTCATATACCTGGAAAAAGTCGGGTGTTATGTAACTTCTTTTGAATACTATACATTGAATACCGCTCATTTTCCTGGAAAACGTCGGGTGTTATGTAACTTCTTTTGAATACTATACATTGAATACAGCTCATATACCTGGAAAAAGTCGGGTGTTATGGAACTTCTTTTGAATATTATACATTGAATACCGCTCACATACCTGGTAAAAGTCGGGTGTTATGTTACTTCTTTTGAATACTATTCATTGAATACCGCTCATTTTCCTGGAAAAAGTCGGATGTTATGTAACTTCTTTTGAATAATATACATTGAATACCGCTCATATACCTGGAACAAGTCGGGTGTAATGAAACTTCTTTTGAATACTATACATTGAACACCGCTCATATACCTGGAAAAAGTCGGGTATTATGTAACTTCTTTTGAATACTATACATTGAACCCCACTCATATACCTGGAAAACGTCGGGTGTTATGTAACTTCTTTTGAATACTATACATTGAATACTGCTCATATACCTGGAAAACGTCGGGTGTTATGTAACTTCTTTTGAATACTATACATTGAATACCGCTCATTTTCCTGGAAAACGTCGGGTGTTATGTAACTTCTTTTGAATACTATACATTGAATACTGCTCATATACCTGGAAAACGTCGGGTGTTATGTAACTTCTTTTGAATACTATACATTGAATACCGCTCATTTTCCTGGAAAAAGTCGGGTGTTATGTAACTTCTATTGAATACCATACATTGAATACCGCTCATATACCTGGAAAAAGTCGGGTGTTATGTAACTTCTTTTGAATACTATACATTGAATACCGCTGATATACCTGGAAAAAGTCGGGTATTATGTTACTTCTTTTGAATACTATACATTGAATACCGCTCATATACCTGGAAAAAGTCGGGTGTTATGTAACTTCTTTTGAATATTATACATTGAATACCACTCATATACCTGGAAAAAGTCGGGTGTTATGTAACTTCTTTTGAATATTATACATGGAATACCGCTCATTTTCCTGGAAAAAGTCGGGTGTTATGTAACTTCTTTTGAATATTATACATTGAATACCACTCATATCCCTGGAAAAAAAGTGGGGTGTTATGGAACTCCTTTTGAATACTATACATTGAATACCGCTCACATACCTGCAAAAAGTCGGGTGTTATGTAACTTCTTTTGAATAGCATACATTGAATACCGCTCATTTTCCTGGAAAACGTCGGGTGTTATGTAACTTCTTTTGAATATTATACATTGAATACAGCTCATATACCTGGAAAAAGTCGGGTGTTATGGAACTTCTTTTGAATACTATACATTGAATACAGCTCATATACCTGGAAAAAGTCGGGTGTTATGTAACTTCTTTTGAATACTATACATTGAATACCGCTCATTTTCCTGGAAAACGTCGGGTGTTATGTAACTTCTTTTGAATACTATACATTGAATACAGCTCATATACCTGGAAAACGTCGGGTGTTATGGAACTTCTTTTGAATATTATACATTGAATACCGCTCACATACCTGGAAAAAGTCGGGTGTTATGTTACTTCTTTTGAATACTATTCATTGAATACCGCTCATTTTCCTGGAAAAAGTCGGATGTTATGTAACTTCTTTTGAATAATATACATTGAATACCGCTCATATACCTGGAACAAGTCGGGTGTAATGAAACTTCTTTTGAATACTATACATTGAACACCGCTCATATACCTGGAAAAAGTCGGGTATTATGTAACTTCTTTTGAATACTATACATTGAACCCCACTCATATACCTGGAAAACGTCGGGTGTTATGTAACTTCTTTTGAATACTATACATTGAATACCGCTCATATACCTGGAAAAAGTCGGGTTTTATGTAACTTCTTTGGAATACTATACATTGAATACTGCTCATATACCTGGAAAACGTCGGGTGTTATGTAACTTCTTTTGAATACTATACATTGAATACCGCTCATTTTCCTGGAAAAAGTCGGGTGTTATGTAACTTCTATTGAATACCATACATTGAATACCGCTCATATACCTGGAAAAAGTCGGGTGTTATGTAACTTCTTTTGAATACTATACATTGAATACCGCTCATATACCTGGAAAAAGTCGGGTATTATGTTACTTCTTTTGAATACTATACATTGAATACCGCTCATATACCTGGAAAAAGTCGGGTGTTATGTAACTTCTTTTGAATACTATACATTGAATACCGCTCATATACCTGGAAAAAGTCGGGCGTTATGTAACTTCTTTTGAATACTATACATTGAATACTGCTCATATACCTGGAAAACGTCGGGTGTTATGTAACTTCTTTTGAATAGCATACATTGAATACCGCTCATATACCTGGAAAAAGTCGGGTGTTATGTAACTTCTTTTGAATACTATACATTGAATACCGCTCATTTTCCTGGAAAACGTCGGGTGTTATGTAACTTCTTTTGAATACTATACATTGAATACTGCTCATATACCTGGAAAACGTCGGGTGTTATGTAACTTCTTTTGAATACTATACATTGAATACCGCTCATTTTCCTGGAAAAAGTCGGGTGTTATGGAACTTCTTTTGAATACTATACATTGAATACCGCTCATATACCTGAAAAAAGTCGGGTGTTATGTAACTTCTTTTGAATAGCATACATTGAATACCGCTCATATATCTGAAAAAAGTCGGGTGTTATGTAACTTCTTTTGAATACTATACATTGAATACCGCTCATATACCTGGAAAAAGTCGGGCGTTATGTAACTTCTTTTGAATACTATACATTGAATACAGCTCATATACCTGGAATATTGTATCCAGTCCAGCCTGCCCCCGCGTCTAGGTTCCATTGTGACATCTTCCCAACATGGAGACTACAGTTCCCGGTTGTTTGATGGTAGAAGAATGACGCACAGTTCCAGGTGATGCCACAGGTGGACGCACAGTCGGCCAGATGCTCAGATATCAGCCACTTGATGGACAGAGCGGACGAAGGCTGGAACCCCATTGAGGAGATCGTCAAATTGAAGTCGAAACATAGGTTTCCTGATGTGACTGACACAAACCAAAGTAGAAGCCATACCTGGCCTCTCATGCTCAATCACTATATATTACAGTATACTCTACTTAAAGTCAAAGTGGGTTATATGACTGCCACTGATCATGAAGTTCTTATCAAGGGGCAGTTCAGTAGTTCTTACCTTATAAGCGCTACAGCTAATGAGGCTGTAAACACAAAAAATAATATACACTTGGTTCAAATCAATATAGGGCGATGTTTATAAGCTGAATAATATAATGTCATTCCAAACGAGTAAATGGATCTTGGTAAACAGTGAAAAATTAATTGTGCTGCTACCTGAGATTCTGTTGGTTTGACCAACTGTCAATGAAACATTACTTCATTTAGTGTAAGCAGCTGTGTCTAATTTGGTACTGTATGAATGTAAGGTATACACACAGTATTGTTTCTTAAGCACAATATGAAGCAGATCGATATGATTAATGAGAAGGTTTGTCACAAAGTATTTCTAAGACACGTGCAAGTCTATTATCAATCGTTCTTTTAACCATAATTATGTCTAGGCAACCATCCTGACAACATAAAATAGATTATTTGCAGAATCGTATAGGGCGGGATCGATGACATGTATCAACCAAGTCAGCGAGCCTGACCACCCGATCCCGTTAGTAATACCGCAAGCCATCAACTCCATGTTGTCGACCATACGTCGACCGTGTGCATACATGAATATGCAAATTATCATGAATCAATGTATAGTCTCCAATACAGGTGCAGCCGATGCGTTGATAGTATGTATAAAGGATCATGTACATTCGGTCGTGAGGACCAATTAACAGCAATCACTATCATCGGATTACTCTGTTACTCCATTTGGTTCGTTTTGTTTAACGCCGCACTCAGCAATATTGCAGCTGTATGAATGTGGTCTGTAAATCGAGTCTGGACCAGACAATCCCGTGACCTTCATGGGTACCTAAGGTAAGAGAGTTTACTGACTTTAAAAGTCCAGTTTCACCCTTGCCGAACTAGGCTGGAATTCCTGGGCTCGACCGAAGCGCTGCCTGTGGCTATTATGAGTTATGTCCCTTCTATGCCTCTCCTATGGACCAATCAGATTCCACCTCTCGTATCACTTGCATTTGCTTTTAACAAAAGGTCCTCGCCCAGTCAAGACGATCGGATCGATATCAAGATCAATATTGTGATAAAACGAGTCTTGCATCGCGAAGTGCATCAAATCAAGTGTGCACCTTGATGAAAAACATGAAAAGATTAAGAAAATATTTGTTGACAACGAGTTGGCGGTGCACATGTTTTGCAAATCCTGCAATCGACCGAAATATGCATGACAGTTTACGAACCGGATTTCGATTTCATTGGAATTCCGGTTCGTAATTGTATTGGACCCGTGAAGATCCGGGGTAGAAGAGGTCTTCAGCAACCCACCCTTGCCGTAAAAGGCGACTATGCTCGTCGTAAGAGGCGACTAACGGGAAAATCATGGTTTGGGGTTGTATCACAATGACTGGCCGAAGTCCGCTCTGTATTGTCCATGTCTGAGTCGCAGATCAATACCACCGGGACAAGGGGCGGTCGGGTAGCCTAGTGGTTAAAGCGTTCGCTCGTCACGCCGAAGACCCCGGTTCGATTCCCGACATGGGTACAATGTGTGAAGCCCATTTCTGGTGTCCCCCGCCGTGATATTGCTGGAATATTGCTAAAAGCGGCGTAAAACCATACTCACTCACTCACTCACCACCGGGACAACAGCATTGCACCACTCACATGGTGACTTTCAAGATGATAATGCACACGCTAATCGTGCCATGATTGTGACCCAATACCTCCAACAGCAAAACATCCAAGTCATGCCATGGCCAGCAATCAGTCCTGAAAAGTCATTTGTCCATAAACTCTTCATGCTGTGGCCAGTCTCGGTCAAATGTATTTACAAAATTCAACATGCTGATTTCATGGGTATAACTAAGGCGAAATTTAAAAAAACCAACATGTTTTGAATACTCAAAATTTAAACGTTGTCACCCATGGGCAAGAATATTTTCCTTTGCTCAAAACTCATGTTTTTTTTGTTGAATTATATAAAGGTGTTTCTACAAGTATCATGACACATAATTTAACTAATTTGAACTTAATTGTGTCGTTATTAAAATATTTTGCCCATGGGCGAGAATATTTTACATTACTCAAATTCATGTTTTGGTTTTAGAAACACATAAAGATGTTTCTACAAGAACCATCTAAAAAAGGTTTGTAAATATAAAGACCAGATGTATTTAGATGTAGGCATCTAGCAGCTCTGTGTACCAAGAGTGTTCATTGTTTAATCAGAGTTACAACATTTCAGGACTCAGTAAAGCTTTCAAAAGTTTTATATTTGTAAGAGGTGAGGTGAGGTGAGGTGAGGTGAGGTGACTCACTCATTTGACATGTTTATCCCCACTGTTTGTTTGTTGTTTAGTTCCGCGCCACATTTAGTAGTTTTGATAGTATTGAAAAAGATAAAATCTGTGAGCATGAGTATATCCACGGTAAACCAAAGATCGTAAACAGGGCGATCTTGGATTCGAATCCACGTTCAGAGAATTCTGGCATCTCACCGATGTTCATAATAATTTTTTTTGTTTTGTTTGGCGATGGTTGTGTTTGTTTGTTTGTAGTTTAACGCCGCACTCGCCATTATTCCAGTTATATAACGGCAGTTTGTACATAATCGAGTCTTCACCAGACAATCCAGTCATTGATGTCATGAGCTTCGATCCACGCAATTGGGATACAATGACTTAAAACGGCCGTTGGCCTACATTTACCGAAATAAAAATAAATACATTGGCACATGACATGTATCAACTAAGTCAGCGAGCCTGACCATCCGATATCGCTAGTCGCCTCTTACGCCAAGCATGGGTCACCTTGTTCCCACTGAAGATGATGATGATGTGGTACTTGTAAATTTCACAAATAATACCATAAGTAATTGAATTACTTGTTACTGTAACATCAGTCTGTTTATTCAGTATCGCTTTTGTGATGAGAGGTGGATGCAAATTGCACAAACAACAACACACGTTAAATACTTTATCAATCAGTCACACAACAGTACTGTTTAACCACTCGTGACACACCGAAAGGGTATTTTACATCGCCGAACATCTGCACGAACAGCCCAAGGGATGGGGCTAGAGAGGCGGAGGAAACACACATATTTATTAACAGTTAAATATGATCAAACAGGTTTACGTGTTGCTTCTTTGAATAAGTAAGTAAGTAAGTGAGTATGGTTTTACGCCGCTTTTAGCAATATTCCAGCAATATCACGGCGGGGCACACCAGAAATGGGCTTCACACATTGTACCCATGTCGGGAATCGAACCCGGGTCTACGGCGTGACGAGCGAACGCTTTAACCACTAGGCTACCCGACCGCCCCTGCTTCTTTGAGAGGCATTTAGAAGTTGAAACAGCAATGTGTTAATCTGTATTTATCATCAAGTAAAAACAAAACATGGTTAAGAATTTAAGAAAAGAAAAGTACATTACAAAAATAAATGCATTGAGTAGAAGTCACAAGGGATAAGGGGCGGTGGGGGTAGCCTAGTGGTTAAAGCGTTCGCTCGTCACGCAGAAGACCCGGGTTCGATTCCCCACATGGGTACAATGTTTGAAGCCCATTTCTGGTGTCCCTCGCTGATATTGCTAGAATATTGCTAAAGGCAGCGTAAAACAATACTCACTCACTCACAGTGGAATAAGCTGTGTACTTTAGGCAGACAGAGAGTATGTCCAATCGTAGGTACAGCTTTATTATAAACAGGTTTACAGGTATGTGTCTATGGGAGAGGGCGTTCTAAGTTGTGATACCTTGTGCCCAATCCTTTTCATGAGAATAAAATATGTTTAAACTAAAAATACAAACTATAAACAGGTTAAAACATACACAAATTTACACAGCCAGAGACAAGTCTATACTGTATGGAACAATATCTTTCTTCACATGGAAAATAAAAATATCTCTTCACCAAATCTATAAGGCACTAGACATACACTAGATAGAATACTTCTACGGTCAGCGCTCCAAGGCATATGTTTCTTTTCTCAATCGAGGTCATATTTTGAGAAAATCCAATATGTCCAGTGAACATTATTATTCATAATCCTTGCCTGATGACCCATCCGACGCTGTCAGTGAGTGATTACGGTTTTACGCCGCTGTTAGCATTATTCCAGCGACAGCGCGGCGGGCGAGATCGACCAAACGTTATGGGAACAGTGTACCCTAGAGAATGGTACGCCCCAAGGCAGCATTCTGAGCCCAACACTTTTCACCATTATGATCAACGACTTATTCGAGGGAATACCCAATAAAATTCTAACTTCTAAACACGCTGATGCCGGAGCCTTCAGGATCCGCACCAGAAGCATAAACACGGCACAACAATTATCGCAGAAGGCATTAGACCATATTCAAACATGGGGCTTCTCACTACATGTTGACAAAACTACAGGGATAGTTTTTATACACAGATATATGCGCGCAAACACCCCAAACTAAAACTAAACAATAACCCCATAAATTTCCCAAACCAGAATAAATTTCTAGGACTAATCTTTGATAAACATCTTACCTGGGGTGCTCACAATAAAAACCTAATAAATAGATGCACTAAAGACCTAAATACACTACGCTGCCTGACAGGTTCGAATGGGTGGCCTCCAAGGAGACCCTACTGTCTTTACAAATAACCAATTAGATCCAAAATAGAATATTGATGCCAAATATACAACGCCCTAAACTCATCATTAAACAATAAACTAAACCAATATCCAATATCAAACTCTAAGGTTAATCACACGCACACAACAGGGTACACCATGCACATCACTGCAGGCACTAACAGGCAAAAAAAACCTGGATCTAAGCCGAGAACCACTAACAATAAATTACTGGGCCTCCACCCAGATTTCTCGCAAATCCAGCAAATGCTTAAAAACAAACAAAGCCCAAAACACCAAGCGGTAGCTCGAAAAAACCCCTCAATTAGTACCAATTTCTCAACGCATACTAAAATTAAAAACTCACCAACCTAAATGATTTAAAACTAAACACAACACCAAACAACCCTTTCATACCCAAACCCCTAAAATCGACATATCTCTCAACACAAAACTAAAACAATTAAGAAACCGACCCAAACACCGCTAATTCCACCACACTAGCATACATACACGAAAAATGGCCAAATTGGTGTCACATGTCATCTTCCCGAGGCAAGTGGGTTAACTGACTTTAAAAGTCAAGTTTTCACCCTTGCCGAACTAGGCTGGTATTATGGAGTTATAGTTTGGCTGGACTAACGAGTCTATGCGTAGTCTCAAAATCGCATAAGGAAATCGAAATCCGGTTCGTAAACTGTTGTGCAGATTTCGGTCGATTGCAGGATTTGCAAAGCATGTGCACCGCTAATTCGGTGCCAACAGATTTTCCCCAAATCTTTTCATGTTTTTAATCAAGGTGCTCACGTGATTTGATGCACTTTGCGCTGTAAGACCCGTTTTATCACAATATAGATATTAATCATTGATCAGATCATCTTGACTGGGCGCCGCCATTTTGCTTGAAGCAAATGCAAGTGATGCAAAAGGCAGAATCTGATTGGTCAATAGAAGAGGCATAGAAGGGACACAACTCGTAATAACCTACGATCGAGCCCAGAAATTCCAACCTAGCTCCCTTGCCTCGGGAAGATGGTCACATGTACACAGACGGGGTCCTCTGACCCTGACTCGACGGGATTCAGCATCCGCATCAACAAACCTACACAAGAAACACAATCCTATAGGCTCCCCAATAACCAATCAATCTTCACAGCCGAACTAATGGGGATAGTAACAGTCCTACACAACACCCAAATAAAAAAACCAAACACCACAAAAACCCTTATCCTAAAAGACTCAAGTGGGCTCAAGGCTATAAAAAAAACAAACACAAAAAACCCGTTCAAAACTAATACTGCGGATACTAAAAGGTCCGACAATCTCCGTAAACTAGGCAAAGACATAGAAATAGTTTGGATTCCTGCCAACGTCGGAGTGCCCCCGTAAGGAATACTCATTACCGGAAAGCGCACCTTAAAACCAAAACTAAGTAAGTATGGAAAGAAAAGAGAGAAGATCTTACCCTCTGCCTAGCAAGGGATAGGCTAGGTTCCCCGGAGCACCAAGACAACAACATCTACCACTATGTGTTGATCTGGCACTTAGTGTTTCTTGTATATCTATCTATCTGTGCAAAGTAATATCGCAAGCTATCAACTCCGTGTTGTCACTTCCTACCGAGAACCATAGGTCGACCGTGTGCATACATGAATATGCAAATAATCATTAGCAACGTCACGTGTGTCTCCAATACACGTGCAGACAATGCGTTGTTAGTATGTACAGAGGATCATGTACATTCGGTCGTGAGGACCAAATAACAGCAATCACTATCATCGGGGATTAACGTGCCCCTCTGTTACCCCATTTGGTATGTTCGTTTGTTGTTCAACACCGCACTCAGCAATATTGCAGCTGCACGACGGCGGTCTGTAAATCGAGTCTGGACCAGACAATCCAGTGATTGATATCATGAGTATTGATCCAGGCAATTGGGATACGATGACATGCATCAACCAAGTCAGCGAGCATGACAACCTAATCCCGTTAGTCGCCTCTTACGACAAGCATAGTCGCCTTTTACGGCAAGCATGGGTTGCTGAAGACCTATTCTACCCCGGATCTTCACGGGTCCACTGTTTTTCCGAACAGGAACACTTAACCATAGTGGTTTCAGTACCACTGTTATAGGAATATTTCACAGATGAATTTCTGTTTCTCATTGTCACAGCCTGTGTCATCATATGTTCGATCAGGCTCCAACTCAAGACAATCCGAGTCAGTGTCATCTTTTTTAAACCACGTAATTAACGAATCATCCGCCATCCATCTCCACTGTCCATCGACTGCTGAGTCGTTTGCCCCAAGGAAATACTCATTGTTGCCATCTAAAAGAAAGAAAGATGTAATGTTACAGTACACAAAAGGAGCTATGTGTGTATTTTTGGATTATCTGTACCGAATGAATTAGGGCTGGGACGGGTAACTCGGGTACCGGGTCGGGTGGGTACTGAGTAGGACTCGGGTACCCACAGGACTACCCGGACCCGTGGTTAGTCACGTGATATATTGTTTATTGACAAAAACTATCTAGAACTCTATGGTTACACTACAAGTCACTAAGGTTCGCATTTCTTTCAGATTATGCACACATTCCTTCTGATTTGTCATATGGTTGAATAAAGACATAACTTAATTCAACTTCAGTGTATGAATGACCAGATTGTTTAATACATGTATCTAAATACGTTTTGCCAGGGCTATTCTAAAAATCTTCCCAATCGGACATTTTGAGACATCTCCTGAGACCTGCAGTGGGTACCTGGGTAGTATATTTGGACTCGCCCCAGCCCTAGAATGAATTTACCTTGTCTATTATCATAAGACAATCTCTGCTAAAAGAAGAGTCCATTATAAGACAGTATAAAGGAATCACTATCAAACAGTGATGATACCAGGTGTTCGCGAAAAGGTGGCACCCGTCACAAACACATGCAAATGCATGTCAATTTTTCGGCTGAGGAGCACGAGAACATATGGTACACAATAGGGACATATTTGTCACTGTTTCGGCAAAATAACTCAAAATCGGGAATAGTCTCTTAAATGTCAATATGGTACACGGCAATGAATACCCTGTACCCAACAATGTCTGCGGTTGTTGTTTTTCCCATCACTGGAAAACGTTGTTTAAGATACTAGCATGTTCTTATGTGTACAAGTTGACATCTTGAACGGTGGGGGACACACCGGTAGCAGGAACAGCGCAAACGCGACAGTTTGAACCCCTCCCTTTTAAGAATGCTGGATCCGCCCTTTAGTTGATTTTTGTCTGATGGCAACTTAGAAAACCAAACACGGATCTTCGGCGTGGGGTGCAAACTTTAACAACAAGGCCACAACCCCCTTCATATTAAATATGAAGATATGACAGTTTTTCTTCTGACATGATGCCCCGGAGATGGTACGTAGGACCACGTCGTTCAAAGCGTTTTTATGGCGACAACATTTTTTACCGCATCATATATGTGTCTCTTTATTGTCGGCTAAACTTGTCAACAGTAGTGTAGTGTAGCTAGTGTAAATCCTGCTAGGGAACCATGCAGAAAGAAAGCAGAGGTACTGCAAACCCTCATGTTCCCTTGCAAGATGTTTGACGTTTGGTTGCTGGTGATCTATAGCCTGGGTTTTATATTATGTTGTCGTTTAACAATCTGATCATGGTATTGTTTTCAAGCTTTTCAAGCTAGTTTTCAACAGAAATCTGTGCACCTTTACGAGTAGTTTTACTTTCCTTTGATTGCATTTTTTCTAGAAAAGAAATGCATTACTTTTTCTTGTCAGTATATGTCTGAAAAACCGCTTACATGACTAAAAGTTTTAACTCACTAACTACTAACATCAATAAAATGTTTATAAATAAAAATATTGTTTTTTTTAAAGATATTCTGCAAAACAAGAAACGCAAAAGTAGTAAAATCGCAAATCTCTGACAGTTTTGCCGACATCCATACAAAATTAATACCAAAAATGAATTTGTCACTTATGCACGGATTCCGATTGATTCGTGTGGGAGGAATGAGGTTCAAATGTACTTCAGAAATTTGGTGAAAAGATGGAAGTTTCGCAACAACATAACCACGTGAGAGCATGGCGCCGAAACACCCCAACATAACATGCACATGCAACATCACTTGTTGGGCTATAACAACGTTAGGTTTTCATTTGCATGCCATCACAATCATGCAGCAAGGGAACAGCGAAATCATGCCACGAATGACGGAAGCCCAACGCAACAACGCCATCGACCGACTGCAAACATGAGAATTATCTTCAGCTGTATCCTGTATTTTTCCACTAGGCATCAAGCACCGTTACACGACTATGGAACCGTTATCAGACACACCGGACAACACGTGACCTTCCCCGATCCGGTCGACCACGTATCACTACTAGAGTGAGTGAGTGAGTGAATATGGTTTTACGCCGCTTTTATATCACTACTAGAGCACAGGACAGAGTCATACGACTACGGACCCGTGAAGATTCCGGGGTAGAATAGGTCTTCAGCAACCCATGCTTGCCTTAAACGGCGACTATGCTTGTCGTAAAAGGCGACTAACGGATCGGGGGGTCAGGCTCGCTGACTTGGTTGATGCATGTCATCGATCCCTATTGCGCGGATCGATGCTCATGATGTCAATCACTGGATTGTCTGGCCCAGACTCGATTATTTACAGACCGCCGTCATATAGCTGGTATATTGCTGAGTGCGGCGTTCAACAACAAATAAACAAACATACACACGACTACGTTACTTACGTGACAGAACCACCACGGACACTTCTACAACTACGGCAATACCAGGATTGCCTAGTATATCAGCGCAGGCAGTGAGGAACCGTTTATGCGCTAAAGGTTTTCGTGCTAGACTACCAGTTCGAGGTGTCATTTTGACAAACCTGCATCGTCGGCTGCGACGCCAGTGGTGTCAAGGTTACAGAGTATGGCCATAATTGCGATGGAGACAAGTTTCAAATTGGTTCAGTGATGAGTCACCTTATATACTTCGACGTGCGGATGGTAAACGTCGTGTTTATAGGCGTCATGGGGGACAATACAGGAACTGGACAGATTTGTGGTAGTGGTAGCGTGATGATGTGGGCGGTCATCTCCTACACTGATAAACCGACTTGGTGCAAGTTTTTTGGAATTTAACGGCACGACGTTACAGGGATGAGATTTTTCGGCCACATCCTTCCCGTTATGCAACAAGACAACGCCCGACCTCACACGGCAAGACAGCCATTTTCAGGAATCACAACGTCCAGGTCCTGCCAGGGTCCTCCAGGTCTACAGATTTAAACCCAATCGAGCATTTATGGGATACACTCAGTCTGGATCAACAACAACCACAGAACCTCCGACATTTGGCACAAGCACTGCAGGCAGAGTCGATGAACATTCTCCAGGCCACAATGGAATATGATTGCTTCCATGATACGACGATACAAGTCAGTTTGGGTCCCTAATGGTGGTCAAACAAGATATTGAGAACAGAAGACCTTCACCTTAAAAATCTACTGTTCCACGGGTGCCATATGGAACCTTGGTCGATGACAATAATTCTGAACAATCGATTACCATCTGATGATAATTCATATGGTATATAAAAAATTAAAGTAAAATCACTTTTGCGTTTCTTTTTCCCCAGAGTATATTTGGCTTTTGTAAACAATGCTGACCTTCTTCAACGATGTCCTCAACCACCGTTTTTCGTGCCTCTGTATTAAGCATGACCAGTTCGCCCCCCTCGCCCTGACAGACAGCAGCAGCTTGCATCCCTCTCTTCTTGTTTGTGTGGATCTTGTAGCACAGGTGTGCCCCCTCGTCCACCTGGTATCCAGGACTGCTGGCACAGGGGTAATATGCTGGCACAGATACAAGCATCATATAGTGGTTTTCTCAACAAAATAATAATAAGCAGGTCATTAAGAGATGAGGTGAAATTGAGTTTAACGTCACGCTCAAGATTATTGAACTCACCTACGTTTGTGTGTGTGTGTGAACGAGCGTGTGCGAGTGCGTTTGTGTTTAGTCTCTGTGTGTTAATGCCGGTTCTATTGTGTGTCCGATTTAATGCGAGATTAGTGCTCGCCCACTGAGATACCATGTCGCAATTTAACATGGATACCCTACTCATACACGGTATACTGACTCCGAGCCGACCAGTATTTGTTTAATCCCGTTAATGCCGTTAATGCTGTGAGGCGGCCAAGAGGTCGAACCACCGACCTTTCTCCGGAAAGGGCAGACGCTGTATCCACTAGATCACATTTCATCGGTACGATTTTGCAGCAAACGGAGTATAAGTTTTAACCCTTCACCCCCACCCACGACCATCCCCCACGCTAGCCTTGCATGCACGTGGCTATATACGTGCAGTAACATTGAAGGGGGCGTTAAACTCTTTTTCACCACTACTCCAAAAATAGTTAATATCGACCAGGACTGCTGGAAAGAGCCGCATTATTACGCGTCCTAGCGCGTTACTGTTATTTTTCTCTTGTGTCTGGGGAGGATGTGCACCGTGGACAAAACAAGATTTAGTTTGATAGAGGAAATGAAGATATAAGCTCCAGCCCGTCAGAGAACAAAGACCTAGTAATCCTTTTCAACAACAATGCCGGAATTAGAACGAAGCACTTGATCAACAATCCCGACAGTCTATAAATACGCAATGTTTAGCTAAAATATAAGGCGTCGATAATACTTTATCCTGCGTTACAGAACATTTTCAATCCCCCCCCCCCCCCCCCCCCCCCCCCCCCCCTCTTACGTACCCAGGGAAACATTGCTCTATTATTACTGAGTCTGTCAGTCAAGACACATACACATCTATTATCGATCGACGAAGAAGTTACTTTAAACTTGTCGAATAATTCAATGGAAAACATGTATAAACTTGTAAAACATAAAACACCTCAACTCAACAATGACCAGTGACACTGAACTTAGGCTATGTTTACAGTGCTAACTCGGCCCCTCAGTGGACTTATGGAATGTTTCGAGTCACGTTATTAAATTGATTAAGTATCGTGTGTAGGTGAGTGAATATTGCTTAACGCCGCATCAGCAATTTTGCAGCTATTCGCGGCGAATCGTGTGTAGGAATTAACAGTCGACTCAACATGTACTTTCACTATTTGTGCGCGGCTAACTTCTCAGAAGAAAACGAGTGACAATTTTAATCTTACCTTCCGGATAAGGTCGACCTAGAAAAAAGAGATGGCATATATGAGTTGGTCAAATAATATTGGCAAAGAGTGAAATACATATACGCGTGTTTTTTCCACATGCAGGTACATGTACACCGTCATTTCCGCAGGACTCCACTGCAGGTATTTTTTCAGTTTCTTCCGGACATGCCTCTCTTTCAGCGATCGTTTTTATGTGGAAATTACGGTGGCCCATAAGGGACATGGAGCCTGTTTTTCCATATTTTGATATTTCACTTACATTATCGTAACCTTTTGCAAATTAACACGATTTGTCTTACAAATATGTGATAAATCATGTGTAAAGAAGATATTGAATCGCTGAAAAACGAAACGAAAATGTCAAAAACTAAAATGAAAATACAGAAAACTATTTCTACCGCGGTGATAATATTCCCACCGCGGTGAAAACTATTTACACCGCGGTGATAATATTTACACCACGGTGATAATATTTACACCGCGGTGGAAATAGTTTCCTGTGTATTCATTTTAGTTTTTGACATTTTCGGTTTGTGTTTTTGACATTTTCATTTTAGTTTTTGACCTTTTCGTTTTGGTTTTTGACATTTCCATTTTTGTTTTTGACATTTTCACTTCTCATTTCAGCGACCCAATAGCTACTTAAAAGTACATTTTCCATGTTTTCGGATGCTTTTATACATGATTTATCACATATTTGTATGGCAAATTGTGTTAATTTGCAAAAGGTTACGATAAAAGTAAGTTAAACATCAAATTATTGAAAAACAGACTCCATGTCCCTTATGGGCCACCGTAGGAAATGCCCCGAATCTGTTAAGTATGGTTTTATTCCGCTCTTTTAGCAATATTCCACCAATATCACTACAGGGGACACCAGAAATGGGCTTATCATATGGTACCTATGTGGGGAATCGAACCGGTCAAGCAAAACATGCTTGACTGTGATTCTCTTATGACAAGGGACACAAAACGGAGGATCCTCACCTTTTAATAGATACTCATGGGTATATCGACTGTGGCCAATACGACATCACATGACACAAAACGACTTCGTCATATCTCGAATGGCAACCCAAGTAGGTATAACCTAGGGTTGGTTGTATAGCATGAAGTTTGTTTATACCTATTTGAGTGTTTCCTCTTCTTTTGCATTAGATCTTTGATGTAGCATCTACAACAACCTCAACATTGGCAAATTGACTTATTGATAATAAATTGAGGGATTGTTGTTTCCTAACACATTCTACAAGAAGGGAGCCAGAACGAAGTCGGGTCACACTTTTCGCATCTCCACAATATCCATGGATTGCTTTAGAAGGGGTTCAGTTTGATGGGTTGGTGATCTTTAGCTTCGATGACAAGGAATCGAGCCCAGGAATCAAAATTTGCAACAGTCTCAACAGATGAGCCTGATTCTAAATGTCTACGTTTTGAATCAGAATAATTGTGAGCCATGGTGAAAAGATTTATTTAGCAACCCTGCTCCCCAGCCACTATGGAGTTTCAACAAGAACAGTGTTAAATAGCACGGGATATCCATTATGCAAACACCGGGGATACAGGGTTGTTATATTCCAGCAAATACGACACGAATAGCTATATTTATCGACCAATTCAATGTCAGACTGGTTCGCCCTTGACAACAATTTATCCGGAGGTCAACATCACCAGATTGGCCCATGAGCCACCACCTTCTGGCATAAGCACCTAGGCAATTTATTCCATCCAAAATTGTGAATTCAGACAAGTTATACATGACCAAGACCAAAATATACATAAAATACAACACAGGTGTGCATATACAAATTTATGCACAGGGCGTGACATGAACAGCCGATTGATAGGACCGGGCCCATCGTGATGACGTTAGTGTCAATGTAGTGTGTTCAAAGGAACACAGTTCCAGGAACCAGTGCCGGTCTAATACCAGACCCACCTCCTCAACTGACACAGCGGCGCAACCCACGGCAAAGGGGTTGCCAAATTCGATCGCCTTTTTCGACCAGCAATTGAGGACACATTCTTATCTACCCCGGCTCGCCATGTAATCGTAATCAGGGTGATCTTGGTTTCGAACCCACGTTCAGAGCATTCTGGTATCTCACGATGTATGTCATGTTTTTCTTTGGTTTTGTGTTTGTTGTTTAAAGCCGAACACAGCAATATTCCAGCTATATGACGGCGGTCTGTAAATAATCGAGTCTGGGCCAGACATTCCAGTGATTGGTATCATGAGCATCGATCCAAGCAATTGATCCCGTTAGTCGCCTCTGACGACAAGCATAGTCGCCCTTACTATTTAATACGAAACTGGATATATACATATAAGTCAGAAATAAAACAAATATTAAAAGAATTGTATATGATATTAATATGAACAGGAATTTGGGATAGCTACGTCAAAATATATCAATATAAGATGGTAACTGAAAATAAATTGTCGTTTTACTTAAGGTTCAGATATACTTGTCAAGACAAAATGTATACATTTCGAACATGAAGATCCTTGTTACAAATGATCTTCAGGAACCCATGCTTGTAAGGTGAGGTGAGGTGAAATTGGGTTTTACGTCGCGTCCAAGATTATTGCACTTATATAGCGACATGCATGCACGTGTATGTGTGTGTGGCTGCTTGTACTAGTCCGGACTGATGCCGATTTATAGTGCTAGCTCACTGAGATACCATGCCGCAGTTTAACATGAATACCCTACTCAGACACAGTATACTGACTCCGAGCCGACCAGTCCTTGTTTTAGCCCCTTAATGTCGAGCGCCAGACAGGGTAACAACAAGTACCATCTTTTAACGTCTTTTGGTATGACGCGGCCGGGGATCGAACCCAGGACCTTCCGCTCTCCGGGCGGACGCTCTACCACTAGACCACGGAGGCGGCCCCATGCTTGTAAGAGGCGGCTACCGGGATCTGAGGATCAGGCTCACTGACTTGGTTGATGCATGTCATCGTATCCCAATTGTGTAGATCAGTGCTCATCATGTCATTTACTGTCTGGTCCAGACTCGATTATTTACAGACCGCCGTCAAATAGCTGTAATATAGGAGCGCGGCGTTAAACAACAAACAAACAAGTAAACAAAAACGTATTCATTCCATGTACTTTTTGACTTTGACAGGCATATACTTACATGAATCTACGTGAGCTACAGAAAAAATACTCACCGGGTAAGTCATATCCAATCCAGCCTGGTTCCTCTTCAAAGTTCAACACTACGATTTTCCCACCATGTAGACGGCAAGTTCTGTTTTGTAGATAGTAGAAGAAGGACACGCATGTCCAGGTGAGGCCACAGGTTGCCGCACAATCGGCCAGATGGTCGGATGTCAGTGTCTTGATTAACAGAAATGACGTAGGCTTTTGTTCTGTCGAGGAAACCGATAAAGATGAGTTATAACACTGATTGATAGAATCAGCCGACTTGATGAAATGAATGAAAAGAAGCGGCAATATCATGTTAAAAATGATATATATCTCTGCAAAACGAAATGCAAAACGTCAACGCCAGAGAAAGACCAGTTCCAATTTATTCGCCTGGAGAGAATCCTTTCGGTATAGGAAACAAATTCATTATCTTTATACTGCGTGAATCACAAACAATATAGAATCGATCAACGCTGCATGTTAAACAAGACCACACGAGTGTACAGACCAGATCACCTGCTTCTGTTTGGTGCAGCGTATTGATTCGATGTTTCGATCAAATTAGCCATCAAAATAATATATTCTGTAAAACATTAAACATTTTGAAATCTTTACTGAGCACTTGAATGTTGTAACCTTGATCAACAACTTTAAAGCAAGAGTCGTATGACGCTGTCTGAAGTCGTAGAAAGAACATGATCGATTGGACCTCAAAAGACGTTAAAATGTAGGCGGTTGTACTGGTTTCCTTTATTCCAGGTATAAACTCCAAATTATGGAATAAATGATTGTTGAAAGTTGACGCCATCCCTCTTGTCATACAATCTTGTAGGTAGTTTTGTTTGTCACTCTTTATGCATATGCGACCCGTTAAGATTCCAGGGTAGAATAGGTCTTCAGCAACCCATGCTTGCCGTAAAAAGGTTTCTATGCTTGTCGTAAAAGGCGACTAACGGGATCGGGTGGTCATGCTCGCTGACTTGGTTGATGCATGTCATCAATCCCAATTGCGTGGATTGATGCTCATGATATTAATCACTGGATTGTCTGGTCCAGACTCGATTATTTACAGACCGCCGTCATATAACTGGAATATTGCTGAGTGCGGCGTTAAACAACACACCAACCAACCACCAACTTCATGCATATGCATAATACACGACCTTCTCAAAACAGGATATGTCTGTGTGTTGCCTAACACTGCACAGCAGTACGCCAAACATACGACGGCAGTCTGTAAACAAAACAGTTAAGGATGGACCAGAAAGCCAGTCACATGATAGCATTTACTGATTTTATTGACACTGAAAACGATGCCTTTGTGTACAAGTGCAGAGATTCTGGTGGTAATAAGTGAAGAAAAACGTTTTAAAAATATGTTCGTATTTTGCAACACAGCAGGGCGCAGATGTAACATCTCCGCCGAGAGATTGATCAATGGCAACACAAATACAGAGCTGATTACATTTGAAAAATATGTCGATATGTACTTGTTTCTCCGGAATGGTAGATTTTTTGTCGTAAGAGGCAATGAACGGTAACGCGTGGTGTGGCTCGGTGACCTGGTCCATTCATGTTATCGTATCCCAGTTGCGTAGATCGATACTCTTGTTTATCATTGGATTGCATGGGCGGATACAGCTTTTTTAAAAGGGGGGGGGGGGGGGGGGGGGGGGGGGGGGGGGAGGGGTGTATCCGCCCATGGATTGTCTAGTCCTGACTCGATTATTTAAAAAAACACCGACATTTAGCTTGAATAATGCTGAGTACGGCGCTGCGTTAAACAAACAAACAAACAAACATAGTATGACTTCATGTACTTCGTTTTTTATGCATTCATTCTACATATTCTCTAGGACTTTGGGTGCCTTTTTATATTGGGTTGTGTAACTTTATTCGCCTTGTGAATTGTGTCGTCTCAGGATAGGTAGATGTTAAATGTTTGTGGCTGAGCGTTTCATTGTCAAACCATGTTCATATGTGACAGACAACGTGACTGTCGTGTGTCACACAAGCCTCGCCAACATGGGTGAGTGAGTGAGTATGGTTTCACACCGCTTTTAGCAAAATTCAAGCAATATCATGGCGGGGATACCAGATATGGGCTTCACATATGGTACCATGTGAGGAGCCAAACCCGAGTCTTTGGCTTGAAGAGCGAACGCTTTAGCCCCAAGGCTACCCTTACCGCGAGGCTTCTCCAAGGCCCTTGTTGACAGGAACATCAAGATAAGGTTAGAAGTCCAAGCATCCACAGTAATACACCATGTTACCAGCGGGGATCATTTACCCCTTTGTCGCTTCAGTGAGTGAGTGAGTGAATGTTGTTGAACGCCGCCTTGTTCCAGCTGTATCATGACCGCATGTAAATAATCAGCTCGACCAGGCAAACCAGCAACCGAAAGCATGAGTATTTTGTATCGAGATTTAGATTTTATTTAGCTACAGGTAAAAAAAACCCCCAGATTTGTAATATAACCCTCAGAGCATTTAAAAAAAAAGTAATACACCTTTCCACAATGTAGCATAATGAAGCAGTCTGAAGCCTAATTGTTTTTGTCAATTTCGCGGACAATCTATTTTTCAGATGAAAGCCCAGCTCCCATGACCACCCACCCTACCCTGGATATGAAATGGTCGGTCCCTACGCAACGCTCCATCCAATCGGAGTAGACGACACGCAGAAAGCTACGTTACAGATCCCTACCGCCCTATTCCTATCTTAGTGGCTCTGGCGACAAGGGCGGAGTAAGGCGCATCTCAAGGTGACTATGAGTGTTGTGTTCTACGAGTGCGGGGCGGTCGTGTAGCCTAGTGGTTAAGCGTTAGCTCATCACGCCGAAGACCCGGGTTCGATTCTACATGGATACAATGTGTGAAGCCCATTTCTGGTGTCCCCCGCCGTGCTTTTGCTGGAATATTGCTAACAGCTGCGTAAAACCATACTCTTACTTACTCTACGAGTGCGCACTACGAGTGATCGCGGGTTCTGACTCAACCTTCACGGCAAACAAATATGTTGAGTTATAATTCGGTTTGGCTACATGTCCTTTCAGATATATGTGTTCATTTTGAAATCTAAATGACGGGTAATATTTCAATTTCAAGTACAGTAAAGTACGGTTATAACGAACTCAAGGGGACTACTGATTTTAGTTCGTTATAACCGTAGTTCGTTATAAACATATATACAGCATAACTACAGCAAATAGTCGGACCAAAAAGGTAAGTTCGTTATATCCGTCAGTTCGCTATAAGCGTGTTCGTTATAACCGTAGTTTACTGTATGTATGTAAATTCTACATTACTAAATCTTGAGGGGCGGTCGGGTAGCCTAGTGGTTAAAGCGTTCGCTCGTCACGCCGAAGACCCGGGTTCGATTCCCGACATGGGTACAATGTGTGAAGCCCATTTCTGGTGTCCCCCGCCGTGATATTGCTGGAATATTGCTAAAAGCGGCGTAAAACCATATTCACTCACTCACTCACTACTAAATCTTGAGCAGGAGGCAACTCCACTTGAAACACGAATCCAAAAGCTTTGCCTGTAACAGTTTCCTGTATCGATCAATACCACGAGCAGACTTACATGTCTCACGAAGCATGCGTGTACCTCTTTACCGATACTGCTGCATTCAGCAACACCCTCTTAGTTACCACTGAATACGCTGCTTCACTAAATCTCTTCACAAAAAGATATTTAAAAAAGTTGCTAAATGTAGTCAGAAACACTCCTGAAACTCTTCACACCAGCTAGTCAATACTACACCACCAAGAGCACACAGACGACCGTTGTGTTTGGCAGAAAAGAAGCAAACAGCAAAACAAGATATATTGATGCAGAGTATAGGTATGAAGTCTAACAATGTCTGGAACGCATTACAAATCGAACGTGAAGTGAATTGATTTTATTTGCCAAACCAGTATCCGGCACGTTACAAGTTTACTTGGCAATCCTGAATCTTAAGAGAGTTATTCTCGTCAAACAAAACCTACTCGTGTTTAAACTAAGTCCCAGTTCCCATGGCGTGAAGGTATACAAAATGTGACGATTTGGGGCCTGACAAAAAAGTAATCGCTAAAATTAAATGGTTACAGAATATCTAAAGGCACCAGTTCAGCAATTGTCTGATAAATGTTGCAGTCAATGTGTATACTGAGGCAACATATATTGGCTGAACATTTCAGTCAGTGTGTACATTGCCGGAATTAATAAGTCAATACACATATTGACTGAAATTTTCAATTGATACACATTTTGCCGGATTATTGACATTGACTGAAAAATATACAATAGGAAAAAAGGGAAATAATAAATAAAAGCAGAGAAAGAAGGTTTAGCAGCAGAACAATAAATTGCATCATAACAGTGTCAACATATGTCCTCTGTAAAAATATCTGGCTGAAAGTGGCGTGTGGTCTATTGTCAGTACCCAAGTCAGTATCGGATATGACTACCATACAGTGACACAAGCTTGGCAAAGATGGTGAAGGGCGGCTTGTGGGACGTGGGGTCTGGACCAAGGGCTGTCGCAGCTGGACCAAGTCACCGGATGGTTTGGAAGTCGGCGAGGACAACGTTTCATTCCGGTAGCCTAGTGGTTAAAGTGTTCGCTCGTCACGCCGAAGACCCGGCTTCGAGTCCCAACATGTGTACAATGTGTGAAGCCCATTTCACGTGTGCCCCGCTGTGATAATGCTGGAATATTGCTAAAAGCAGCGTAAAACCATACTCACTCACTCACTATGGGAAAGGGACGGGCACCTGTCAAATTGCCATCGATGACCACCAGAGGGGTCCTGTGATGTGCAGTGATGCCTCTCCACACCATTACGCTTCAACCGCCGAATGCAGAACTTTGAACAACACATGATCAAGATGAAGATCTCATCCGTGAAGAGGACTAACTTCCAATACTGTAACCTCACGTGTTGTCTTGACCATGTGGAATGACGTGGCAGCAACATCGGACGTTCAGCTGGACGTCGTGGTCGCACGTTTTGCTCTCGGTCCTTTCACAAAGCCGACGAAAGCCAAGTATGCTGCGGGCTACCAAATTTGAAGTCTGAAACCGATTTCGCAGGTGAACCAGACGGAAATAATCATGTTGCCAAAGTGACGTTAATCGTGGACGCCCACAGCGTCCCTGGTGGTGGCAGTCCTTTGGAACCGACCCCTGAGTGTATGGTGTCACGATGAACACCAAATCGCCTGGCCACAACATTTTGTGCAATTCTGGTTTCAACCATTCCAACTACAAGCAACCGCATATTTGCTTTTCACAGTGAAAACACTTCAATGATTAACTGTGTTCTTTACTTGAGTCGGTCCCATGTGCACTGTTAATGTGTGGCGAATTTCCTACTCATGGGATTTTGTGCATGAAATGAACGGGACATACGTGCAATTTCAGGGTTATCATGGGTTATCATGACAAAGTGTTTATTATGTGTGATTTTCATACATGATTCTGAAAAATCCATGAAAAACGTATTTTATGTGATTCTTTGCATAAAAAAATGTTGTGCGCTTGTAAATAAATAGTATAGTATAAGATCATCCAACGTTGAAAAAGTAATTTATCAGTAGCTATTGAATGAATCACTTGGGTACTGTGTCTGTTCTACGGGGATTAACAATGTCTGTCCCAGCAAGTTTGAACTTAGTCCAGATCTGCCACCTCATTTTTTATGATGCATATACATTTAGTGGTTATTAAAACATTAGGTGAGGTGAAATGGGGTTTAACGTCGCGTCCAAGATTATTGCATTTATATGGCCACGTGCTAGCCCACTGAGATACCATGCCGCAGTTTAACATGAATACACCACTCAGACACAGTATACTGACTCCGAGCCGACCAGTCCTTGTCTTAGCCCCTTAATGCCGAGCGCCATACAGGGTAACAAGTACCATCTTTTAACGTCTTTTGGTATGACGCGGCCGGGGATCGAACCCCGGACCTTCCTCTCTCCGGGCGGACGTTCTACCACTAGACCACGGAGGCGGTCATTAAAACAGTAAGCCGATGCAACATATATATATAGGTTAAACTTGAATATCTTTTACTGTGATCCGGTGTCCTGACCTCGGAGTTACACCCTGCATGAATGGCCTAATTCATCTTGTCATACAGTCTTGTGGAGGGTGTTTTGTCACTCTGAATCTTTCTGCATAGATGTAAATATAAAACAGATGAGGCGGTCTCACTGGTCTCCTTTATTTCTGGTTCGGGTGGGTAAATCAGTTGAAGGGAATTGGCTGTTTGATTGTTATTGAACGATATCAGATCATCGATATACCTGAATCTAAAGTTAAACTTCTTGGCCAAATTACATTGTAAAAGAAATAAACTTCTCGACTGCATGGGACCAGAGGTTGACTGATCCCTAAGGCCAGGTTCACACAGTGTCGATTATGGCTCCCGTTTGAGATCAGACAGTGCTACAGCACGAAAAGTGAAAAAGTAGGATTACTATCCTCAATGATCTGGAACGTCATATCATTGTCTGAACGCAATCGTATACGTTTGTAACAGAGTCCTACAGATCGGGAAAGGTCCAGAGAGGTCGGCCAAGCACTACCGACAGTAGGGTGCGTCCCGTAACATTCGGGAAACTCAGCCGATTTTGTCTAGTCGGATTACGATAGTGACTATATCGTGACAGATTCTGCTGTATCGGATCAAAATCGTAACAATGTTCTGTGTTGTCTGGACGGTGTCCTGTGGATCGGGACGCTGTCCTCATGAACGGGCATAAATTGTTCATTGCCGTTTCTTGTCGATTGAGTCCAGATTGCGTCCAGATCTTGCCGAATGCGAACCGTCTTTGTCGGTTTACAGTCCGGTCACTGTCGGATCTCCGTCGGATCGCATTCGGGAGAATCGGGACGCTTTCGGGACAGATTCGGTCGTTTTTTACCATGCGGAAGATACAAATCAGATCAGATTCGGATTGAGAGCAGGAGAATCGGGACGAATTCGGCTGGAAAGGGCTGAATCGGGACGCTTCTTGAAAAATATCTGATTGTTTGTGAATTTCCCGCCACGAATCACAGGATCTTGATCATACTTTTGACCAATTTTTATCGGGAATGGTCCTATCAAGGACGGCAGCAAAATCCTGAATGTGTGACTGAGCCCTAAGCGATCTAGTGTGAGAGTATTGTTTTCTTCTACAACTTTCATGGGAGTAATTAGTTCCGGATCCTAAAGAGTTTTATGTTAAAGACAAAACAGAATACATTTTGTGATTTCGAAAATTTAGAGCCATTCTCAAAATACCGTTTCTGAGATAGTTGCAGCTGTTTGTAGATTGTGTGCATTTTTCCCCTTATGGAGTTAACATCCATTCATCCAGTCATGTAAAACTTTTGAGAGACTATTGATTTTTGTGGTAAGCGATGTGACATCCTGATCTTGATTGAAATGATCAGATAGTCAAATGTTGTGTTCGTTTAAATACTTCGATATTGAGAGAGGTAAAGGGCCTTCCAATCCATAATCAGGTTTGTTGTTTAACGCTGCACTCGGCAATATCTCAGCTATATGACGGTGGTATGTAAATAATCGAGACCAGACAATCCAGTGATTGATATCATGAGCATCGATCCACACAGTTGGGACACGATGACATGCATCAAACAAGCCAGCGAACGTGACCACCCAATCCCGATCCCGTTAGTCGCCTTTTACGACAAGCGTAGTCGCCTTTTACGACAAGCGTTGTCGCCTTTTACGGCAAGCATGGGTTGCTGAAGACCTATTCTACCCCGGATCTTCACGGGTCCCATCATCATGTAAAACGTACATGTTTCCATCTAGTATCACATGGACCTTGGTCCAGAAGGCGGCCTAGACGAAGATAATGAACTTACTGAAGACAAGAAATGAGAACTACGATCGAGTCGAAACTTTTTATATTAAAAAAACCTTAAAACTTTCTTTTAAATTAACCGAGGACTGGAAACGTCTCCTTTACTTGCCAACGACCTAGACAGCGCCGTAGATAACGCTCAAGTATAATTAATTTTACTGGAGATTATATAAAGAACTCGTGACAATCCGGGTTAGAATTGGTCTTCAGCAACCTATGCTTTTCGTAAGAGGCGAGTAACGGTCTCGGGTGGTCACGCTTGCTGACTTGGATGATGCATGTCATCGCGCTATGGTTCTGTATGTCGCTGTTCCCTCAACATTGCTACCACCCTTAATATCATGTAGCTGACGCCTGGTGAAGGGTTCGACTTGATCTGCATCTTTGTTGACTTGGAGATGTTACAGTATTTCCGGCATTTTTATCAACACACTACACGCGAAAAAATACAATGTACTTTAAAGTAATGACTTGTGGAAAGCGAAGAGAGACCTTGCATGACAAAAGTAGCATACATATAAAAGTTACTTCGTACATTTCACTTGGCTACATAGAACATTGATAAACAAAGAGAAACATTAATATTGACCAGCTCCGTGACAGTATTGCATCGTCAATAAATACAAAGCGCATTAAATCACTTGACATACTTGTTTGCGTTCGGTGACATGACATTAAGACTCTTGGCGAAACTTCTCTCATTTTAAGTTTTAGATGATTCATAAAAACAGCTATAACGTTCCCAAGGTTGTCGTTTACTCAAATCGATAACTGACGCTCAATGGATATCTGTATTTTTGCGAACGCAGTGCGAGTAAATATATCATATTGGAGTTGTTATTGATCACATTATCAAATTGTAACCACTCTTTATTATCCCAAACTGGCTCCCACAGGAGATATCGCTGGGGTGAGATTAAACGATATCTACAGAAAAGATATCCCTGCAATGAAATTGCATCACAGGTAACATCACTGGTTACCATGACGTCACAATCAAATGACATCACTAATGGCTCTGCTCCTGAAGTGAGTGAGTTGGGTTTAACGCCGCTTTTAACAGTATTCCAGTTATATCACGGCGTGTCAGCTTAATGAGGGAGTAAAGCCCGAAGTGATTCAGGTCTTAGATGTTTACCAGTTCGATGAAACCCACGAGCACGGGTATGGTGCTGACAAACCTAGAAACATAATCGAGGCGAACCAGGATTCGAACCCACAATCATAGGTTTCTGGCGTGCCCAAGGGACGCAACTCTGCACAGCGAATCACTGCGCCTTAGTCGACTGGGCCACCCGTGCCCCCCGGTTGATGTGGGACGCAGGTCTCAAACCGTTAGCACTTATGGAAACGTTAACCTATTCGCGAATACCTTGTATCATCTTTGATAGTGGTTCATGGACACATGCTCATGATACTGTCGGAATCGTACAATGGCTTCTGCTTTTTGAAGATATATCTCATGATTATGGAAGGGGTTTAAGTTGTCGCTTATATTGTTTTATTTCACGTCGTTTTTAAAAAGGTGCCCGATATATATATATATATATATATATATATATATATATATATATATATATTGCCAACATTTGGAAACTGTTTGGAACGGAATGAACGTGGGATTCCATTTCAGGGGCGTAGTTGATACCTTACGTCATTTTCACGTTTGTCGGCGCGATTCCCTGTGTCTTCTTGAAAATGTTTATTGTTCAGCTCTCGCAAAGTGGACCTATCAACGATTGGAATTCTTGCCCGCCATTTAAAGGTTAACTGATATTACTTCTTAGTATCCATGGTAACACAGACCAAGAAATTGGTGACAAACATCTTCATATCTTCTCATGCAGGTCCCCGGTCCCATTCATCGTTAATACTTCACAGGTTTGTACACTCTACGTTCCTCCATCAGTCCTGAACACAGTGCCGCTATGTGGTGTACTTGTGACTCGTGCCTATAACGTAACTTTGTTTTAATATTTATGATAGATAGCTGGAGGTTTTTAAAATTTTTGTTCTGATGTTGTACTGCGGTGAAAATGAAAACTATTCAAATCAATATTTAATACATATGGAGCATACATGTCACCGGATGATTTACCTATAGTCATACTATTCATAACTTTTCAGATTTAAATGCAGTGTCGTTTTGAAATGTTAATATTTTGATGGCAGTTGATACCCGATTGTCAATGAAGCCAGTACATGTTTGAGTCTTGTCTGGCAGACCCACCAGTGACATGAATCAATGATCCACGCGATCCATGCATCCTTCCAAACAAATGGGCCTGACTATTCTTATGACGAACATGGGGTATTAGTATGTGAAGGAGTGAGTGAGGTTTTGCCTCGTTTTTAACAATATTCGGGCAACATCACGACCTAGGACAACATAAATAGGCTTCAACATTGTTCCCATGTCTTCAACGTGACGAATCCTTCAGATTTTGTTTGTTTTACGCCGCACTCAGCAATATTCCAGCTATATCGCGGCGGGCTGTAAAAACTCCAGTGTTGACCGCACAATCATTGGCATCGAACAACGTTATTGGGATACGATGCATCAACCAAGTCTTTGTGGTAGTCGGGACTTAAAAGAATAATAACCACTAGGCAACCCCACCGCCCCTCAACAATTAGATAGTCATCCTCGTTTATCATGCGTATTTTAATGCAAACGTACGTAATTTGTGTACTATGTTTGAGAAGTAAGCAACATAAATGATATCAATGACAATGTAAACTGCAACTAAATTGTATTTCTGATAAATACCTTGGCAGCCCAAACAACTCTTCACCGTGAGATCATTTTCCCCTGTAAACCTCTATATTTAATCTCATCAGTAGAAGTATCTGGCAACCGCCAGAAAAGTATTTGGCGGCCGCCAGATAAAATATAGAGGCATACCGTGAAACATGATCTCACCAGTGGCGGGTATGGGCCAACGTAGAATTGTTACTACAGACTTGGACACAGTGTTTGCAATAGACATCAGCCTGTATGCCCGAGGCCGACAGATTTGTTCTCGGGCTGATAGTTTTAATTTCAGCAGACCCTTACAGCCTACAGTTTATTTAAGTAATAATTATTATTCATTAAGCATTAGTTTAAGACCTTTCAAATGATAAATGACATGTAGTCGCAAAGATGTTTTACAAGCTGAGAATTTCCTGATAAATGTATGCTTCATCTATCTCTAGAACTCGGTGTGATAGCAGAAAAAGCTTCTGGTTGATTGGTTGTGTTTTGTAATATATACTGCAAGAGTATGTCTCACTGCTTCAACTAACATGTTTGGGCCTACAGTTTTTCCATTCAGCCTAGAGTCTTTAAAATGGGCTGGCCCTTCAGGCTCTCAGTGTACTCTGCTGAGGTTCAGACACTGATTGAGCAGTCTTCCAGGCGATTGATCAGTGATTTTATACTTCCTGCACCACACCTGACATGTCTTATATGATACCATGATCAAACGATTGCAGTACATATCTTTTGTTTTCAGGTAATAATTTCATTTACAATTGGTGGTAATTATATTTCCTTTTTGCCTTCGAATCTGACGGTCAAATTGCCGCCACAAATTAGCAAGAGTGGCGTTCATCCCAGCATTTCGATTCAAACCTGTTTGTCCAATATCCTGTCTTTATGTTCTTGAAACATGTAGTTTTAGCTGTATTTTACCGATCACAAGCGGCTTAAGAGTTTCGCCAGTCCCGCTACAATACAGTACCCATGTAAGTCGTCCAATCCGGCACAATTACCACTCATTTAACATTTATTGCTGTTAAAATTGGTTTCGAAGATGCGATCCATCCATCCGATGCTTTATAATTGGATATCCAGAAGTCGGAAGCAATGGACCATAATCTTATTCCAGGCTTGTAAAATTCAATCTTGCGCCAAGTTGCGGATGTCATGATGCCGGACGAGGCACCACTCGTACCCTTGCACACATTACATTATATTTGTACCGTCTGTCTACAATTGGTTGAAGCGTCTCTAAAATGTTTTTTTGACAAACGAAAATTGTCCACGTACGTAACATTGGAGTCAGGCCTATCGATGTATCATTTTAAGTGTAAATCGAGTAATTTTATGATGATTTATGGTCCGGCATATGTACAGCATCTCAAAGAGTTTATTGCTGGAATTTTTTTATGATGGTCAGCGAACGAGATGTTGGGGACTGGCCATTTATTCTATTTTTTCAAATAGAAAGTTAATAAATGTGAACCACCCCCCCCCCCCCCCCCCCCTCTACCACTATACAACTCGCGGCCCCGTCCCCATAAATCCCTCAATAATCAACATCGGGGTTTTCCTTACATGTTCAATACATGAGCATGTATTAGAGCATGCTTGTAATGGGAGCATCACACAGTATATATAATAGGAGCATCACATTGTGTATATATATGTATATATTTACACCATAGCCATCAGCAGTAAATCATTATGATTGGTAATATTTTCTGCTGGACCTCTTGTTTCACATAATGCAGTACTGCTGATTGGACAGGCAACAGCTTTTTCACCAGAGCCACACAGATTTTCGTGAAAAACATGCCTTAACCTTAA
Organism: Haliotis rufescens; assembly: GCF_023055435.1. Lineage (NCBI taxonomy): Eukaryota > Metazoa > Mollusca > Gastropoda > Lepetellida > Haliotidae > Haliotis > Haliotis rufescens. Next base: position 32,699,714 of record NW_025963780.1, read on the forward strand.
TGTCGTTGTGGCGAGAATGAATCTCGCTATCCAACAAGCCTAATGTACAGGCAGTGGTCACTATTTCCTTCTTTTTCTTGATACGGGGCGGTGGGGTAGCGTAGTGGTTAAAGCGTTCGCTCGTCACACCGAAGGCCCGGGTTCGATTCCCCACATAGATACCATGCGTGGAGCCTATTTCTGGTGTCCCTCGCCGTGATATTGCTGGAATATTGCTAAAAGCGGCGTTAAACCAAACTCACTCACTTATTGATACCGCGACGTCCGTGTTGCAATATCAAACCATCTTAAAGAGCTCTGTTTTCAGAATATCGATCTTTATCAACGACTTGAAATCATGATCTCGTAGCTGAAATAATGCGCTCATGCTCAGAGATGTTGATATATGTTGGTTGGTTTGTTGTTTAACGCCGCACTCAGCAATATTCCAGCTATATGACGGCGGTCTCTAAATAATCGAGACTGGATCAGACAATCCAGTGATATACGCAATTGGGATCAGTGAAATGCATCAACCAAGTCATCAAGCCTCACCACCCGATCCCGCTTGTCGCCTCTCACGGCAATGAGATTGTAACCCGGATCTTCACGTGACAGATTTGCTTCACAAGAACACGATTAAATATGAATATGTCTATGATTTTCGTAGAAAACAAAGCAAACTCCTTTATTTACTTGTACATCTGTTAAGAGGTGACTATAATCTTGTGTTCATTAACCGCATGAACAAAAATATTTGGCATCTGTATGGAAAATGTTTGGCATCTTGGAACATGCACATTTCTAATGGTATCTCAAACTTAAGATATCAAACGTGCATACTGGTTTTAATGACCCGTGAAGATAGAATTTGTCTTCAGCAACCAATGCTTGTTGTACGAGATGACTAACGGGATATAGTGGGTTGATATAATGTTAATGACGTAGGTCGATGCTCATGATGTCTCTCACTGGATTGAGTCCCTTATTTACGTACCGCCGTCATGCAGCTGTAATATTGCTGTGATTGGTTGGTTGGTTTGTTATTTAACGCCGCACTCAGCAATATTCCAGCTATATGACGGCGGTCTGTAAATAATCGAGTCTGGACCAGACAATCCAGTGATTGACATCATGAGCATCGATCCACGCAATTGGGATCGATGACATGTATCAACCAAGTCAGCGAGCCTGACCACTCGATCCCGCTAGTCGCCTTTTACGACAAGCATAGTCACCTTTTACGGCAGGCATGGGTTGCTGAAGACCTATTCTACCTCGGAATCTTCAATATTGCTGTGAACGACGTTAAACAAGAAACAAACAAAACGCTTGATTGCCACATGTAAATGCGTACATTCACACTCATCTGTATGCAGTTAGTTCCTATCACATGTCTAAGGCCTCAAAGAGATTTACAGAACGCGACCGCCCCTTGATGCGTTGTTTGATAATTACTTCATAAATACTATATACTCATTTAACGAATCAACAGAAGCTCATTGTCACACATATTATTGACTGTTCTGACATCGGTTCAGCCATGTATCGGTTCGACACGTACACGTATATAATTAATTTGATGACTCAGATGTTGTGTCAGGTGTTGTTGTGACAGTAGTCCAGATTTAATTGATCTATTTGACTTTGAGCGAGTAAGTAAGTTTGGTTTAACTCCGCTTTGAACAGTGTCCCGGTTATATCGCGACGTGTCAGCTTAAAGTGGGAGGAAAGCCCGAAGTGATTCTGGTCTCAGACGTTTACCATTTGGTGAAACCCACGGGTATGGTACTGACAAACCAAAAAGCATAATCGGGGAGAACCGGGATTCGAACCCATGTTCTGAAGGGTCCTAACTCTGCACGGCGAACTGAGACGTCTTCGACGACTGTGCCACCACCCTTGCTCCCATTTCACTGTGTGATAGAACCGAATAGGTTTCAGCAATGATCTCGCACAATGTTTTTTCGCACGCACACACGCACACGCACACGCGCACACGCACGAAGCCACAGTTTTGGCTTATATCAAACAACGAAACTAATCGTCAAATGTTATCTTTTTCATATTCTTCAGGCTCTTCATTGTGTTTTCCACGAGTCATCAATTAAATCTAGACATTTGAAAAGTATATAATTGTTTTTTTATCTGGCCAAAATAAGGTTGTGTTTTCTTGCTTGCCCAGTCATTTTTTCACAGCCGGTAAGTCTTGCGGAGAACTTGCAGCTACAGCTATCGTTTTGCTGGTTATTACACTGGTTATTAACCAACACTTAAAGTTATTTTGGTATATTTTGAAAAACAAGATGGGACACATGTTAAACCTAACTCACTCCCATTTGTACTGACCCGTGAAGATTCCAGGGTAGAATTGGTGTTCAGCAACCCATGCTTGCCGTAAAAGGCGACTATGCTTGTCGTAACAGGCGACTAACGGGATCAGGTGGTCAGGCTCGCTGACTTGGTTGATGCATGTCATCGATCCCAATTGCGTGGATCGATGCTCATGATATTAATCACTGGATTGTCTGGTCCAGACTCGATTATTTACAGACCGCCGTCATATAGCTGGAATATTGCTGAGTGTGGCGTTAAACAACAAAACAACAAACCAACCATCCAACCTGACTCCCCGATCCCGTTAGTCGCCTCTTACGGCAAGTCTGGGCTGACCAATTCTGAAGACCAATTCTAACTCCGATCTTCACGGGTTTCAATGATGTAAATGACACTCTTTGTATCGAGCTAATGAAAAGTCATGATTTGTACACCTACATGAATGCAATGAAAAGCGTATTGTATTTTACTATTAAAACACTGTGTAATTTGAGCATACAACTCACGCATTCTGTTGGAACAGTTTGTTTGTGTGCTCCTTGGAGACTGTTTTATAAACAGGAGCAAGTGTTGACTTTGAAACATCATAAGGATTGAGATCTTGTTATGTATCAAGTTGTGTGGTGAATCGTGACCTTATCATATATAATTCTTTTGTAAAATGAAGCAATCACAATTGATTATTTTCTGTTTTATTTATTTCATTGCATATGCCCAATGTCGGGATATTTGCAACAATTTTTCGTTGACATCTAGGTTAACTATGAAAACCCCAGAGAAGTACATGTATCTACTGGTCAAGTCTGTGACTGCCAACAATTTCGCTGACTGTGCATCCGTATCCGCTCTCACCCGGAACTGTGCATCTTTCTTCTTCCAGGAGAATACCAACAAATGTATGCTGTACAGGTTACACACTACCAAATGTTTTCCCAGACTTCTGTAGTAATGTTATATTTAAAAAAAAAAATAACTAAGCATTCAACAGTTATTACCTGTACGTGTGTGCACAGTTTGGCCTTAGAGCAGTAATAAAAAATAAAAAATGACCAGCTTAGCCAGCTCCTTTTCCGAGTACAGGAAGCTAAACATACCACCCCTAGTTTCGCACCAAATGTCACCTACTTGAAAATAGCTGTGGTCACATTCAGCATAAGTCATCATGTTGAAAAAGACAGTACTAAATATAGAAAAACATGGTCAGTTTTCATAACTGGATGGATGTTCATTTGAAAGACATAAAAATCTTACAGAATATCCTCTAATCACAGCCTGCAGATATCTCTCGATCTGCACTGAAGGCTCCTACGAAAACCGCACTGTCCAGATTTTGTGTAGTAGAACCTGTACCTAACCCTGAAGCAAAATGTCAGCTTCAACCTTGGACCCGGAATACGGCTGGGTCGGATACGAATTTCAAGGTAAATCACACACTAAATAGGTGAGGTGAAATGGGGTTTAACGTCGCGTCCAAGATTATTGCACTTATATAGCGACGTGCATGCACGTGTGTGTGTGTGTGTGTGGCTGCTTGTACTAGTCCGGACTGATGCCGATTTATAGTGCTAGCATACTGAGATACCATACCGCAGTTTAACATGAATACCCCACTCAGACACATGTACTGACTCCGAGGCGACTAGTCCTCGTTTTAGCCCCTTAATGCCGAGCGCCAGACAGGGTAACAACAAGTACCATCTTTTTACGTCTTTTGGTATGTCGCGACAGGGGATCGAACCCCGGACCTTCCGCTCTCCGGGCGGACGCTCTACCACTAGACCCCGGAGGCGGTCCACACTTAATAAATTCGTAACTATTGGATGGAGATTCATAGACACATGTTCATTATATTGTCGGAATCGTACGTATAGGTGAACGATGGCACCCGTAACGATCACATGCAAAGACACATGCAAAGGCAAGTCAATTGTCGATCTGTCAAAAACACGGGAACATATCGTACAAGTGAAAATAGGGAATTGTATTTGATATCGTTTTTGACACTGATGCGTCAAATTTAAAATGTCCTCCACATGTCTACCATTAAACATTTTCAACTTCTGTTTATTAGTTAATCATAAGATTGCACCCATAGGTTCCCTGTGATTGCAAAAGGGGCATTTAATACAGTGAACGCACCCGTTTGAAATCCAGGGCCAATACGTATTCAGGTTCTGTATATATTGGTCAACAGTACCTGTCACAATAACATCCTTTCTATCGAGTGAATACATCTCCACAGGACCCGTGAAGATCCGGGATAGAATAGGTCTTCAGCAATATATGCTTGCTGTAAACGGCGACTATGATTGTCGTAAGAGCCGACTAACGGGATCAGGTTCGCTGACTTGGTTGATACATGTCATCGTATTCCAATTGCGTGGATCGATGCTCAAGATGTCAATCACTGGATTTTCTGGTCCAGACTCGATAATTTACAGAGCGCCGCCCTATAACGGGAATATTGCTGAATGCGTCGTTAAGCAGCAAACATACATATCATCGCCCGACCCGTGAAGATCCGGGATCAGGCTCGCTGACTTGGTTGATACATACGCCGTCATATAGCTGGAATATTGCTGAGTGCGGCGTTAAACAACAAACCAACCAACCAACCTTTTTAGGGTTGAGTCCCATCCGGGATTCGAACCCACACTGCCAGAATGAGACACCTAATCGCCACCACACAAAGTCAGCGATCTAACCCACTCAGCCACCGAAGCTTACCAAAAAATAATAATCCGACTACTGGTAGTCTAGATCACGTACTCTGTGTACCCCTCTGACAAAATGGCCTAGGATATTCATAACTTATCATTACTTTCTTGTCATTTTGTTGTCCATTCTCAGTCAACATTTTAAGAAGTGAGGTGATGTGAAATGGAGTTTAACGTTGCGTTCAAAATTATTGCACTTATATATAGCGACGTACATGATTTGTGTGTGTGTGTGTGTGACTGCTTGATGTCGACTTTATAGTGCTAGCCATCTGAGATACCATGCTGCAGTTTTACATGAATACCCCACACAAACACAGTATACTGACCCCGAACCGACCATTCCTTGTTTTAGCCCATTAATGCAAGGCAGGGCAACAACAATTAGCACGTTCTAACACATTTTGGTATGACGCGCCAGGGATCGAACCTCGGACCTATCACTCTCAGGGTGGACGCTCTACCACTTGACAAGGGAGGCCTTCCACATTTAAAAAAGAAAGAACAAATAAACATCCCTCGTCTATATCAATTGCGGAGCTCGATATATGCGTGATGTCAGTCACTAGATTGTCTGGTGCAGACTCAAGCATTTACATATCGTCGTCATAAAGCTGTATATTTGCTGTGTGCGGCGTTTAACAAGAAGCAAACAACACCTTACCTTTCCAGATTTTGCCATTTGACATTATCCTTGAAGAACATGTCTAAATCTGTTTTTCAAAGAAGCACTTTTTAAAATTAACCTTTTAGGACATTCCTGCTAAGGGCAATTTACCTCTCGTATCATTAGCTAAGTTAGCGACGCGTACAAGAAGCAATGTCAAAATATTTCATCACCAGATTCTCCAAAGTAAGTAGTTGTCTATTCATACAAGTATATGGTAGCTCTTTATAGCATTATTGGGAATATAAGCTCCAACTAGGTTTACTTTTCTCATTTTATAATCGACTATGATGTATCGTTTACCAAATTTATAAAGTTATTGCCGACTATCATTTTTCGCGAATCCTGATGCGGCGTTAAGCAGTATTTGTTTGCCATGGTTAGTTTGTTGTTCAACGCCGCACTCACCAATATTCCAGCTGTGTTACGGTGGTCTGTAAATAATCGAGTCAGGAACAGACAATATAGTGATTGACATCATAAGCATCGATCCACACAATTGGGATTGATGACATGCATCAACCAAGTCAGCGAGCCTGACCACCCGATCTCCGTTAGTCGCCTATTAAGACAAGCATGGGTAGCTAAAGACCAATTCTCATCCGGAATTTTCACGGAATCGTTAAGCAATAATCACTTACACTTAATGATAAGGCTCCCCCTTTATCGGTAGTTACATTTAAACGCGAGTGGGATAACAATAGATGAATGCATCATAACAAGCTGTACCTCCTGCACCCAGATCTGAAACGCAGTTATATTTTTCTGAGAGTGTATTCAGCTTGTGAAACAAATGGTTACACCTTCAACTCCGACGCGCAAGGTCAATCAGACGCCTACCGCGACATGGTCTGATGCTGTAGATATATGTGACGAGGAGGGTGGGGTCATGGCCAAACTGAACACAACTGCGAAGAAACGTGTTCTCGAGGGCTCACTCACAGAAGGTAGAGTGTTTTGTGTTTCACTTGTTGAAACTTGTTTGACCATTTATGATTTCATTGAATGACACAAGGGCATTTTACAACAGAGCAAAATATTATATTCTCCAGGGCCACATTTTGTCTGAACAAGCGATATAAAGAACCACGTTCCTTGTGCCTGCCACATTTTGTCTGATGACAAAGCGACCTTAGTGCTTATCTATCTTAGAACTTTATAGGACTTTATAGTCAACATCAACTTCCATATAATTATTCACTACTAAATTAACAAACAGGACTCTTAATTGCCCCGTGACGGTGGATAGTGATAACACTGTTGTTTTCTTATTTTAAACTTAATTACATTATTTTTTGGCCAGGCTCGCTGACTTGATTGAAGCATGTCATCGATCCCAATTGCGTGGATCGATGCTCATGATATTAATCACTGGATTTTCTGGTCCAGACTCGATTATTTACAGAACGCCGTCATATATTATAGCTGGAATATTGCTGAGTGCGGCGTTAAACATCAAACCAACATCAAAATCTTAGGCTGCGGACGAGCTGGCTATTTTAGGGATCTGATTTGACCTGTCAGTTTCAACATTCCACGGATTCAACGAAAGCGTGTGAAAGAAATGTGACAGTTGTGGTCCAGAAACAGGTGTTAGAGTATGATTTTCTTAATTGTGCATCAAGTTTCATAAATTTGTTCTGATCAAGTTCCTGTGCTGTGTGACTTAATTGATGTCGTGAGGAATGTTTTCCGATGGACTTTCAAATCCCCTTCCGCCAAATCGTTACGGTGGTGGTTGACGGAGATGGCAATGAATATCGACCCCAAAAAGGTTTTAAAACAACATGTCACGAATAAAAGAATTTCGAAAACGTTTTTATTATGTAATATTTTACTTTCAATTTCCGTTGTTTCAATCAGGAAATTGACTGTTCTGAGTCTGTTTGCAATCGAACAAGTCCCAAACAGTTTCATAACATTTCAATTATATGCGAAAGATATGCCTTCGTTAAATCTTTTAATCTCATAATCGAAGCAATCGGGGTTGCGGCCTAGAACATCACATCGTCGCCAAATTAAACTACCGTATTTCGTCTATTAGACGCTAGACCGTGGCTTGTATGAGAGACCCAGTGTGTAAAAGTGAAGATATCTCACCGTTTTACAGTTCTTATGGGGGATCAATAGGCAGCCATTTTTAATGAATTGACATGTAAGCTATCGATGTATTCATACGCATAACTTTTGTGTGAAAGGGCTTAATATATTTAAAATTGGTTTCCATTAGCAAAAAGGAATCCTCTTTTTAACCAATGAGAATAAAGGATTCGTCAATGTCATTGAAGAATAGTCTGTGATATTGCTGACTGTGGCGCAAAGCATGTATAACATTCACTGACACGCTGAAGCAAAGATGAGTATAAAAACATAACATTGTTGCAATGAGTGAGTGAATGAGCTGTGTGTAACGCCGCTTTTAACAGTATTCGAGTTATATCACGGCGTGTCATCTTAATGTGGGAGGAAAGCCCGAAGTGATGCAGGTCTGAGACGTTTACCACTTCGGTGAAACCCACGAGCACGGGTATGGTGCTGACAAACCTAGAAACATAATCGTGGCGAACAGGGATTCGAACCCATAATCATAGGTTCCTGGCGTATCCAAGGGACGCAACTCTGCACAGCGAATCGCGGCGCCTTAGACGACTGGGCCACCCTTGGCCCCCTGGAATGAGAGAAGGAGAGTCATTGAAATATGTTTAGACTTGCAAATGCCCGCTCTTGTTAGTTCTCGGTGAAGGCTCCGTGTTTTTTAATTAAAGCTATATGGAAGAAGAACCACAATGTGTAGGTAATATTTATATATTCACACACAGACGTCCATGGATGTCCATACCTTTGAGTTGCCGTAGTTACAAACACAGAACTATAGACGGAACAGTTGAACGGGGAAGGTACCGCCATTGATTTCATGCTCACGCAGACTAATGAGACGTCGCCACATATTACATATTGATCTGATTGATTACATTAATTTTGAAATATGCTTTCCAAGCAGACACAGATTTCAAACATTCCAAAGTGTGTTTAATTGCAAATGCTTTTTAAAAGGCAAACATACTGATACCCTCAGAGAGATGAAGTGTTTGTCAAAATCCGAACACACAAGAGTTTCGTATTTATGGAGTATTTGTCAATATCCTTCAATACACAAGAAGGAAATGTCATACTTGAGGACAGTGTACACAGACCGTTGATTGCACCTTCCTGTTCCAACTACCACACATCCGAAATCACATTAATTCTAAGCATTTGCAAATAGCAAGATGAGTGTGAGAGTACAACATGCCTTTTTAGAAATGTAATATTTGTTCACAACACATATGTATCGTCACGAATGGCAAACACTGGCAAATGTTTAAAATGTTTTCCAGACCATGTCTCCTAACATCTCCATGTTGTCGATGACTACAATGCTACCAGAGCTTATGGTTAGACTCTGAAGAATGAGAAGTGATAGTGAGATTATGAACGCGTGATATATCGTTTGCCAAAATTGTTTAAAATACGCACTTTTTCTTACCAATGGCTTCAAACACAGTGATGATTCTGTTAGCACTTGCATTTTTAAAACTAGTTTTTGGTGGAAGTCTATGTTATGATCTGAAGCTTAATGGCACATTAATCGACATGAAGCCTACTGAGTATCTGTCAGTGAAGCTACAGGTCACTGATAGCCTAGCTCACTGTGGGTCTATCTGCGCCCAGACATGGTCATGTGCCTCATTCTTCTACAAGAAGACCACCAGAGAGTGCCGTCTTTACAAGGCAAAACTGTCAGCCCTAGACCTCGTAAGTGAAGGAGACTGGATTGGCTATGCTTTTGAAGGTAAATATATAATCATCCCCTTTTTTTTCACAGATAGGTTAACCTCGTACGGCTCGTGTGCAGACCGTGTCTGAGCCTCTATGATTAGCATACTTATAACAGCTCCTTGTGTTGCAAATTGTACTCGCGAGGAACCATTTGCGGTACTGGCACTGATGAGGACAAGTGACTACAAAATTGCCGTTCAAATATTTAAGATCCAGGGTAGAATAGGTATTCAGTAACCCTTGCGTGCCGTGAATGGCGACTGTGCTTGTCGTAAGAGGCGACTAACGGGATCACGTGGTCAGGCTCGCTGAATAGGTTGATTCATGTCATCGTATCCCAATTGCGTGGATCGATGCTCATGGTGTCAATGACTGGATCGTCTGGTCCAGACTCAATTATTTAAATTGGTTGGTTGGTTTGTTGTTTTACGCCGCACAGTATTCCAGCTATATGACGGCGGGCTGTAAATAATCGAGTATGGACCAGACAATCCAGTGATTGATATCATGAGCATCGATCCACGCAATTGGGATCGATGACATGCATCAACCAAGTCAGCGAGCCTGACCACCCGATCCCGTTAGTCGCCTTTTACGACAAGCATAGTCACCTTTTACGGCAAGCATGGGTTGCTGAAGACCTATTCTACCCCGGAATCTTCACGGGTCCCAGACTGTTGAACACGATCACCCTTACATTGACATAGTCGCTATTTACGGCAAGCATGGGTGTGACCAGGGCAATTGTCCCTTCGTATGGTAAACTTTAAAGGACGACTGATATACACAAGCAATGTTAGTAGATAAACAAAACCGGCGTTTGAACGAGATAATCGAGTGATCATGGTCAAGTGAGTTTGTTTTAACGCAACGTTGAACAGTGCTCAGTTATATATCGGCGTGTCAGCTTGATGCAGGTCACAGGTCATAGGTCACAGGTCACGGGTATGGTGGTGACAGACCAAGACACACAAATGGGGCGAACCGGGGTTCGAGCCAACAATCAAAGGTTTTAGGCGTGCCCACAGCGAATATGCGGCGCCTAAGATGACTGGACCACCCGTGACCCCTTAAACGATTTGAATGAAATTTGATACGCCTGCCAAGTTGCCTTACCTAGAGTCCATTTAAATTGTAATATGTTGTCCGATACGTTATCCTTCATTGAAGAACGTTTTTCTATTTCCAGGTCGACCAGAACCAGAAGGTAACGTGACTTATCCCCGATCCGGGTTAGAATAGGTCTTCAGCAACCCATGCTTGTCATTAAAGGCGACTATGCTTGTCGTAAGGGGGGACCGACGGGAATGGGTGGTCAGGTCGCTGACTTGGTTGATGCAGGTTATCGTATATCAGTTGCGTGGATCCGATGCTCATGATGTCAATCACTGGATTGTCTGGTCCAGACTCGATTATTTAGAGATCGGCGTCATATATTGCTTGGTTCGGCGTTAAACAACAATCAAACAAACAAACAAACAAACAAACAAACCATCGGCTTCACACAATGTGGATAATCGCGCAGGATAGAAGCTGGGTGTGTTTGATGTTCTGCCTATAGCTACTCGTATCGGGGGAAAGAAACGTGAGATGCCAATGTTTGTTGTTTCCTGATTTGAAATGTTGGTGGCACTATTGCTAAAGGTGGCTATCTCACTCACTCACTTACTCACTAAAACGTCCTGTTTTAACGCCCTCCGTTCGAAACGGTATTAAGCCAAACTTACTCAAATATCTTACCGTCCACTGAACTGGCTTACCAAATGCACAGTATGCGGAATCGGAAGTCAGGTTGTTTTTGCAGGATAATTCATTTAATACATCTCTCAATGTTCGAGCGTTGTATATTACATTATCTATCACAAGAAATAGTTGTATTAGACATTCAGAAGCCAGAGTGGACCGGTAAAGCCTACGGCGCTGCGCTTTACAGCGAGGCCAATTTTGAACGAAACTCCACCGAGCGCCAGGCATCGGGAGTCGCACGCTTATAGAACGTGCACCAAAAGGCGACTATGCTTGTCAATCCAGAGATTGACATCATGAGCATCGATCCACTCAATTGGGATACCATGACATGCATGCACCAAATCAGCCAGCCTGACCACCCGATCCCCTTAGTCGCCTCTTAAAACAAGCATTGTCGCCTTTTGCGGCAAGCATGGGTTGCTGAATACCTATTCTACCCCGGTATCTTCACGGGTAACGATGACATGCATGAACCAAATCCGCGAGCCTGACCACCCGATCCCGTTAGTCGCCTCTAAAAACAAGCATTGTCGCCTTTTACGGCAGGCACGGGTTGCTGAATACCTATTCTACCCCGGAATCTTCACGGGTCTGGAGATTACGAAACAACAGTCAACGACAATACTGTGGAAAGTGCACAAACACTTTATATTGATGTGTGAAGGACCCTGGAGACGTGTGTTTGTTAAACTGCATTTGGCTCATTGATTTATTCCTTTCGTTGATGTTTCTTCGACTGTTGAATGGTAAAGTAAACTTACCATATAACAATGTACGGACAACTTGAAGAAGACATCAGGAATTACAAATAAATTTACACCCCGATTTTGTTCAATAAAGAAAACCAGCAACATATCTCACCTCATGTCAGATGACTCGATCTTTTAGAGTTGTTTATGGCCCCTAAACAAACTCTTTATCTTCAGTTCCACATGTATTTTTATGCATGCCAGGTTTTTAAACTTAGCATATTCGTCATTGACTTAACTGATAATTTATCGCCAGTGACTGTAGAGTGATATAAATCCTGCCGGGGTCCATGCAGAAGCAAAGGTACTGTAAGTCCCTATGGTCCCGAGTATGGTGATCACCCTTCAGTGATTGACGATCTCTAGCCCATTTTTATATTGTTTTAACTCGCATGTGTGATATTTTAGTAATTGCACTGCCCATCGTTGACAGCTTTGTTGTTTAGTCTAAATATATGTATTATTAATGTACTTCTTGTCAAGATATGGCTGAAATTCTGCCGATGTGACGTTAAATCTTACTCACTCATCACTCACTCACTTTATCTTCATTGTTAAGAATGTGTGTACATAGGGTATGCAACCATATTTACACTGAAACAGGAATCACGATACTGTCTCTAAAGGGCAACAGTATATCACAACCGTTGATGGCAGCGTACTCAGTATCTGGTATGACTTGCAATAGTTTTGGTCTTTTAGCGATAAAAACGCGATGGAAGCGTGTGGTTTCTCACTTTTACATACAACTACAAATAATTGTGGAAAATGTGGAAATAATTATGAATTCCCACTCACCGTTTGTTAATTATGTTTATGTATGGCAATTAATTCCCTCGGGACAGAGGGTATGTTGTGCGTGTGTTATAAATACATATCATCGCCTGACCCGTGAAGATTCGGGGTGGAAAAGGTCTTCAGCAACCCATGCTTGCCGTAAAAGGCGACCAACGGGATCGGGTGGTCAGGCTCGCTGACTTGGTTAATGCATGTCATCGACCCCAATTGCGTGGATGAATGCTCATGATGTCAATCACTGGATTGTCAGGGCCAGACTCGATTATTTACAGACCGCCGTCAAATAGCTGGAATATTGCTGAGTGCGGCGTTAAAAAACAAACAAACAATTGCGTGGATCGCTGCTCATGATGTCAATCACTGGATTATCTGGTCCTGACTCGATTATTTACAGACTGCCGTCATATAGCTTGAATATTGCTGAGTGCGGCGTTTAACAACAAACCAACCAACTATAATGGAGAGACAACATGTATAATAATTTCAAGTGACCATTGTGTATACCAGTTTGACCATCCGTCTATATTCTGATTTTCTATTCTTCACAGCATTTTTATCGTGCAACGTTGAACTGGGTTACACGTTCAACGTCGATGCTCACATGTGCTTCAAGGTTCACGTCGTCACGAAGACCTGGACACAAGCAAGAGATACCTGTTTAGAAGAAGACGCCGAGATGATCATGCTGAACACACAGTCCAAACAAACTGTCATCGAAAACATCGTTGAAAGTGGTAAGGTTTGAGATAATATATTCAGCAAAATGTGTCATATCTGTGTAAGCATTGTACCAAACTGATCGATATGTAAAGTTTAAATGACTTTTAACTATACCTCTATGATGAGGATAATTTATGATATTTTTTATCACTTCCGAGGGAGCGGGTGGTCAGGCTCGCTTACTTGGTTGAAGCATGTCATCGATCCCAATTGCGTGGATCGATGCTCATGATATCAATCACTGGATTGTCTGGTCCAGACTCGATTATTTACAGACCGCCGTCATATAGCGGGAATATTTTTGATCAACAAATAAACAAAACAAACAAGTAACAAAAATGGCGCTTTGAGATTGACGAGTTAAATGAGAAATCTTCGGTTCATAACGAAACAGTTTCGAGAGAATAACAAACTGCAAGAAGTTATATTAACTCCATAAATGGATGTCATTATTTTGCCGTGTAAATGTGGAACTGACGTAAAAAGGACGTCAACAGTTTGTGTACGGGCTTGACACTTACGATAACGGGAGACAATTTAAGGGATGGTACTCTTGAATGGCAATAGTTTCGTCAAAGAGTAATGTTCACTGTAGTGAAATATCAAGTGTTATGTTCACTGCTATGAAAATATCACTTTTCTCACCTTCAGAAAAAAACTCAGCCTATCACACTGACGTATATAATAATCTGCAAACTTCAGCGAAAAGTGACGAAAGTTATAACGTCGACATATTATTACGTCACAATGTTTTGACATTACAAATTAAATGTACGCAAAAACATTAGTCGCCACTTTGCCATGAAGTCACATTGGCGGTGACAATACGATAGTGGTAACATTCTCAATAAATAGAAATACTCATATCCATTTCGCTCCCTATTTAAAGATTGACACAACTTTTTATTGAAAATGATTTGTTTAGCCAAACGCCGCGACCCGTGAAGATTCCGGGGTAGAATAGGTCTTCAGCAACCCATACTTGCCGTAAAAGGCGACTATGCGTGTCGTAAAAGGCGACTAACGGGATCGGGTGATCACTCGCTGACTTGGTTGATACATGTCATCGATCCCAATTGCGCGGATCGATGTTCATGCTGTCAATCACTGGATTGTCTGGTCCAGACTCGATTATTTACAGACCGCCGTCATATACCTGGAATATTGCTGAGTGCGGCGTTAAACAACAAACAAATAAAATAGCTTCTGCAGTATTCGTTTGAAAAGAAGGGAATATCTTTGTTTTGGCTTTACTTTCCTGCAACGCGTTTGCCGATGTGAGACCTTAAGGGAATGTTCCATGTTTTGGGGTCTCTTATCTGTTGTGTATGGGCGCGTATTCGTGTTGGGTCATTATTGAGTGGTTTGGTTTGGTTTAATTGTTGTTTAACATCGCACTCAATCTCATTAAAATCAGATCTAAGTTTTCGCTGTCGCAAAACAAAGATCTGAGGACATCCCATTACGGGATCCCAACGACAAGCATAGTCGCCTTGTACGGCAAGCATGGGTTGCTGAAGACCTGTTGTCCCCGGATCTTCACGGCTCCATTATTGAGTGAATTAAGTATATCCTATATATAATTTATACTAATATATATACTACTCTAATGCTGCATACCATAAGGCTTGTTAAAACCTAACGAAATGAACTAAGTAGAACAGCGTGAATTGGAGTTTATGCAGGTAACATGTAAAATAAATGGCTCGCAAACAACATGCTTTCCCGACAGAAAATTTTGTTTGTTTGTTTGTTGTTTAACGCCGGTCTCAGCAATATTCCAGCTATATGACGGCGGTCTGTAAATAATCGAGTCTGGACCAGATAATCCAGTGAATGACATCATGAGCATCGACCCACGCAATTGGGATCGATGACATGCATCAACCAAGCTGGCGAGCCTGACCTCCCGATCCCGTTAGTCGCCTCTTACGACAAGCGATACCTTAATCCTACTGGTGAGGCATCATGTGTACAATATTCTATTTTATAGATGGCCAAAATGAATACTTCCTCGGAGCAAGGAATACCGGTACGGATGGCGTATGGAGATGGGTGGTAGACAATTCCAGCATCCCTTGGTTCCCAGCGACTATCCCTTTCGGCATGTGCATGGAAGTGGAGCCTGGCCTGAGATATGATGACACCGAGTGTGATTTTCAGCTGCAGAAATATTTCTGCGAAATAATGATTTAATACGAGGGTAATTTTTATGTTCTTAGCCTCACATAGAGAGAGTTGACCTAAAGACAGTATCATGATCCATTTTTCAACATAATCCCATTGCATATTGATTCACTTTTGCCAACTATGTTGGTTGGTTTGTTTGCTTGTTTTACGCCGCACTCAGCAATAGTCCAGCTATATGACGGCGGTCATGAACATCGATCCGCTCAATTGGGATCGATGATATGCATCAACCACGTCAGCGAGCCTGACCACTCGATCCTGTTAGTCGCCTCTTACGACAAGCATAGTCGCCTTTTACGGCAAGCTTGGGTTGCTGAAAACCTATTTTACCCCCGGATCTTCACGGGTCTCCACGCAACACAATTGGCATCGATGATATGCATCAACCAAGTCAGCGAGCCTGACCGCCCGATCCTGTTAGTCGGTTTTTACGACAAGCATGGGTTGCTGAAAACCTATTCTATCCCGGATACTGGTGATCTCTAGCCAAATGTATAATGTATTGTTCTGAATAGTCAAAATGTTATGGTTACTTACTAGTTATATATTTATAGCTGTGGTACTCTAGTTATTTTGACCGCCTTCGTGGTCTTGTGGTAGAGCGTCCACCCGGAGAGCGGAAGGTCCAGGGTTCGATCCCGGGCCGCGTCATACAAAAAGACGTTAAAAGATTGTACTTGTTGTTACCCTGTCTGGCGATCGGCATTAAGGGGCTAAAACAAGGACTGGTCGGCTCGGAGTCAGTATACTGTGTCTGAGTGGGGTATTCATGTTAAACTGCGGTATGGTATCTCAGTGAGCTAGCACTATAAATCGGCATCAGTCCGGACTAGTACAAGCAGCCACACACACACATACACGTGCATGCACGTCGCTATATAAGTGCAATAATCTTGGACGCGACGTTAAACCCAATTTCACCTCACCTCACCTCTAGTTATTTTACAGTCCTTTGTCAACAGGTTTTATAGTCTTTATATATGCATTATTCCTGTATAACTTGATTTAGTCACGATATTGCTGAAATATTGCCGATGTGACTATAAATCTTAACTCACTCACTCACTCATCTAAACATATACGAATATTCTTGCTGCACATGGTAACAATGAGGGGCGGTCGGGTAGCCTAGTGGTTAAAGCGTTTGCTCAGTCGTCTAAGGCGCCGCGATTTGCTGAGAAGAGTAGCGTCCCTTGGGCACGCCAGAAACCTATGATTGTGGGTTCGAATCCCGGTTCGCCCCGATTATGTTTCTAGGTTTGTCAGCACCATACCCGTGCTTTTAGGTTTCACCGAAGTGGTAAACGTCTGAGACCTGCATCACTTCGGGCTTCCCTCCCACATTAAGCTGACACGCCGTGATGTAACTGGAATACTGTCAAAAGCGACGTTAAACCAAACCACAGGAGTCCGTTTCTAAAAATAGACGCCCTCATGCATATTCATGACCATCTCGCGTGTGGAGATGGTCATGAATATGCATGAGGGCGTCTATTTTTAGATACGGACTCCTGTGACCCAACTCACTCACTCGTCACGCCGAAGACCCGGGTTCGATTCCCGACATGGGTAAAATGTGTGAAGCCCATTTCTTGTGTCCCCCGCCGTGATATTGTTAAAAGCGGCGTAAAACCATACTCGCTCACTCACTGGTAACAATGAGCACATTCTAGCTTATACTGATTGCTATTAACTCATGGAGAAAGCAGACCGCCTCTGTGGTACAGCGTCCGCCCTGAAGGTCCGGGGTTCGATTTCAGGCCGCGTTATACCAAAAGACGTTAAAAGATGGCACTTGTTGTTACCCTGCCTGGCGCTCGGCATTAAGAGGCTAAAACGAGGACTCGTCAGTATACTGTGTCTGAGTGGGATAGTCATGTTAAACTGCGGCATTGTATCCCAGTGGGCTAGCGCTATAAAATCGAAATCGAAATCCGTACTAGTACAAGCAGCAACATGCACACACACACACAGGTGCATTGCACGTCGCTATATAAGTAAGTTATACCCCATATCACCTCACCTCACCTCATGAAGAAAGCAGCGAGCACGTGCCAGATGTTTGTTTGTTGTTTAACAAATGGCCGTCTGTAAATAATCGAGTCTGGACGAGACAATCCATTGATTGACATCATGAGCATCGATCCACGCATTTGGGATATGATGACTTGCATCAATCAAGTCAGCGAGCCTGACCACCCGATCCCGTAAGTCGCCTCTTACAACAAGGAAAGTCGCCTTTTACGGCAAGCATGGGTTGCTGAATACCTATTCTATCCCGGATCTTCACGGGTCACGTGCCAGGTGTATCCTGGTAACAATCAGCACATCCTAGCATATACTGATAGCTATTAACTTATGTTTTTTGGTTTGGTTTGTTGTTTAACGCCGCACACAGCAATATTCCAGCTATATGACGGCGGTCTGTAAAATAATCGAGTCTGGACCAGACAATCCAGTGATTCACATCATGAGCATTGATCCACGCAATTGGGATCGATGACATGTATCAACCAAGTCAGCGAGCCTGACCACCCGATCCCGTTAGTCGCCTTTTACGACAGCACAGTCGCCTTTTACAGCAAGTATGGGTTGCTGAAGACCTATTCTACCCCGGAATCTTCACGGGTCTATTAACCTATGGAGAAAACAACAAGCACGTGCGACGAGTAGCTGCTTTAATTTCCTGGTAAGAATTTGCACATTCTGGGTTTAATTGCTGATTATAATAATCTTACTGAAGAGAAATGTCACAGATGTATTTTTGCTCTTCGTTGTGGCATCCAGTGTCATCAAAATTCAAATTTGGTTCAATTTCGAGACATTTGGAATGACCCCTCTTTGTGTACTCCGGAAAGACTGTGTCGTCCACTGTCCATCTCCATACTCCGTCCTCGGCCATGTCTGTTGCTCCAAGGAAGTATTCATTGGCTCCATCTGAATTGTGTAAACAATAAACGTGATCGGAAAAAACGTGTTTGCCTCCACATTTTAGATATATTTCTTTCTTCAAGCATTACGTCTCTTGCTCGGAAGGGGATTGATCAAGTTTAACCGAGGTACAACTGCGCATACCCTTTCTTGGTTTGTTTGTTTGTTTGTTGTTTAACGCCGCACTCAGCAATATTCCAGCTATATGACGGCGGTCTGTTAATAATCGAGTCTGGACCAGACAATCCAGTGATTAATATCATGAGCATCGATCCACGCAATTGGGATCGATGACATGCTTCAACCAAGTCAGTGAGCCTGACCACCCGATCCCGTTAGTCGCCTTTTACGACAAGCAGAGTCACCTTTTACGGCAAGCATGGGTTGCTGAAGACCTATATATTCTACCCCGGAATCTTCAGTCGCATATTACTCTTTCTACCAAGAGTTGAAAGAGCGTCATAAGTCTCCTGTTCAGAAGCCTTTTGATCAGGGTTACAACATTCAAGGACTCAGTGAAGCGTTCAATTTTTTTCATGGTAGACATGTGGAGGAAATTTCCAAATTTGATGCATCAGTGACAAAAATGATGTTTGATGCAATTCCCTATTTTGACTTCTACCGTATGTTTATGTGTTTTTTAACTGAACAATTTACATGCCTTTGCATGTGTTTGTGACGGTGGGTCAGGATACTCTCACCTTTTCCCGAACACCATGGTATCTTCACTCTTTGATAGTGATTCATAAACACAGGCAAATGATATCGTCGAAATTGTACAATAGAGATTTGTGAATAGTGAGTAAGTGAGTATGGTTTTACGCCGCTTTTAGCAATATTCCAGCAATATCACGGCGGGGGACACCATAAATCGGCTTCACACATTGTACCCATGTCGGGAATCGAACCCGGGTCTTCGGCGTGACGAGCGAACGCTGTAACCACGAGGCTACCCGACCGCCCCCGATTTATGAATATTGAAAGGGTTTGTTGCTTTTGGTAACTTCTTTTGAGCAATGAATTTCCAATAAATATGAAGAGTATTTTGTCGCTATTATTTACCTGCTGCAACAATCTCTCGCATTAACTGTCGCTTCTCGGGAGTGTCTAACTTGGCAAGGTCGCCACCCTCGCTTTGGCATACCTCACGGCCTTTCAACCAGGTGGCCATGTTCGTCTGTACTTTGTAGCAGAAGTGCGCGGAGTTGTTGTAGACGTACCCAAAGCCAGCAGCTGCTCTACAAACTGTAAGATAATGACACATTTAAGCATTTTATATAACATCCTCGATTATCAAGTCCCTGTATTATATCTTCTTTGCGTTGGTTTGTTTTGTTGTTAAACGCCGCACTCAAGTATATTACGGCGGTATTTAATTAATCGAGTCTGGACTAGACAATCCAGTGATTGACATGAACAACGACCCACGCAATTGGGATACGATGATATGCACCAAGCACGTCCGCGAGCCTGACCACCCGATCCCGTTAGCCACCTATTTCGATCCCAAATGCTCATGATATCAATCACTAGATTGTCTGGTCCAAACTCGATTATTTTACAGACCGCCGTCATATAGCTGGAATATTGCTGAGTGCGGCGTAAAACAACAAACCAAACCAAAACAATATGGCTGCAATATTGCAGATGCGGTTTTTACATTGTAACTCATAAGTATATCTTCATTATATTAGATAAATGCCTTGATCACCTTTGTTACTATAGCCAGGAGTTAGCCGGATTGAAATGGTACGGGGTTCAATCGAATTACTCTCTTTGTCTGAAATTGTTAAGGCTGAGTTAGTGATAGGAGAAATTTAGCTGGTAACGTCACTTCCAAAACGAAGCTAGTGGGTCCAGGTATTTGTCATTATAGAATGGAGATATACTACCTTGGATACTCGAGGATGTATAATGAAAATTATTATAAATACTACTCACCCTGATTGGCGTACATGAAGCTGTTTGCCTGTGTCACCAGAGAGAGCATCTCGGGATAAACCGAGTGACAGACACACGTCCCCTTCGTCACATCATAGTTCGCAGTAACGGCTTTCTCTCCATCACAAAAGAGAATACAGTCTTCTGTACAACTCAAAGTCGCACGGGAGAGAATGTGATCGATACCAAGCTTTCCTTTTTCCGCGAGGTAATATGTTTTTGAGCTTATAACGTGAACGCTGAGCGAAGTAATCAGATAGAGAGATATGCAGAGCATAGTCAACCGCTTTCAAATTCAGCTCGTAAACAATGATGCGTATGTTTCGAGGAGTAGAGCCCTTACTGGTTCTTGTGTTTTGAAGTCAAGGGTTTGCTTGCGCGTCGTTGATGTGTTGTTTACCTGTTGTGAATATATGTACACTACGAAAATGTGAAACGTAATTATCAGTGCACCAGCCACACTTCAAACACATTCAATGAAGCATGTTCGCTTGATGTCGACTTGCTGCGAAGAAAAACTACACTAGACGTAGACACACATTAAACGCATTCAATCAAGCATGTTCGCTTGATGTCGACTTGCTGCGAAGAAAAACTACACTACAAACATCTGAAAAACGCTCTGTCCAGCATACTGGAAGTACTGTTCTTTTTTTCAAAAGACAGAGGAGACCAAAGCGTCTGGTTAAAGTCTTTGATGACGGTGTATTGGGGTGTAAAATTATACAACGTCAATACCAGAGGATAATCTCGTTTATCCGCCGAAACAAATTTTCATTTGGCGCAAAAGGCGGTGACGGGGATATGAATGCATCACTGAAACGGAATGCTTTTTATTATCAATTGGGGTTGGTTGGTTGGTTGTTTAACGCCACCCTCAGCAATATTCCAGCTATATGACGGCGGTCTGTAAGTAATCGAGTCTGGACCAGACAATCCAGTAATTAATATCATGAGCATCGATCCACGCAATTGGGATCGATGACATGCATCATGCAAGTCAGCGATCCTGACCGCCCGATCCCGTTAGTCGCCTGTGAGGACAAGCATAGTCGCCTTTTACGGCAAGCATGGGTTGCTGAAGATCTATTCTACCCCAGTTTAGAAGGAAACCGCATGATAATGCATTTACAATGTCCTTGATACCTACATTTGTTTTATCATCATATTTTATTTCATTTCACATTTAGAGATCCCGTGAAGATCCGGGTTAGATTGTTTCTTCAGCAACCGAGGTTAGGCTAACAGCAAGTCATTTTATCCCAATTGCGTAAATCCATGATCATGATGTTAATCCCTGGATTATCTGATCCAGGTACGAATATTTACAGACTGTCGTCATGTAAGTGAATATGGTTTTCTCTGGTATTGAAGTTTTATATTATAGAATTGTTCTTTTATCGGTTATTTTTCTAGGTGTGTCAGCACCATACCCGTGCTTGTGGGTTTCACCGAAGCGGTAAACGTCTGAGACCTGTATCACTTCGGGCTTTCCTCCCACATTAAGCTGACACGCCGCGATATAACTGTAATACTGTTAAAAGCGGCGTTAAACCAAACTCACTAACTCTTTCACCGGACTGTGTGTATATGTGCGACTGCTTGAAAGACTGATTTGGCTCGCTGACTTGATTGATGCATGTCATCGTATCCCAATTGTGTGGATCACTGGATTGTCTGGTCCAAACATGATTATTTACAAACCGCCGTCATATAGGTGAGTGCGGGGTTACACAACAAACAAACAAATGTACGTAAGAGACTAAGGCCACCATTCTGCGTTTTAAAGTATGAATGGCTCTATTGTTTCATGAATTTGAAAATGTATCTAAAACAAAGCAACGTTTAACATCCGGGCGTGCCACATGTATATAAACTTATGATCATAATTTTCGTTTTATAAGTTAATGTGAGTAATAATAACAAAACTGCATCCATCGAATGAAATGTTGATGCATCTTTATTCGGGAAATCGATTTGTCCTGCAGCTCTCCGTGCTGTATCGATCAAGGGTATTTACAATATTCAACCTGACGGTTTCTTGGATACTACCATCTTCCCGAGTCAAGGGCGTTAACTGACTGTAAAAGTCCAGTTTCCATCCTTGCCGACCAAGGCTGGAATTTCTGTGTTCCATCGGGGTGCCACCAGTGGCTAGTACGAGTTTTGTCCCTTCTATGTGCCTCCTACTGACCAATCAGATTTCATCTCTCATATCACTTGTATTTGCTTCAATCAAAATGGCGTCGCCCATTGAAGACGATCTGATTGATAATCAAGATCTATATTGTAATAAAACGGGTCTTACCTGGGGAGTGTATCAAATCACGTGAAAAAACAGATTTGGAAATCTGTTGACGCTAAGCTGTCGGTACACATCCTTGCTGTAAAAGGCGATACACATCCTTGCTGTAAAAGGCGACTATGCTTGTCGTAAAAGGCGACTAACGGGATCGGGTGGTCAGGCTCGCTGACTTGGTTGATGTATGCCATCGATCCCAATTGCGTGAATCGATGCTCATGATATCAATCTCTGGATTGTCTGGTCCAGACTCGATTATTTACAGACCGCCGTCATATAGCTGGAATATTGCTGAGTGCGGCGTTAAACAACAAACAAACAAGAACACATGCTTTGCAATCGACCGATTTCGTTACTTGATTTTGATTGGACTATGCATAGAATCCTTAGACCAGCCCAAATATTACTCATAACTCCCGCCTAGTTCGTGGAGGAAACTGGACTTTCATATTCAGTTAACTCCTTTGCCTCGGGAAGATTGGATACCACGCGTTCTTATCACAATGAGCAAAAACTACAGATTTTACGATCGCTTCCGCCAATACGAGCTCAATAAATCTATCTGTGGTCCTGAAAATACACCTCCATTGACGTCATCATAATGTTCTCCAATCGGTTATAATCTCATTAGTAGAGATGTTATAATATGCTTGGGTTTTTGTGTAATATCCGGGGGACGTTATATATTATCCCAGGGGTTTTGTATAATTTACAAAAAAAAATTGTATATCCGGGTGATTTTATTGATATAATTCCGCTGATATTGTCACATGTGCATGTCTCTCGCAAGAAATATATTTGGATGCAATGTGCGGAATGATGTCAAATCAAATGACAAATTAATGTTTTCTGTATATCTCCGTGGATTGAACTTGCAACCTTCGTAATAGAAGCGCTGGCTTTGGTTGGTTTGTTGTTTAACGCCGCACTCAGCAATAATCCAGCTATATGACGGCGGTCTGTTAATAATCGAGTCTGGACCAGACAATCCAGTGATTAATATCATGAGCATCGATCCACGCAATTGCATTGGGATCGATGACATGCATCAACCAAGTCAGCGAGCCTGACCACCCGATCCCGTTAGTCGCCTTTTATGACAAGCATAGTCGCTCTTTACGGCAAGCATGGGTAGCTGAAGATCTATTCTACCCCGGAATCTTCACGGGTCACAGAAGCGCTGGCAAATTACAATGCTTTTAAGAATATCTTTTTCAAGTATCTGTACGCCAGCAACAGAAATTTTAAGCCCGTTTCCTAAAGTTCATGGAAAGTATGTTTGAAACATAAAACTGTGAATAAATGTTGTTTTTAATTCCTATTTTTTGTTCATTAGTTAGATAAAACACTTTCCCCGATTTCTTTAGGGGATTATCAATTGGATTCGGGTTTTAAAACTCATAAAACCTCTCTCACGTGTTTCATCCGACACTGAAAATATGCGAAGGTGTGTGTACAACTCAAATGTGTATGAAGAACACCTGATTCTTGATATCACTACAGGTAAATAAAGGTCCGTTCACACGGTGCGATTTGTAGTAACAACTTGTAGCATGCAACACAGTTGCAACGTCAGAACACCCTAATCGTAACGATTTCAATCGCTTACACTAGCCTGGCATTCGTGACCAACTTGTGTTATGCCGGTACAAGCCGAATAGCGACTCGTGCCATTTTTGCGACTGGGTTCCGTCTAAGCGCAAACGGGCATCGCTAAAAGAATTGTCAACGCGTTGCGTAATGATTCACCTATATTTCCTCCATATATCATATATATTCCCGATGCTACTGAAAACACATTGGGACTTACATTATTATACAGTATAGTTGAACTCATTTAACTGTATGTTGGGTATATTTTTAAATGCATGACATATTTAAATCTGAAATTATTCGTGAGGGATTCTTTGACCGAAGTACTTGAAGTCATACGCGCATTCTGATTGGTTTGTCGTATTTTCGCACATAACATTCATCGATAGTGGGTGGATGGGTGGGGTCTTCTTGTAGCTTACGGAAAGAGGTGAGTGGTGACGAATGCTAGCCTAGTTGCAGCCGAGTTGTACGACATATATCTCCGCCAATCAAATCGCGTAGATTTGTGACGCCCGGAGTGACGTCCCTTTGTTTGTGTTGACATCATGTCCAAACCACGACTGAAGAAACGTGGTCTTTCCAGAGAAGAAACTGAACGGTTTGTCAGCTTTTAGTTGTCCCAGGAATGCCTATGGAATGTCCGACATGTCACCTATTTCAAACGGGACAATAGACCAGCGGCGCAGTGAATGATCGCGCAACAGATGTCCACGGAGAGAAATGACAGGTGAGTTCAGCCTCGGTCACACTGACCCAGCAGACGACATGTGCGTTTTGTTTACATGCAGGTTTTAGGTTTTCTCTACGAGTTATGAAATTATAGTGACAGAATTTTGGCTGTAATTATCAACCGTAAATAATTCCTTTACTCTCCTAATGTCTGACATTCTTTTGTTTCAGTGGAACAAGGTGGGTCAAAAATTGCCAGTCTTCGGACTTACTATGGCCGCGAGCTACGTAAGATCACGCAATCGGAGAAAAATGGAACTGGCGTTGATAATGTTTATCAATCATTGTGGGAGTTCTTCGCGGTCCTCGACCCATTCTTGAGATGTCATGTGCAACGTTTTAATCGAGAACTGTGTCAACATATTTTTCAAGCGACCTTCTGCTAACAATCTGGTAATAGTCGGTGGTATGGTTGTCTCCTATAATTTTATTGCATATGCAAGCTAAAACTGGCACCTCAGCAAAACGGCACCGATTTCATCTGGCGAAAATTATGTTATTTTGATACGCCTTGAAAATGTGCACCAATGATACAAAATATAACAAATTTTTAATGCTTATGATTTTCTGAGCTTTATTTTATATGAATAAATACTGAATACATAGTGAAAGTAACCATAAACTGGTGTATCGATGAATTTTAGCGTGTTATGCAATTCCTCTATTTATATAATAATAATGATAATAAGATAGTTTATCTATCTTTTCTGATTAGATATGGTAGTTGAGTTCACATGACAAATTGAAAACTAATATGAAATAAGAAACAACACATGAAATAACAAATTGGTTTAATTATAATTGTTTTATTTCTTCCAATGTTGGTTGGTTGGATTGTTTGTTGTTTATTTGTTGTTTAACGCTGCACTCAGCAATATTCCAGCTATCTGTAAATAATCGAGTCTCTTGCAATGTACAATGATTATGAAGCATTGAATGTGGTCTGTATGGCATGTTCATGAATAACAATAATCACCATGTTGCCAATTACCATTTGTGTTAATTAAAATGAAATTTACATTTTATTCAGATGAGGGAACCAATGTCCATCCCCAGCAGAGCAGCAGCTATCAATGATGCTGATACTGACACCAACACTGAATGCACAGGCAACACGGAGTGCACCACAGACTCCGCTGACAACGACTGCAGTCAAAAGGTTAGTGTTTTCAATATTAAGATTAAATTACACAAATACCTACATCGCTACATATAATATTATTGGAGATTCAAACAATGTATGTCAAGTAGAAAACAACTATTTGCTGTTGACAATACAAAACTCTGCCCTGAAATATGTGCCAGAGTATTGCATCTTCCCGAGGCAAGTGAGTTAACTGACTATAAAAGAGGAAACTGGACTTTTTAAGTCAATTAACTCTCTTGCCTCGGGAATATGGAGTATTCAAGCACAATTTGGAATTTTATGATACATGGTTAACTAATATATCAGAAGTGATTTAGATTGATTTTCTTAAATGTACAACACAATTTCGTTTTTGCTGACTTCTTGCCGCCTTGAGAGTGCAGGAAACATGTGAAAAAGGTGAAGGTCAACAGAAGGTTCAGACATGGAAAGTCTTATGTATAAGACCTTGAGTTTAATTGATCAAAAGAACAGGAAAAAGAATGACTTTTGAAATGATCCTGATGTACTTTTTGGACAGCAAGTTGGGTTGGAACGAAAGAGAGTAGAAAACTTGAGACAAGAACTAAAATTAAGAATTCAAACCCTAATAATGGAGTATCAGTTTGAAAATGAGGCATAGTAATTTTATTGTAAAGTACTTACCTTGCATGTTCTGTAAGTATTTTTTTCTTTTGATTGATTAGTAGTCTTAAGTTTAGCAAGTGTAGATTCACTATAAATCTGAAAATTCTTCATGGCTCCTTTCATAATAAATAATTTATCCCTTCTAATGGGAATAAAAATGAAAGAAACATGATTCAGAGATCAAGGATTATCCAGTTTTTTATAAATCTGTTCATTTTCGGATAACTGAAATATATCCGTGAAATGATTTATGAAATAGATTTACAATCAAATCCTTCAAACAGAATGGAGCTGTGTAGGTAGATTTAGTTTTCATGCTGTTAGTGCCAAATGACAAATATTGGTAGCAGTTAATGAAATTCAAGATTGAAATAATAAATTATAAAAAATGTGATACTAGCACTCAATATTACCTTGTCACAAGTTTGTTTCAAATATAAATGTTCATTTTTCTATGTGCTTGGAATCGAAAGGGGAAAACAGCAAATATTGATGTGTTGTCAGTTTGATGTTTGTGGTTTAACACCACACTCACCAATATTCCAACTATATGATGGCAGTCTGTAAATAATCGAGACTGGACCAGATAATCACGTGATTGACATCATAAGCATCGATCCACGCCATCGAGCCGGACTACAACAAGCAGAGTCGCTTTTTACAGAAAGCGTCAAGATCAAAGAAGTACTAAAAATTTATAAATTATTTTTGTCCTTTTTATCTTTATTGAATTTTGATTTAGGTGAAACCTATATTAAAGTATTAATATACTCGAATGATCATAACTAGGACCCAGTCACAAATGAAATGTTATAGATAATTTCACATATGATAAAAAAATATTGTTCAACAAATTTGAAGTATTTACTTACACTATTGATGAATAGGTATGAACTATTTATATAACCCGTGAAAATTCCGGGTTAGAAAGGTCTTCAGCAACCCATGCTTGCCGTAAAAGGCGACTATGCTTGTCGTAAAAGGCGACTAACGGGATCGGGTGGTCAGGCTCGCTGACTTGGTTGATACATGTCATCGGTCCCAATTGACCTCTCCGTCGAATTTTATTGACAGCTGACTTGACCAATCAGCGAGTCGCTCTGACAGTATGCGCACGCATACTTTGACTGCAGTCACTTCCTTAGACAAACAAGCTTGTCTAAGTTTGGCTGGCGCGCTTTACGCAATCGTTCTATCGGCCAACTTATCCAGAAAAAATGGTAAAGAGGTGCAGTCACGGTCTGTGCAATAGTGATGACAGGTATCCTGAACGACTAGGAGGCGGTGTCAAGTTCATACCGTTTCCAAAACCGAAGACTGACTACGAGAAGTGCCTACGGTGGATAAAACTTTGTGGACGACCGCATAATCAGCTCAATCCGTCAAACATCAACTGCAATAGATATGTTTGCACAAAGGTACATTTCCCGTACATTTAATCAATTTTATAGATGGATACGTCATTGAAGTTTTGTTTGGCAGCGATCGGTTTTCCTATTACCATTGGCCAAGTAGTGAATATAAATTACCTGGGTTGGTAATCGTCGAACATATAGATCTATGTATATAAAGATTTCACAAACCTATTGAAAACTTTTGAATTCATTGTGTTTATATACATTATACATCGGTTTATCCACATAATAGAGGTTATTGTGTTAAATTTGATTTTCAGCACTTCGTCAACAATTTTCCATGTGAGCAACATCCAGACCCATTACCTGCCAATCACTTTGACAAGGCTGGACTGAGTAGGAAGCCCCCTACAAAAAGAAAGCCCACCCATGATGGAACTCAGAGGTTTGTGTACACTGTAAGAAGCCATTGATTGGTACATTACAAGTTGATTATCCATTTACATGATCAAATACTTTGTAAAATTTCTACAGTTGATTCAGTTGTTCCATCTTGTTCACATAAGTTCATAAATAAGATTTTCTCATCTTGTAATGAATACTGCCCAGGGGAAATGTATGTTGTTAATTTGGATGAAATAAAAATAAATGAGTTCTGCATGTAACAAACAATAAATAGGGTAGGTAGGTATGGCTTTTGTTCTTTAAATTGTTTGTTCATTTAATAAAAGTTTGATAACGATATTGGCTAATGTGAAAATTCAGTGTTAGCAAAAAAGTTGGAGAGATTGGAAGGTAATACAAGTTGAGATAGCACACAGGGAAATTTATTAGATTTGTTGAGTGTCTTTAGTTCTCGTTAACACCAAGTATGATGTGAAATTGTTTGATAAGGTAATGTATGAATCCAGTCAGCACCTATATGGGTCACACTTTATCCTCTTTTGCTATTAAACATTGTTATATAACACTCATGCACATTATACTGTATGAACTCAAATAACAGACACACAAATATTTGATATTGGTTTAATTTTATCTTCTCAAACAACAATCAATAGTAACTTTGTAAAAGTTTATAGTTTCAAATATTGTTGCAGATTGGAGCCAACAGAAAAGATAGCTAAATCTGACAACCCATCTTTACCTTCTGCCACTGCTGTGCATACAAGTTCAACCGTGACAACTGATTGTCAGACTGACTCATGCTGTAAGTGTACACACATTATGAGAACTTGGCAAACACAGTACTGGTTTAACATGCTGAAAGTAAAAAGCACTCAATTCATCCAACATTTGTTGCATAAACACAGGAAGAGGAAAAATTCTTTGTATGAAAAGGTCTTTTTTTGTGAAAACAACAAAGTCACAAAAGGCAGCACCTGAAATCATGAGTTGTCCTTGAACTTGATAAAAATATTCATGATAATGGGGAGTTTTCTTGATTGAAATTATCCCATCTGTATTTTGCAAGCAGAACTTTGGCAATAAACAGCAGGCATCACTGATCGACATGTCTCGGGCTGAGTATGAACATTTTACTTCTATGATGCCTGTAATACCATCTTCACACACCTTCCCATCTGGTGTAGCTCCTAGAAATGGAAACTTTCTGTTCACTACAAGACCACAATCATGAACATGATTACCTGACTGCTTAATGTATTTTTCAATAGCTTGTCTTTCATTACTTTTGCCATAGCTGGTTGCAGCAGATGTGAAAGCCTTTTCATTTATGATGTTGTTGATGAACTTTTCTGTGATGGTTTTTCTTTTGAGTATGATCCCAAATGTGGATGCTGTCAGCCTGTGTTTCCTGGCTTGAAACCACAACTGACTGTTGGTCTGGTCCCTTGTTAGTTGCTCTAACTGTTCACATTGCTCCTGTGTCGTATCCTCGATGTGGTACTCTGCTCCAAGGGTCACTGTGGCGGCCTGGGGAAAAGCTAGATTGCCACATCTAGTGCCAACAGATTTTATTGGCTCAGTCTCAAAAAACTTTGCCTGAAATAAAAAGCAAACTGACATGAGATCAAATTAACAATGTTTATTTGTCATTACATTATAACATCAATTTGTATTTGGCAGAATTGATTTCCTTTTACTTTTAAATGTTTCAGGGATCGACCCAATGGATATGATAGTACTTATTGCAGAGAATGAGAGCCTGAAGAGAGATCTGTCAAAATGCAGTTTGGAGCTTATAGATGTCAAGAGAAAGCTGAAAAATACTGAAGAGGAATGTGAACATTTAAAAAAGCAAAAAACATTTACTTTTTCAATTGATGTTATGTTGGAAGATGCTAAGCTTATTCGGTACTACACAGGCTTTAACAAAGAAACCTTCATTGCCATATTTAGGTATTTAGTTCCAGATCCTCAATCATGTCCTCTTAGGTATCTTGGGAAAGGAAAATTGTCCAAAATTAGGAAACTTTCCCTTGAAAATCAGTTGTTTTTGACGCTTTGCAAACTGAGGAATAATTTTCACTTGCAGGATTTGGCTTTTAGATTTGCAATTACTCAGCAAGTTGCAGGTGTTATCTTCAATTCCTGGATAAATTACATGTTTCTCAGGTTTGGGGAGTTAAGCATCTGGCCCCACAGAGATGTCTTGTATGAAAGGATGCCAGAGGACTATAGGAAAGATTTTCCAAGTACATTTCCTATTGTTGACTGCACAGAAATTAGAATTGAAAAACCATCTTCACTAAATACCCAAACTCAAACGTACAGCAATTACAAGTCCACTAACACATTGAAGGCATTAGTGGCTGTAGATCCGAGAGGCTCAGTTATTTTTATTTCTATGCTGTTCTCAGGGGCAATGTCAGACAAAGAAATATTTAAGCAGTCAGGTTTTCAGTCAACACTGATTGATCTTCTTGAGATTGGTTATCTGGAGGAGGGAGATGGAATTATGGCAGATAAGGGGTTTGATATTGAAGCAGAAGTAGAGAAAACAGGGCTTCGACTGAATATACCACCATTTGCTAAGTCTGGTGTACAGATGAGCCAAAAAGATGTCATCTTCACTCAGAAGATTGCTGGGCACAGAGTACATGTCGAAAGAGCTATACGCAGAATCAAAAGTTTCAAGATTCTCAGTGGCCGCATTCAGCTATCAATGATGTCTTCAATTGATCAAATTTGGTATGTTTGCTCTTTTCTGACAAATTTCATGCCTCCTTGTATCAGAAAGAAGTAAATTGAGACACAGTACATGTACCGTATATCGCTGTGTATAAGGCGACCCCAGGTATAAGACGACCCCCCTGTACACGCCTTAAAAATCAACCCAAAATCCTATACTCCGTGTATAAGGCGACCGGGAATGAAACACATCACAAGTCTGACTGATATAGAAGATTTAACGTGCTCTTGCCGACTGTAGCGTATTTCGCACACGGACATCACATGTTAGTTTGTTAGTTAGTTACTTCTGAGATTTAATGTGCGCTTTCCGACTGATGCGTATTTCGCACACATCAAAAGTGCGCACACAAACCTTATATATGCAATAAAAATATGTTTATCTTGCTTTGGTTTTTTTTACAATGGTAGTTGTTTTTGTAACACTGCAAAATTCTTTTTAGACCTATCATGTTATCAGGCTAAATTTGTGTTTGTACTGCATACCAAGGTTCTGCTGTCACATGTTTGTTAGCATTGTTTGAGCTTGGGCCAAAGGTCAGATTCACAGGTAGCAATGTAAAATTACATAATTTACATAATAATAATAATAAAATTCAAAAATAATCATGATAATACTTTTGTCAAAACTGAACCACTTGAACTATAATTTTATGTGACCTGTCACCTATTCAATTACATGAAGTGATTTTAATCCAAACTTCCTTTCGCCCAAACACATGAAGTAATTTTAATTCCAGCTTTTCTTTTCTAGATAGGACATTGTCCCTGATTTCAACTGAGCTTATAAACATGTAGCTTTAGCCCTATTTACCATGATTTACTGTTACTATAGTGTTAAAACCTGACAGTGTACAATGGGACCTTGATAATGGTCACACCATGTGAAAAACATCCTCCAGTAATAATGATATAGAGTAAAATTACTGTACAAAATTCTGAATTGCTGTATTAGGAGTTTCACTATAATAGCATCCTCAATATCTCCGGTGGCTACCCCTTAATAACAAACATGTTAAGGTTGGATATATCCAGTCATTTCCCATTGAGTTACAACATGCTTGGCAGGTAAAGGTTGTGGTCAAATTCTAACAAACACTAAAACCATTGCTAAACTTACATGCGTTGACAAGCCACTGCCAACAGGGACTGGTCCAACATGAGTGTGCACAGTTTTTGAGGGGTTGCACACAAGGTATCCAATGGGAAGGTGTTTTAGGCCTTGAAGATGTTCAACATCTGTCTCCTCGACCCGTACATTTCTGTAACATGTAATTGTCTATCTCACTTTCTTAATCCAGAGAACTTATTGTGCAAACATGAAAGCTCACTTCCTTGTTGAAGTTTATGCCGTTGATGAATTCAAATGTGTCTTGTTGAACATGTTATACATTTAAGAGTGATAAGCATGATAATTATCATATTATGGCATCTATTTCCATTGAACATGATGATTATCATTTAGTTTATATCAATGTATATTTAGTTTATATAATCAAAGTTTATTTAGTTTATGTAAATGTTTATGATACATGTCATACCAGTGAATTTTATGTATACATTTGTTTGCTTTGAGCGAAATAAGGAAAGCATAATTCATGAAATAAATCAGTATAAATCAAGTACCTGCATTCTGTCAATGTATTAGTAACTGGTTTCTTTTTCCTGTCTGGTTTGGGGTTGACAAAAACTAAATGTGGTACATCGCCTGCTTCAACTTTGGTACACCGAGGTTTGCTCCACTGTTCTGGAAGTGATGTGCAGGACAGCTTTGATGGATCCTCAGTGAAACCCATCAACTGCCATTGCTGCAGTGCTATGATGAATCCAATGACATGGGAACATGATCCACTAGCTCTGAAAAAATTAGAGAAATTCAAAATTGATGCTAAATAAGATTGCAAGTTTTTATAATCCATACAAATAAAACACTAAAAAGTTAGTTGCATATTTGACAAATATATCAGATGTTAGTATTGATCTTTTTTTTAACAGGTGATAAGGTGTTTTTGATATGGAAAACTTAAAGAGTCCAGTACTGTAAATTAACACACAATAACTTTTCTTTCGCTAGGAGATATGAGTGAAATGTCTTTACACAAATTTATTATCATGATCATTACCTCTAGATGTAACTATTATCCTGTTAGCCTCAGCATATTGAACGAATGTATCACGAAATTAGGGAACTTGATACGTTTGTATCAACAATAAATATTACGGGATAATGCATCTTGTCAACAGTAACGAGACAAACCTGGTTGTAAACGGTCAACTTACCCTGCTTGACATGAACAATAGGCATAGGATATTTCTTCAGGCTTGATGTCAACATGAACAGCATGGGGCGGCTCGTTTTTCTTCATACTGCGATAGCACTTGGCACTACTGACGATGGTGTCATTCTCTCCGTAAGTCATGCTTACTGAATGGAAGTACCCCTCACTAAAAAACTTAAACCCTTGCTGTTTACTTTTCATTGAAAATGACACCTGTTTCATAAAAGAAGTCGACAAATCAGCCTGTAAATCCGCCAACGAAGCTCTCCGAGTTTGACAAGAGGCAGCCATGTTGTTTATAAGTTTGTCTAAGGAAGTGGTGGAAAGGTCGTGACCTCTTTGAAGGCGTGGCTTAAGGTTCCATGCGGAGAGGTCAATTGCGTGGCTCGATGCTCATGATATTAATCACTGGATTGTCTGGTCCAGACTCGATTATTTACAGACCGCCGTCATATAGCTGGAATATTGCTGAGTTCGGCGTTAAACAACAAACAAACAAACAAACAAACCTATTTATATGTAAACAATTTAGTACCTGCACAAAGTCCCTTCGAGAAGCGTGAAGATTCCGGGGTACAATAGGTCTTCAGCAACCCATGCTTGCCATAAAAGGTGACTATGCTTGTCGAAAGAGGCGACTAACGGGTTCTGGTGGTCAGGCTCGCAGACTTGATATGATGCATGTCATCATATCCCAATATTGTGGATCGATGCTCATGACTCGATTATTTACAGACCTCTGTCATTTAGCTGGAATATTGCTGAGTGCGGCGTTAAACAACAAACCAACCAACCAACTAATCAACAGTCTGGAGCCTAAATTTAGTCTAGATCTGTTTGATTGATGCAGTGTGTGACCTGGGATTGGTTGGGTTTGATTTGTTTGTTATTGAACGCCGCACTCAGCAATATTCCAGCTATATGACGGTCTGTAAATAATCGAGTCATGAGCATCGATCCACAATATTGGGATATGATGACATGCATCATATCAAGTCAGCGAGCCTGACCACCAGAACCCGTTAGTCGCCTCTTTCGACAAGCATAGTCGCCATTCACGGCAAACATGGGTTACTGAATACCTATTCTTCCACGGGACCCGTGGAGATTCCGGGGTAAAATAGGTCTTCAGCAACCCATGCTTGCCGTAAAAGGTGACTAAAGGGATCGGGTGGTCAGGCTCGCTAACTTGGTTGATGGATGTCATCGATCCCAATTGCGTGGATCGATGCTCATGATTTCAATCACTGGATCGTCTGGTCCAGACTCGATTATTTACAGACCGCTGTCATATAGCTGGAATATTGCTGAGTGCGGCGTTAAACAACAAACCAACCTTTCGAAGTACATCATTGATTGCTTGACAGACCTCAGGAGATACGAGTTGTTACGATCTGTATTGTCGTATGCTACAAGTTGTTACTACATATCGCACCGTGAGAACGCACATCAATTGGGAATTGGTTGTTTGCATGCCATCGTTTCCACAGATGGCTGCACGTGATGTCAATCACAGGATGGCCTGGTCCAGGCTAGATTATTTAGTTGGTTGGTTGGTTTGTTGTTTAACGCCGCACTCAGCAAAATATGACGTCGGTCTGTAAATAATCCAGTCTGGACCAGACAATCCAGTGATTAATATCATGAGCATCGATCGTTGGTTGGTTAACGCCGCACTCAGCAATACTCCAGCTATATGACGGCGGTCTGTATATAATCGAGTCTGGACCAGACAATCCAGTGATTAATATCATGAGCATCGATCCACACAATTGGAATCGATGACATGTATCAACAAGTCAGCGAGCCTGACCTCCCGATCCCGTTAGTCGCCTTTTACGACAAGCATAGCCGCCTTTTACGGTTGCTGAAGACCTATTCTACCCAGGAATCTTCACGGGTCAAGATTATTAACAAACTGTTGTCATTTGACAACCGTCCATAGATTATTTACAAACGGTTGTCATATTTTGCCGAGACCTGCGTTAAACGACATACAAACAAAACACACAAACAATTATAGTGGTTCCCGGGACCAATGTGTCCATAAAGGCTTGATGAAAATGAAAGTTTGTTAAGTGGTTAAAAGTAAGACATACGTTTTGACAATTTTCGTGAAAGTCACCTTCCCTCAATATTGCTCACCAGAACGCCGTAGACAACTGAACCGATCATCTCGGCACATCATTTGCGATGGAAGATGTTTGTCCACATATAAACAACCGCTTCAGCAAAAGAACTTTATTCAAGAAAGTAGGCCAACTGCTGAAACAAGGTACATGTACATGAGAGAGTAATACATACTTTATATACAGAGCATACAATGCACGCCTGAAGACAACACGTGAATGAAATAATGTTAATTCGTCTTTGGTGAATTTTGTGAAGCTACTGATAGTTATGCAACATTAACTATTGCCGGCGACTTTGACGGGATCGGGTGGTCAGACTCGCTAACTTGGTTGATGCATGTCATCGTATCCCAATTGCGTAGATCGATAGTTATGATATCAATCACCGGATTGTCTGGTCGAGATTCGATCATTTTACAGACCGTCGTCATATAACTGGAATATTGCTGAGTGCGGCGTTAAACAACAAACCAACCAACAACCACTGGAATTTCGCAACTCGAAGTTACCCTTAGAGTACATCATGTGAACACATATCAAGAAAAGGTTCTACCTTTGTGAAAAAGATTATTTTAGTCTTTACAAGATAGCACGTCAAAACTTAAACATAATGGAAACACATACATTTAGTACGGTTATAACGAACTCAAAGGGACTACTAATTTAAGTTCGTTATAACCGTAGTTCGTTATAAACATATATACAGCATAACTACAGCAAATAGTCGGGACTAAAAAGTAAGTTCGTTATATCCGTTAGTTCGTTATAAGCGTGTTCGTTATAACCGTAGTTTACTGTATGTATCGCAAAACATACATGTTCCGGACAGACCAACACTGCAGTAATATCATATATCTGTGTGTTCTTGGGATATATACAGGCGCATACCGTCTTTAATTGGGAAAACGGTAAAGAACTTGGTTTTAAAAATATGTAAGTCCATTCTATTGCATGACATTGATACAATCAAGTCAGCCAGTTGCGTCACATCTTCCCGAGGCAAGGGCGTTAAGTGACTACAGACACGTAAGTCCAGCCAAAATGTAACTCCGGAATTCCGACCCGCGAAGATCCGGGGTAGAATAGGTCTTCAGCAACCAATGCTTGCCGTAAAAGGCGACTATGCTTGTCGTAAAAGACGACTAACGGGATCGGGTGGTCAGGCTCGCTGACTTGGTTGATGCATGTCATCGATCCCAATTGCGCTGATCGATGCTCATGACATTAATCACTGGGTTGTCTGGTCCAGACTCGATTATTTACAGACCGCCGTCATATAGCTGGAATATTGCTGAGTGCGGCGTTAAACAACAAACCAAGCAAACCAACCAACTCCGGAATTCCAACTTAGTTCGGCTGGGGTGGAAACTGGACTTTTAGAGTCAGTTATCGTCTTTGCCTCGGGAAGATGGCCACTTCAGTACTGAAACATTATCATTGTGTGTACAGTGCTATGTGATACGTTGGGGTTAGCCTTTTCGTTTTGGAATTAAGTCCAGATTTTATTCAGCTACAGTGCAAAACCGGATATTTCATTAACACCATGAGCCAAAGTTTTTAAAAAAAGAAAATCACATTGAAACAATGTAACATTTGTGGCAGACAATTTCTTTTTTCCCCTACAATATGAAGCAGAATTTTATTTCAAGAATATTAGGTCGCTATATGGCTGAAATAATGCCGACGCGACGTTAAATTTTAAATCACACTCGGAGACCATTTGTTTTTTGACTACAGAATTACAGAACCGCAATACATCAATATGTGAAATGGTCGGCCTCAAAGGCGATATGATTAAATATAATACTGTTCAGGGTGAGATAAGTGTCAAGTAATGGTGGTTTCCAAACGTTTTATGATGGACATCTGTTCCACCCTGACCCGTGAAGATCCGGGGTAGAATAGTTCTTCAGCAACCCATACTTGCCGTAAAAGGTGACTATGCTTGTCGTAAAAGGCGACTAACGGGATCGGGTGGTCAGGCTCGCTGACTTGGTTGATGCATGTCATCAATCCCAAATGCGTGGATCCATGCTCATGATATTAATCACTGGATTGTCTGGTCAAAACTCGATTATTTACTGACCGCCGTCATATAGCTGGAATATTGCTGAGTGCGGCGTTAAACAACCAACCAACCAACCAACCAACCAACCAACCAAATCCAAGTTGACTGATCAGTGCCGTCTGAAGCAGCTACTTATATTTATTATCCCCCGACCCAACGAAACTTTGCATGTCTATGAGACTCATGCTGAACTAGTGCCTTTTGCTATTTAGGAATTTTAGATTTTTTTGATTTTTTACGTTTCCTTGGCAACCAGTTGGACTTAGGTTCTATATGGGTGGTGCTCATTTCCGGAGCGTAACTAAAAAACTGTTAAATACTTTCTTACAAAACTTTGCATGTCTACCAGGCACATACTGAATTGGTGTCTTTTCCTGTTTAGGAATTTTATAATTTTTTTACGTTTCCATGGCAACAAGTTGGATTTAAGTTTTATTATAGGGTGGTTCACTTATGGAGTATAACAAATAGACTGTTAAATATTTCCTTGCCAAACATTGCGTGTCTATATATAAAGCACATACTGAACTGGTGCCATTTGATATTAAGGAGTTTTAGAAATGTTTATTTTAGAATTTCCATTGCAGCTATTTTGACATGGGCTAAAAGAAAAGTTTGGTCAGTTACCTGGTTTTGGACCATAACGTGTTACAATGGGCGGGGGATATAGATGACTTCGTCGACTATACGCTTGTTCCACATGGAAGTAGGAGAATGTTGTATATTACATTCGTACGGAAGCGTGGTGGGGCCACGGTGTCTAAGTATCTCCTACGTAGGACATACTATCTCCTATGTAGGACTTAGTATGGCCTAGAATTACTATCTCCTACCTAGGACTTAGTATGGACTAGAATAACTATCTCCTACGTAGGACATACTATCTCCTACGTAGGACTTTGTATCTCCTACGTAGGACTTAGTTGGGCCTAGAATCACCATCTCCTACGTAGGACTCAGTCCTACGTAGGAGATAGTAAGTCCTAGTAAGTCCTACGTAGAAGATAATAAGTCATACGTAGAAGATAATAAGTCCTACGTAGGAGATACTTAGACAAAACAGATCACCGTGGCCCTACTACGCTTCCGTACATTCGTGCGTTTATCTTTATGTCAGTACGATTTCACACACAAACGGTTGCGAGCCTGAATTACAAAAGTCGTCATCCCATATATTTTTGTCGATTTCCAAACACATTTTATTGGAGTTAGACATTGAAAAGCCAGAGATGGAAGTTCCATCTATCCATTTCCAAGAGCCAGGAGTTGCCGTTTGCTGCCCTCCAATGAAGTAGTCTACATCGCTGTTTCCGATGATATCTATAACAAAATGAATGACTGAATGAGTTGTATTTAATGTAGTCTTTAGATTTGAACATAATCGCTGTTATATCTGTAAGTTCATATGTGAGAAAAGCCCAAAACGAAACGCCGCACTCAGCACTATTACAGCTACGTCAACAAAGTCAGCGAGCCTGACCACCCGATCCCGTTAGTCGCCTCTTACGACAAGCAAAGTCGCCTTTTAAGGCAAGCATGGGTTGCCGAAGACCTATTACCCCGGAATTATCACAATACTAAACTCGATATTGTGGTATATTAATTTTTTGAAAGTCGTGACTAGTTCTGGCATTACACGGGAGCTCGTTAAGAATTCTATTATTGTCAGAATGGAGAGTTCTTATGATTGTGGAAAGGGTTTATGGCTTGTATTATTACGAATCACGACGTTTCTGAAAAGACGTTAAAAACGTCGAGTAGTGGTGCTGTATCGCTTTTGCAACTCATGCTTGCCGTAAAAGGCGACTATGCTTGTCGAAAGAGGCGACTAACGGGATTGGGTGGTCAGGACTATGCTTGTCGAAAGAGGCGACTAACGGGATCGGGTGGTCAGGCTCGCTGAATAGGTTGATGCATGTCATCGAATTCCAATTGCGTGGATCGATGCTCGTGATGTCAATGACTGGATTGTATGGTCCAGACTCGTTTATTTACATACCGCCGTCACATAGTTGGAATATTGCTGAGTGCGGCTTTAAACAACAAATAAACAAACAAAATTACGCTCTTGGCTGACCTTGCTGTTAATGTTACAAAGATAAGGCATTATTATTAATTTATTACCATATATCGCCTGCCGAATATAAGTATCCTTGGCGCTGTTCTGAAGAACTATGAGGTCGCCTCCCTCAGCTTGACAGACAGTGCGAGCATTAGTCCAGGTTCGTTCAATTGTTTGGATCTTGTAGCACACGTTGATTTTCGGCTCATGTGAGTAGCCTTGGCTTGTTGGACATGTCACTGGAATTGTAGAAGATTCATAGATGAGTTTTATGACAACCGAGCTATCATAAATTGTACGATTCCAGAATCTATATTTTGGAAAAGTCAGCTAGTATATGTGATTCTACAATCTCCATATTCTAGGAAAAGTTAACTTATTACATTGTCTATGAATAAGGAGACTAAGCTTGTCGAAAAAGGCGACTAACGGGATCGGGTGGTCAAACTCTGTTGATGAACGTCATCGCATCCCAACTGCGTAGATCGATGCTCATGATGTCAATCACTGGATTTGTCTGGTCCAGTCTCGACTATTTACAAGACCGCCGTTCTGTAGCTGCAATAGGATTGTCTCTGGTATTGAAGTCATATAGCTGGAATATTGCTGGGTGCGGCGCTCTTTTCCTATCAACAGTTATGAGAGTATTTTATGAATGCTTCTACTACTATTTCACTAAGTTATTTTTGAACTTCCTCTGCTTCTTTGAGTGAGTTGGGTTTAACGCCGCTTTTAACATCATTCCAGTTATATCACGGCGTGTCAGCTTAATGTGGGGGGAAAGCCCGAAGTGATGCAGGTCTAAGACGTTTACCACTTCGGTGAAACCCACGAGCACTGGTATGGTGCTGACAAACCTAGAAACATAATCGGGGCGAACCGCGATTCGAACCCACAATCATAGGTTTCTGGCGTGCCCAAGGGACGCAACTCTGCACAGCGAATCGCGGCGCCTGAGACGACTGGGCCACCCGTGCCCCCTCATACAATGGAGGGGCGGTCGGCTAGCCTAGTGGCTAAAAAGCGTTCGCTCGTCACGCCGAAGACCCGGGTTCGAATCCCGACATGGGTACAATGTGTGAAGCCCACTTCTGGTGTCCCCCGCCGTGATATTGCTGGAATATTGCTAAATGCGGCGTGAAACCAAACTCACTCACTCATACAATGGACGAATCAAGGGATTAATGATGGATAACGTTTCTGTATAGAAGGCTTCCCAGATGGCTGCTTCCCTTACAATTCAAAGATGCACACAGATGCCCGCGTGAATAATTCTATCGTGATCACACAGTGGGTACGTCAATATTCATAACGTTTTGTGCAGCATGTCCAATATGTCATATTACATACACAAAAACCTTTTCACTTTTTGATCTGGATCAATTCTTGATTTCTCATTATCACGGAACTCTCGTTTCGGTGGAATTCTATGCACGAGACAGACAATGTTAATAGCCTGTGGGTAATTGGGAGCACAGGTATAATTAGGAAAAAATGTACAGATATTCAAGGTGACCACAGATGAATACGATTGTGTAGCCTATGGTTTGTTTAGCAGGTACCAATAGGTTGGACCCGTGAAGATCCGGGGTAGAATGGGTCTTAAGCAACCCATACTTGCCGTAAAAGGCGACTCATGGGATCGGGTGGTCAGGCTCGCTGACTTGGCAAACATGGGTTGCTGAAGAGTTTATTTCGAGATGGGCGGAACTGTACCGGTATAAATTCGCCGGGGAGAGATTTTATTCTGGGGGCGAATATATTTCGTGACACCGGCTCTTCACGGGTCCCAAGATGGCGGGTGTCACTCCTTGTCTGTATGTATAAATAGAGGGGTGTTTCTTTTCTATACGGATATATTATGCTATACACGCTGTCATCCAGTTCCTGTGGTCTTAAAGTTGCCAGCGCATGTGCGAACATACAGAAATGATGTCATGAGAGAACAATGTTTTATCGTGAAAGAAACCACGCTTCGTTCTTCGCTGTTCTTTGTAATTTATGGCGTAGCTATCTCATATATGAAAATATAGGAACGGTGCTAAGGCATTTCAAGGAGCATGTGTCT
This sequence comes from Haliotis rufescens, assembly GCF_023055435.1. NCBI lineage: Eukaryota > Metazoa > Mollusca > Gastropoda > Lepetellida > Haliotidae > Haliotis > Haliotis rufescens. Next base: position 32,741,829 of record NW_025963780.1, read on the forward strand.
ATGTAGAGAACATTTAATTTATCAACAATCTATATTTGTCGACCAGAAATCGGGAAATTCCTCGAAACTAGTACGTTTTTTGGACTGACACCAACAAACACTTGAATTAAAGTCAACGACGATGATATCATAGTCATTAATATTGTGACATAAAATCATCAATTATAGAAAATCGTTTGACTGATCACACGAAGTAATAATAAGTTGATGTTTCTGCACTGAGTAAGTGGTCTATTTCCATGGTAACATGTACATAGTTACTATGTTATGCGTGATCGGATCCTTCATTCAAGTATCACAACTAGGATAAATGTTACGCCAAGAGTGTCAAACGGAAGACAATGATCAATAATTCAAAGAACCAGTGGTGGTAATCACGTCGCAAATTGGATGTTATTGATATTGTGAAAGTTTTTTCGCGTTGTGGTATCAATATATCGTAGCCAGAGAATTAAAAAGTCGTATCTGCAGATCCCGAAATTTTCAAACATCTGACATAATCGATAAAAACATTTTTATTTAATGCAGCCTGAACTTTCAAAAATCATTTTTTGGTTACCAGTAAAATTACAAAAAAATAGTATCTTGACATTAACATTATTATTTTTTACTTTTTTATTTTTATTTTATGAGCTATTTTATAAGCGATGTCCTTTTGCTTCTGACTAGGTTTTATCATAAGTTTGTTTGCATGGTCGTAAGTGTCGCATACTACCTTTGTCAAATATATCTTTAGTCTTCCCCGTGAAAGTAAGTGGCTCATACGTCCTTTTAACTGAGGAAAATCACATCTACATGTATGCAGTTACTACTTTTGGAAGTGTTGAATACTATATTACTATAATATAACCAGAATTGGTTTGACTGAAAAAGTGTTGAAGTGTTGAAATGTTGATTGACATTTTAAAAAACTCTTTACAAATTGAAACAAACAATACTCTTTTTCAAAGGCATTTATTTATTCATTGTGTTTACACAGCTATAAAGCTTACGTTTTTGTTATGCAACAACCTTGCCTTGCTTCTATAACATACTTTAAATGCAGATGTCTCCAGAATACATAACAATAATTCAACTTTAAAATAGGGACGGTCTGAAATCCCAAAGGTTAAAATTACTAACAAATCAGTAATTTTCAATTCAAGAACAAAGGAACTTCTAAAATACTAAGTATCAAACATATTTGTCAGAAATTTAAAGTTAACTGTTCAACATACATTAAGGAACGTCTGGAATACAGTGATGATATCTCGTATTTGAAGAAAACTTAATATACAAACGCTAAATATATTTAGTTTTCCCGTGCATCATGCCGAATACCGATAATGTTCCATTTCAAAACAACCAAACTACTAAACAGAGTTATCTATAGACATGTGATAAAGTATGGGGGATGTTCTTAACTTCTGAGTACAGCATGAACGTTTCTTCATTGTCTGAAGGGAATATTAACTATTTAACATAGGATTGGCTATGCAAAGTCTAATCGCCCGAGACCTATTATAGTTCGATTCAATTCTATGGACTGCAAAGTGAGAGCAATAGGCCTGCGCGATAAACTGAAGGAGAGTGGATATGGTATAGGCAGTGATCTCACCACACACCAGAGGAAAGTACTCCAGGATTTGAGACGTAACAAAAAGCAAGGCTACTACAAGAATGGTGCCCTTGTAGTTAAGGATTACCAACAGCATTCAGATAGGCAGGATACAGATACTAATAATAAATAGAGGTGTGGCCGAGGCCCGGATTATCGCTGTGTTACAAAATCAATTTCAGATTTTTTGTTCTGGAACATTTCCGGTATTACTAATAAACTTCTAGACAATGAATTTGTTTCATATATCACACAGTTTGACCTGGACTCACAGAAACATGGGCCAAGGACTGAATTTGATCAACAGCTCGGTGATTATCAGCCATATGTTTTGTCTGCAGAGAGATTGTCATCTTTTGGGAGATTATCAGGGGGGATTGTAGTACTTATTAGAAAGTCTCTAGTCAATAATGTCAAAGGTCACATTATTGGACAGAATGTGATATATGTTATTTTGGATAAATCGGTATTTAAGCTAGAAAAAGATGTATTGGTAGCTTGTGTTTATCTCAATCCTGATGGGTCAACTTGGTACAGGGGTAAACCAACAAAATGTGGAATAAGTTTATTATTTTGAATCCTTGTTAGATGTTATACAAAAATATGGTGATATGTTTATCATGCTTGGAGGTAATTAGCCCGATGCCGCAGAGAGTGATATTGCTGAAAGGCTTGGCATTCAGGAACCTTCTGATATTTATGGCAATATGATCACCAAACGTTTCTCTTGTGATACCACTGTTAATCGCCTTGGTAAGATATTACTAAACGTATGTAGTGCCTTGAATTTGTGCATTTTCAATGGCCGATGTGGATCAGACGCGGCAAAAGGTGACTATACCTTCATCAGCCACAATGGCACAAACGTAATCGACTATATTGTTGCATCCCCTTCTTTGTTTATGTTGTGCAAACAGTTTGACATTGCAAATAGAACAGAGTCGACGCCTATGCCAGTTACATGTTCATTTCACGCACGTGCCAATTCTGGATCGAGAGACCGTGAGCGTGTTGCACGAGACCCAGGGGACAGCTACCGCTTTGTGTGGAACGAAGACAAAACTCAAACTTTTAGAGACAGTTTACTGTCTACAAATTCTATTTCAATGCTTGACAAGTGTTCAGATTTTATCACTTCAGGTAAAATTGATAAAGCAGTTGAGGTATTTTCAGATGTTTTATGTACCACTGCGAAATGTATGAAACGCCCTTCTTATATTGCTAGAAGTAAAGAGCCATGGTTCGATAAGGAGTGTGAATACCACCGCTGTGAAAGATATCGGCTTCTTAAGGTTTTCCGATCACTAAAAGATTCGTCATCTCTTTGTAATTATATTAAGGAAAGAAATACTTATACACATGTTATCCGTGAAAAAAAAGAGTTATATCAAGACAATGTACAGAGTACCATTTTGACTAACTTGGATAACAGAACAATATTTTGGGCAAATTTGAAACGTTTGTCTGCTACCACTGTCCGTCCTAAGCCAAATATAAATATTGAGCAATGGTTTTAACATTTTAAGGGGTTGTTCGATTCAGAAATATGGGATGAAGATAACACTGTACCAGATAACAATTTTGATGACTTTAACTTTATCTATCTTAGACTCGCCAATTGAACAGCAGGAGGTAATTGAGGCAATTAACAAATTGAAAATAGGCAAAGCTGCCGGCAGTGATACGCTTATTGCTGAAATGTTCAAATACGCATACGATGTGTTAGTTCCCTATATTACCTGTCTGGTTAACGTCATGTTTGATTCCGCATATTTGCCGATTTTCTGGTCGACTGGCCAAATTGTACCACTACACAAGAAAGGGGATACTAATACACCCGATAACTACCGAGGGATTACAGTATTAAGTATTTTTAGCAAGTTATATATTTCTGTTCTAAATAGAAGGTTGCAGTCTTGGTGTGATGCCTATGATAAAGTTGTGAAGTCGCAAGCAGGATTTCGTTGTGGCTATTCCACAATTGATAATATGTTTATTTTACAGTCAGTTATACAGCGTTATCTGGGGAAAAAGCGAGGTAAACTATATGCTTTATTTGTAGACTTCTCCAAAGCGTTCGACTCTATAAACAGATCAAAACTATGAATAGTTTTGAATAACAGTGGTGTGTCACCTAAAATGTTTAAATGTATACAATCCATATATACGACTGTACTTTCCTGTGTAAAGTTTAACAATAGCTTCTCAGATGTATTCGTTTGTGACTTGGTTGTCCGTCAAGCCTGTGTACTGAGCCCGTTTTTGTTTTCATTGTTTATCAATGATCTAGCTGTTGAAATTGAGGCTAACTGTGAACCCGGAATTCAGCTCCATCCAGACATAATTCAACTATTCCTGCTACTCTTTTGCTGATGATGTAATTCTTATATCAGATACTGTATATGGCCTCCAAAAAACGCATAGATGTACTCGAACACTATTGCCAGAATTATTTCCTGAAGGTAAATCTTGATAAGTTTTTAAGAATGGTGGAGTACTTTCTAGATCAGAGAAATGGTATTTCAGTGCTTGTCAGTTGGAATGTGTATCATCGTACAAATATTTGGGAGTTTATCATGGTCGAAACATACTTACAATGCTTCATTACAGGCTAAACGGGTATTGTTCTCGGTTCTAAAATCCCTTTCATCACTTAAACCTATTCCACTGAAACTATTTTTTTAAATATTCGATACTACAATTGCTCCAATTATGTTATATGGGGCTGAAATGTGGAGTTTTGAAAACTGTAAAGAAATAGAAAGTATCCATGTACTTGCTTGTAAACGTCTGCTAGGTGTTAAAACGTCTACTCCCAATCATGTTGTGCGAGGAGAGTGTGGAAGATACCCACTGTACATTTCTGCGTAGAACGCTGTATAAAATATTGGTGTAAACTTATGTCCCTCCCAAATTAATGATATCCTAAGAAAAGTTATGATATGTTATTTCAGCTAGCCACACATGGTAAAACTAATTGGGCTACAAAAGTCAAAACTCTTTTATACAGCCTTGGATTTGGATATATATGGGACAACCAATATGTTATGTGCCCCGAATCATTTATTTTCGAATGTGAAGATAGGTTAAAATTTGCTTACGAACAGGATTGGCATTGGTCTTTAGCAAATAGTTCTAAAATGTTCCATTATACACTTTTCAAAAATTCATTTAGTCCAGAGTTGTATTTGTCTGCTATCACTATCAACAAATTTCGTGTTGCACTAGCCCAGTTTCGCTGTAGCTCCCACACTCTCCACATTGAGACTGGTAGATACGTTAATACTCCACGAGAGCAGAGATTGTGCAATAGTTGCAACCAAAGATATGTCGAGAATGAATATCATTTTTTATTAATTTGTAACGCTTATGATGAACTTCGTCTTCAGTATTTACCACAGAAGTATTTTGTACATCCTACTCTTGCTAAATTCAATATGCTTATGGCGGTAAACAATGAAACTGTTATTAGAAATGTTGCAATTTTTATATACCATGCTATGAATGTTAGACTCCAAACGCTAAGCCTATAAATGTTAATGATGGACCAAATATTGTACCATGGGCCGCTGGCCTACACATGTACATGAATAAAGAATTGAAGCAAGAACTATTTGACATCACTATAAAACCAACACACTAAACAATCAGTACAAAATCTGCACTGCTTAAACATTTCAAACATAACTCTTTTCAAATAATATGCGTGATTATACCATGATCTGAATTAGCCATTGTGACTATCTGCTACTGCTAAGCTAAGAATCATATCTATCTAAAAAAGCACTATGTATGTCTGGTACATAAATTGGGTATATGTTAATGGACAAGGTTAGTGGCCTGATATTCGACAAATGGTTCGTCAAAACGCAGCCATTGTCCATTAGCAATGTCTTGAACGGCATTGTTTTCACACTTGTTCAAAAATGTCATGGAGGAATACAGTAAAGCCAAATGCACGTGGAAGTTATGGCATCCGTAACTCGTGGTAGTTCTTAAAAAAGGGCAAGTATAAGCCAATAATTTGTCATTCAATTGTCAACATTTTTCAAGTTAAAATGCCGAGACTCAGCGAACATCGCCATAAGACGTGTCCAAAGAGGGGAATCACAGTCTTCTGTTGCACGCCACTTGAAAGTCCACCACAGCACCATTTGCCGCCTTTGGGACCGATACACACAGTTCAATTCCACTGCAGACAGTACGAGAACCGATCGACCAAGAGTTACCATCCCTGCACAGGATCGCCACATTCGACTGTTCCACCTACGTCATCGCAATGCCACAGGTACGGAGAGTGCAGGACGCATCCCTAGTTTGAGGAGGACCAGACTGTCAGGAACCATCTTCGCGAGGCTGGACTCCGACCAAGATCAGTTATCGTCCCTGTTTTGCAACAGATCCATCGACAGCGACGCTTGCGTTGATGCCGTACCTTACAGCCTTGGGATTTGAGAAACTGGAGACGAATGTGGTTTAGCGATAAGCATGTTGTCTTCCTATAAACGTTTTGCCCCACATCACATTGTGTACGTGAATTTGACAAATTCGGTGGTGGTAGTGTCATGGTCAGTGTGGGTGGGTGAGGGTTATATCCTACACCACGAGATCTGACTTGGTTGTGGTTCAGGGAAATTTGAGAGCAAATCACTACAAGAATCAAATTCTTCAACCTCATCTCCTTCCAATCATTGACCGCCAGAGGGAGCTGTTTCAGCATGACAACGCTCCACCGCACACAGCTCGTGTCACGGTAGACTACCTTCATAATGCCAACATCAACGATTTGACCTGGATATCTCGACTCAATCGAACACCTCGTGGATGAACTCGATCGACGTGTACCTCAACGTCAGAACACGCTGCAGACACTCCCACAACTGGCCAACGCGTTACTAGCAGAACGGCGCAGAATTCCGCAGGACAGAATTCGTACACTTATTCAGTAAGTGCCGAGGAAATGCAGAGCCATGATTACTGCCTGGGGCGGTTACACGAGATAATGAGTTCAGCGCAACCTTGTGGCCTAATGTGACATGACAATGAACAGTTTTCAATGTCTTTGTACAACAACAACAACAACAACAAAATGTGACTGTCGAACTCCAAAATTTCATATTTGTATCTATGATAGTATTAAATTAAAAAATATATCGACTTTATAAGGTACAATAAATTTACTAAAAATCTACCTGTGTATTTCTTTTTTTAAAGAGTGTATTACAAAAGTAGACCCACAATCAATACATTATAACACTAGTTTATATTATACATTTCAATATAGATGGACTCACGTGCCACTGTCAGGGGGGACAATGATTTTACACAACTTTAACCCCCTGAGTGGCACAGCCTTCAATAACCTCAGTTTTTAATAACACCATACTAATTAAAAACATTTCAAAATTCAAAATTTATTTTTATTAAAAAAATCGAGAACTAAACGAGCATTGACATTTATAAAAGGATCCTTTAAAGATCCTTGTGAGAGAAAAGTCTGTACAGTCAAGCAAATTATGGATCCTCACATTTCAATAAATACTAATGGATGTAGCGACTGTGGCCAATGCGACAATTCGTCATGTCTGGTGTAACCTAATTTGGGTTTCAATTGATGAAGAATATCTGTACCTCCTTTGTGTCCCATCTTGTCTGCATCAAACTACGAATATATTCCTTTATGCATTGTTTAAAATCACTGTAGGGAATGGAAAGATGGGACATTGATTTTATAAGCTCGTGTGTTAATAATACCAACGTGACTGGGCAACCAACAAAGGACGATGTCGTATTGGCCAGTAGCAAGATTATTGCAAAGTTCTAAAATATCAAGAATCAACTGATGATTCGAGTTGACAGTCTTAAGTGCCTGTAGGCATGATAAAGAATCAGAGAAAATGATGAAGTGTTAACATGCAGTATATTTCTGAATATATGTCAAGGCTAATTGCCTTAGCTTTAGCAGTAAATATTGAGCTGTTATCTGGTAATCAAGAAGAAATAGTTTTTGAACCAAAGATGGTGGCACAGGCAACTTTGCCGCCATCCCTTGATCCATCTGTGAAGATGGAGCAGTGAGAATTGAATTTAGAGCGTAACTGGACATACTCTTGTTGAAAAATTAACTGGTTTGTATCGCATTTTTGAAAATAAGTAAATGTAAGGTCTACTTTTGGTTTGACTAATTGCGATGGAGGGGTAGACAGTAATCTGTAGGGTGCAATAATATCAAGGTCAATATGAGCTGCTGTTTTTGTGGTTGTAATCTGATCCCAGGGGTGGAACAAGCTTTGTTTTAGTTTTGAATAATCCAGGATGAAAATTGCAGTCATATGCTGGATTTGACGGGTTTGGTTTTAGTTTTGTCATATATTTTAATGCAAGTTTTAAAACCACGTTGTTTCAACGTGGGTCATCATCCTTTACATACAGACTATCAACAGGGGAGGTCCTGAAAGCTCCAAGACAGAGCCTCAAGCCCTGATGAATCTTGTTTCTGCATGTTACTTTTACTGGCTCCACCATAAATGATGGAACTGTAGTCCAATTTTGAGCAGATCCAAGATCTGTACAAATGGAGAAGGGCTGTCTGATCCCAGCTTCACTTAAGAGTTTGATACGACTTTCAGCAAGTCCAGTGCTTTCAGGCATATGAGACAATTTTTACATGTGGCAAGAGTGTCGGGTGGTGGTCGAAAATATTGAAGTCAGATTGAAATAGATCTGGGTATTTGTGCTGCCTGCAGAAGTGCATAGAATTAGTTTTAGTTTGAAGCTGTTAGCAAGCGACCATGTGTGAATTTTATTGAGGCATTATTATTGTCTCTCAATAGTGTGAATTTTTTTACTGCGACAAGTAATGTTAAAATCGTCCACAAATAACGGTCCATCAACTGAATCATTCAAAACCTTTGAGAGACTGTTTATCGTGATACTAAATAATGTAACAGACGGAATACTGCCTTGCGGGTCACCCTGATCCTGATGATAATGGTCAGACAGGGTTGAACCCACTCGTACTTGAATTTGCCTGTCTGTTAAAAGCTGTGATATAAAATGAGGCAAACGGATCAAAATCCCAACCAAAATCATGTAAATCCTTTAGAATACCATTCCTCCAAGTAGTATCATAGGCTTTCTCAAGATCGAAAAAGTCACTACATTTTTAACAATGGATTCTTACCGTACTTAATGGTCGATGGTACTTCGTTTTTTTCGGAAACCTAATTGAATATTTGTAATTTGATTATTGGTTTCCAGACATAAAACTAATCTATTATTCACCATCCGTTCCATGGTTGTACGCAACTTGTTAAAGATATTGGTCGATAGTTAGAGGGAATGGTAAGATCCTGGCCAGGCTTTGGTATTAGGACAACAATGGCATTACGCCACGAAGGAGAAAAGTCCCTGATGCCCATGTTTGATCAAATATATCTAAAAGTGTCTCAAGACATGATTCATGACCAGGTAAATGTTTCAAAAAGCTGGGAGTGTATGTTATCAGCTCCCGTTGCTGTGTCATGAGCTTCCCCAAGGACACTATGCAGCACATGTAATGAAAAGACTTCATTATAGTCTTCACCATTATCAGAAGTAAAATTTACTTTTATCTTTTCCTTCTCTTTTTAAATTTTTGTAAACTCTGTGACATAAATGGACGTTGAAAAGTGTTTTGCTAACGTTTCTCCAAGCTTATTGGCAATATCAGTTTTATCAGTTTATAACGTGAAATCTCCATTAAGATGGTGAACAGATGATTGTGAAGCTTTGCCTTTAATTTTTTGTATCATATTCCAAACCACTGATATCGGTGCTTATTTTGTTTAAAAGCACGTCATGCCCTGGCATTTGTAATTTTAACCTTATCTAAATTATGGACTGTAGGATGTCAACGGAAATATTTTTCTGCTTTCTTCCTATATTTTTGTGGCTGTTTGCATTCATTGTGAAACCATGGTGTACGAATTTGTGGATTAGCAGAGGACTTTTGAAGTGTTTCATTACCAATATCATTCGGTTGTCCGAAAAAAAGTATATCGGATCTTGAACATGTCTAAAAATGTCAGGTGTTAATTTTTCAGTAGATAATAATTCATATAATGACAAATCAGCCTTTGTAAAATTCCACTGTGTTGTTGGTGGAAGGTCAGTAGGGTTAACAGATTTAAGAATAGTAGGGAAGTGGTCATTCCCAAAGAGTGAGTGAGTGAGTTGGGTTTAACGCCGCTTTTAACAGTATTCCAGTTATATCACTGCGTGTCAGCTTAATGTGGGAGGAAAGCCGGAAGTGATACAGGTCTTAGACGTTTACCACTTCTGTGAAACCCACGAGCACGGGTACGGTGCTGACAAACCTAGAAACATAATTGGGGAGAACCGGGATTCGAACCCACAATCATAGGTTTCTGGCGTGCCCTAGGGATGCAACTCTGCACAGCGAATCGCGGCGCCTTGGACGACTAGGCCCGTGTAGAGGTCATCATGAACTAACCATTCAAATTCGTTGTAAAAATTTGAATATGTGATTGACAGATCAAGCGCTGAATATATTCCAGTAGCAGGATGTAAATAAGTGTTTGAATCGTTATTAAATATGCCGAGATAATTGTCAGAAATAAGGTCTTCAAGTACTTTTCCCTTTCTGTTTGAATTTGGACTTCCCCATAGAGGGTTAGGCCCATTAAATCGCCCATGATGATACAGGAATTTGGTAACTGATCATAGAGATTCTAAAGATAAGACTGCTGAAGAGTATTTGAAGGAGGAATATACAAGGAGCACAAAGTAAGGGCAATGTGTAATGCAAGACTGACAGCTTGATGATTTGTATTAAGCAGAACAGTGCTGTGGATGATGCCATATTTGTTCAATATATAGAAATCCAGTAGCTTTATCACCTGGAGGTGAAAACGAATGATAGCAATTGTATTGCCTTAAATTAAATACATCGTTGTGCTTAAGATATGTCTCTTTGAGACACAATGCTGATAGGTTAAAGTCCTGCACTAGCAATTGTATCCCATTAAAACTTCCATTGCATCATATTAGGTGTTTGAGTCATGGCGGCTGACTCGCGAGCGTGAAGATGAAGTCCAAGCACTGGCCTGTAAAGACGGATTTTACCTACATGTCCAAAGGTCCTAAGGAGTTATGGACAGGCACCTCTGAAGGAATGGGTCTTCTAAGATGTTGTCTGGTTAGTTAGATTTTTGGTTTTCCAATAACGGGTAAAGATTGTGAATCAGTCTGTGACTCTGAAGATTATGTTTTGGACTGACAATCTGATTTGTTGGGCTGGCTGACATCTTGATTCAACTTGTTGATCATGTTTAACCCATGACAACTCAGTCTGACATTCGATTGATGAAGTGGAAACAGAACGAGACACTGCAGCACAATAAGTAATAGTTGCTGGTAACTGGTTAGCTACTTGGTTTTTGGCTTTCAGATACGAAATACTGCTTTGATGTTTCGGTCTCAATATCTGGGATTCAGTTTTCCATCCAGGGCAGGACTTTGATGAGGCTTCATGTTGGCCTTTACAGTTGGCACACTTAACATCTTCCCTACATTCGTTGCTATCATGTTTACCACGACAACGCTGGCAAACCTGGGGTGGATCACATGATTTGGAACCAGGGCCACATCAGAGTGGATAGGGACATACACCTCCACTCCAATGTTCACACAACCAGCTTTAATTAAACAAGAAATAGTTGTTCGATCAAATGTGAAGAAAAAGGTGTTCATGGGAGAGGAAAAAACGTTTGACAGCTGTCATTGCTTGATCTTACAACTATGTAACAATTTCATGTTCGGACATGTCGGAAAGGCGTCGAGCTCTGTCACGAACAATGCCTCCACTGGAGTTTAGAGTCTTATGTCCTGAAACATCAACCTCAACATTGCCAAACTGACTAATCAAGAGATTAAGAGATTGCTGCTTTTTCACACACTCAACTAGAATGGAGCCACAACGGAGACGTATTACATTTTTCACTTCCTTCTCCAATGTCTATCAATAGCTTTTGAAATAGAAAATGGATTCAATTTTAAAGTTTGTTTGTCAGCAGTCTCGATCATCAGAAATTGAGCCCATAAATTTTATTTGTTTTCAGAACCATTATTTAAGACGTCTTTTTTTCTGTCGTTGCGAACTGAACCAGATTGTTGGATTGACATTGTGAAAGAAAGTGCTCCTGCATACCTTCTCCCCACCCACCATCGAGTGTCAACAAGGACAGTGTTGTAGTGCATCTGATTTCCAGGATGCGAACACCAGGGATACAGGGATGATATTCCCCACCAAATATGACTTGAATAGCCATGCTGGTTCAGCCCATGACAAGAACGTGGAGAATACAGAGGTCAACATCACCAGATTGTCCCATGAGTCACCACCTTCTGGCACAAGACTCGAGGCAATTTATTCCATCCACAATTGTGAATTCATACAAGTTGTACATGACCAAGAATACAATATACATTATAATTCAACACACGTGTGCATATACAATATTACGCACAGGACTTGGCATGATCAGCCGATTGATAGGACCGGGCCAATCCTTCAACCCGTCTAGGCGAAGTAAGGGTTCAAAATAGTGTGTTGGGCAAAGGAACACAGTTCCAGGAACTGGCAGTGACCTCAACTACCAGACTCCCGTCCTCCGCCGAGACAGGGACGGAACCAACGGGGAATGCGTTGCCCATCTCAGTCGTCCATTACGACCAGCAATGGGGTGCTGAGGACACATTCTTGTCAACCCTTTGTCCCCACGGGGATTATGTAATTGGCAATTCCTTTACGGGTATCTTTTCCGCTGAATGAATAATCATATTCACCCGTATGTACATGTGTATATGTAAACCTGACATAATGCTTGTCGTAAGAGGCGACTAACGGGATCGGGTTGTCAGGCTCGCTGACTTGGTTGATGCATGTCATCATATCCCAGTTGGGTGGATCGATGCTCATGATGTCAATCACTGGATTGTCTGGTCGAGATTTACAGACTGCCTTCATATAGCTGGACTATTGCTGACTGTGGCGGTTAACAACAAACAAACAAACAAACATTACTTAAAGGGAAAGTGGTCACAAAATGTATATGGATAATACTACACTCATTCTCGTTAGACCATAGAAAGTTCACGAGTTTCGTAAAAATGGTATCTAACGAGAATGAGTGTGGTATTTTATTTATTACCCACGTTAAATATATATTTGAGTGTAAATACATAACAACTTTCGTTCGTTGACCGACCAAACTGAAACCGGTTGCAAAATCTGGTTGGGCATGAATTTTGATATATGCCCAAATATGGGCATTGTTGACATTTCTATGCATACGCATTAACAACATGCCCCTGCAGTTGTTTGCAAACATAACAGCACCGACGCTCAAGATCCTTTTGGAAGAAATTCATCAACTTATGGTAATTCAAGCGTCATGTTGTTTGTACGATGGACACCGATATGAAAATTTGAAAAGTCACATTAGCGCCGCGCTTTGAATATCGGACTAACAGTCGGTCATTGCCGGTGTCCTGTCTGTGCAATCAAAATGGTTCGGTTTCCTTGATCTATCAGCTGAATTTATATCATGTTCGTACCATTTTGGAAGAGGGAATGCAGAGTGTTCGCCAAAGACATTCATGTTAACTGTACCACCCTATACTGAAGACGTGAAAATCAACAAACTCAAGTCTGCTTGCATGTCAGCTTCGAACGATCGAAGGGCAAGGTCACCACCGGAATAAGAAAAGACAACCGTGATCTAGGCCTACTCACAGCGTTTTGCGCTAGAGATAGGGAGTGTTATTGTTCACATTTTGGATGTTTGGGAGCACAAAATCAGAAGTCAGTCACACTTCCACGGAGATTTCGAATGATTTGTATCAGAACTGTTCACTTTTAGTGATCTGGTCGTGCAGTCGTGTACTTTCATTCATGAACAACACCTCCCGAAACAGTGCTTCGAAGGGGACACTGATGGCACAAACGGATCATCCCAAGTAGGTCTAAATATTTGTCCAGATAGTTTAAACAGACTTCATTTCACCACGCTTATCCTAAATCAAATTGAAAGTTGCGAAAGTGGTCGGGTGCGTCACGCTCATGGGGACCCTCGCTCTATTGATCGGTAGTTGTACATTGTAAAAGGATATAGCTCGATTATATAATGTCTGTAGAAGCTCTATCCAAAACTTATATATAATGCAAACCGAATTTGACGCGTGTGACTATTGTGTTTGGTTCAATAAAGTGTTTGTAAATATCTTTCGTTCTCATTAATTTCTTCAGTTCTGCCTTCACTCTCCTACCCTACCACTACGCCGGAGTGTGTTCTGCTTTGTGGATGCAAAATGAATGACGTCTCATTTTTATGAATGAAAAAAGTAGTCCCGATGTGACAAAGGTCACGGTTATCCAATCAAAACGAATAAAACAAGGTCAACCTTGTACGACACACGTGTGACGTACGGATTTAGTATCTTACCACCTGTATCTTCACCACGTGGGTAATAAGAAACAATATGACATTTATGACGTGTTATTCATACAGATAAAAAGGCAATGAGATATAGCTTGGTCCTTACCTGGGTAGCCTGCGACGTTGCACTGCTCAGTGGTGGCGCGGAGCAGAGTGCACCACAGGGCTCAAGGACAGGGTTGGCACATGCCCTGTCCCTTATACTCGGACCCCCATATGTCACTGAACATGACCCAATTGTTGTCACAGTCCAAAAAGACAATACCCGTTATTACTTACGTATAAATGTTATTGAGTTGAGCGGGTTCCATTCAAACGATTACTACAACTATTTACAATACCAAAGGGATTCCATATCTTACCTGGACAGGGTGAGGTGTTGCAGGATTGACTTTGAGTATCTGAGGACGAGCCTGGGCAGGTTGAACCGCCATTATCAGGGGGAGGGTTGGTACATGTCCTGACCCGACTAAGTGTCTGCTGCCCTCCCCCGCAGGTCAGTGAGCATGTTCCAGTGGACGCTACAGTCCATGAAGCCCAGGCGCCAGCAACTAAAGAGTAAAGGTTTTCGAGAAATCATTTGTTTATTTGTTTCAAGGAAAACCTAGTTTGATGGTGTATGGGCGAAACACTTTGCAGGTTTGTTTACAAACACGTTGTACCTTTCAACGACGAAGCACGAGGCATGTCAGGGGAATATTTTACCCACCTGACAAATTCATAGACATTGGAGACGGTTACGAAACGGTTTCGATTGAATGACAAATGACTGAAAACTGGAATATTAAATGTATATATATATAAACCAATATATCTATGAGTAATTCCTAGGTCCAGGATAACTTAATGTACTCGTTTCATAAAGATCTCAGCTTTGGTCAAGGTCTTGCTCGCGTTAACATCAACCGAAAACACTCTTCACCTATAGTTATACTACCAGTTTTGATGTGAATCTACAACTGTTAAACAAAATGATGTCGTAATGATTATTTGAACAGGCTATTTCACCAGTTGGCCAGAAAAAATACATTGTCATAAAGTGTCATTTAAAAAATGCACCCTTCATTAGATGAATAGAATGTTTCTGCCACAAGACTATCTTACATTTAACCCGTGTTCATATATTTACAGAAAGATATTTCATCATATATTTACAGAAAGGTATTTCATCTAAAAAAGACCTGTTAAGATTCGGGGAAGATTAGGTCTTCAGCAACCCATGCTTGCCGTAAAAGGCGACTATGCTTGTTGTAAGAGGCGACTAACGGGATCGGGTGGTCAGACTCGCTGACTTGGTTGATGCATGTCATCGTATCCTGATTGCGTGGATCGATGCTCATGATGTCAATCACTGGATTGTCTGGTCGAGATTCGTTTATTTACATATAGCTGGAATATTGCTAAGTGCGGCGTTAAACAAACACACAAACATTACTTAAAGGGACAGTAGTCACAAAATATATGAAGCAACATAAAATTTATGACGGGTTACTCAGACAATGAGATATAGCTTGGTCATTACAGGGGCAGTCTGTGACGTTACACCGCTCAGTGGTGGTGTTTGAGGACGCCTCGGGGAGTGCACAGTGCGCCACAGGGCTCTATGACAGTGTTGGCACATGTCCTGTCCCTTGTACTCGACCCTCATATGTCACTGTACATGGCCCAAAATGGCAATACTCGTTATTACTTACTTATACCTATTATTGGGTTGAGCAGGTTCCTTTCAAACGATTACTACAATTATTTACTATGCACATGGAATTTCATATCTTACCTGGACAGGGTGAGGTGTTGCAGGATTGACTTTGAGTATCTGAGGACGAGCCTGGGCAGGTTGAACCGCCATTGTCAGGGGGAGGGTTGGTACATGTCCTGACCCGACTTAGTGACTGCTGCCCTCCCCCGCAGGTCAGTGAGCATGTTCCAGTGGACGCTACAGTCCATGAAGCCCAGGCGCCAGCAACTAAAGAGTAAAGGTTTTTTAAGAAATCATTCGTTTATTTGTTTCAAGGAAAAACTAGTTTGATTGTGTATGGGCGAAACACTTTGCAGGTTTGTGTACAGACACGTTGTACCTGTCAACGACGAAGAACGAGGCATGTCAGGGGAATATTTTTACCCACCTGACTAACTCATAGACATTGGAGACGATTACGAAACGGTTTCGATTGGATGACAAATGACTGAAAACTGGAATATTAAATGTAGTAAACTTTCGAGCTTAAAGCTAATATACACTCAGTTTTGGCTCAATTGCGTGCAAACGGCAGATTTTTCAAAAAGGAAAAACCAACCCATATATCTATGAGCAATTCCTAGGTCCAGGATAACTTCCTGTACTCGTTTCATATAGATCTCAGCTTTGGTCAAGGTCTTGCTCGCGTTAACATCAACCGAAAACACTCTTCACACATAGTTATACTACCAGTTTTTAAGTGAATCTACAACTGTTGAACAGAATGATGTCGTAATGATTACTTGAACAGGCTATTTCAACAGTTGGCCAGAAAAAATACATTGTCATAAAGTGTCATTTGAAAAATGCAACCTTCATTTTACGAATAGAATGTTTCTGCCACAAGACTATATTACATTTAACCCGTGTTCATATGTTTACAGAACAATATTTCATCATATATTTACAGAAAGGTATTTCATCTAAAAAGACTTGTGAAGATTCGTGGAAGAATAGGTCTTCAGCAACCCATGCTTGTTGTAAGAGGCGACTAACGGGATCTGGTTGTCAGGCTCGCTGACTTGGTTGATGCATGTCATCGTATCCTGATTGCGTGGATCGATGCTCATGATGTTAATCACTTGATTGTCTGGTCGAGATTCGTTTATTTACATATAGCTGGAATATTGCTGAGTGCAGCGTTAATCAAACACACCAACATTACTAAAAGGGACAGTAGTCACAAATTATATGAAGCAACATAAAATTTATGACGGGTTACTCAGACAATAAGATATAGCTTGGTCATTCCATGGGCAGTCTGTGACGTTAAACCGCTCAGTGGTGGTGTTTGAGGACGCCTCGGGGAGTGTACAGTGCGCCACAGGGCTCTATGACAGTGTTGGCACATGTCCTGTCCCTTGTATTCGACCCTCATATGTCACTGAACATGGCCCAAAATGACAATACTCGTTATTACTTACTTATACCTATTATTGGGTTGAGCAGGTTCCTTTCAAACGATTACTACAATTATTTACTATGCACAAGGAATTTCATATCTTACCTGGACAGGGTGAGGTGTTGCAGGATTGACTTTGAGTATCTGAGGACGAGCCTGGGCAGGTTGAACCACCATTGTCAGGGGGAGGGTTGGTACATGTCCTGACCCGACTAAGTGACTGCTGCCCTCCCCCGCAGGTCAGTGAGCATGTTCCAGTGGACGCTACAGTCCATGAAGCCCAGGCGCCAGCAACTAGAGAGTAAAGGTTTTTTAAGAAATCATTTGTTTATTTGTTTCAAGGAAAAACTAGTTTGATGGTGTTTGTGCGAAACACTTTGCAGGTTTGTGTACAAACACGTTGTACCTGTCAACGACGAAGAACGAGGCATGTCAGGGGAATATTTTTACCCCCCTGACAATTTCATAGACATTGGAGACGATTACGAAACGGTTTCGATTGGATGACAAATGACTGAAAACTGGAATATTAAATGTAGTAAACTTTCGAGCTTAAAGCTAATAAACACTCAGTTATTGCTCAATTGCGTGCAAACGGCAGATTTTCCAAAAAGGAAAAACCAACCAATATATCTATGAGTAATTCCTAGGTCCAGGATAACTTCATGTACTCGTTTCATAAAGATCTCAGCTTTGGTCAAGGTCTTGCTCCCGTTAACATCAACCGAAAACACTCTTCACACATAGTTATACTACCAGTTTTTAAGTGAATCTACAACTGTTGAACAGAATGATGTCGTAATGATTATTTGAACAGGCTATTACACCAGTTGGCCAGAAAAAATACATTGTCATAAAGTGTCATTTCAAAAATGCACCCTTCATTAGACGAATAGAATGTTTCTGCCACAAGACTGTATTACATTTAACCCGTGTTCATATATTTACAGAAAGATATTTCATCATATATTTACAGAAAGGTATTTCATCTAAAAAGACCTGTGAAGATTCGGGGAAGAATAGGTGTTCAGCAACCCATGCTTGCCGTTAAAGGCGACTATGCTTGTTGTAAGAGGCGACTAACGGGATCTGGTTGTCAGGCTCGCTGACATGGTTGATGCATGTCATCGTATCCTGATACGTGGATCGATGCTCATGATGTCAATCACTGGATTGTCTGGTCGAGATTCGTTTATTTACATATAGCTGGAATATTGCTAAGTGTGGCGTTAAACAAACACACCATCATTACTTGAAAGGGACAGTAGTCAGAAAATATATGAAGCAACATGACATTTATGATGGGTTACTCAGACAATGAGATATAGCTTGGTCCTTACCTGGGCAGCCTGTGACATTGCACTGCTCACTGGTGGTGTTTGTGGACGCCTCGGAGCCCCATGACAGGGTTGGCACATGTCCTGTCCCTTATACTCGACCCCCATATGTCACTGAACATGGCCCAATTGTTGTCACAGTCCAAAATGACAATACCCGTTATTACTTACTTATACCTATTATTTGGTTGAACGGGTTCCTTTCAAACAATTACTACAATTATTTACTATGGACAAGGAATTTCATATCTTACCTGGACAGGGTGAGGTGTTGCAGGGTTGACTTTGAGTATCTGAGGACGAGCCTGGGCAGGTTGAACCGCCATTGTCAGGGGGAGGGTTGGTACATGTCCTGACCCGACTAAGTGTCTGCTGCCCTCCCCCGCAGGTCAGTGAGCATGTTCCAGTGGACGCTACAGTCCATGAAGCCCAGGCGCCATCAACTAAAGAGTTAAGGTTGTCGAGAAATCATTTGTTTATTTGTTTCAAGGAAAACCTAGTTTGATGGTGTATGGGGGAAACACTTTGCAGGTTTGTTTACAAACACGGTGTACCTGTCAACGACGAAGCACGAGGCATGTCAGGGGAATATTTTACCCACCTGACAAATTCACAGACATTGGAGAAGGTTACGAAACGGTTTCGATTGGATGACAAATGACTGAAAACTGAAATAGTAAATGTAGTAAATTTTCGAGCTTAAAGCCAATACACTCAGTTATTGCTCAATTGCGTGCAAACGGCAGATTTTTCAAAAAGAAAAACCAACCCATATATCTATGAGTAATTCCTAGGTCCAGGATAACTTCATGTACTCGTTTTATAAAGATCTCAGCTTTGGTCAAGGTCTTGCTCGCGTTAACATCAACCGAAAAAACTCTTCACACATAGTTATACTACCAGTTTTTAAGTGAATCTACAACTGTTGAACAGAATGATGTCGTAACGATTATTTGAACAGGCTATTACACCAGTTGGCCAAAAAAAATACATTGTCATAAAGTGTCATTTCAAAAATGCACCCTTCATTAGACGAATAGAATGTTTCTGCCACAAGACTGTATTACATTTAACCCGTGTTCATATATTTACAGAAAGATATTTCATCATATATTTACAGAAAGGTATTTCATCTAAAAAGACCTGTGAAGATTCGGGGAAGAATAGGTCTTCAGCAACCCATGCTTGCCGTAAAAGGCGACTATGCTTGTTGTAAGAGGCTACTAACGGGATCAGCTGGTCGTCAGGCTCGCTGACATGGTTGATGCATGTCACCGTATCCTGATGCGTGGATCGATGCTCATGATGTCAATCACTGGATTGTCTGGTCGAGATTCGTTTATTTACATATAGCTGGAATATTGCTAAGTGTGGCGTTAAACAAACACACCAAAATTACTTAAAGGGACAGTAGTCAGAAAATATATGAAGCAACATGACATTTATGATGGGTTACTCAGACAATGAGATATAGCTTGGTCCTTACCTGGGCAGCCTGTGACATTGCACTGCTCACTTGTGGTGTTTGTGGACGCCTCGGAGCCCTATGACAGGGTTGGCACATGTCCTGTCCCTTATACTCGACCCCCATATGTCACTGAACATGGCCCAATTGTTGTCACAGTCCAAAATGACAATACCCGTTATTACTTACTTATACCTATTATTTGGTTGAACGGGTTCCTTTCAAACAATTACTACAATTATTTACTATGCACAAGGAATTTCATATCTTACCTGGACAGGGTGAGGTGTTGCAGGGTTGACTTTGAGTATCTGAGGACGAGCCTTGGCAGGTTAAACCGCCTTTATTAGGGGGAGGGTTGGTACATGTCCTGACCCGACTAAGTGACTGCTGCCCTCCCCCGCAGGTCAGTGAGCATGTTCCAGTGGACGCTACAGTCCATGAAGCCCAGGTGCCATCAACTAAAGAGTAAGGTTGTCATTTTACGAATAGAATGTTTCTGCCGCAAGACTATATTACATTTAACCCGTGTTCATATATTTACAGAAAGATATTTCATCATATATTTACAGAAAGGTATTTCATCTAAAAAAGAACTGTTAAGATTCGGGGAAGAATAGGTCTTCAGCAACCCATGCTTGCCGTAAAAGGCGACTATGCTTGTTGTAAGAGGCGACTAATGGGATCGGGTGGTCAGACTCGCTGACTTGGATGATGCATGTCATCGTATCCTGCTTGCGTGGATCGATGCTCATGATGTCTATCACTGGATTGTCTGGTCGAGATTCGTTTATTTACATATAGCTGGAATATTGCTCAGTGCGGCGTTAAACAAACAAACAAACATTTCTTAAAGGGACAGAAGTCAGAAAATATATGAAGCAACATGACATTTATGACGGGTTACTCAGACAATGAGATATAGCTTGGTCATTACATGGGCAGTCTGTGACGTTGCACTGCTCAGTGGTGGTGTTTGAGGACGCCTCGGGGAGTGCACAGTGCGCCACAGGGCTCTATGACAGTGTTGGCACATGTCCTGTCCCTTGTACTCGACCCTCATATGTCACTGAACATGGCCCAAAATGACAATACTCGTTATTACTTACTTATACCTATTATTGGATTGAGCAGGTTCCTTTCAAACGATTACTACAATTATTTACTATGCACATGGAATTTCATATCTTACCTGGACAGGGTGAGGTGTTGCAGGATTGACTTTGAGTGTCTGAGGACGAGCCTGGGCAGGTTGAACCGCCATTGTCAGGGGGAGGGTTGGTACATGTCCTGACCCGACTTAGTGACTGCTGCCCTCCCCCGCAGGTCAGTGAGCATGTTCCAGTGGACGCTACAGTCCATGAAGCCCAGGCGCCAGCAACTAAAGAGTAAAGGTTTTTTAAGAAATCATTCGTTTATTTGTTTCAAGGAAAAACTAGTTTGATGGTGTATGGGCGAAACACTTTGCAGGTTTGTGTACAGACACGTTGTACCTGTCAACGACGAAGAACGAGGCATGTGAGTGGAATATTTTTACCCACCTGACTAATTCATAAACATTGGAGACGATTACGAAACGGTTTCGATGTGATGACAAATGACTGAAAACTGGAATATTAAATGTAGTAAACTTTCGAGCTTAAAGCTAATATACACTCAGTTTTGGCTCAATTGCGTGCAAACGGCAGATTTTTCAAAAAGGAAAAACCAACCCATATATCTATGAGTAATTCCTAGGTCCAGGATAACTTCCTGTACTCGTTTCATAAAGATCTCAGCTTTGGTCAAGGTCTTGCTCGTGTTAACATCAACCGAAAACACTCTTCACACACAGTTATACTACCAGTTTTTAAGTGAATCTACAACTGTTGAACAGAATGATGTCGTAATGATTATTTGAACAGGCTATTACACCAGTTGGCCAGAAAAAATACATTGTCATAAAGTGTCATTTCAAAAATGCACCCTTCATTAGACGAATAGAATGTTTCTGCCACAAGACTGTATTACATTTAACCCGTGTTCATATATTTACAGAAAGATATTTCATCATATATTTACAGAAAGGTATTTCATCTAAAAAGACCTGTGAAGATTCGGGGAAGAATAGGTGTTCAGCAACCCATGCTTGCCGTTAAAGGCGACTATGCTTGTTGTAAGAGGCGACTAACGGGATCTGGTTGTCAGGCTCGCTGACATGGTTGATGCATGTCATCGTATCCTGATACGTGGATCGATGCTCATGATGTCAATCACTGGATTGTCTGGTCGAGATTCGTTTATTTACATATAGCTGGAATATTGCTAAGTGTGGCGTTAAACAAACACACCATCATTACTTGAAAGGGACAGTAGTCAGAAAATATATGAAGCAACATGACATTTATGATGGGTTACTCAGACAATGAGATATAGCTTGGTCCTTACCTGGGCAGCCTGTGACATTGCACTGCTCACTGGTGGTGTTTGTGGACGCCTCGGAGCCCCATGACAGGGTTGGCACATGTCCTGTCCCTTATACTCGACCCCCATATGTCACTGAACATGGCCCAATTGTTGTCACAGTCCAAAATGACAATACCCGTTATTACTTACTTATACCTATTATTTGGTTGAACGGGTTCCTTTCAAACAATTACTACAATTATTTACTATGGACAAGGAATTTCATATCTTACCTGGACAGGGTGAGGTGTTGCAGGGTTGACTTTGAGTATCTGAGGACGAGCCTGGGCAGGTTGAACCGCCATTGTCAGGGGGAGGGTTGGTACATGTCCTGACCCGACTAAGTGTCTGCTGCCCTCCCCCGCAGGTCAGTGAGCATGTTCCAGTGGACGCTACAGTCCATGAAGCCCAGGCGCCATCAACTAAAGAGTTAAGGTTGTCGAGAAATCATTTGTTTATTTGTTTCAAGGAAAACCTAGTTTGATGGTGTATGGGGGAAACACTTTGCAGGTTTGTTTACAAACACGGTGTACCTGTCAACGACGAAGCACGAGGCATGTCAGGGGAATATTTTACCCACCTGACAAATTCACAGACATTGGAGAAGGTTACGAAACGGTTTCGATTGGATGACAAATGACTGAAAACTGAAATAGTAAATGTAGTAAATTTTCGAGCTTAAAGCCAATACACTCAGTTATTGCTCAATTGCGTGCAAACGGCAGATTTTTCAAAAAGAAAAACCAACCCATATATCTATGAGTAACTCCTAGGTCCAGGATAACTTCATGTACTCGTTTTATAAAGATCTCAGCTTTGGTCAAGGTCTTGCTCGCGTTAACATCAACCGAAAAAACTCTTCACACATAGTTATACTACCAGTTTTTAAGTGAATCTACAACTGTTGAACAGAATGATGTCGTAACGATTATTTGAACAGGCTATTACACCAGTTGGCCAGAAAAAATACATTGTCATAAAGTGTCATTTCAAAAATGCACCCTTCATTAGACGAATAGAATGTTTCTGCCACAAGACTGTATTACATTTAACCCGTGTTCATATATTTACAGAAAGATATTTCATCATATATTTACAGAAAGGTATTTCATCTAAAAAGACCTGTGAAGATTCGGGGAAGAATAGGTCTTCAGCAACCCATGCTTGCCGTAAAAGGCGACTATGCTTGTTGTTAGAGGCTACTAACGGGATCAGCTGGTCGTCAGGCTCGCTGACATGGTTGATGCATGTCACCGTATCCTGATGCGTGGATCGATGCTCATGATGTCAATCACTGGATTGTCTGGTCGAGATTCGTTTATTTACATATAGCTGGAATATTGCTAAGTGTGGCGTTAAACAAACACACCAAAATTACTTAAAGGGACAGTAGTCAGAAAATATATGAAGCAACATGACATTTATGATGGGTTACTCAGACAATGGGATATAGCTTGGTCCTTACCTGGGCAGCCTGTGACATTGCACTGCTCACTGGTGGTGTTTGTGGACGCCTCGGAGCCCTATGACAGGGTTGGCACATGTCCTGTCCCTTATACTCGACCCCCATATGTCACTGAACATGGCCCAATTGTTGTCACAGTCCAAAATGACAATACCCGTTATTACTTACTTATACCTATTATTTGGTTGAACGGGTTCCTTTCAAACAATTACTACAATTATTTACTATGCACAAGGAATTTCATATCTTACCTGGACAGGGTGAGGTGTTGCAGGGTTGACTTTGAGTATCTGAGGACGAGCCTTGGCAGGTTAAACCGCCTTTATTAGGGGGAGGGTTGGTACATGTCCTGACCCGACTAAGTGACTGCTGCCCTCCCCCGCAGGTCAGTGAGCATGTTCCAGTGGACGCTACAGTCCATGAAGCCCAGGCGCCATCAACTAAAGAGTAAGGTTGTCATTTTACGAATAGAATGTTTCTGCCGCAAGACTATATTACATTTAACCCGTGTTCATATATTTACAGAAAGATATTTCATCATATATTTACAGAAAGGTATTTCATCTAAAAAAGAACTGTTAAGATTCGGGGAAGAATAGGTCTTCAGCAACCCATGCTTGCCGTAAAAGGCGACTATGCTTGTTGTAAGAGGCGACTAATGGGATCGGGTGGTCAGACTCGCTGACTTGGATGATGCATGTCATCGTATCCTGCTTGCGTGGATCGATGCTCATGATGTCTATCACTGGATTGTCTGGTCGAGATTCGTTTATTTACATATAGCTGGAATATTGCTCAGTGCGGCGTTAAACAAACAAACAAACATTTCTTAAAGGGACAGAAGTCAGAAAATATATGAAGCAACATGACATTTATGACGGGTTACTCAGACAATGAGATATAGCTTGGTCATTACATGGGCAGTCTGTGACGTTGCACTGCTCAGTGGTGGTGTTTGAGGACGCCTCGGGGAGTGCACAGTGCGCCACAGGGCTCTATGACAGTGTTGGCACATGTCCTGTCCCTTGTACTCGACCCTCATATGTCACTGAACATGGCCCAAAATGACAATACTCGTTATTACTTACTTATACCTATTATTGGGTTGAGCAGGTTCCTTTCAAACGATTACTACAATTATTTACTATGCACATGGAATTTCATATCTTACCTGGACAGGGTGAGGTGTTGCAGGATTGACTTTGAGTGTCTGAGGACGAGCCTGGGCAGGTTGAACCGCCATTGTCAGGGGGAGGGTTGGTACATGTCCTGACCCGACTTAGTGACTGCTGCCCTCCCCCGCAGGTCAGTGAGCATGTTCCAGTGGACGCTACAGTCCATGAAGCCCAGGCGCCAGCAACTAAAGAGTAAAGGTTTTTTAAGAAATCATTCGTTTATTTGTTTCAAGGAAAAACTAGTTTGATGGTGTATGGGCGAAACACTTTGCAGGTTTGTGTACAGACACGTTGTACCTGTCAACGACGAAGAACGAGGCATGTGAGTGGAATATTTTTACCCACCTGACTAATTCATAAACATTGGAGACGATTACGAAACGGTTTCGATGTGATGACAAATGACTGAAAACTGGAATATTAAATGTAGTAAACTTTCGAGCTTAAAGCTAATATACACTCAGTTTTGGCTCAATTGCGTGCAAACGGCAGATTTTTCAAAAAGGAAAAACCAACCCATATATCTATGAGTAATTCCTAGGTCCAGGATAACTTCCTGTACTCGTTTCATAAAGATCTCAGCTTTGGTCAAGGTCTTGCTCGTGTTAACATCAACCGAAAACACTCTTCACACACAGTTATACTACCAGTTTTTAAGTGAATCTACAACTGTTGAACAGAATGATGTCGTAATGATTATTTGAACAGGCTATTACACCAGTTGGCCAGAAAAAATACATTGTCATAAAGTGTCATTTCAAAAATGCACCCTTCATTAGACGAATAGAATGTTTCTGCCACAAGACTGTATTACATTTAACCCGTGTTCATATATTTACAGAAAGATATTTCATCATATATTTACAGAAAGGTATTTCATCTAAAAAGACCTGTGAAGATTCGGGGAAGAATAGGTCTTCAGCAACCCATGCTTGCCGTAAAAGGCGACTATGCTTGTTGTAAGAGGCTACTAACGGGATCAGCTGGTTGTCAGGCTCGCTGACATGGTTGATGCATGTCACCGTATCCTGATGCGTGGATCGATGCTCATGATGTCAATCACTGGATTGTCTGGTCGAGATTCGTTTATTTACATATAGCTGGAATATTGCTAAGTGTGGCGTTAAACAAACACACCAAAATTACTTAAAGGGACAGTAGTCAGAAAATATATGAAGCAACATGACATTTATGATGGGTTACTCAGACAATGAGATATAGCTTGGTCCTTACCTGGGCAGCCTGTGACATTGCACTGCTCACTGGTGGTGTTTGTGGACGCCTCGGAGCCCTATGACAGGGTTGGCACATGTCCTGTCCCTTATACTCGACCCCCATATGTCACTGAACATGGCCCAATTGTTGTCACAGTCCAAAAT
This sequence comes from Haliotis rufescens, assembly GCF_023055435.1. Classification (NCBI taxonomy): domain Eukaryota; kingdom Metazoa; phylum Mollusca; class Gastropoda; order Lepetellida; family Haliotidae; genus Haliotis; species Haliotis rufescens. The sequence goes on from NW_025963780.1 coordinate 32,768,332, forward strand.
GACAATACCCGTTATTACTTACTTATACCTATTATTTGGTTGAACGGGTTCCTTTCAAACAATTACTACAATTATTTACTATGCACAAGGAATTTCATATCTTACCTGGACAGGGTGAGGTGTTGCAGGGTTGACTTTGAGTATCTGAGGACGAGTCTGGGCAGGTTAAACCGCCTTTATTAGGGGGAGGGTTGGTACATGTCCTGACCCGACTAAGTGACTGCTGCCCTCCCCCGCAGGTCAGTGAGCATGTTCCAGTGGACGCTACAGTCCATGAAGCCCAGGCGCCATCAACTAAAGAGTAAGGTTGTCATTTTACGAATAGAATGTTTCTGCCACAAGACTATATTACATTTAACCCGTGTTCATATATTTACAGAAAGATATTTCATCATATATTTACAGAAAGGTATTTCATCTAAAAAAGACCCGTTAAGATTCGGGGTAGAATAGGTCTTCAGCAACCCATGCTTGCCGTAAAAGGCGACTATGCTTGTTGTAAGAGGCGACTAACGGGATCGGGTGGTCAGACTCGCTGACTTGGACGATGCATGTCATCGTATCCTGATTGCGTGGATCGATGCTCATGATGTCAATCACTGGATTGTCTGGTCGAGATTCGTTTATTTACATATAGCTGGAATATTGCTAAGTGCGGCGTTAAACAAACACACAAACATTATTTAAAGGGACAGTAATCACAAAATATATGAAGCAACATAAAATTTATGACGGGTTACTCAGACAATTAGATATAGCTTGATCATTACATGGGCAGTCTGTGACGTTACACCGCTCAGTGGTGGTGTTTGAGGACGCCTCGGGGAGTGTACAGTGCGCCACAGGGCTCTATGACAGTGTTGGCACATGTCCTGTCCCTTGTACTCGACCCTCATATGTCACTGAACATGGCCCAAAATGACAGTACCCGTTATTCCTTACTTATACCTATTATTGGGTTGAGCAGGTTCCTTTCAAACGATTACTACAATTATTTACTATGCACAAGGAATTTCATATCTTACCTGGACAGGGTGAGGTGTTGCAGGATTGACTTTGAGTATCTGAGGACGAGCCTGGGCAGGTTAAACCGCCATTATCAGGGGGAGGGTTGGTACATGTCCTGACCCGACTAAGTGACTGCTGCCCTCCCCCGCAGGTCAGTGAGCATGTTCCAGTGGACGCTACAGTCCATGAAGCCCAGGCGCCATCAACTAAAGAGTAAAGGTTTTCGAGAAATCATTTATATATTTGTTTCAAGGAAAACCTAGTTTGATGGTGTATGGGCGAAACACTTTGGAGGTTTGTGTACCGACGAAGGATGAGGCATGACAGGGGAAAAATTTTCCCCACATGGCAAATTCATAGACATTGGAGACGGTTACGAAATGGTTTCGAATGTATGACAAATAACTGAAAACTGGAGTTATTGCTCATTTGCATGCAAACAGCAGATTTTTCAAAAAGAAAACAAACAACTATAGATCTATGAGTAATTCCTCGGTCCAGGAAAACTCATGTACTCGTTACATAAAGATCTCAGCTTCTGTCAAGGTCTTGCTCGCGTCAACATCAACCGAAAAAACTCTTAACACATAGTTATACCACCAGTTTTAATGTGAATCTACAACTGTTGAACAGAATGATGTCGTAATGATTATTTGAACAGGCTATGAATTATAACATTGTTATTTTAAGTTGACCAGGAAAAAGCCATGGTCATATACCATCATTTAAAACATGCACCCTTCATTATACGACTGGAATGTTCAAGCCACAAGACCATATCATATATATGTACAGAAAAATATTTCATCTAAATTACCTTGATTTTACAGCAATTAACTTAACCATGGAGAATATGTACATGTACAGTAAACTATGGAATCATCGGAATGCTTTGCGATTAACCATATGTGTCCTACCTGGACAAGCCACGGTGTTACATGCCTGTGTCTGACTGTCCGTTGACGCTCCGGAACAAGAAGCCCCACCATGGCCCGGAGCTGGGTTAGAGCAGGTCCTGGCCCTGGCAACAGTTTGCTGACCACTTCCACAAGTCAACGAACAAGGGCCAGCTGATGTTACTGACCACGAGGACCAACCACCGTTTACTGTAATAAAATCAGTCATGGGATTCATGTATATATATAATTGTCTGTTTGTTGTTTAACGCCACACTCAGCAATATACCAGCTATATGACCTCGGTCTGTAAATAATCGAGTCTGGACCATCCAGTGACTGACATCATGCGCATCGATCCACGCAATTGGTTGGTTGGTTTGTTTTTTTAACGCCGCACTCAGGAATATTCCAGCTAAATGACGGCGGTCTGTAAATAATGGAGTCTGGAGCATCCATCCACGCAATTGGGAACGATGACATGCATCATCCAAGTCAGCGATCCTGACTACCCGATCCCGTTAGTCGCCTTTTACGACAAGCATAGTCACCTTTTACGGCAAGCATGGGTTGCTGAAGACCTATTCTACAGACCGCAGTCATTTAGCTTGAATATTGCTGAGTGCGGCGTTATACAATAAATAAACAAACACAACTTACCAGTTTCAACAAAATGAGGACATCCACTTTCAAACCGGGTATCAAAAGTTTTACTCGGGAACTAATACCAAAAAGGTGGGACACTCAGGTAGGAATCAATATAAAGTTTACGAAATTAAACCAAAAAACGGTCAAACCTACTTGGGTTGTCAGTCAAGACATGATAAGGTCGTTTTACCTACGAATATCTGCTTAGGACAGGTGAGGACGAACCTTGTGATGAAAGGTTCACCGTCACGCATACACTCTTCAAAAAACGAAACGCAGAGGTATTTTGCAGTTCACTGAACTGGATATACGTTATGTTCATGGCCTGATATTCGACAAACGGTGCATCAAAACGCAGCCATTGTCGATTTGCAATGTCTTAAACGGTTGTTCAATAATGTCACGGAGGAAAACAGTAAAGTAAAATGCACGCGCAAGTTATGGCATTCGTAACTCGTAGTAGTGGCTATAAAAAGGCAAGCATAAGCCAATGATTTGTCATTCAATTGTCAACATTTTTCTTCTTTCGAAAATGCCGACACTCAGAGCTGCCGATCGGAACATCACCATATGACGTATCCAAAGAGGGGAATCGCAGTCTTCTGTTTCACACCGTCTTTAACGTCAACCACAGCACCGTTTGCCGCCTTTGGGACTGATACACACAGTTCGATTCCACTGCTGACCGTCCTCCCATGCACAGGATCGCTACATTCGACTGTTCCACCTACATCATCGCAATGCCACAGCTTCGGGGATTGCAGGACGCATCCCTTTTTTGAGGAGGATATCGGACCAGACTGTCAGGAACCATCTTCGCGAGGCTGGAATCCGACCCAGAAGACCAGTTATCGTCCCTGTCCATCGACAGCGACACTTGCGTTGGTGCCATACCTTACAGCCTTGGAATTTGAGAAACTGGAGACGAGTGTGGTTTAGCGATGAATCACGTTTCTTCTTCACCGGAGAGATGGAAGGCAACGTGTTGAAATAAGCGTTTTGCCCCACATTGTATACGTGAATTCGACAAATTCGGTGGCGGTGGTGTCATGGCGCGCGCGCGCGCGCGCGCGTGTGTGTGTGTGTGTGTGTGTGTGTGTGTGTGTGTGGTCATATCCTACGCCACGAGATCTGATTTGGTTGTGGTTTCAGGGAATTTTGACCAGACAATCAACTGATTGCCATCATGAGTATCGATACACGCAAATGGGATCGATGACATGCATCAACCAAGTCATCGAGCCGGACCACACGATCCCGTTAGTCGCCCCTTACGACAAACATAGGCTCCAATCAACCAACCACGACCGGCATCTTATTTATTCATGATGTATTCTCCAGATGGAAATTAACACTATTTACTGCATCGCATCAACTGTGACAATGAATCACAATTTTAGTTCAAATACGTGCGAGTCGATAAACAAATATTACACATACTTAAGAACCCGTTGTGCGGAAAAGCGAAATTGCATGTCGCTGATGCCACGAAAACATAAATCGATCCCTGGAAATATGTATTATTCTTCAAGGGTTATTTTGCCCCGAGGTTGTTGGACGAACCAACACGTCCCTCCTCTTGAACATTACTTTGAACTTTAATAAACTACATAAAATAAAAACCCACCAAATTACGCAACTTAGTTTGGGATATTATATGTTAGGTGACAACTATAGGAATGCATCACAATGAATGACGTTTTACATTTGGTATGTACTATTTTGTTACTCGCCCCTTGAGGTGAGGTGAGGTGAAATGGGGTATAACGTCGCGTCCAAGATTATTGCGCTTATCACTGCAAACACGAAAACGTCGTTTTTTCCCGTATATACTCCTGATTAGTATTGATATTACTACATGCACTTGTGGCGCAACATGTTTGAATGCTTGAATATATATTGTAAAATGGGCCTCAGGCCTGATTTACTGAAATAAACCACCACTATACTGCAAACACGAAAACGTCGTTTTTTCCCGTATATTGTCATTGGACGGAAAAACGACTAAAAATTTATTAAAATTGATTAATTTGTTAGCGTCTAGAAAGTGTCCGGAAAAGCGTCGAGTTTTTCAAGCGTAAAATGGACGGTAAAAACGATGCTTTTTGCTCCGCCTTGTACGACTGTTAACGGCAAATCAGATGGCGCTGGTCCCCCGACGCACGTGATGTCCAAGGCTTCCTTTCGGAAGCATTAGGTTTCGTATTTCTGGCATGCCTTGCTCTAGTATCTGTCGCGCGCAGTGAAGCTAGATTTGCTGATTAGTCAGTTTTAGGATATGTAACATGTTAATTGAATTCAGACACGCGCCAAGAAGTCAAACCAAACTATGTTACCAAGTTAATTGAGATAACATATCCCTCCGCTATGCCCAGTTACATCCATCGGATAAAGGGTTGTGTTTGGTTATAACAGTAACTAATTTTGTAATGTGAAGTTTACACGATATACAGCTTTTCCATAGGACGAGAGGTGGGTCACATGCTGTTTTTCACGTGACTGTGTTCTTGAAATTACGTAAACACTGACTACTTCAACAGCTTGAGGAAAACCCTGGGATTTCCCTGGTACGAATTCACACAGAAGCGTGGTTCCTCATCATTTAGACCCTTTAATTTTGAGTGTAGCGTCTTAGCATACTCTGGGATAAGTCATAGAGTTTGGTTGCATGCCCGTTCAAGGATACCCTCGCTACAACCTATCCTAGAGAAAAAAACAACCCCAAAATCAAAACTATCGTTGTGACAATCTACAGCAATCTGTGAATTTACCTTAGTATCTATTTGACACATCTTTACAATCACCTTTCAATGATCGGCCAATTGATCAGTGATGACAAAGGCTTGAAATCGCCACAGGTTAATTAACACCTTCGGACATATCTCCCGTCACGTTTAACGTGTCGGCCATTTTGACGTCTTGTACTTGATGTAAATGTATTACGACGCTCTGTCATTGTGATTGACATACTGAGGTAGTTCTTAACAGACCTTCTCATCTAATGAGGAGATTTTTTGGAATATATTTCTTGTAAACAAACTAAAACAGATGTTGCTCGCTTTTGGGGGAACTTTTTTATTCCGGAATGGCCTATTGAAGCTAATAGTAAGTCAAGTCACCATGCGTGTATATGATCTGTTATTATATGTGTTTAACAAGTACGGTTTTGGGCGTTAATCAAATACACTGACGCAAGTATATTCTAATCAAATCAATTGGATAATTGAATATGCTTTATTTTACATATTACATAACATCACTTCACAAAATTTGGACAGTTGCAGTAACACACTACGGTGATCGCATTAAACACCACTTTGAACAGTATTTCAGTTATATCACGGTGTATCAGACTGATGTGGGATAGAAATCCGTGGTTCAGGCCATCCAACGGGTGTTCGCGAAAAGGTGAGCGTATTCTGCCACACAGGTGGCACCCATCACAAACACATGCAAGGACATTGTTCACCTGAACAAAGCACGGAAACACAATGATGAAGTTCCTCACTATTACCGAGCATGTAAATTATATTGTCCGTCAAAAACATGGACGAGTATAAACAATATGTTCCTACAGGTAATACATGTCATACATTTGACAAAATGTATTGACTCAGAACATTATTGTTAATCACAGCGTATACACTCGGCATGCAGATGAACTCATCAGCGCATTTTTACACTTTATCTTTTAATTGTCATGTTAGACTTCTATTTCATAACTCAGTTTTATTTGCACGGATCACTATGGAATCTGGGAAGAGACATTGTCGCGTTGTCGTATTGTCGCATTGACGCCTTTACAAAAACAAGCAAAACGTGTCAAAATTAACCAAAGCGCGACAATTCGACAACGCGACATTTTGTCCATTTGACGCATTGTCGCGTTGTCGCATTGTCGCTCTTTGAATAATCTTTTTCTATATTTTACAAAAGGGCGACAATGCCGTAACGCGACATTTTTCAATGTCAAAATATGTCTCGTTGTCGCATTGTCGCCCCGTCACAAATATGTATAAAAGGCGTAAAGTTCAGTTAATGTTACAGTGAGGGAGCGGTAACCAAGTTATATCTGTCGTAGAAGTTCAACCTGATACATGTGCGTCTTGAATTGAAAACACAAGTCCGTCCGCGAGTCCATAACGTTTTATGGTGAGCTCTTCTCTATAAGTGCTTAGTGTTCAACTCCCAGTTCCAAACACGTTGTACCTCATCAACAATCCACATTTCTCTAGTGCAGTGATCGTCATAACGTCTTACTCTTGACCGTATCAGACAACTGACGAGTGCAGGCCTGTCCTGTGACCTCGTTACACCCCCCATCAAGTGTTTGCCGAAGGGAGGGGGGCAGGAAATGTGTGCTCCAGCCCAGCGCGTAGCTCGCGACACACTGTATACTGCATGTTGTATACAGTATATTGCAGTTGATATACTGTATACTGCATGTGATACTGATTTGCGGAAAAGCTACAACTTTCAAGATTCCAGATTCAATTTGCATTTATTTCAAACACAACAGACCACCGTCATACATCACTGGAATACTGCTGAGAGCGGCGTTAAAACAATTTGTTTTCATAATGGAGCGCTGCAGTCATTTAAAACCGTATACATGTGTAGTACCAACTCAATCACTCTGTTTCGAATATTCAGCAGCAAAAATGTATATTAACCAGCTGTGAGGAGAGATATAAGATTTGTATAAGCAGTCAAATAGGGATGATAAAAGACCCCTCACTGATTAGGTTCTTGTTTACTGAGTAGAGTTGGCAATGTTAGATGATATTACCAAAATCCAGGAGCTCCGTCGGGGGGCAAACTGGTCTTGTTATTGTGTGGTATGAGCTGTGACGTAGACCCAAGAGAATAAAGTAAAACATTAGACCAACGCAAGGCTACAATGATTGGGAAAGTCTAGATTTCCACAGCTCTAGCCTGAAATTAAGAATTGTTCTGTCCTCCTTTTTATTTTTTTATTTTTATTTTGTAGACCAACCAGGACAGAAATTGATGGAATATTAATATCACATGTCACCAATGATCCAGTTAAATTCAGCACTCATTCAATATTAGTATTTAATATTATGAAGGGCATGATCAGGTACATGTTCACTGTAGTTATGTACAGACTAGTCAACTTGATTATAATGTTTATTATAGTGTAGCGCGACATCAACGATTACTATATGATATCCTCACTTGTCATCGATGTATTGACATCGAACAATGGACGATAATTCGAAATTCTTATTCGAGCTATAAATAGCTTCAACAGGGACAGTACAGGTGTCAGTAAAACTTTCGCAGTTAAACATATTTATCTACAAAATATAATCTAAAGGAGCCAAGAACTATATTGTTTTATCAATGCTTACTTCCATGGATAGAATTAAGGCAATCTGGGCTTGCCAAATCGTTCTAGACTTGAGCTGGATTCCTTTTAAATTTATTCTCTATGGTCTGGGAGACGTACAGGGTGTCAGTATCGCACGGAGAACTGACGTTTGGGAGAATCCAGCTGGGGCCAGCATGGGTCAGTGTAATCGGATATATTGTGGAGTTTCGGGTTTGGGCTGTTTGCTGAATAGAACAATGGCTCACGAACAAGGGCACAATGTAGAGATTATAGCACCACCACCTCTGTTTATATCAGTTATGTTATTGTGATTTGAAATCTCTTTTCAATATTCCAGCAATATAACGGCGGGGAATTCCCTCGGATATGCAGAGAATCGAACCTAGACTTTTGGCACGAGGAGCGAACGCTTTTACCACTAGGCAACGCCAGCGGCCTTGATCATACATGTATGATCAACTATATGTGTTTTCATTTTTCAAATGTTAAAGTTTGCAATCACAGATAATGTTTATCACCACTGTAAAATGCAAGGATATCAGCATATCATCACCATCACCATCACCATCATCATCGTCGTCACCATCATTATCATCACCACAACCATCAGCATCAGCATCGCCACCGGTATCGTTATCACAGGTATATACGGTACTCCACACAGAGATTAACGAAGGGCATCTCTTTGATCAGGGGTTATTTAAATATCTTTACTGTGTGTCAGTATATCCAGTTTCTGTCAGTGCAGAAAAATACCAAGTCGGTCAGCTGTGAACACGGTTCTTCAACATCGGGCATCAGCTGATTTTCTTACGTCCTTGACACACAACGACCTCTTGACATGATGTAACTTACAGGGAGAGGGGATAGTCGGATTGCAGACACGAGGTGGATGTCGTCCAAATAGAGTTACGAACTACCAGAAACCGTTTCATAGATCATGCTTTCTGTCTAGGAAACTATTCATTACTGCTGTACAGTATAAAATATATTAGAACAGTAAAAGAAAATAACGACACCAATTCTCAAACTGTTAAAAATTATATTCCCAGGATATATATATATATATATATATATATACACACACACACACACACAACCGGGCAAAAGAAAATGCCTGCCATTCTAATATCACTCCTATGTAAAGTGAAATTGCGACCCCGTGTTCCTTAAGACGTCATATGCACGTCACCTGTTGTGAGACACTCATTGATATGATGCATGTAGTATCGCCTAAGATACCCGAAGCAAATATATCTCCTTCGCATAACCATTTCATGTTTGTTTCATTTTTAACCCCCATCAAACATGGGCGTATACTTACTTTTGCCGGGCAGTTTACACAAGTTACAATTACTTCCCAATCGTTCGATCACTGAGACGATTGGAACATGGTGGTCGCAATTTCAAATTGCACAGTGAGGTGAGGTGAGGTGAAATGGGGTTTAACGTCGCGTCCACGATTATTGCACTTTTATAGCGATGAGCATGCACGTGTGTGTGTGTTGCGGGGGGGGGGGGGGGGGGGGGGGGGGGGGGTCTGTTGGATATTACATAAAACATTCATCTCGAGCGGGATGGTAGTTCGAGTTGGATAAGCGTGTTATCTATGATCTTCTCAAGGTAGGGAATGCCGCGCATGAATGTATCAATGAGATTCCCGGGTACATGTACAAGGGGGCTTTTCGGCAGGAATATCCACACAGAGGATACTTAAATGGGGATCGGGTGAACGTAATGTGGTACCTGGTAGATTGTGTGTCATCAAACCGGACAACTTTAGTCTTTGACTGATTGTAGCGTAAAACACACTTATTCATTTACTTGTACCGGAAATTGAATGTTCATCTCAATTGTTATTAGTGAACACGTAATATATTTTTAAAGAAATAAAACAGTGACATAATAACTACAACTTTATGTAAGTACGAGTAGCTCTATTGGAGATGGAGATGAATAAGTGTTATAAAGCTTCTTCACAACCGTGTAACCATGAATTGACTTTATTGGGTAATCCAAAACGACATATCGACCTAAAATAGCCAAATATCATACGATTTCACTTGTTCACAATCTTGGATGCAAGGCGAAAACATTTCAGCGCGTTTGAAGATACTGAGAATGTCCCCTCAGAGTTGGACGAACATTCTGTAGTAGCGCCGCGGTGTTGACCAGAGGCTATCAGCGTTGTGTGTGTGTGTGTGCGTGCGTGCGTGCGTGCGTGCGTGCGTGTATGTGTATGTTTGTGTGAGGGGGGGGGGGGGGGGGGGGGGGGGCATGGGGGTGAGAGTGTGGGAGGGGTTATAGATGATGGATTTAACAACAAGTAAGGTCATCTTGAGCGGGACGGTTTTCGTAGTTGGATTAGCGTATGAACTATGATTCTCCTTAGGTAGAAAATAAAGATCCACGATATTCGACCTGGTAGAAGTGTGTAATCAAACCGCACAGCATTGGTCTTTGATTGACTGTGGCGCCAAAACAAACTCATTCATGTACTTGATCTGAATGTTCATCTTAATTGTTATGGAAAGTCATGGAGCCGTGATCCAGAGAACACGGTGTCATTAGATAAAAATGAAGTAATAATAGGATTACCAGAAAAACGGGGTATAAAACCCAAGCCAATAAGCTTCGCTCAGGAACATCAGAGTAAGTCAGTACAAGATTGAAAACTGCCCCATATGCATGTATGACAGGCTATTCGGGTATTGCTACTTGTATATGTGAAAACAAAGTTATTAAAATGAATACTAGCAAAACTGATGAAAGTCACCAATAAACGTGTATAAGTGTTATATCGTCACTGCAAAAATAATGAGTGTTTGTCTTTAGTATTAACATTCAAATACGTGATATCTGTATTAGCGAAAATTGTCTACGTTCCACCGGTGAGTAAGAGTTAGGCTTACTATCTGGTAGTATAAATGTTGCAAGAAATTTTATTTCTGAAGACATCACGATACAGTTTTTTCGATGCATCGCGTCTGCACTAGCGCTTGATAACAGGCTTGTGTTTGGGTGTTTCAGTAGTTTAAATTGCTGCTCTTGATATTGTTGATTAAACTTTGATACTATGAACAATATAAGGTTATATGAGCGTATGACTTAAGAACGGTAACATGCGTTAATGTATATCTGATATATATATATAGGATGACATAAATAGAACAATGAGTAGTACGTCCAGATTAGTGTATAGACAACATCTAATAATTAAATTCAACAACTCTCCTTTTAAGTCTTTTTTCCTGACTTAAAAGTAAATGAAAGAACACAATCGTCCGGAACACAATGTATATTTCTGGTGCACTTCCATGTGACTATATACCATACAATAAGCTTTCGGGTCCCGTTTGGATCGGTTTGGGTGGCAGCTTAGATATCCATAAAATAAGTTCATCTCGGAATCTCCCTTGTAACTGGGGCTCCTCTTCAATTTAAATGGAGTTACTTGTTTCTTTCAAAACTATACAGTTTTAGAGACTAAGCATTAGTCTGAATAGACATCACCAGTTTGGAATTTGAAACTAATCTGTTTACAGTAACAGGACAGTGCTTAAGTGTCATGTACAAATGAGAAAGTGGAATCCCGTCAATTAGGCGGACGAACCTTAAAACTATTAATAAACATTAAAATAAGCAATATCGGAAAAATGTATATGCATATAATATCTGGTAATATACACAAATATCACCTTCTACAAAAATAAGTTTTAAAAGCCGGTTGATATTCGTTTGCGTATTTGACGATTATATAACTTTCGAAAGCATAATCCTTTTCCTATACTCAGACGTTCCTGAGCTCGAGCCTTGCGCTTTCCTAATTATTTTGACTAAAATTATTACCGTTATCATTGTATTGGTTAATGGGAAACGCGTGCCGATCAAGTACGTGCCATAAATTAAAGCGACATTGTACGATTCCGAACTTATAACGAGACTGTGTTTATGAATCATTGTCAAATAGTGGTGACGTAGTGGAAACAATACGCGAAATCGCGCATGCACAGAACGGAAAATTTGGACAAGGCATTTAGCAATCCACATGCGCAGAGCGACTGATTTCAGTACTTCCGCTAAGCGCTTCGTGTACAGCGTCAAACTCGGGCCTGTAATCTAACACGCGAGAACTGACTAATGAAATCTGAGAAGTAGGAATACCGGTAGACGCTGTTTCTTGATTGACAATGTCAATCAAGAAAGGGAGGAGCTTGATGATATCGTTCTCGCCAAGTAAATTCCGATGTCAAATAACGACGTTATTTGGACGGAAAAACGATGGTTTGAAAGAGTCCAAATAACGTCGTTTTTCCGTCCAATGACCATATACGGAAAAAAACGACGTTTTCGTGTTTTTAGTGTATATAGCGACGTGCATGTACGTGTGTGTGTGTGTTTGTGTGGCTGCTTGTACTAGTCCGGACTGATGCCGATTTATAGTGCTAACTCACTGAGGTACCATGCCGTAGTTTGACATGAATACCCAACTCAGACACAGTATGCTGACTCCGAGCCGACCAGTCCTTGTTTTAGCCCCTTAATGCCGAACGCCAGACAAGGTAACAACAAGTACCATCTTTTAACGTCTTTTGGTATGACGCGGTCGGGGATCGAACCCCGGACCTTCCGCTCTCCGGGCGGACGCTCTACCACTAGACCACGGAGGCGGTCACTCTCCCCTTGAAAATACCACTGTTTAATAACAATATGCTGGTATTACAGTGTGTGACACATGAACGCGTGCTTATGTACAAGTATCACAAACAAATATTGAAAACCCTCAACACCCCTGGGCCAAATTTAATGACGTTGCGTATAGATGACCCCCAGCAACCCTGTTGCTAGGCTGACGTCACATGGCATTGTTTCCCCGGTGTATCTCGCAATATTTTTTCCAAATTATGACACAGGATATAGTGGGACGTTTTTGTAAACATTGTTATGAGAGACACCGTTCCACAAAGCGATCGTAGCGCAACGACAGTCGTAAGTCTATGTAATGTGTGGGAGATGCGATGACCTTAGCGCTGCGACAGCTTTGTCGGACGGACCCCTGAATTCTGAAGTTAGATGGTTGTATGGCATAAAAAAATACGTGTCCTAAAGTATTATTCTGATGAACTCAATTGGATTTTGCTGTGGTTAGTTTATAAATCCGCATATTTACATACGACAGTGAAATTTAAATTTATTTTAAACGGCAGGTAATAAATAAGATACTTAACTCGCTCCCGTGTAATACTAATTCTGTGAAACTTGTGAATAGTCCTGACGAGCGGAACTATTCACTTGTTTCATAAAATTGGTATTATAAAAATTACACGGATGCGAGTTTAGTTTTCCAAGTTTATACAGTAGTGAAATGGACGGACGAAACGACATACAATGATTAGGGATTAATGTTACATGCACATAATTGTAATCTCTCACCTTTGTGTACCTGGTAATAACCAACATTATCTTGAGGGCTGAGTCCCGTTGTACTCGTTAAAACGTCTGATCGGTGATAGCAGAGTTTTCTTTTTTGAGTGTTATCGTAAAAGAAAGACTGACAGTTAGGGACCTTGACACACTCCTTGGCGCAGAATATTTTACTCGGAACGACGAGAGGGGTTGGCAGATCCTTTGGCATGAAGTTGGTAAAAACCAAACTGGTAAATATTTTTAAAATGCCTTCCATGTCTTTGTTGTGAATATGACGAAATGACACCAGATCCAGAGACGAATGTGGATAATAATGCACTTCAGAAAGGGTTGTCTATGATACTCACTAAACACAATCAAACTTTCCACTCGAACGCCTCACGTATCTCTTACAAAAACTTATGTTGAAGCTACATGATCCTGTCTGATGTCGAGATTAGGCTGTTAACTTGCACACTCCCATTTATTGACAGATGCTTCTTTGAATTTTGTGTAGTATTGATGTGTGAACAGACACTGAAAAAAAATGAAAACGCTGATAGCGTAAGTTTCTCACAGATCCGCCTAAGACAACAAAGATTCTTTGAAGAGGGTGTCTGTGGTGCGCCACACGTGTATCGGTTTATTAGTAACGAGTGTCAAATTGTATCTCGTTATCCCTCGAAGATCTTCAACCATAGCCTGGTTCCTTGGTGCCATCGACGATTGTCGTATGGTTCTAGTAGTTTGTCCATGGGAACTTCAACACACAAAAATTGATTCTGCACATTGACGGAGTCCGTTTTCTGCGAGTGACATATTAGCCAACGACTACTGCGAACTCCCAAATTGGGTTTTCTACCTCACGACATCTACTGGTAGAAAGGTTTCAGCGTTGGTCTTATTCAAATGAACGTCCTGTTTGATTCGTCCTTACGTGTTGGTCTGAAGTGTACGCCACACGTCTAAAGAACCTCAAACTGTTTTAAAACAGCTTTCCAGATGATTCTTTCCCATGCATCTCTCTCCGGCAAAACTTAAAACAATATTGACATTCACGGTAGACGCACAATGAAATTGGATGGACATGTCGCGCAATGTCAACGTCGGCTGCCTGAGGTCTCAATACAATCAATGAGACTAGAAATTCTTATTAGTGTATTGGAACACTCGTTTCGCCGTGGCTGTTCTCATAGTTATTGATTTGCTTTACTGATGGTAAGTAGCAAATCCATGATCGTTAAGCGACGTTTCTTTATCTGAAGGGAAGACGGGTATGGATGTGAGAATGGTTTCGATATGGTCATATCATTATTGATGTTATGTTGAAAACTTGGCCTGAACAATTAATGCCAAATCACAAGGGAAATATTATCCACTGACTTATTGGAAACCAATGAGTCAGAGTCAGTGTATTCCAGTAAAAGGCCCCGGGACCATAATACAGTCATTTGACAGCTCCTCAGTACGAATATCATGCAAATCCTTCTCGTTCGAAGTAGCTAGCAAGTTGACCTGTGAAGATTCCGGGGTAGAATAGGTCTTCAGCAACCCATGCTTGCCGTTAAAGGCGACTATGCTTGTCGTAAGAGGCGACTAACGGAATCGGGTGCTCAGGCTCGCTGGCGTGGTTGATTGCATGTCATCGTATCCCAATTGCGTGGATCGATGCTCATGAAGTCAATCACGAGATTGTCTTGTCCAAACTTGAATATATACAGACATCCGTCATATCGCTGGAATAATGCTGAGTGCGGCGTAAAACAACAAACAAACTAACAAACTGATACTTATTGAAAATTTGAGACAATATGGACAAAGCCAATAGTTGTTTTGTTTTTTCAGTATTAGCCGTTGAGATACTGTTTCCACATTAACACTGCACCGTTGGAATTCCGGTGTTAGAGACCCGACTCAATCCCCGGGTCAAATCGGAGTGACTTGGGCCTTTGCTGAGATCACTTTAAGAGTGACTTGGGCCTTTGCTGAGATCACTTTAAGAGTGACTTGGGCCTAGGCTGAGATCACTCTTAGAGTGACTCGGGGCTTGGCTGAGATCACTCTTAGAATGACATGAGCCTTGGCTGAGATCACTCTCAGAGTGATTAGGGCCTTGGCTGAGATCATTCTTTGAGTGACTTGGGCCTTGGCTGATAATCACTCTTAGAGAGAATTGGGCCTAAGCTGAGATCACTCTTAGAGTGACTTGGGCCATGGCTGAGATCACTCTTAGAGTGATTTGGGCCTTGGCTGAGAACATTCTTAGAGTGACTTGGGCCTTGGCTGATAATCACTCTTAGAGTGACTTGGGCCATGGCTGAGATCACTCTTAGAGTGACTTGGGCCATGGCTGAGATCACTCTTAGAGTGACTTGGGCCTAATGAGATCAGTCTTAGAGTGATAAGGGCCTTGGCTGAGATCACTCTCAGAGTGATTAGGGCCTTGGCCGAGATCATTCTTAGAGTGATTAGGGCCTTGGCTGAGGTCACTCTTAGAGTGGTTAGGGCCTTGGCTGAGATCACTCTTAGAGTGATTAGGGCCTTGGCTGATAATCACTCTTAAAGTGACTTGGGCCATGGCTGAGATCACTCTTAGAGTGATTAGGGCCTTGGCTGAGATCACTCTCAGAGTGATTAGGGCCTTTGCTGAGATCACTTTAAGAGTGACTTGGGCCTTTGCTGAGATCACTTTAAGAGTGACTTGGGCCTTTGCTGAGATCACTTTAAGAGTGACTTGGGCCTTTGCTGAGATCACTTTAAGAGTGACTTGGGCCTAGGCTGAGATCACTCTTAGAGTGACTCGGGGCTTGGCTGAGATCACTCTTAGAATGACATGAGCCTTGGCTGAGATCACTCTCAGAGTGATTAGGGCCTTGGCTGAGATCATTCTTTGAGTGACTTGGGCCTTGGCTGATAATCACTCTTAGAGAGAATCGAGCCTAGGCTGAGATCACTCTTAGAGTGACTTGGGCCATGGCTGAGATCACTCTTAGAGTGATTTGGGCCTTGGCTGAGAACATTCTTAGAGTGACTTGGGCCATGGCTGAGATCACTCTTAGAGTGATTAGGGCCTTGGCTGAGATCACTCTCAGAGTGATTAGGGCCTTGGCTGAGATCATTCTTAGATTGATTAGGGCCTTGGCTGATAATCACTCTTAGAGTGACTTTGGCCATGGCTGAGATCACTCTTAGAGTGATTAGGGCCTTGGCTAATATCACTCTTAGAGTGACTTGGGCCTTGATTGAGATCGGTCTTAGAGAGAATTGGGCCTAGGCTGAGATCACTCTTAGATTTACTTTGGCCTAGACTGAGATCACTCGTAGAGAGAATGGGGCTTAGGCTGTGATCACTCTTAGAGTGACTTTGGCCGTGGCTGAGATCACGCTTAGAGTGCCTTGGGCCTAGGCTGGGATTGCTCTTAAAAGAACTTGGGCCTAGGCAGAGATCACTCTTGGATTGACTTTGGCCTTGGCTGAGATCACTCTTAGAGTGACTTGGGCCCTGACTGAGATCACACTTAAAGAGAATTGGACCTTGGCTGAGATCATTCTTATAGAGGATTGGGCCTAGGCTGAGATCACTCTTAAAGTGCCTTGGGCCTTGGCTGCGATCACTCTTAGAATGACAAGGACATTGGATGAGATCACTCTTAGACTGACTTTGGCCTTGGATGAGATCACTCTTAGGGTGACTTTGGCCTAGAGTGAGATCACTCTAAGAGTGACTTGGGCCTAGGCTGAGATCGTAACTCTTAGGGAGTATTGGGCCTAGATACTCTTGTGGCTATATGGCTGAAATAATGCCGATGCGACGTTAAATATGAACTCACTCACTCACTCTAGAGTGGCGTAGGCCGAGGCTGAGTTCCCTTTAGAGTGTGTTGCGCCTAGGCTCAGATCACTCCCCCAAGGCCCCGGGCACTCCGTCCAAATAAGCCCAAATCAACCCCCGAACTCAAATCACAACCCCTAGTATGTCAAATGTCGAAGAATGATTTCATGCACACCCAGGTGTTGTCGACAAATAATTATGTCTGTCGACAATCACTTACAACCATTTAAGGTAAGACGGAGGTCACATGACATTTGAAAACTTTGTATGCCAAAACGTAAACAAGAGATATGTTTGGTTGGTTGTTTTTTAACGCCGTACTCAGCAATATTCCAGATATATGACGGCGGTCTGTGAATAATCGAGTCCGGACCAGACAATCCAGTGATTGACATCATGGGCATCGATCTGTGCAATTGGGATACGATGACATGCATCAAACAAGTCAGCGAGCCTGAGCACCCAATCCTGTTAGTCGCCACTTACGACAAGCATAGTCGCCTCTTACGGTAAGCATTGGTTGCTGAAGACCTATTCTAACCAGGTTCTTCACTGGTAAGTACCACAGTGAGTACAGGATATATTTTCTTAATGTAGGCATTAACCATGTCACTACTATGACCATTGTAATCACACCCACAGCCAGTCTTTGTGAGATGCGACCTGTTAAAATTTGAAGTGCAAGCAATGCAATTGAAGTCGAGCACTTCACAACAGTCTCAACGGCAAGCGGGGGTTGCTGAAGACGTATTCTACCCCCGATTTGCACGGGTACAAAACAAGAGAAGGAGAATAAAGGGATACGTCCGACGACCCCATTCCGATCCTACTGTTCCACTACTGAAGATCGTAGGATCACAATGTATGACCCGTAAGACGGCGAGAAAATCTATTACATTTCACTTAGATTTTCTAGCCTAAGGCTCAATCGTTAGAGTGAGTGAGTGAGTATGGTTTTACGCCGCTTTTAGCAATATTCCAGCAATATCAAGGCGGGGGACACCAGAAATGGGCTTCACACATTGTACCCATGTCGGGAATCGAACCCGGGTCTTCGTCGTGACGAGCCAACGCTTTAACCACTAGGCTACCCGACCGCCCCTCTCAATCGTTAGAAATCAACGAGGCATCCTATAATAGCTGTGTAGCGTGTTGTACCTGTCCACAAACTGTCCAATAATCAATGCGAAATGTGACATACTAGTGAGTGAAGGACTTCATTTTGGATGAATGCTGTACCCATATACATTTCGCGATTACCAGACCATAGCTCAATTTTCACAGCTGAAGCCAAAGCCATTTTGACAGCTTTGGAATATATTCAAAAACAATCTAGCAGTAAACGGTTCATCATCTTTTCAGATTCACTTTCTTGTCTACAGACAAATCTAGCTCTACAGACAAATCTAGCTCTTCACGTCATTCATTTATTTTAGATATTTTAGAACTATATAATGACCTTGCTACTGGCCAATACGACATCGTCTTTTGCTGGCTGCCCAGTCATGTTGGACTCACGGGTAACACTATGGTTGATGCTGCAGCTCTCAACAAATCTGTGACACCACTATTGCGTGGATCGATGCTCATGATGTCAATCACAAGCTTGTCTGGTCCAGACTTGATTATTTACAGATCGCCGTCATATAGCTGGAATATTGCTAAGTGCGAGGTTAAACAAACAGAACCAACATAAATGAAACAGTCGCGTGCCAATCCAGTCATTTAAGAACCCGACCAAGAATACGCAGCGTGTCACAATTGTCAGTGAAGGTCAAACACATAGATGTCACTTAAAATTTTATTTTTGTTGGGCAATGAAGAAATAAAAATGAAAGAGAAGTGTGATTGTAAAACCAAAATTTAAGAAGAGCAAAATTCAAACCACGTGGACCGATAAACACATGATGAACCGACAAAAAGAGGTACATGTAGAATGTACATATAAGAATATAAGTGACAAAACCATTTCAATAATCATAAGCATCTCTGCTAAGAAAAATGCAGCGTCATGTGTACGATGTCAAGAGCATGTGTTTATGAATCACTATCAAATAGGGATTATTCCAAATGAGCGTATCCTGCCCCACCGGTGGCACCCGTCACAAACACATACAAAGGCAAGACAATTATTTACCTGAATAAAGACGGGAACATATGTCACAAGTAATAATAGGAAATTTCATCAGACATAATTTACCAGGTTGCAAAAGCGCAGAATAAGATATTTGCTGAATAAATATATTTTCTTCAATACACCTCTTTATCAAAGTATTATTTTCTGCATATCCATTATACTGTTAGTATAACTGTGATTTGATTCGGGGTATTAAATCTCTCAAAACGATGACGTACTCATGTGGCGTATTTCCATGCTCATACGTACTGAGTGAATTTGGTTTCACGCCGCTTATTGCATGTTTCCAGCCACAGGCTGGTGAGGGGAGCCAACGAGATGCTATCCCGTCACCGTCTATTATAATGTATGCTGAAACTTTAAGGAACATGTTCACTTTTTATTACGTTAATCTACAATCATTTTCACAGAAATGTGTGTTGTGTGTTGCATGATTTCGAGAAAAACAACAGTCACCAATAACTGGACAAACACAGCCCTCACTATCAGTAAATCTAAAATTAAAACTAAGTTTATAACCAGTGAAGATGGGAGTTGACGGTTAGAATTGATCTCCAGTAACCCTGCTTGTCATAAGAGGCAACTAGCGGGACCGGGAGGTCATATGGATGACTTGGTTGATGCATGTCGCCGTGGCCCATGCATATATCGATGTCATAATGAGGAGGCTTCTGTTTTGCGTTTCTAACAGCTGCCATCCATTCCATAGGGGTGTAGAGATCGGAATGTCTAGTCGCTCGTTCTATGGTGGCATGTACTGAGTCGCCTTCCATTTGAGAATGTCCTCTTTCGAAAGTATCAGTGAAGATCCGGGGTAGAATAGGTCTTTAGGATCCCATGCTTGTCGTAAAAGGCGACTATGCTTGTCGTAAGAGTCGACTAACGGGATCGGGTGGTCAGGCTCGCTGACTTGGTTGATGCATGTCATCGAACCCAATTGCTCGTTGTGTGTGAGCATGTTGAAGTGTGTGAACATCTCTAGATTGTCTGGTCCAGACGCAATTAGTTACAGACGGGCGTCATATAGCTGGAATATTGCTGAGTGCGGCGTTAAACAACAAACCAACTTACCAACCATTAACGCTGGTAAGAGTCTATCGAGGCTGAACCTGTTACTTGAGCTCAATATGACTCGGGAGCAGGTCGATCCACAGAAAAATCGAAAATATCGGAAGAACGCATCCAAAGTAAATATAAAAAGGGTTGCAAAACCTGATCACTATAAAGGAACGAAGCATGTGTATTTACAGAGATATCGACCCGCAAACATGGCATCTGATGACAGGGATAACATCAGTATTGTGTGAGCAACTATCCTAATGACAATACAGAATTTCTGCAGATCTCAGAACCATCACAAAAAATTTGCAGCTCAGTTTGCAAATATCCATGTTATGTATTTGTGTGAGATACGATAAGAGCTAAAGCTCTTACGTCACCGGATATGTGTTCAGTGGTATCATGTTTAGGTAGGGTATCTTGAGGCAGAGCGGAAGTGTCTGATTCTCTGTAATGACGTACATCCGTCGGTACACGGCATCATGGTTCCCGTACATGTACGGATATTCAGGAATCGATTTCACTCCACGTGTGCACAAGTCCAGAGGTGACACTGCAAACACAAAAACGTCGTTTTTTCGTATATGGGCAATGGACGGAAAAACGACTAAAAATCTTTAAAATTGATTAATTGGTGAGTGTCCAAAGAATGTACGGAAAACGTCGAGTTTTTCAAAGCGGAAATTAAACGGAAAATGATGCGTTTTGCTCCGCAATGTATAGGCTCGCTGACTGTATCCCAATTGCGTGGACCGATGCTCATAATGTCAATCGCTAGATTGTCTGGTCAGACTCACAATGAAATATATGCAACAATTCTGTGTTCTCGACCAGATACCCAGATAAACCGATTTTCTGTTGAGTCTTGTATCAATTTGACAATTTTGTTTCTGTTATTCGTCGATAATCTGAGAATGCGTGTTGTAGTGAATCCCATATGCTATGTGTACGTTCATTCTTTCTTGTTTATATTTGGTGTGATGCTATTATGAACTGACATTATTGAAGGCTTTGTCCAGGTGGTTAACTTAGCGTTAAAATGTTGTCCCCCTGTGTGACACGTAATCCTATCATAATTCATGTTACTATCATCAACCAGTGTTTTGAAGCCAACTCATTGCTGAATATTTTATAATATTGGCAAGTATTATGCACAACCACCAGTAGCTAAAGTGCTGACGTAAATCCTGCTGGGGTATCATGCAGGAAGCCGAGGCGCTGTAGGTCCCCATGATCCCTAGCGAGGTGGCCTAGCTTGGTTACTGGTGGCCTATAGCCCGTGTTTCATAACTGTATACATGCTATTGCTATACTCAAATATGTTTCAAAAAATTTGTTTTAAATAAAGTATGCTCAAATATGTTTCATGAATTGTTTTTAAATTTAACTTATTCATAAATGACTCAATTGTGAATAAATTAACTTGGTCTCGTTGCTATATGGCTGAAATAATGCCGATGCGACGTTAAATGTTAACTCACTCACTCTATCACAGTTTTATGTCGTCACAATACAAACAGACAGCGTCCATGCAACATGGTTTGGTCACACCGTACACTGCATTCGATTAAATCTGCTCGTATAGCGCAAATCATTGCGCAAATGCACATGTGTATTTGTAACGAGTCCTCTGTGTTTATCACTGCACTTTATTCTATTTAGCTTGTCTGCTTCTGTATATTTCATCACACTCAATCATGTACTGTGTGCACACACAAGTGGTTCATTGCATGTGAATACCCTTCAATTGCCCAGTTATTTAGTGATACAATGGTGTTCTACTGCTACAAGTTTTGATTATATAACTGAGATACTGTTCCTGGTATATAATTCATATTTGGAAAATATTATTTCCTGCTTTTGCATATGACTGATTTGAGTGCGAACAGATCATCGATAGGTTTGTATTACAACACATATTATTCAAGAAAGGGAAAATTCCTCATTATCAATAAATCATCCACTGCCTACTTTAGTTGGTTATTCCATGGTTGTTATGAACTCTTTTATTTATCAATTTGCTCTGGTCTTGTTCACATACATCTCTTTTCGGCACAGTCTTTCACTGACTCCAATATCATACCAATCCTCATCTTAATACCGCCGTCATATAGATGGAATATTGCTTAGTGCGGCGTTAAACGACAAACAAACAAACAAACAAACGAATAACTGCTCATAATTGCTCTAGATGTTGAGCAAAATACTGGCTCTGTGTCGCTACTACCTCCTATTTCTGGGCAAATCTCTGAATATGATATATTATGTTTTACAGAGACACACCTTGATGATTCTGTAAATAAAAATCTGAGAATAGACCTTTGTCATTCTCCTTGTAGTAGGGATAAGAATTGTTTTGGTGGTGGTATCGATTGTATATTTCTTTTCATTGTTGTATGTCAACCGAGGAGAAGATTTAGCATCATACTATTATGGAGATATGTGTTTCGAGGTTTTCTTGCATCAGAAAAGAGTATTATTATGTGCGTGGTACAGACCACCTAACACCTCTACGCTTTATTGGGATCAACTAGAACACTCTCTAGAAACTCTCTAAGAACTATCTCAGTAAGTCAGTCACAATGACAGCGCATGAAGTACAAGACGTCAAAATGGCCGAAATGATAGGCTTCCGAAGTTGCTAAAGAACCTGTGGCGGTCACATGTGTTAGTCATTATTGATTAATTGGCCGACCATTGAAAGGTGATTGTAAAGATGTGTCAAATTGATGTTTGGATAAATTCATAGATTGCCGTAGACTAAAACTGTCTAGACGTGGATCGGGTCGATCCCGAACGTTCTGTTCACTAGGATGGGTCGTAGCGAGTGTATGTATGTATGTGTGTGTGTGTGTGTGTGTGTGTGTGTGTGTGTGTGTGTGTGTGTGTGTGTGTGTGTGTGAAGATCCGGGTTCGAATAGGTGTTCAGCAACCCATGCTTTCAGTAAGAGGCGACTATGCGTGTCGTAAGAGGCGACTAACGAGATCGGGTGGTGGTCAGGCTCGCTGACCTTGCTGATGCATGTCATCCATCCTAATTGCATGGATCGATGCTCATGATGTCAATCACAGGATCGTCAGGTCCAGGCTCGATTATTTACAGATCGCAGCCATGTAGCTAGATTATGGAGTGCGGCGTTAAACAACAAATATACAAACAAAGAAATGTACTTGTATATACTTACTTTGCACTGTTCATATTTACTGCACTGTCATTATTCACATATTACAATGTAATGAAATGTATGTAGGAGAAGGCCTCATAAGTGTGTCCCTTGTTCTAATCCGTTTGATTTTTCGCAATAAAATATGTTTAATCAGTATACTTGAAAAAAGAACATGCTCACGCTAAGGGTTGATTCCACTAATTCACTAATGCAATACGCTACATGCATCCCCTCACGAATACAAAGGGGCAAATAACTAAGAAGGCACAGCGACATTGTGCTGAAGTAGGGGGAATCAAACGTAATATCAACTGTTAACTATAATATTCAGAGTTAAACGCATGGCAAATTTTAACGATCGTGTCATTGATGCAAAGTATCATTTATTTGACTGGCGGTGATTAATTCATGCTGCAGTGATCTGGACAGCAAAGCAATAGAATAATGTGCAATAATTATTTCATGATATTTTCTAAATCAAAAATCAATACTATGACAATTGTATACGGTTGAAATGTGAAGACATGAAGTAAGGAGCCTTGACACGGTTAATATTTGAAACTTTATTGTTTGGCCACTGCACATCAACCCACACATTTACGATAATATTTATTCATTTATTCAATATATACTCAACAACAAAAGTTCCTGTGACACCAATATTTTGGTGTATTTTTCAAACAAGTAAAGTTTGGTTTTCAATATTGTACTACATGTATTGAATCAAGTCACAAAAACGCAACTGCTACAGACAAACATGCATTCCATGCAAAAATTTTCTTTAATGCAAGTCCCATGCATTTCACTACCCAAGACAGGGTATAAAAACATGTGCGTTAACGGGATTCCATATGCATTGTTTAGCATCATGCTGACAACAACCTCTCAGAAAAACAACAAAATTTCGCAATTATTCAACATTACGAAATGCCACGCCTGTCCGAAAATGTGCGTCTGCGAGCCACCGGTATGCTAGAAGCAGGATCGAGTCAACGTGATGGTAAAATTCCATTAAGCTAAGACCGAATATCAATATGGTAATCTTCCATTTACCTGAGACCGAACATCAGTATGATAATCTTCCATTTAACTAAGACCGAACATCAATATGGTAATCTTCCATTTACCTAAGACCGAACATCAATATGGTAATCTTCCATTTACCTGAGACCGAACATCAGTATGATAATCTTCCATTTAACTAAGACCGAACATCAATATTGTAATCTTCCATTTACCTAAGACCGAACATCAATATGGTAATCTTCCATTTACATAAGACCGAACATATATAAGGTAAAATTCAATTTACCCGAGACCGAACATCAATATGGTAAAATTCCATTTACCTAAGACCGAACATCAATATGGTAAAATTCCATTTACCTAAGACCGAACATCAATATGGTAATCTCCCATGTACCTAAAACCGAACATCAATATGGTAATCACCCATTTACCTAAGACCGAACATCAATATGGTTATCTTCCATTTAACTAAGACCGAACATCAATATGGTAATCACCCATTTACCTAAAACCGAACATCAATATGGTAATCACCCATTTACCTAAGACCGAACATCAATATGGTTATCTTCCATTTAACTAAGACCGAACATCAATATGGTTATCTTCCATTTAACTAAGACCGAACATCAATATGGTAATCTTCCATTTACCCTAGACCGAACATCAATATGGTAATCACCCATTTACCTAAGACCGAACATCAATATGGAAATCTTCCATTTACCTGTGGCCGAATATCACTATAGTAATCTCCGATTTACCTAAGACCGAACATCAATATGGTAATCTTCCATTTACCTAAGACTGAACATCAATTTGGTAATCTTCCATTTACCTGAGACCGAACATCAATATGGTAATCTTCCATTTAACTAAGAGCGAACATCAATATGGTAATCTTCCATTTAACTAAGACCGAACATCAATATGGTAATCTTCCATTTAACTAAGACCGAACATCAATATGGTAATCTTCCATTTAACTAAGACCGAACATCAATATGGTAATCTTCCATTTACCTAAGACCGAACATCAATTTGGTAATCTTCCATTTACCTGAGACCGAACATCAATATGGTAATCTTCCATTTTACTAAGACCGAACATCAATATGGTAATCTTCCATTTAACTAAGACCGAACATCAATATGGTAATCTTCCATTTAACTAAGACCGAACATCAATATGGTAATCTTCCATTTAACTAAGACCGAACATCAATATGGTAATCTTCCATTTACCTAAGACCGAACATCTATAAGTTAATCTTCCATTTACCTGAGACTGAACATCAATATGGTAATCTCCCATGTACCTAAGACCGAAAATCTAGGCGCGTTTGGAACATAGGATTAATCTAAACCTTGTCATACACTATTTCAAGGGTAATGAAATCTGTGTCTTATATAAACATTATCTACGCTTATTGCATACGTTAGAAAATACCTGAAAACGATGACCATATTTAGCCACCTCTGTCACATGTGTTCATACTGACCTGATTGTTGTTTTTGTTTCATGAGCTGCGTAGTATATGCAAATTTGGCGGACAAATGACGTACATTTCAAACGTTGATCCATGGATCTCGGATGACACGTTCATTTCCTAGCATGCATACACTTTGGGAATACCGCCCCTTCGTGTCGTGATAGATATTATGTTTACGTGTCAACCGGTGTGTTTTATTCGAACTGGTTGCGAAAATAAAGTTTCCCAAGAGTTACAGGTAGTTATATGATAAGTTCTGATATGTAATGAAGTTTTTCTTGACTTTCACAAGATGGAAGATGAATGTGTCAGTTACCGCCACTGGACATGAGATCAATCATCAACGTCACGGAGGCTAAATGAACACGAACGCCGCGACATATGTATGGAAGTAAACAATCGATCAGAAATGGTGAACATGCAAAACACTTTTCGGTGAAAAGAAACAACGAATTATCCTTGGGCACGCTAAGAGCAATACTATTTAGATTGCGTATTAATTTCTTGTAGATATTCCCCTGAGAATGTTGTGACGTTGGATATCTGTTGAGGTATTGACAAAAAATGGATATATGTGACTTCGTGTATGAATATTACAAGCTTAATCGTAGAATCAATCGTGCACCTCATTTTATATGAGTTGTGGAGGTCGTTGAAAATGTGTGTATGTAGATTTACATGAGTACAATATAGTAACATGGGGTTTCCATGGGTAAAGAGCTCGGGACATTCCAGGACTATGGAGTTTAACCTAATTTGATTTAGTTTCAACACATTTTTATACCAATTAAAATGTTATCACAACCCATGATTAGATCGCCTTCATTCATTGATTTACATTTATATCTATTTACAAGTAAGATATTAAATGACAGAAAGGAAAGAAAGGAAATATATAAACGTAATAAAACCCTATGAACATTTATGTTGCTCATTTTTTATTTTTTTTAGATGTATGTACATTCCCAACGCTGTATGTACACGTGTAGACAGAATTGGCAAAATTGATAACTAGCATCAGATCAATATTATTATCACAAGTCTCCTTCACAATTAACAATAGTTAGTGTATCGATTCATTTCTAGCTAATTATAAAAAATATCAGTTTTCACATGGGCTGCCATATAGGCCGTTTCGATCTACCCTTTCCAAATATATAACATGTTTGACCCTATCCACATGTCCTAATTTTGTTTGTATAATGTTAATTATATAATAATATAAGAACATATTATAGTGGAATTAAACCTAAATTGGTCAGTGAGTGAGTGAATATTGTTGTCCGCCACAGTAAGCAATATATTTCAACTTTATCACGTCGGCGTGTAAATAATCGAGTCTGGTTTAGGCAGAGCAGTGTCCGATGGATTGATAACCATCCATAACGTAGGGTAGGAGGGCATACATTGTAAAGGCCCCTTCACACTGGGATGCGACCTTTGTGCCACCTTTGAGCGATCAAAAACTGGCCTGGACGCTCAATGGTCGCCTAAACCCAGAAAATCATGTTTCTATGTAACTGCTCCAGCAGTTGGTCAGCAGTAACTGCTCGAGTTGTTCAACATCTGCAAACACAATGAAACACTGCAGGTGCAAGCCCTCTATTTACAGGCAGGCTGGGGAGGCACTACAGGTAGCTCAAAGGAGGCAGAAAAGAGGCAGAAGCATTGCCATGGTGTCTCAAGGGTTGCCGTGGTCGCCGTATTTCAGCAGAACGCATCTATTACCTGGCAACCATTTGGCGACCACTGTGCCTTCATTCTGCAGAAACCGCAATGTTTGTGTTCCCATTCTGCCTCCTTTGAGCAACCAACCTTCTCGGCGACCTTTGTGCGACTGTTTTGAACATGTTAAAAATTTCACGGCGACCATGGCGTCCATGGCGATGTCTGAACCTCCTGTGTACCACCTTGGAACAACCTAGGCAACCATTCTGCCTCCTTTGAGCCTCCAACGACGACCTGGCAAATGTTACAGTCGCACACGGGACAATAATAGTGTCAAAATTACCAAAGAAAATTTTGAGCATTGGTTGCGTTGTCGCACTTGACAATTATCTTAACATCATTATATTGATATGAATATAAATCAATAGCAGGCGGTCATAGTTGATTAACAATATAACATGAAAAGTAGGTTCACACGATTGTATGAAAAAACACATCTTCAACAAAATGCTTCTCTGTGCATCCTCCAAGGAAACGTCAACGTCACTTTGATCTCAAACAAGAAGGGATGCTGAAAGTACAATCAGTCCACATCATTATTTAACCATGAGGATCCCTCGGGTGTTTACATACACAACCAATCAATACATTTCCCAATACGTTAGGCATATTCTTTTAAACATAATTGGCTGAAGACAATTTTGCAAACAATTTAAGAACAGACCTTTATAGTACACGGTAACAGATCTCGAGGCCGACACACTGTGCAAGAACGGACCAAACCTGTACACACATACACTTACATTAAAATGCAAGTATTCAATGGCGCAAACACACGCAAAGGCAAGTTAATTGTCCACCTTGATAACACGGGAATATATGGTACAAAAATAGGGAATTTCATCGGACATCATTTTGTCTCAGATGCGTCAATTTTGTTAATGCCCTCTACATGTCTACCACAAAAGTTTTTGAACGCTTTACTTAGGGCATGAATATTGTCAAGTTTGTCAAAAAACTTTTGTGCAAAATTGGTATGACGAAGCAATAAGATCATGTTGCCACAAAAAGGGCTGTTGGTTAGCCCTGTGGTAAAAACGTTCGCTCGTCACGCCGAAGATCTTGGCACAATTCCACACAATCTGTGAAGCTCATTCCTGGTATACGCCTCCGTAATATTGCTGAAGTATTGCTTAAAGCGAAGTATGACCATATTCACTCCCTGTAGCCACAAACAAAATATGAAGTCCATATTGTCTCTGGAGAAATAATTTGCTAATGAAAGATTTACGACAGATTTGCATTTCAGACCAGGTCCCAAAGCTATATACATAATACATAACGAAAATATGCAATAGTATTGTACAGAGGTTGGGCTTTATCTCAATGATATTAGGGTAGAGTCGTACAATTTATTCACGATCGAACAAATTTATTGACCAACTATTGTATTTCTGCAGCCAAGCTTTTTCACCCCAAAATCAAAGAGCCAGCATACTGCATCAGTCACGGTGATAAAGAAGAGTCGTTAAATGCTTTTACGTCTAGACCTTTGGAGCCAAGTTGAAAGACTGTTCATGTGTGTTGTCTCCTGAGGCAAGCAGAGGACATGCCTTTCATGAATCCTATTGATCTAAGAGTTCGTAGGTTGTATCTAATAATAATAAAAATATTGATGGCAATGAAAGGATTGACAGAACTGTATTCCGTGAACTGGTGAGTCCTTAGAAGGCCAAGGTACACAACGGAGAATATTTAAAATCTATATAATTGATCCAGATGCACGTTGAACCTTATGTCCACCATAATATTGGTAATGGTTTGGGTTAATATGTATAAATATATTCCTTTGACAACATTTAATTTGTGAATTTCAACTTTATTCTTTCATAATGACGCAGACCGCCTTTGTGGTCTTGTGGATCAAGCGTCTGCCCGGAGACGCGAACGTCGCCGGTTCTATCTTTTCGTCGTGCCATACAAACAGACGTTAATGGTACGTGAACTTTCCCTGCTTTCGGCTCTGCATTAAGGAAAGAAAACATGTATTGTTTTGTTCGGCGTTTAATGTGTGTTTGTTTGATTGTTGTTTATATTATGCACTTATACTGTTTTGAGTGGATGCATTTCATCCATTCAAAAATGAGATGGCACCACTATTTAAGAACAATTTATTTCTGGCAGTCTAACACACATCGCATTAGTTACAATAGTCATAAGCACGTAGTAGTGACTAAAACCTAAAAGTCTTACTTCTTTCTAAAACATTGTCCCGTCAAGATCCATTGCACATCCATGGCACTAACATAGCAACGTGCATGCACGTGAGTGTGGCTGCTTGTACGTATCCAGACTAATGCCGGTTTTAAAGTTTTAACCCATAAACATACAATGCAGTAGTGTAACACGGAATCCCCCTCGCACACCTGAAGACCCGTGAAGATCCGGGGTGGAACAGATCTTTATCAACCCTTGCTTGCCATAAAAGGCGACTATGTGCTTGTCGTAAGAGGCGATTAACGGGATCGATTTGGTCAGGCCCGCTGACTTGGTTGATGCATGTCATCGTATCCAAATTGCGTGGATCGATGCTCATGATATCAATCAATCACTGGATTGTCTGGTCCAGACTTGATTATTTATACAGACCGCCGTCATTTAGCTGGAATATTGCTGAGTGCGGCGTTAAACAACAAACCAACCAGGGATTCTCAAACAAGCGCATGCTCACTGGTTTGCCTGTTTCATGGATCCCCGTAAGGCAATGTCACTGTGACCATTCGGACTGCCACTTTAAACAGTATTCACACGTTCTTTTGTATTCATGCGTTTAATAGACCGCCTCCGTGGTCTTGTGGTAGAGCGTCTGCCCGGAGAGCAGAAGGTCCGGGGTTCGATGCCCGGCCGCGTCATACCAAATTACGTTAAAAGATGGTACTTGTTGTTACCCTGTCTGGCGCTCGGCATTAAGGGGCTAAAACAAGGACTGGTCGGCTCGGAGTCAGTATACTGTGTTTGAGTGGTGTATTCATGTTAAACTGTGGCATGGTATCTCAGTGAGCTATCATTATAAATCGGCATCAGTCCGGACTAGTACAAGCAGCCACACAAACACACACACGTACATGCACGTCGCTATATAAGTGCAATAATCTTGGAAGCGACGTTAAACCCAATTTCACCTCACCTCACCTCACCTCATGCGTTTAATCATACGTAGTCAATATATATATATATATATATATATATATATATATATATATATATATATATATATATATATATATTAATGCGAATGTATTTCAACATTTGCACATAAGTGATGATTACCATATTTACTTAAGTACAGTAAAGTACGGTTATAACGAACTCAAAGGGACTACTAATTTTAGTTCGTTATAACCGTAGTTCGTTATAAGCATATATACAGCATAATACAGCTAATTATCGGGACCAAAAAAGTAGTTCGTTATATCCGTCAGTTCGTTATAAGCGTGTTCGTTATAACCGTAGTTTACTGTATGTGTTACATGGGAACCTGCATAAACCGCCTGCTTCAAATACTACAGGACGCTGGGAAAAGAGATTTTTGTGTGAAATTAAGTAAGTAGGACGACATTGTTTGCATTAAAGTTATTTCATTCCCGAGGAGGGGCGGTGGGGGTAGCCTCGTGGTTAAAGTGTTCGATCATCGCGCTGAGTGAGGTTTTATGCTGCTTTTAGCAATATTCCAGCAATATCGCGACGGGGGACACTAGAAAATGTACCACCAAATCACTGTCTCAAAGACTAACTATAATCCTTAGTACAACAAAGGAAGGACTTTCTTTATAATCACAAAAAGTATTTGTGACAAGTGGAACTTATGTTATGTGGATCCCCCAAAACTCAACGGACTTGCTTGACTTCTGCAATCTCAGAAAAGAACCACGTTTTGGCAAAACATGTTATTTTCAACTTTGTATACCACTATCCCACATGACAAACTTAAGGAACAACTTCATTCCTTGGTCCATGGGGATTTTGTTCATAAACGTGGTGATCACATATACAGTTACGTATCTATATTCAAAGGTTCGGGACAATTTGTGAAAAA
The DNA here is from genome assembly GCF_023055435.1 of Haliotis rufescens. Taxonomy (NCBI): domain Eukaryota; kingdom Metazoa; phylum Mollusca; class Gastropoda; order Lepetellida; family Haliotidae; genus Haliotis; species Haliotis rufescens. The sequence goes on from NW_025963780.1 coordinate 32,800,127, forward strand.
TGAAAGCAAATTCCATCTGAATTGATAACGTGTACGTACAATTTTGGGGGTAAGACATTTAGGCAAGAAGTAGGCATCCCCCTGGACACCAATTGTGCTCCCCTTCTTGCGGATCTGTTTCGTTATGCACGTGAATCTGAATTTCTGCTCGGATTGGCAAAGTCAAAACAAGTCAATTTGGCCAAGACGTTTATCTTTCAGGCATATCGATGATCTGATATCGTTCAATGACAATCAAATAGTAAATTCCCTTCTACTGATGCCCCCCCCCCCCCCCCCCCCCGACTAGAAATAAAGGAGAACAGTGAGACCACCTCATCTGTTCAGATTCAGATCTATGCATAGAGATTCAGAGTGACACTCCCCACAAGACAAGCAGGAAGACTTTAACGTTCCAATAATCAACTTTCCCTTCTTGTCGAGCAATATTCCAGCAGCTCCAGCCTTTTGTGTATACACTTTTGAGATACAATAGTGCATGCTCTTTCTACCAAGATTTCAAAGAGCGTCATACGACTCTTGCTCAGAAGATGTTAGATCAAGGTTACAGCATTACACCAGTGATAAAAATGATGTCAGATGCAATTCCCTATTTTGACTTGTACCATTTGTTACCATGTTTTTTCCAGGTGAACAATTGACTTGTCTTTGCATGTGTTTGTAACGGGTGCCACCGGTGGGGCCGGATACGCTCACCTTTTTGCGAACACCTGGTATTACTATTTGATAGTGATTCTTAAACACATGTCCATGATATGGTCGGAATTGTACAATCGACTCTATTGGATATGGAAAGGATTTTGTCGCTTTATGTCCATATATATTATTACCCTATTCTGGTATAGCCTGTCCCACCGGTGGTACTCGTCACAAACACATGCAAAGGCAAGTTAATTGTTCACCTGTCAAAATAGCGATTTGAAACGGGACATCATTTTTGTCAGTGAATTTCGTTTTATTTATCATTTGAACAACAACTGAACTGACATACATGTGCACCGTGATCACGAAGTCTGAGAATGATTCTTTCGTCCTGAATAAGAGCGAGTGTAATTGCTGACATTAGCAACTCTACACAATGAAATTTATGTATGAATATGTATACGTCGGGGGAGATAAATACCACTGAGAGCGTCATTCTCGTTACTAATTAGAATTCACCTTCTGTATAAATAATAAAGTAAGAAATCGTATCCCATCCAATTATACATTTTATAACATGGTTCTATTTAGAGACGTTTCTGTAGAAGGCATGACAAATACTTCAATGGTTCAGACTTGCCATCGTCTTTGGCAAATAAATATACTTTGTGTCAGCATCACGATTTACTTTACATAATTGAATTACAGAAGAATCTTGCTTCTGACCAATACAGCATCATCTTCTGTTGGCTTCCTAGCCATGTTGAGATCGTTGGTAACACAATGGCGGATGCTGCAGCTGAACCAGCTCTCAAGCAATCGGTGACAAAACTTTCGATCCCATACAGTGATTATAAACTTGTAATTACATATTACATCCGAGATCCAATGCTGCAGAAGTGGGACACCCAAGTGGTTATCAATATATTACATGAAATACAACTAAATATCGGTTACACCTACTTGGGTTTTCGCTCCAGATTTCCAGAGGCAATACTAAAATGATGTATTGGCCATTCACGATATACACATGAATATTTATTGACAGGCGAGGATCCTCTGTTTTGCATCCCTTGTGATGAAAGAATCTCCGTCAAGCATTCCCTTATCACAAGGGATAACTATTTCAACTCATAATCTCTTAAGGATCTTTTGAACATATATAAACTCTCATTTGATTATAGGTGTTTTAAGAAGCAATAGAACTTATTTATGAATTTGTATTATTTATAATATTTGTAGTGTTTAATTTGTTACTTCGTTGGTTGGTGGCTGTATCCTCAAAAACGGCTGAAGTGGAGTAAAATTAGAGGATATGTACGTAAGACCACATCATTCAAAGTACGTTTATTCATACCAGAGTTCCTGCTAGGGAACCGTGCAGGAATCGTAAGTCACTACGGTCCCTGGTATGGTGACATGTTTATTACATGTTAACTGTTAGATGTCAGTTGCTGTTTTGCTTGGTCCAAATGTGCTGTAACCATTTATGTCGTAGCGGGAGTGGACCAAGGTTTCTTCAGATCGCAAAGACTGAACATTCCGGCATTCTGTTGATAATTACCAGTGACGAAAGACATGGTGTAAATCCTGCTGGGTGCCATGCAGGTTGCAAAGGTACAAGTTCCCATGGTCTCTATAGTATGGTGGCCTACCTTTGGTTGCTGGTGATCTATAACCAATTTTTACATTGTATTGTTGCAGTGTTTTCTTTAAATGTTCTCAACTAGTTTTAAAATCGAAACTCTGATAATATAGTTATTGTACTTTTCTTCGACGACAGGTTTTTATTCAATTTAAATATGTCTTATCAATGTATAAGTTTCTATCGTTACGATAATGCTGAAATATTTCTGATGTGACAGCAAATTTTAACTCACTCACTCGTATCTGTTTTTTGCAGAACGCATCATCATCGGTGCAGTAATAAATTCATGGTTTCGCAGTACATCTTGAATACAAGAATGAATGGTTGGTTGGTTTGTTTGTTGTTAAACGATTAAATGATTAAAACGCATGAATACAAAAGAACGTGTGAATACTGTTTAACGTGGCAGTCCGGATGGTCACAGTGACATTGCTTTACGGGGATACATGAAACAGGTAAAACAGTGAGCAATGTGTGATAATGCCTGGTAAGATTTAGTTGATTGGTTGTTTGATGCCGCACTCAGCAATATTCCAGCTATATGACGGCGGTCTGTAAATAATCGGGTCTGGACCCGACAATCTACTGAATCTAGTGATTGACACCATGCGCATCGATCCACGCAATTGGGATCGATGACATGCATCAACCAAGTCAGCGAGACTGACCACCCGATCCCGTTAGTCGCCTTTTACGACAAGCGTAGTCACCTTTTGCGGCAAGCATGGGTTGCTGAAGACCAAAGCATTTGGGATACAATGACATGCATCAATCAAGTCAGGTGCCTGACAACCCGATCCCGTTAGTCGCCTCTTACGACAAGCATAGTCGTCTTTTACGGCAAGCATGGGTTGCTGAAGACATATTCTAACCCGGATCTTCACAGGTGTCCATGCCGGTATGTATTCCACAGAGGTATCTATAGACTATGACACGGTGAGATAGTTTTGGTGGTTTGGTAGGGTAAGGTCACTGAGAGTTCTACCAAGACATTGAAGTATGCTTGATTCTGATTGGTTAAAAAGAGGTATCCTTGTTGCTACCTAGACGCTAGGTCTCTTTTACAAGCCAGGTCTCTAATACAATGGTAACGTTTATGAAACTCTTAGGGAACGGTGGCAAACAGATAACGTCTTCACTAAAACAAACGAAAATGAAAGTAAATATGATGTCATAAAATAGTGTTACAAAAAACTTTATTCATGACAACATGATATTTACAAACCTTTTTTTTGGTCGCTATTCATAACCACACCCGTCAACCACCGTCGTTAGAATTTGGCAGGAGGGGATTTGAAAGTCCATAGGAAACACTGTTGCCTTCTAAGGGCCACGAAAAGTACCGACATTGTCCCGACTGTAGACACAACACAGGCACTTGATTCAACTTAATGATATCCATTTCAGACCGCGCACAATTAAGCAAAACATACACGAACCACTGTGTCAAGGTCACAACTGTCACATTTCGTTCACATCCTGGCGTCGAATGTCGTGAAACGTTGAAACTGACTGGCGATGGGTCAAATGAAAAGTCTCTCGTGTCAATGCCGTACGTAGTTACGTAGTTAGTGTTAAAACCGAATGTTTGCGAGGATTAATAAGATTTCTGAATTAAGTTACAACAGTAACCGTACATGTATTAGTTACATTAAGTCATTTCATTCAAATTTGTTTGGTATGATATATGTCCCATGATTATTTAAGGATGGAAGGTATAGTTACAAAATAAAATATGCTGAAATATCAATTCATTATGACCATATTTCATAATCTGTTTGTTAAAGTAACCCTCCTTACATTAAAGATAACTTTGTAAAGAATATAGTACTTAAAGACATGGCAACAAACCGAATAATCAGGGGGGGGGGGGAGACTTTATACTGAGGGGGGCGCGAAATATATCCGCCCCGGGGGAGATTTTATTTCAGAACAGATTTTCCGGGGGAGAATCTGTACCGGTATAAAATCTTCGGGGGGAGAATTTGTACGGGGGAGAGTTTATACCGGTCTCGTCTTCAGCCTAAAAAACGGCCGTTCAGTCATAATCCAGTTGCATTGGCAAAATGTTGAACCACAGCATAGATCGGGGCTGTCATCTTGCTTCGAGAAACGTGTCAGAGCTACGGATACTGTTAACAACAACATTGACAGTCTAGTGACCAGTAACCGCGATATAGGTCAAATTCTGCCACATCCTGGTTCTGGGTGGAGAGGCATTTATTTTGAATTTGTATTCTTTACTGGTGGTACTTGCCATTTAATTAATAAGATTTACACAATATAAAAAATAGTAGAATGTTAATTGATAATTCAGTATTGTTTTCACTATTTCTAAAACTTGCCACCCCTACAATGTGAGACGACATATTAGATTTCCCAAAAATGCCTTCTCACACTGATTTCAAAGAAATGACTTGATTAGTCCAAACAGTGCACAACAGGATGCGATGAAATTTAAAACATTAAGCTTTAGAGGGTTATTTGTCAGTTTCATTTTGAAAACCTATGTGTTTTGAACAATTATTTTGAACTATTCAAGACTAAAGGTACTGAATATTTGTTATGTGTATAACTACCTGTGACCCCTTTTGGGAATGTTCTAAGATAGCAGACCTTTGTACCCTGTGTAGTTACGCGTTGCAAGAGATGAACCAACTATGTTTTCAAATTTGATGTAGTCGACTCGTCCCACTATAGAGTAGATACCTCTTATTTATACATTTGAAACCCAACATAAAATAAGAGTAGGTTATTCTCCTAAATATAGTGCGTGTTTTAATACAGATGCGTATACATACAGTTCATTGTGTATTTGGTACTGTGGAAGTGCTTAGACAAAATGGGTTAAATACTACATCACTGTTTAATACCAGTGAAGTTATATACGTGTTATATAACTAATATACACAAGTCGTAGGATTAAACTCTTGTATAAGGTACTCCTGCTTATCAGCACAGTTGCTTTGTAGGTGACTAATAAACCTGTGTAAAGCACATTGGTGCTTAAAGAACACATTCTGGTGTGGAAGGCCAAGAAGACCTGCCTGGTTGGACGTCAGGGGGGACTGCTCTGTAAGAGTGAAGCGTCAAGTGATAAGTCTCTTGGGGGTAAAACAGAAACCACCAAGAGTTACAAGTACTACCCTAGAGGTTATACAAGAGGTTGGACAGATAAGAGACAGACACGGGTTCTATCCTGTTGCAAGGAAGTCGAAGAAGACCTGCCTGGTTGGACGTTAGAGGAGACTGCTCTGTAAGAGTGAAGCGTCAAGTGATAAGTCTCTTTGGGTAAAAACAGGAATTGCCAAGAATTACAAGTACTATCCAAGAGGTTATACAAGAGGTAGGGCAGATAAGAGACAGCCCCATATTCTTTACTGTTGCATGGAAGGCAAAGGGCCAAGTCACTTTCCGGTATTCAGGTACAGAATTTTATAATATTCATAGGCATAAGACATCTTGTGTAAATTGGTTTGTGTACTCTAACGTAGTTAGATAAGAGTAATTAACAGTATATTCATATCAGGTATTTTAGATTAGATTTAGATTAGACATGCACGCATGTGAGAGCGTAGTCTATATTCAATATTATATTTTATATATATATATATATATATATATATATATATATATATATATATATATATGTTGGGATTTTAACTTCGGTTTCTGAGTTCAATTTAAGATTGGGAAAAAAAGCGTCATCCATATCAATCGTTTCATATTTTAACATCATTCGCTGGAAGCTGTAAACATGATTATCATTGTATGATGGGCCGGAGCCCTTGTTACTGAGTGAACATGTCGTTCTGTCAGTCAGTATTGGGTATAACAACTGTGACAGCTGTTTTACAGTCATTAAGTACTCAATGCCAGGTCAGTAGTTCATTTACCTATGAATAAATGTAGGTTGATGTGAAGAATAAATTGGCAACCTAAATCTTGTAATCGAATCCACATCGTATGTAAATTACTGCGAAATTATACCATAAGGGTGTGTCTGTCAATCAAATAGTGATGATACAGGTGTTCGCGAAACCGTTAATTTGCCCCACCGGTGGCCTCCGCCACGAACAAATGCAAGGGCAAGAAAACTGTTTACTTGAAAATATACGCGAACATATGGTCAAAAATAGGGAATTGCATCGGACATCATATTGTCACTGATTAGTCAAATATGGAAGTGTCCTCCACATCTCAACCAAAAAACGTTTCGAAAGTTTGACTGAGATCTTGATTATTGTAACCTCGATAAAAAAAACTTTTGAGAAAGAATCATATGAGAAAGTTTCAAGTCCTTGACAACATCGTTTGCACAGCTGCGTGCATTATTATTTGTAATTATTTTTTAAAAGGTATAAATTGTGAACGCCTCTGGGCAAAACGTCGTGTATATATAACTATATAACTATATAACTATATATATATATATATATATATATATATATATATATATATATATATATATATATACAGCTATCATGTGCGCTCTTACGTACATTAAACACAATGTCAATCATATTCAGTTTTTCAATACAAGAATGAAATTTTTTGTGTGAAAATAACTACTATACGAGTCAACTGCTTATGACATATCTATTCATTACGAAGCGGTCTTAACATAGGCTGCGTTAGAAATTGCAAAGCAACATCAATTTCTAGGCAATTATGGCTGCTGTTTCCGATTGTGCATGATGACATGTTGACCTATTCCGTGAACACCTGTTGTCATCAATGATCCATGATCAGTGATCCATTCATTTATTGTCCCCACTATTTTGCCTTTTACGACTAACCGAATCTGTTTCGGGGGATAATTCAAGATCGTTTGACATTGACATCTTATAATGTAGAATGTGTAGACTGAGCCGGGCTAACAATCAGAACATGGTGACTCACAGTCAGTCATTAGTCGGTTCTTACGACAATCGTGCCTCTTGTGTTCTGATAAGCCATTTGTCAGTGATAATGTCCAACAGAAAACTAGTAACCTCAGTTGACAGACAAGTGGTAGTGACATTGGAATAAATGGTATTCGCACTGGAAAGTTTGCAAACTATAATTGTTACTAAGACAGGTATGCCAAGTGAAAAAATGGCGTCATCACCTGGATTATGTTGGCACCCTTCTTGGGTTTCGAATCGGCTCGGGGTCATTTGTGAAATTCCCCTACCTGTGCATAATGAATGGAGGAGGTACTATTCTTACGTACATTCTGTAACTGAGATCAAATGAAAATTCGCATAATTAAAGATACCACTATTAGTATATTGATAATTCAGTAAAACCATTTTTTTTTAGTATTACACTTTCGTATGTTAACGTCATTTCCCAGTGAAAATGTGAAAATAATTGAATCAAATGTCCGTATATTTACAGTTTAACCACAAATTCAGTTTGCTGTCAGTGTAAATGAGTCATAATTACCACGAATTAAATACTAATCACCATTAGTAGCACCTGATGAGTATTATTTTCATGGTTCAAGGTTCATTCTTGATACCCTTCATCCTGTTTACCTTCATGGGAACTGTGCCTGTTGTGTTTCTGGAGATTTTCTGAAAGGGGGCCAGTTGAAGTCTGGAATTTGTGCCCAGCATTTAAAGGTAGGAAGACAACTTGCAACACAAGCAACTTCTCAAGGTACGTTAGCTGATGCATATTGTATAGTTGCGTCAGGAAGATTGCACAAACAATATATTTTCACGCTTTTTTTGTTAAGTGATAAGAAACAATATTGAATAAATATTTGATAAAATTGCCTATCGTTTGTTTTCTGAGATCAAATCTAAGAAATTGTTTTTGTTATTTTTGGTTCATAATAATATATCTTATTTAGTTTCATTAATATGTGCTTATTACAATATCATAGAGTCCAAGAATGACTGATTCAGATTCTTCTTATACCTATATTATTCGTGCTTTTCACATGTTCCTTATATTAGCATTATTTGTATATTAAACAAAAAAGGTAGGAACCATGAATCTTTGGGGTCATATATGAAACTGTGTGCTCAGTCTTCACTACTAAAATATATCCCCCTCAATATCACGATTCCTAACTTTTTGTGAAGAATATATTTCCATTCAGTGTGATATGTCGTCAAAAAGTTTCCCCGGCAATATGACGAAATGTTCTTGTATTTGAGAAATCAACTTTGGCAATGAATATTTAGTGAGAATCACTAATTATTACACTCGATAATGTCGTTAATGTTCATTGCAGTGCATTGAATATTGAGTGGAACGGATATCTTCGTATGCTGATGCTTGCTTGTGCTCTATAGTAAAGTACTTCAGGTCTTCTGCAAAATTGAATATGCCTGTGTCTTTTTCCATTCAAAATATTACAATAATTCAAAATATATTGTGATGGCGTCTCTCACTTGAGCCCATGCTAGTCTAGATACACACGAATCAGTAACAATGTACTTGGTTCTTGCGAGCAGCTGTGTTCCGTACTTCCGGTTTGGATTATTAAGGATTCGGAAAACAGATGCTGACTAAATTAGAACCTCAAAGGAGAAAGTGTACGACTGTAGCTTTCCATGCAACCTTTCTTGTTACTTGCACTTTGGATCATGTCGCTTCCTCTGTTGACAAAAAAAACTTCTGGACACTTGAAAGTCGAAAACTATAACATCAGCTCAGTTTATAGTAATCCTTATGATTCTGGATTCAAGTATATCACTTAATGATTTGGTTGGTTGTTTAACGCCGCACTCAGCAATATTCCAGCTATATGACAGCGGTCTGTAAATAATCGAGTCTGGACCAGACAATCCAGTGATTAATATCATGAGCATCAATCCACGCAATTGGGATTGATGACGTGCATCAAGCAAGTCAGCGAGCCTGACCACACGATCCCGTTAGTCGCCTTTTACGACAAGCACAGTCGCCTTTACGGCAAGCATGGGTTGCTGAAGACCTATTCTACCCCGGAATCTTCACGGGTGAACCTCAAATCGAAAGAACTCATACCTGATACACAGTCACCACGATAGAAAATGCTGTGGCTCTAGGTGAATAAGGCAGAAGGTACATTGTAAACCCCGTTATATGGATGAAATTGGCACTCCCTCTTTAACAACGAAAACGTCAACAAAAATGGACTGATATATGGAAACATTTTGCACTAGATCCTCCATTGATTTAAAGGCAGTTAAAGGAAGCATTTCCTGCATTATATTGACGTTTCATCTTTGCGTCAATAAAATTGCTAAAAGACACCGTTCACTGCCTTTAGATCGACGGTGGAAATTGTGTCAAGTAAAATTTTTAACTCCTTTGCGTTTTATTTAAAAATTAATGACCGTAGCTTTACAGATGAAATTGATCAGCGTCTAATAACGATGTCACATCTTGAAGCTGTTGGGCCTTTGAGACACATGATGTTTTTATGCAGTTTTATTATAAATTCAAACATTAAGGCACACGTTCAGCGTCTTTTCATGATGCGTCGTTCCTGTTTGCAATGCTCTCTATAGAGAACCGACCCGTGAAGATCCGGGGGAAAATAGGTCTTCAGCAACCCATGCTTGCCGTAAAAGGCGACTATGCTTGTCGTAAAAGGCGACTAACGGGATCGGGTGGTCAGGCTCGCTGACTTGGTTGATGCATGTCATCGATCCCATTTGTGTGGATCGATGCTCATGATATTAATGACTGGATTGTCTGGTACAGACTCGATTATTTACAGACCGCCGTCATATAGCTGGAATATAGCTGAGTGCGGCGTAAAACCACAAACCAACCAACTATAGAGAACCTGGGCAGGTACGTCTTTCGCAAAATATTCTGATTTGAAACTACCAGAATCCAATATGGCGCATTTTGACATGAACTTAAGAACGAAAAATGTCTATCATATAATGTTTCTACATACTGCCAATATGCAATAGGTTCTCTGCATGACTAATAAAGACACAATTGTCAAAGCACACTTTGTGAGAATCCTTAGATCAGAAGAAAATCCAAGATGGCGGCAACCAATCGATATATTTATACGCGTTTAGAGACTTTTGATGCAGGAAGTACATGCATGGATACAATCTCTGAAAAGGTCCAGAGGTCTGAATATGTCGAATCATCACGTTACATTTTATATATGATCAAGAACAGCAGCCAAAATACATATAAAAAGCAACTTCACCATCTACTTTACATGGTATCTTTCCATGCCAGAAAAATCATAAAGAAGTCATGCAAAGTGTTTTATGACAACTTTGGCCCAGAAGTAGGACTCATATGGCGGCCATGGAAGAAATATGATCGGGGCAGACATGTACTGAGTAAAATGGTAAAAGGCATGGCCAAAATCTCCAATCCAATACGACTGCCAAATGAATGGGCATCTTATGCCGCTGCCGCATGCCAAACTTGGGAACCATCAGACTATTGGTTTCTGAGAAAGTTGCTGGAATAGTTCCTTTCGGAAAAGGAATTTAGAATGACCCGCTCTTGGTCATTGAGCCTAGAACCTTAAGATTTTTGTTTCACATTGTTCCAGATGCTGATGGTTTCTTTTGGAGGGATTCTGGTCACAGGTTGCCGAGTTATCGCTGGTGCAAAAAACGGCGTAATAATATATAATAATATATAATAAACAGAGCGTCATTCAAATAGTGTATCACATGTTTTCTTTTTTATCTGTTGAAATGTTGAATTTATGATATTTAAAACACTGGTTTCCAACGTGTGATCTGGAGAAAGAACTTATGGCTTGAAATATTGCCGATGTGACGTTAAACACTCACTCACTCGCACAGGTGTAGGTGTGGGCACCGTCGTAGGGACGTGGATTCACACAACCAACTACCAGGTCATCTTTAGTTGGTTCGTGTACTACTTCTACGTGTCTTTCTCCAATCCCTAGGCTCACTGCGACAACGACTGGAACACTCCCACCTGTATCACCCAGTATGTTGATGTCAACACAACGACAGGGTTCAACGTGACGGACAACGGTACCAGCTACATCGTTGCAAACCAAACAGCAGACATCAGTGGTACTGGGGCTGGAATAACAGCGGAGGAAGAGTTCTGCAGGTATGCGTTCTCCCTTAGTCGGCTGTAACTTCAATGTGTACAACTGAGTCAAACTGACCCATATTGAGTATGTGTATGTCTGGCTTACAGGTAACACAAAAGGGAAAAGCGATCAACGATTGCCCTTAATTTTTCCGTCAAATGTCTATATATTTACTATCATTTATTACCTTTACTATGCAATACTCTTAAATATTCTGGAAACCCAAGACACACCTCGGGCTTCTGCAAATAATAACGCCTTGAAAGATACCGTTATTATTGCTAAAATTGATAGAATGTGTAACTACTCCCAAAATGAACAACATATAATAAACGGCAGCATCAGTTTAGTGGCTGTATTAAAATCTCACAACTGAGGTACTTCATTTACAAATAGCAATGACATGGAACAATAATGGATGACGTCAAAAACAAATGTCACCCTATTAAACCTTGATCCTTGTACTCAGGGTACAGCGGCCATTTATTTTTTAATGTCAGTTGTAAGGAGCAGATTATTTTATTACAATGTAGGTGCTATAACAGTTATTTATAGTGGCGCCTGCAAGGTCAGGCCAGGGCGGGAAAACGGTGTTGACTGCTGGACGCGTGGGGGCTCAAAAACATCACTGAATCCAATATGGCATACCAACATGTTGCTCAAGTTCCAAATGACATTAGACTAGAGAAGCATTATGGGAACCGCTTTTACAATCACTAGTTGGACGAGGTTTCTTCTGTGCAATGACTTGTGTTTTGTGATATTGTGGACCTGATTGCTGTCGACTCTGGCGGGGTACAGGTGTGTGATGGTTGAAGCTTCGAGCGGCAGGTGTACATATAGGGTATACCTGCTTTTCTGGATATTCTCTGCATGGTAGTGACGCGAGTGTTCATAACCATGAGTGTGTTGTTACACAAAATACTGGTCTTCTCAAAGAATTTGGGTGGTAATTGTAAGACGAAATCGAATTCCGGGTGAAGCATGGACAGGTAGAATTGATAAGACGCTACCGGAACACTGCTGGATTCATTTTCTTATATTTTGAGATACGAATAATACAGGTCAGACCCACTCCTGCCGCCTTGCAAATTCTTTGTTTTTGTCAGCAGCCGCAAAGGTAAGACATCTCTTGTTGTCATCTCACCATAATTCAAACGTTGATTTTGTGAAGCTCCTTGCGACCTCGCTTCCAAGAGCAATAACATGGAATAAACCAAATCATTTCAGGCATACATGTTGGGTCTATATTTTCCCAATCACCACAATAGTTCGACAGTTTTTTAATGTCTGCCTTCTCGATAAATGTTTGGATTTCAGGGATTTCCTATCTGGGAATCGCAGACATTACACTGAGATGTAGTCATAATATTGCTGCGGGTACATTCTTTGTCAGACATGTTTCTGATGCGAGAATGAGAGGGGTCTTTCAGTTTTCGATGAAGAGCAGTTTTTAGGGATCTCGTGGTATGGTTGTTATGATTTTCTTGTCCTATATACAGGATAAAACTTGTGAAGCCAGGTCACTCTCTGCGATTTTGTCGAAATCAACCTCAATTGATCGTGGATGACATCAATCCAAAACAAGTTAAACGTGGTGAACTTTCTAAAGTGTCCTCAGTTTCAACTCATCGATGAATGCCTTGATTGTATATGGCAATGTATTGACTGGTTGTTCTTTGATCTGCAGCCTGTAAAGTGCTTTTTTATATTTATATCTATGTATGAAGATTCAGAGGGAAATAAAACCTTACCATAACAATCTGTGACAAGGACAATTACTGCAACGTTTCTATAGTCACCTTTCCCTTTATGTCGCGCAATATTCCAGCAGTTCTAGTCCTTAGTATCTACATTATGAACATTTCAAAGAGCTTTATACGAATCTTGCTCAGACGTTGTTTGATAATCGGTTACAACATTAAAGGCCTCAGTAAAGCTTTCAAAACGTTTTAAGGAAGACATATAAAGAACATTTCCAATTATATCGCTTCTGCGATAAACATAATGCTCGATGCAAATCACTATTTTGACTAATACCATATGTTCCCGTGTTTTGTCAAGAGAACAATTGCCTTTGCTTTACTTGTGCTTGTGACTGGTGCCTCTGACAGGGCAGACTGCACTCACCTTTAAACTTGGTATCATCACTAAGTGATAGTGTTTCATAAACACAGGCACGTGCTATAAAAGGAATCGTACGATTGAATTCTTTTGAATCTGGAAAGGGTTTTGTCGATTTTATAGTTCCAATTCGTTAAATAAAAATTGACTTTCTCAACCCACAAAATGCCAGTAGGTTCGTGAAGCGCTCGGTGAATCACTCGAACCGTCTCGTCAACACCGATAAGACGCCATCTTTGTGTCAACGTGCAAATTAACAAATAGCACACGCTTATTATGATGGAATTTAATGCGGAAATGTGGGCTGCCATCAAGTAACAGTAGTCCACAGATTTCCTATGAAATGCGGCATTTTCATGACAATTCTATCAATTTTAGTTATAAAAACAATAACAGTATCATACATTCTATCAATTGGAGGGAAAGGTCGACATTGCAGTAGAAAGAGATGAAAAGGGTATGAAAATAGTATTAAATGTTGTGTAGATACAAAAAAAATTCCAAAGATATAATTCCTCAAAAATGTTTTATTATACAGTTGTTGTTAACACGGAACAAAGTTAATTATAATAATTATGATAAGGATCTTTGTCACTGCTTATAACCTAGCTGGCTTCCATTTGCCCATTGTCATTTCAATTCTTTCACCTGTCGGTGCTAATTACCCCCGGCCTCCCGTTTGCCAATTGCCTATTACTTATCTATGATAACTGAAGTACTAGCTTCCATGCTGTCAGCGCTAATTACTTCAAACTGATACCTTCCATTGTCTATTGCTAATTCGAAACCCTGTCATAGGCAGTCATCCGTTGGCTGCCCTTGTTAGTGTTGTGAAAACGAAGTCTCGGTTTCACAAACCTTGTTTTATACTCACGTACAAGGGCTGTCAGTTTGCCAAGTCAGTACATGAGTCAATACTCCATTGAGCTGGGTACTCGACCTGGTTTACTTACAACGATGGCTGACAACACACTTCGATTCTGGGGGTCTCCTGCGGTCATCCACAAGACGACCAACATGAACCTTTCTGAAGACCTCCGGAAACATGCGATCACTACATCCCTCCCTGTTTACTAAGCGCCCGGGAGCTAAACTGCTGGGAGCCACGATGGTCAAGGGTTTTTGAGCTGTTCTCCGGCCTGCCTCAACACACATACAGCTGTTCAGCATTGTCCAGACTCTGCTGCAACAGCTTGTGGTACCTGACTCCAACCAGGTCTGCGACAAGGGCTGCTACTCCCCCAATCATTGCAGGAGAGTTGACTGGTCCGCGCTCCGGATGCATGTACGGGTCTCCAATAATAATCGCCCCATGGGGACTGCTAGGAGCCCTTGCACCTGCCGTTGGTCGAATTCTCCAGCTTTGGCTGTAAAACCGAAGAATGCGTTGGGGTAGTGTTGGAGCCCTGTGTTGGAACTGTCTCCCGAGTTCCCATAAAACAGTGGACATGTAGGGGTTGATGGGATGGCACGTGTTCTTTTGATATGGCGATTATTCGGGAATGAACGTCAGCCGCATACTTGGCCACGGTCACCCCTCGCACGTGGAGCACTATTACCTTGTCTCTGGGTGTAATGGCAAGAACCTCCCTCAAGACCTCCTCTTGTTTACTCCATCTGGCCGGACTTGTTGATCTATCCAGCCCAGTTTCCCCAACCGGTACTCCAGTCTGGCTGCACAAGTGGGCTAATTGCCAGAATCTCGCATCAGTCAACTGGTTCAGCTACTTGAGGTGGACCCCCACTGCCACCTTCCACTTTCCCAGGCTGCCCACTTCCCGATACGTCTCAGGGTCAAAATACACTTCCACTGCCCCAACAACCCTGACTCTGTGCTGAGGAACCGGCTGTGGACCCTCCGCTAACAACTGTTCGGTGCTGGCCCTGGACAGACTACCCAACAGTTGGCTCCTGGTGCGATCGTGGTGAAAGTGGCTGTCCACCGCGGCTGGCAGTGATAGATCTGTCGATATTTCCGCAAGACTTGCCGGGGTCATATGGCTGGTGTGAATGATAAGGGGCAACACCGCGGTCTCTGCCATGCCTGCTCCCCGGCTGGTGTGCCAAGGAGACACAGCATACCGTACCGTGCCCTCCTCTTCAAATGATGACCAGAAGACACGACTTGCCGCGCCATGCCCTCTTCTGTGGGTGACGTGCTGGACTCCCATCCTGAAGTATGGTCGGAAGGCACGATTGGCTGTACCGTACCCTCACCTGTCCCTTTCCATTCTGGGGCCTCCAGATTCATTGGAATCCACACCTCTTCACCTGTACTGGAAAGCTCCTGGTCCCAATTTTCCGAGGACTCGGCTGTTTCGGGTTTTTTTGGAATTGCTCTGGATGCCACAGTCTGTAGGAAAGTCCCGAACTCACTAACCTGGGAAGTGGTGAGTTCATTCATTAGCAATGCCTGCACCCTCCAATACATCAGACAGGCCGATGAATTTATGGGGTGAAGGCTGAAGCGATGAGGATATATGACCACCCCTCCCTTCTGATTAACCCCTCCCTTCCCAAGGTATTCTTCTCTTCCCTGCCGGGATGAATGGGACTTCCATGCCTTCCCACTCTATTTTCTATTCCCTGGATACTTTCCTTCTTGGCGGTCTGTCTGGGACTTCCATGCCTTCCCACTGGATTTTACCCTTTGTGCTCTTCAAGGCTTCTTCTCTGCCTGCTGGATGGTCTCTGAAGAAGTCCCCAGCCCTGCTTTTGAGAAGGTCCTGAGACCTGCCCCCCAGACTGGTCTTGGCTGGAACAACCACGGTGAATTGAGTCTTCCTACTAGGGAGGGCTTCAGTCACCCTTTCTTGCTGATCATCAGCTGTGGGCGCCTCGTAGGTAAAAGGGGCTTGTTCACCTGCCTGCCCGACCGGTGACCCCAGCAGATATCCTCTCCACATCTTCTCTTGTTCACGAGGGCCTACCTCTCGTATGATATCTATGTCAGGGAGCATATGACCATCCTCTGACTGTGGCGGTGCGTCCGTCTCTGGCTGGGTCCAGGACGGTACAGTGAGGGGCTAATGCCTATCTTGGGTGAGCGGTATAGTTCTGTGGCTTGGCCACTCATTGAGTGTCCATGTCCAGGTGTTGACCTGGACTTTTGCCTGTTGCTGTTGGTGCCTTCTGTCTTCACTCAAACTCGACCACGATGGTCCCTGATGGCTCTGACTCAGTACGAGCTCCTCCAAGGACTGGGGCTGCTATGACCGGCTGTACTGCGACCTGGGGAGCTCCTATGGCTCCTACAGCTGCTGAGTCGATCCAGGTCTACGCTGGGACTCCTGTGTCTTGAGTGTCTCACCCCACGACGATTGGGGCTGCACGAGGCTGGGGCTCATATAACAGTGAGATGGCCATTCTATGCTCCCCCGATATCGTCTCTCTGGACTCGGGCTCCATCTTTGATAAGGCCTTTTCTCTTCCCAGCTTTGACCCTGTGTGACCATGTCGTACTGTCCAAGTTCCTCCAGCCACCAGGCAATCTGCCCTGGAGATCTGAAGTTGAGGTGCCAACGAAGACTGTTGTGGTCCGTGCGGACAGTGAAATGGCGACCTAGAAGAAAATGGCGGTATTGCCTCATGAAGCAGATCGCCGCCAGCATTTCTTTGCGTGTTATACAGTAACATTGTTGTTCATGGGTCAGGGCGTAACTGCCATAACTTATGACTCTCTCCTCTCCGTGCTGAAGTTGAATCAATTCCGCCCCAATAGGTCAGAGGCGTTGGTGTCAAGCAGGAAGGGGTCTGTTTTGTTCGGTAACCAGAGCACGGGGGTAGACAACAGAGCCTGTTTGAGGGTTTCAAAGCTTATCTCCTGATCTGGTCCCCAGTTGAAGGGCTTCTTCCCGGTGATTGAATACAGTTGGGCCGCTACCTTGGCATAATCATTGATAAAGTTTCTGTGGTAGTTCGCGAATCCCAGGAAGCTTTCTGTTTCCTTTGTCGTCTTAGGGGCTGGCCATTCCACGACCACTCCCAGACTAGCGCTGTTCACCTCTACTCAATCACGACTGACGGTTCTCCCTAGAAACTCGATTTTCTGCTGGAAGAGTTCACACTTCTTTGGCTTCAGTTTCAGGCAGTATTCTCGGAATCGTCTCAAAACAGTTTGTAGATTTTCGAAGTGCCGAGGGATGGTGATGCTATTAACCACTGTGTCATCTAAGAATGCTAGAAATAAGTCCCAACTCAACCCTCAAAGTATAAGTGACATCACCCAGTCATAAGTGGCTGGAGCGTTGCACAATCCTAAAGCCATCCTTACATGCTCATAGAGGCCGTATTTCGTGACAAAAGTCTTTGTCTTTAATCCTCACTTGCCAGTAGGCAGAATTGGCATCCAATTTCGAAAACCAAATGCTGTTTGCTAATGTGTCGAGGCACTCGTCGATCAAGGACAGAGGGAAGACATCTATCCGAGTCCGGGCATTAAGCGCACGAAAATCAATGCACCAGCGCACTCCGCCACATTTCTTGCGGATTAACACTGGCGCCGAGGCCCACTCTGGACTTGAAGGTTGGATGATGCCTCCATTCAGCATCTTCTTGAGATGTCCCTCCTCCTCTTCTGCGAAACCGAGAGGTGTGCATCTCAACAACTGTTTCACCGGTTTTGCATCCCCAGTGTCTTATGGAATGTTCGATGGATGAGAAGTCACCCAGGTCAAGTTCACGTCATGGAATTCAATCAGAAGTTCGGCCAACTGGCGCTTGTCGTCATCCTCCAAATGAATCTTGGAACGTTCAAATAGGTCAAATGAGGTGGGACCACTGGCATCCCCTCCTCTTCCACTGGATCTGCTATCCCTGTAACTAATACAGACTCTTAGCCATTCCACACTCTGTGATTGCAGTCTCATATTCCGGCACAATAACCTCAGCTTCAGTCGCTACACGCACTTGTTGACCCTGAAAGAATTTAACGTGTCTATCAGCGGTGTTGATGAGGCACAAGACTGGCTCTGCTCCCCCTGGTGTATGGTCCGTGGCATCAATGCGTGTCCCAGTACTCCCATGACAAGCTCCATGTATTGTTCTATTTTTTTATCCAATTGTCCTGTCACCCGTGTGACAGTCCAGGGCTTCAGCGAAACAGCTGAGGTAAGAAAGACATGGCACACATTGCCCTCTCGCGTTGTGATGGTCATTGGGACATGATCCGATTGGGGCTACCAAGACTTCTTGCCTATACGTCCTGCCGTGACTTCACAGCCTGGCAGGCCCTGTTACCCATCCTCTCATCCTCCCTGCATTGTTTACCATTACCTCCTGCACTAGGACTGGTTTGTCCGATAGCCCATCATGGAAAGTATCCGCAATAAGGGTTACATCAGCCGCACTGTCCACTATTCCCACTGTGTTCACCCCTTGAAAATCCACCTTGATCATGTAGGAGGCGCCTTAGTTAAGGGCATGAATTGTAATCATTGGAAGCCCTGTCTCTATGTCAATCTCTCTGCCTTTGCTATGTCTGGGTGAATCTCCTGGCTTCAATTGTACCGTCTCACTGTTTGAGCCTTGAATAGTTGCCGGCTTGTTCTCTTTGTTTGATGATTCGTGCACCAGAGACACCGGCTTGTTTGCTGTTGGCGGCGACCATGGAAGTGGTCTTTCTCTGTCAAATGTCCTATGAGGCAGTGTTGAGACTGTGTTGGTTCCCATCGGTATGTCATGAACCAGCGGCACCGACTCTATTGCTATGGAGGTGGTCCTTACCTGTCTGCTAAACTGTGAGGCATTGTAGAGAAACTGCTGGTTCCCACCCGCTTGAGTTCCCCATCCAGTATGTCATGAACCAGCAGTGCCAGCTCTATTGTTGTGTCTGGTGGCCATGGAGGTGGTCCTTTCCTGTCTGCTTAACTGTGAGGCAGTGTAGAGAAACTGCTGGTTCCCACCGGGTTATGTTCCCCGTCCGGTCTGCATGAACCAGCGGCGCCGGCTCTATTGTTGTGTCTGGTAGCCATGGAGGGGGGTCCCTTCGTGTCTGGTCGACTGGCGTGAGATGTGGGGAGGGATTCTGGCCTGTCCGCCCTCCCCCTACATGTTTAAAGTCTACAAAGGACACCTTTCCCTCCTCGCTGGGGCTCTTACGGGGCAATCTGACTTGAAATTACCCTTAACTCCACAGATAAAGCATCCCTTAGTGCGTCGGCTAGGGCTCGGAGACCTTTGCCGCCCTCTACTATTCACATTTTCCGGGAAGCTTCGTCACCATGGTGTTGATTTCCTCCATTGAGGTCCTGGTCTCTTTTATAGAGGTCCTGGTCTCCTTCATAAATGTCCTGGTTTACTTCATAAAGGTCCTGGTTTCCTGTGCAAACGTGGTGAGGATACTGACTTTCTGTTCCAAAGCTTCCGGTCTCCCTGTTCTCTGTGCCAGAATCACCAGAACTACCCGATGACCTGGGACTCGAGGCTTCAACCACCTTCACCCGTGTTTCTGGTGGTGGTGATGTGTCCATGGAGACCTGTCGTATCTCCCGAGGGGCCCTTCCATACACTGCCTGTGAGTTATGCTGGTATTGGCGCAAGCTTGCAATGGCGACCTCCAGGGTCTCTGGTTTCATATTAGCGACAAACTGTCCAGCCTCCTTGTTTTTGCATCCTTGGCAGAGACGTGATAAACTGGTCTGGACAATCCCTGAAAGCTACCACAGCCGATGCCATTTTCTACAACAGTGTGTGTTCTACTACTCCCTGTATTCCTACCGACCTCCCAAGTATGGAGACTATGACTACCCTCCATGGGCCACAGGAATCGGATGGATGGTGTCTCTGGCTTCAATTCTGCCCTTTCCGGCTGTCTTTGTCTGGAGAGGCTGGCGAGCACATGGAAATACCGTCAAAGAGGTTGATCCTTATTTGTATCTGTTCATTTTTACGTTTAAGAAAATACACCTTCTTGTGTGATCATTTCAAGATTCATTTAATTTTACTGATACATGAACCAGTGAGAACACGGTAATGCATATACACTGAAAGATAATAATACCGTTTTTTCTCTCTCTTTATTTCAAAAACAGCAGGAACAGTTAAGAGGTGAGGTGAAATAGGGGTTTAACGTCGCGTCCAAGATTATTGCACTTATATAGCGACGTGCATGCACGTGTGTGTGTGTGTGGCTGCTTGTACTAGACCGGACTGATGCCGATTTATAGTGCTAGCCCACTGAGATACCATGCCGCAGTTTAACATGAATACCCCAGTCAGACACAGTATACTGACTTCGAGCCGACCAGTCCTTGCTTTAACTCCTTAATGCCGAGCGCCAGGCAGGGTAACAACAAGTACCATCTTTTAACGTCTTTTGGTATGACGCGGCCGGGGATCGAACCCCGAAACCTTCCGCTCTCCGGGCGGACTCTCTACCACTAGACCACGGAGGCGGTCAGGAACAGTTAAGAAATGGTGATACAACTGTGTTCTAATCACATGTTTCAGAAATGCCTGACATCGTTTGAACCAAACCAGAGCTGGCGTCAAGTATCTCATGGGGGCAGACTTCAGGACATCATTCAGAATAATGTGGATGAGCATGCACAAGCACTCTGAAATATAACTTTGGGATAGTGTTCTGCGACATGCAAAATTATATGGCGTGTACTACCACCAACGGGATAAAATAATGATGCATTTGTTTTCTGTCTACGTATTCTACTATTGCGTTTATCATGCGACTCTTGCTCAGGAGTTGTTTGATCAAGGTTACAACGTAAAGGCATCAGGCAAACATTCAGTATGTTTTATGGCAGACATGTGGAGAG
This sequence comes from Haliotis rufescens, assembly GCF_023055435.1. NCBI lineage: Eukaryota > Metazoa > Mollusca > Gastropoda > Lepetellida > Haliotidae > Haliotis > Haliotis rufescens. Next base: position 32,821,350 of record NW_025963780.1, read on the forward strand.
AATTTCAAGGTGAATAATTGCGTGTGTTTGTGACAGGTACAACCGATGGGTCAGGATTCACTTACTTCTTCGCGGCCACTATTTGATAGTGATTCATAAACACATGCTCATGATATCGTCGGAATCGTGCAATAGATATTGTATGAATATGGAAAGTGTTTTATCATTTTATAATTTTTATTATTATACAGATTAAATAAATAAATGCGGTAGAGCAGGTTCGGTTGATCCTAGGACAGTCAAGCTGATTGTCAAAAGGGTTGTGTTCCTGGCAGCAAACCTGGATACTCTCCCAAACTAAGTCAACATATTGGGAGGTACCAAACCTGAGTGGTCTGACAACGTGGCAGTTTTCTTTAGCAAGGCTCGCATATTTGCCATGTTTTCCCCGAATCTTGTCAATCACATTAGTGTCAAAAGTACAGATTAAAATAAAAAATGCAGCAAAGAGGGTTTGGGTGATCCTGGCACAGTCAGGCTGGTTAGGCTCATCATCAGCTCAGGGCCCTTGCCATCTCTACACGCAGCCCAGGCAGCGAATTGGACTTCTCCCAGGAATCTCTGCCTAGTCAAACCCACCCAGAACTTTTCGGAGAATGTGAAGACTCCCCAACACCGCAGCCTTCTGCATTACCCAGATTGTCAGAAGGGCTGTATTCCTAGTAGCAAGTAGCAAACCCGGGTACTCGCCCAATGTCAGTCAACAGACTGGGAGGTACCAAACTTAAGGCACCGACAACAATGGGGAGTCGGACAACTTGATACTTGTCTTGTGTACTGAAAGCGAGAAGTAAAGACATATCAATATACAAGATGCAGACATTATTTATCATCACTTAATCAAGTAAGACATTTGAGCAATTAAGAGGTATTATTCCCGACGGATTAATAGATTAAAAAGAAAGCAACGCAAATGGTAACAAGTGCGCTAATACTGAACAAATGATAAAAGAAAAAAATATTTGGCCAGGTACGAAAATAAACGAGAAATCACAGAGGAAAACATACATATCAGAGCTTAATTGTCAAGTATCTAGTGACAAAACTGACAACGCACATGGCATATTTTAAATATGTGGATTACGACCCTTCCTTTAATCTGATTGCACAGATAATGATGCCTTGGGTAATCTTATAATTGTCTGTATTGAGTCATTAATTTAACAAATCCATTGTTATGCGTAATATTCCCTATTTCTTCTACACCATGTCTCTTTTTTTATAGGGGCGGTCGGGTAGCCTAGTGTTTAAAGTGTTTGCTCGTTACGCCAAAGACCTGGGTTCGATTCCCGAATGGGTACAATGCGTGAAGCCCATTTCTGGTGTCCCCCGCCGTGATATTGCTGGAATAATGCTAAAAGCGATGTAAAACCTTACTCACTCACTCACTTACTCTTTTTTATATTTATATAAGTCATTTGATTGATATACATCCAATTTCTGAAAAGTCCATATATTGTTCGCATTTCGAAGATATACATGTACATAAAGGTAAGACACACCTATCACTGTGTTCATATAATTGTATTGGTCACTGAACCCGTCGTACTGATGGATACATGGAATATAATTGATCTGTGTACATAAGAAAACTACTTGTCTTCCTTGTTCTGGAGGGAAATGCATTTGAAGATCATCAAGAAAACATTTGCTTTAATAATGTAATAAGAAATCTGATAGTGAAAGTACCACTCATTGTTTTATGTAATTGGCTAAAAGTCGGGCCAGCGAGTAATACTAAAACTGGATTGCAGAATGATAAAACGAAACGTACATTTCTGGACCGATCTCAAATGTACACAAACGTATAGTTTTGCTCAAGTAATTGAGTTTGAATCAAAATGTATATTCAGTAACTTAATAAAGTGATAATTACGACTCCCCGTAAGTCCTCGTAGAAAAGCCAATGTCTTGACTGTGTGTTTCTTTGATGAGATTTCTCACTGACCTTTGCATGTAGGGGTGTGATGTCCTGGGTAGGACATGACAGTGTTTTGACTACTTTTCTATCAATAATCAACATGTTGGGCCTCCCATTCATGTTTAACCAACACAGGATGTTTTTTTCTGGGAGTGGATATTCGCGAGTGTCTAAGGGCTGACACGACACATGTTAATAACAGTTAAAGCACTTCTAAAGTTACTAAAAATACTTTACATCTATAGATTAGTATTATATCTACCTACATACCACGTTGTAGTGTCTTTGAGCCGCCTCCACAGAATGTAATGCAAAGCCTTAATTCGGGCCACAGGTGCAGCCACAGGCACTTCACTAGAAGCACTACATGTAGAAATAGGAGAACCCCCACTGAAACTAAGAAGGGATCAGTCAAAACTATCAGTAAAAAAAGCAGACACACTTGGCGAAGCTATCTCTAGACAAAGCGGGGATACAGCCTATTCCCTTTAGTAAACTAGTGATAAAAATCAAAATCAAAGCTTCCATAGCCCAAAGATGGCAAGCCTGGTGGGACGCAAGTAAGATCGGCAGATGGCTATACAAATACATCTTTTATACATCTCGTAAAGCCAAGAGATGCAATAGCGAAGGCCAAACTTATTCTATTTCTGAGAGATGGACAGCTACTCGAACGTATATAAACAGAGCAGCCAAAGATAAAAATGAAACAATATACGAAAATAGAAATCATAGCAATACAAAAACAGAAATTATGTGAATATCAAACTCACAATAGATATGTGTACTCTACTCACATACATGAGTCCCAAAAAGCACAGGTCAGCCGAAATTGCTGAAGTAGAAGGTGACCTCTTAAGCACTTAAAGCAACGACAACAACACACAATAATAGTGTCTCATATCGCGGTAGCTGAAGAAAACACGGTGATCAAAATGAAATCATTTTCCCTTCACATTCCCAACATAGTCTCTATCAGAAGGGTTGGGCTTGTGTTCAGTCGACTGGCCTGGGCTGTCAACATCGCTCATCCCTCATTTACAGCTTGTCGAGACTCACAAATAAACATGTCAGACTGTCCTCCTCCATTAGGCTGGCACACTGTGATATAACTGGAAGGGTTGCGCAAGGATAACCCAAAGATTAACGCGTTCGTGCGTCATGCTGAAAACCCGAATTCAATTCCCAACATGAGTACAATGTGTGAAGTCCCATTTCTGGTGTTTCCAACCTTCATACTGCTGAAATATTGTTAAAAGCTGCGTAAAACCTATTCACTCACTATAACTGGATTCCTGTTAAAGGCGGCGTTGAACGAAAATCACACAGCCACACACTTATAACCAAATTATCCATGATGACCTAAATAGCTGGCATTGACCTTTTCAACAAATGCGCATATCCAATATTATTGCCAAGCTCTTTGTTGCCCATCATCAAGTTATTGGTTTTAAAAATATACATATCCAGTTCCCCATCCTAAGTTTTAGACATGAGTTAAAAATGGCAAGCCAACATTATTTGTAGGCGAGCGAGTACAGTATTCACAACGTCACCTTCAAATAAATTCATCACAGCGAGAGTAATACAGGTTATTTGCATGTATGCGGCGCGGCAAACACATGATGTCAATCTGTAATGTTATAGTGAGTGTCTCACTCCCTTTTCAAACAGGTTTGGACGAGCGTCCGGTAGTGTGTTGCTGTTGCCTTACATTGTGACACCAGGAACATTTTCATTCGACGTACAGGTTTCTGTAAGGTAAATATTCATCTCCAGCACTGTTTCAGTCCTGGGGTATAATCAGTAGCAAAGAACAAGGCGTACACCATGCCCATTATGTGATTTGCAACGTCTTGCATGATGTCTCTTCTATGATATATAACATCTAGTCCACAGCAGGGTGGTGACAATGGGGCATTTTGGGACATCTTGCGAAGAACCACAATTCTACAAACGACTTTTCCCTATTTTTTTCCTTTTTAACTCTGCCGTGAAAATTTCGTGTAGTGATAGAAGAGTCAAAACAGCCTTGCTTCACATAATCCAGAATTAAACGCGATGTTCAAACAACATTTCGAGAAACTTGCTTGCCAAAGGCTCTCTGCAAACATGTTAGCTGTTACTGATCAGCTCTCAGGGGAACCAAACGAGGTCAAGTTAGGTCACCTACCTTGGAAGGGCGAAATTGTGCTCCAAATTCATGTTTCTTCAGACGAAAGTTGATCTATAAAACCACTAGCATTTTGTTGGTTGATTATACTGCATTTGTACTGACACCGATTTTAGAGGTCAGATTAATCAAATGAATATGATGCACAGCACCTGCAACCTTTCAAAAATCCATGTCAAACGGCTTTTGTTAAGGTAGAAGTCATTTTAAGTTCCACTTGTACAATAACAGAAATTGTGATTGATTTCTTGTATATCATCCTCGAGTGTTTGGCTATTGAATGGTAAAAAATAACAGTTCTGTGTTTCGTTCTTTTGCGATTGAAATATTTGGAGGATGATTAATCAATCGGCCTCGTTGACGTATTACACGCGGATGGACACTTGTGATATCTGAAGGGTCGTCTCCCTCCAAGTTGACGAAAACTGACACGATTTGTAAGAGCTGAGACAGTAAGTTAATTTTTTAAGTCACATCAGCAACAAGGGTTATACGTAATAAATGCCACCCGTGAAGATTCCAGGGTAGAATAGGTCTTCAGCAGCCCATGCTTGCCGTAAAAGGTGACTATGCTTGTCGTAAAAGGCGACTAACGGGATCGGGTGGTCAGGCTCGCTGACCTGGTTGATACATGTCATCGATCCCAAATGCGTGGATCGATGTTCATGCTGTCAATCACTGGATTGTCTTGTCCAGACTCGATTATTTACAGACCGCCGTCATATAGCTGGAATATTGCTGAGTGCGGCGTTAAACAACAAACAAACAAACAAACATAATAAATACATTGAAACTTATATAAAAACCTGCCAACAAAGGACAGTAAAATATCTAGACTTATCACAAAAAATATAATAACTAGTATGGAATCATATAAATCCTTTTACATAACAATACAAGATAAAAACAGGCTACAGATCGCCAGCCACTGGACGTAGACCGCCATACTGGGGACCATGGGGACTTACAGTACTTTCGCTACCTGCAAGGACCCCAGCAGAATTTACATCATTCCTTCAGTAGCAGGCGATTGTACGCAATCAACATTAAAATTACAAATATTCTACGTTTAAAGAAGTATTAGGCAGAAATATTCTTTGAATGACATGGACTTCAGATATCCTCTCAGTGGGACAATAAATTTACATCAACCCCCTTTGGGATACAGCAAGTAACCATCTTCCTGAGGCAAGATCGTTAACTGACTGTAAAAGTCCAGTTTCCACCCTTGCCGAACTTGGCTTGAATTCCTGGGCTCGATCGTAGCGCCACCAGTGGCTATTACGAGTTATGGTCTTTTCTATGCCTCTCCTATTGACCAATCAGATTCAACCTCTCGTATCACTTGCATTTGCTTCAAACAATATGGTGGCGCCAAGTCAAGACGATCTGATCGATAATCAAGATCTATATTGTGATAAAACGAGTCTTACATCGCGAAGTTCATCAAATCACATGAGCACCTTGATTAAAAACAGGAAAAGATTTAGAAAATATCTGTTGACAACGAGTTAGCGGTGCACATGCTTTGCAAATCCTGCAGTCGACCAAAATCTGCATGACACAATGAACCGGATTTCGATTTCGGTGCGCGATTTTGATTGGACTATGCAGAGACTCGTTAGTACAGCCAAAGTGTAACTCCATAATACCAGCCTAGTTCGGCAAGGCTGGAAACTCGGCTTTTATAGTCAGTTAACTCTCTTGCCTCGGGAAGATGGCAAGTAACAAACTCAGATAAAAATTCATTCTACCAATTTTAAAAGATCATTTATTTTATTCAAAACATATTAAGAAACTTTATTATACAATTCTATTTCTTTAAAAAAACATATTAATTAAATGAGAAGTAATATTAATATTAGATCTTTGAGAGATGATGATTTGAGTGAGTGAGTTAATATTTAAAGTCACATCAACAATATTTCAGCCATATAGTGACTATATCAAATTATACATAAATTTAGAATAAAAACCTGTCGACAAAGGACAGTAAAAAAACTAGATTATCACAGATATAGGTTTAAAACTAGTAAATGAACAAAAAACTTGCCTATTCATAACAATACAATGTAAAAAGTCGGCTATATATCACCAGTGACCGAAGGTAGACAACAATACTGGGGACCATGGGGACTTACAGTACCTTTGCTACCTGCATGGACCCAAGTAGGATGATCATTTGAAATATTTATACCTTGTGATGGCAAAATCAATACAGTCAAACAGGACATGCTTGACGGTGATTCTCTCATCACAAGGGATACAAAACGGAGCATCCTCACCTTTAGCAGTGTCCTATCCCTGGAATCCGTGACCACTTTGTTCCTACCTTTTTTTGTATGATTGATTTGTTGAGCTGACATGTTTAGCTAAAAAATTAGCCCCCATTACCCATGAACGCAAAATTCGAAATGGCCGCCAACGCCATTTTGAATAGCATGAAATAGTATATCTATGGAAGAATATCAGTCACAGACACATATAAGGTGTCTAACTCCACTAATTTGAACATGATTAATCCATTGGAATCGTTATTTTGTACATTAGAAGCAATTCTGACCTTGAATTCCAAGATGGTCGCCGGCTGCCATCTTTAAAAACAAAACATATCATATCTCGAATACTAGATGGGCTACAAGAACAAATGAGGTGTCTCATCTAACTATTTGAATGGTTAAGGTATACTCAACTACAAAAGAAACGCACATGCCGGATAAGTTTGAAGGGTTATATCTTGGAAACTATATGAGCTAGAAAGATATTTTTTGTAGGTGACTGAAGCTAAAATGTTGAATTTAACAAATCGCTTCGGCGGCCATTTTGAATTTTGCGTTCTGGCAGAGTTAGCCGTCATTTTCCAGAGGGTCATTGGGACTATTTTTTTAGTTAAAGATGTCAGTTAAACAAATCCATCATAAAAAAGGTAGAAACAAAGTGGTCACGGATTCCAGGGATATGACTCTGCTACTTTAAATAAATATTCATGTGTATATCTACTCTAACCAATACGATATTGTCGTAAAATTACCTCTTTAAATCTGGACTGACAACCCATGTAAGAGATGACCACAGAGGATAAAGTTACGTAATAATATAAATAATTCACTCGAAACTAAAGTCCCGAGACTGTAAATGCTAAATTCACCCGGGACATATAATTCCTCGTAGCCCGTTCGTTAATATTAACTCTATATCTGCAGACAGTTGTGGTGTATGATCCTATTTCAGGGTCAGATAAACTTCATATTCAATGTGGTTTTGTGTGAAGTTCAAAGTTTATACAATTCAAAGTGCCACAAACTTCTCATTTAGTAAATGATAATATGTTAAAATGGCGTTTGCTTCTGCTGTCAATATGGAACTGTTATCTGGTAATCGTGAAGATATTGTTCTGGATCCAATGACAGTGGCACCAGCAACTGCGTCACCATCCTTTGATCCATCTGTAAATATAGATTTATTAGTGTTTTTTAATTGATTGTATTCTTGTTGGTAAATTAATTGGTTAGCATCTGATTTCTTTAGTTTTGTTAATGCAAGGTCTACCTCCGGCTTTGCCACTTGACAAGGAGGAGAGGAGCTATATCTTGGGAGTTGATTTCTTATTGTAAAGATCTCCGTAGAGAGGATTCAATATGCATTCAAAAGCTGTATTTGACTGATTAGAATATAATTTAGTGTAAGACAATTTCAGACGGCGATGTTTTTGAGAAGGTTCATCCGCTTCTACATACAGATTGCGAATGGGAGATGTTCTAAAGGCTCCAAGGCAAATCCTCAGGCCCTGATGATGGATAGTAAAATTACTATCGGAGACGTAATCAAGTTTTGAACGGACCAGTGACCTGTACAAGTGTAAGAGGGTTGTTTGATCCCCTCACCACCTTGAATTAGAAGCTACTTTCAATAAATCGAGTGCATTCAGACATTTAGCTTTAAGGTTTTTAATATGTGGTAGAAAAGCGTAACGGTTATCCAAAAAAGTACCAAGAACTTGGCCCCTTCACAGCTTCGATAGGGGTGCTATTTAAAAATAGTTCAGGGTCCTTATGCGGCTTATATTGTCTGCGGAAATGTATGCAGTTAGTTTTTTATTTGGAAAATTTAAACCCGTTTTCAAGACACCACTTGTGAATTTTATTAATACATAACTGTAATTGCCTCTCTATTGTGTGCATATTTTACCCGGGGTAGAATAGGTCTTCAGCAACCCATACTTGCCGTAAAAGGCGACTATGCTTGTCGTAAAGGGCGACTAACGGGATCGGGTGGTCAGGCTCGCTGACTTGGTTCATACATGTCATCGATCCCAAATGCGTAGATCGATGCTCATGATGTCAATCACTGAATTGTCTGGTCCAGACTCGATAATTGTACAGACCGCCGTATATAGCTGGAATATTGCTGAGTGCGGCGTAAAGCAGCAGACGAACGAGTCATATTTTTACTACGACAAGATATATTAAAATCATCTGCAAAAAGTGATCCATCTACTGAATCAGTTAAAACTTTTAACAAACTGTTAATTTTTATACCGAATATAGTGACAAACAAAATACTACCTTGTGGGACACCCTGATACTGATTGTAATGATCAGACAGGGTAGGAACCACTAGGACTTGATGGGCACGCCAGAACCTATGATTGTGGGTTCGGATCCCGGTTCGCCCCAGTTATGTTTTTAGGTTTGTCAGAACCATACCCGTGCTCGTGGGTTTCACTGAAGTGGTAAACGTCTGAGACCTGCATCACGTCGGGCTTTCCTCCCACATTAAGCTGTTACGCCGTGATATTACTGGAATACTGTTAAAAGCTCACACACTTGGCGGCGCCAAGTCAGACTATGCTTGTCGTAAGAGGCGACTAACGGGATCGGGTGGTCAGGCTCGCTGACTTGGTTGATGCTGAATGCGGCGTTAAACAACAAACAAACAAACAAATCATAACTGTAATGGTATATAAATTATTCGAAAACATACATGTACGTCAATAACAGTTTATCTACTGTTACAAACTACTGAAATTATTATCAAACAACAAACAAACGAACAAACAAAACATATATACGGCTTGTAAATAATCGAGTCTGGGGCAAACAATCTAGTGACTTGTAGCATCAGAGAATCTCTTCAGGTGAACAAACATGGCCAATGAAAATGTGAACAAAATTACTAACAAAGAAACAAACAAGCAAATCATTCACTTGTATCGAATACGTACTGCGAACCGTGAGTTCAGTGCTGCGTCGATGATGTTAGAGCTATATCCTGTGAAGACAAATATGATTGACTGAACAATAGTGTGTATAATGTACGCCGCTTAATGAGTGGGTGCGTGTCAGCTTCAAATGACTGGGATTCGAACTCAATCAATATCAATCAAATATCAATAATGACAAACAAACGCAATAATGTCTTTTTATTAACAGGGCCTTCAACCAATCATAATGAAAATCCTGTATATATATATATTGTATCTGACAGTGAGTCATCATGTTCTATATATATTTCTTCCAGCGCATGATGTTAAAATATAAAACGATCTAATCTAAAGCTGTACTGTCACTAACCTTCCCTGTGAAACACGGGGACATATAACATACATGTATGCTACAATTCAATACAGCAAATTGCATCGGACATTTTTTCTTGAATGATGTACCAAATTGGATGTGTCTACCATAAAACGTTTTGATATTTTTACTAAGATGTCTTATGCTGATCAAAAACGCTTTTGAGCTTATGAGTCACAAGACACAAGGGAATTTGAAAATTGGAAAATTAATTTTATCCCTCTTGTCAAACAGTCGTGGGGATAGTTTTTGTGACTCTAATCTAAATATAAAGCAAAGGAGTCGATTTCACTCAGTAGCTGTACACATTAACTGGTCTACACATGATCCATACTTACTGTCTGTTACATTTCAACAACCATATTGATTTTTACATAAAGGGATTGACGTGCATTACGTGGTTGGTTGTTTCTTGTTTAACGCAGCACTAAACAATATTCCAGCTTTATGACGGCGGTCTGTAACTAACAGAGTCTGGACCTGACAATCCATTGATTGACATCATGAGCATCGATCAGCGCTATTGGGATACGATGGCATGTATCAACCAAGTCAGCGAGCCTGACCACCCGATCCCGTTAGTCACCTCTTACGACAAGCATAGTCACCACCGTTTTGACAGGGTTGCTTGTAAAGAACCCAGACTGGACTAGGCAGATTTGGAAACACTAGCAGTCGAACAGTCAGAACATGATGACTCACTGTCATATACAATTAGTCTGTTCTTACAACAAGCATGGGGCCTTCCAAAATCACGCCTCTTGTCTTCTTTATCCATGTGTCAGAAACAATGTCAACCAGTTGACATTAAGTTAATCTGTATTGAAATTTGAACAGTTTGCAAACCGTAATTGTTACTATGACAGATATGTTACGTGAAAAATGGCGCCATCACCTGGATTATGTCGTCACGCTTCTTGGGTTTGGAATCGGCTCCGGATCATTCGTGAAATTCCCCTACCTGTGCATGAGAAATGGAGGAGGTACTATTCTTATGTACATTCTTATACTAAGATCAAGTTAACATTCGCATCATAGCATTTTGGGTTGTGTACTCCCCAGGGAGCTGAGAATGATTCTTGAGTGGACACTGATCCAGTGACCGGGGTAATTATGGTGCTTTGAAATTCTGTATGGTGTGGAAATATGCGCAATATAAATGACGTAGTTGTAGTAAGTAGTGTTTGTAATTACTATTTTGTACTTTTCGTCAATACTCACAGTTAAGCCAAACTAACAGTTTGTTATTTGCCTAAATGAGTCACGAATTACATAGTAATCACCATGATTTGTTTGATAGGGATTACTTAGAAGTTGACGGATGACAAAGTAGACACAATTGATGGACAACAACTATTATGGATAACACAATTTATGGATAACAGCTTGACAGCGGTGTGGGGAACTATACCGAAACGTCGCCATTGCAGTATTAAAGAAGTTGTTATCCATTAATTATGTCTACTTTATAATCACCATGAGTTATCATCTGATTATTTTCTTGATTCAAGGGTCATTCTTGATACCGTTTATCCTGTTTACCTTTATGGGTACTGTGCCTGTTGTGTTTCTGGAGATGGTGATTGGACAATTTTCTGAAAGGGGGCCAGTTGAAGTTTGGAATTTGTGCCCAGCATTTAAAGGTAGGAAGACACTCTGGGTCAAAAGCAGCATTCCAAGGTCAGTAAGCTAATGCTTATTGGATAGTTGCGTCAGGAAGGTTGCATCAAAATTTTGTTTTCACACTTCTTTTGTTAAGTGATATGAGCCATTATTGTAAATATATATATTTAATGAAAGTGCATTTCGTTTGTTTTCAGAGTTCAAATCTAAGAAGTTGTGTTGTTTAAAATTCTCCGATTGATACTTATGAATATACATGGCCAATACGTGTTATATATATATATATATATATATATATATATATATATATATATATATATATATATATATATAAATTCAAAATTATATAATCTTCTCCTTGGTACTTAAGGTAATTGGTTTCATATCTTAAATGTGTGTTATGACAACATTTAACACTCCGAGAATGACAGATGTGATCTGCAGTATGTTCGGCATGTTAGAATGATTTGTATATCCCCAAACGACGTTTTGTTTGAAATGTGAGATAAGACAGGCACGTGCCCGCTCCACTTATGTAGTCTATCTAGGTTCCAACACCTTCTACGCAGTGCTTGACCAGCCCAGTGTCACTAGAACATCACAAAATATTCCACAGGTTTCTATAACGCTGGTCATCCTTCCACGCCTTTCCAGAGGTTTACAGATAATTCGAGCTTCTAAATATAATGACCTCTTCACCACTGCTGACATTAAATAGTACCACATTCCTGACAACTAATCATCGCCCAAATACATTGCGACGAACTTCTACTAAATCTCAACAGGAACAATGTAACACAGTTACAATCCTTGTTTAACAATAAAATACACTGCCATATAGCAGTAAATACTAGCGTATACGTCGTAAAACATTTTCTCTCGTGACAAAAGACACCTAATGGCGTTGTCATGATTCAAGTCATGTATAATTTATTCTCATCGCAATATGCTTGAAATGTTACCGAGTTGGCGTTTTACAATAATTCACTTACACAGGCGTAGGCGTGGGCACAGTCATAGGGACGTGGATTCACACAACATACTTCACTGTCATCTTTAGTTGGTTCGTGTACTACTTCTACGCGTCATTCTCCAACCCCCTACCTTGGGCTCACTGTGGCAATGAATGGAACACTCCCTCCTGTATCTCACAGCATGCTGATGTCAACACAACGACAGGGCTCAACATGACGGAAGAGGTTACCATCTACACCATGGCCAACCACACTGCAGACATCAATGGTACAGTGGCTGGAATGACAGCGGCGGAGGAGTTCTGGAGGTATGCGTTAGTTACGGCTGTATCGTCAACGTGTACGTCTGTGTCAAATTGTGTGAGAGTCAGAGTGTGTGTGAGAGAGAATCAGTATCCAAGACAGATGCCATATTGGGTATAAAATAAATATAATTATGCTATTTCTACAGTATTCATAAATGTTAATGCATCTCTACATCGACGTATCTAAACAATATGTGTTTGTTTAAATATCCACAAATCAAATATGTATACCTTGCTAATTATGGTTAAGGGAGTAACTTGTTTGCCTTTTGACAGCTTGTTGCAATAAGTTCTATATTGTTTTCTTTGTTCTGCTGTAAGAGAGGTTCTGGATTTCAGGAAAGGGGTAAACATTAGACATACATCGCTTCGGGCATTTCTCAAACCTCACACACAAAAACATCCGATATAAATGAAAAACTGTTTTCCAAAGGAGTGTTGAACCAAAACGTATTCATAACATTTACGTGAAGTTTGATGGTGGATAAAAAACAACATCAGCCTCAAAGATTTTGTGAATTTAGAGAAAATGTCGAAAGTGCAATAGCACCAAGTCTAGATAAAGTGAAGCGCGTATGAGTCAGAGTGACGTTTAAAAAAGGTGTGGTTTGTTTTTGTAGCTAAAAATATTTGATGTCTTATAATTTATTAAGCTAACAATTTCTTCATCACAACGTTTCTATTATAGGGTATAGAAATAGTGTGTCCAAAAAACAGAAATGAACTAATATAAATGGAATAATTAGTGGAAATAAAAGCTCACAAATAAAAAAACCACATTCATACGAAATCTCAACTTGAACGTAGAGACCATTGTATGATTCCGACTATGCCATAAGCTTGCATGTCTTAATCAATATTGATGATGCCACGTGTCCGCGAAAGGTGGGCGTGACCTGCCCAACAGATGGGACCCGTCACAAAGACGGACAAAACGCACGTCAATTGTTCACCTGAACATTTGTAAAGGTCTCCACATCTCTCCCATAGAACGTTTTAAAAACTCTACTGAGTACTTGAATGTTATAACCCTGATCAAACAACTTTTAAACAAGAGTCCTATGGCGCTCTTTGAAATCTTTGTAGACAGAGCCACATTGTAACAAGACACCGGCTGTCCTTGTCCTAAAATGATGAAAAGGACTGTAGTTGCTCAAAGCTTCAAAGTAGTCAAATCAGTCTGAGTATCGTGAAATTGAAAACAGGAAAAAAGTGTTGTTCAAGTCGGTCGCAAACAGATAAATAGATGACGATTGCCCGCCATCTTGACATTTGGACACCATCTTGGATTGTCAAGCTTAAGTGGTTAAAGCTTTGTCTGAGTTTACACACCATAAGTATTACTGATGCACAATTTTGAACGACGCATTTGAACAGTTAGAGGTGGAATATATGTAAGGATCGGATGGTTTCTTCAAGAGTTGCCTCACTGTGTAGCCAGCAGTTCGAAATTGACCATACAGAAGGAATCGAGCTACATAACCAAACTTCACATCATGTGAAAGCTCTGTACGAGATAAATTGATCTGTCTATTTATGACCATTTACGAACAAATGGGCTTCAAATATTTCTTGAGAAACATCTGGTGGATTAAATTTGTTTCACAAATATCACTTTGTTTGTATTATTTACATGCTTGTGCATGTGTTTGTGATGGTGAGGCAGAGTATGCTCACCATTTGCATTTACGACCGTGACATAGATTAGTTGTTTGACTTCTCACCGTCTGTTATCCGTACAAGTAAAATACTGGTCGTAACGTCAGTGAACAAAAAAGAAAATTCCTCCCCACAAATGATATCATTTGACTTTAATGTCATTACCAAGAAAATGCCAAATAGATTCCTCAGCGAAAGGCTATGTACATTAATCTGGGCTTGTAGAATGAGAGAAGTGAAACCCTTTCCCTAAAACCTTCTTGAGCAGACTTCATTGTACGAATATGACTGTATCATAGGGCATGCATTTCACCAAACTGAAAGTATTGGAAATATGTGGAGTAATGAAATGGTTTCTAGGAATTCTACAAATAGCGGAAGCAGCTGCTTCTGAATTTGCATGTGTTTGCATTCACGTTTGTAGTTTATTATCAACCTCTTTCTACATTCAGTAATAAATTTTATTTTTTAGATTTCAGGTTCTGCAAATAACAGATGGCTTAGAAACCATTGGGACTATAAGACTGCCTCTACTTATTTGTTTGGCTTTCACCTGCTCATTGATATTCCTTTGTGTATTTCGAGGAATCAAAGTAACTGGGAAGGTAGGCCTTGGGGTTTCTTATTGATGTGGAGTACTGTGGGCGGCAATGTAGCCATGTACCATAAAGCGCGGGCTTTTAGTTATTACACAGAAATTTTGAGTACGATTTCCATCATGACCAAAACGAGTGAAGCCAATTTCCTGTGTTTCCAAGCTAGACATTGCTGGAATGTTGCTAATGTGGCGTAAACGTTTACAAACACACGCACACGCACACGCACACGCACACGCACACGCACACACACTCTGCTCTGGAGCACTGAACTTCACTCGTCATTCTCTAAACCTAGAAAAAATGTTAAGTCCCACCTGCTCAGGACGCAAATATATGACATGGAAACCAGAGTAATTTTGTTTCGATAAGCATGAACAACAATCATGACAGATGAGAAAGTGATATTCATAATATTGGTGGATATTTCATTTCATGTGTATTAATGAGACATAAATATGTTGCTAAAATGACCGTTATAGCTCCATGTCTTCCTTTGAGGAGATTCACAATAGTGTATACGCCACATGTCTAGGTGACTGACTAAACCCTACCCCTCATGTCTGTGTTTGTTTCACAGCTAGTTTACGTGACGGTGGCAATACCTTGTATTCTTGTGACCATCTTCCTCATCCGGGGATGTCTGCTGCCGGGATCAGCAGATGGAATATATTTCTATATCGTTCCAAACTTTGAAATCCTGTCAAGACCTCAGGTAAGAAACAACATCAAATACATACCCTTGCCGATGCCACTGGACCTAACGGAGTGTCAGGAGTATTCATGAGTGTGTAAGGAGTATTAATACCTTTGTCTCTGTCAGGAGCATTCTAGTTCAGTGAGTGACATGTTATCATGTTGCATATAAGTCGGAAATTATGAATCGAAGGCAAGGAAAGGAAGAGTCGGTTTCTGAGGGGAAAACACTTCAGTTGAGGAACCTTGTCCTACCCAGAAATAACCTTTGAACTTGCATGCTGTAGCTTTGACCCACCATCTATAGAAGTAACCTGCTTTAAGACCAAACATCATGAGGTTTGGAGAACAATTGGTGATCTTATGGTCACTGGCTATGTATTCCATGAGAATGTATTAAAGATAATCACCCCAATCAAAAGGCTCTAGGTAGATGAAGATGGATATAATTTGTATCAGGGCATCAAAAAAGGGTGATTGAATCGTTCCACTAAGGGGATCGGGTGGTCAGCCTCGGTGGTTTGGTTGATACATGCCATCATATTCCAGTTGCGTGGATTGATGCTCATGATGTCAAACATTGATTGTCTGGTTCAGACTTGATTATTTACAGACCGCTGTCATATTGCTAGAATATTGCTGTGAGTGAGTGAGGCGTTAAACAACAAACAATGTGACTAAATCCCCTGGAAAGCAATGTGTCTAGCACGGTAAGGGCAACATGGTCTTGTATAGCAAAATATAAGACACGTATGCCTGTGATGTCGGGTCAGTGGAATGCGAAGAAACGTTCTCACTGTCTGAGAAGAAACGTTTACGCTACTGGTGTTCCGCGGGTCCTTTCTGACTGTGGTAAAATCAGTGAAAAAATGTCTTCCAGCTGGCTGACATCAAAGATGTTTGAAGGTAACGTTGTAGGCACAGTTTCACGCACGCCTATGCATCTTCGGTCGTCAAACGACGTCACTGACGTTGAGGGGTTATACGTGCATTCAGTTATTGCAATCCTTTGTAGCAAATGTTGTGCTCTCTGATAAATTGTCTTGCGTTTCTGTAGGATATTCATACTTCCAGCTCTGTCAGGCATGATCCTACATGGATCTCTATCAGGGCTTTCCCATACTTGCATTTGTCAGGCATATTCATACTCGTATCTCTTTCATGTGAAGACGACACCGTGCGCCTTTTAACTATAAAACATCCCTCTCCTTTTGTGTAGTAATCCCGAGGAGTGCAGTGTCATTTTAGAATATTTCATCTACCTCCCAACTATCATGTTGTATTTCAATTGAAAAAACGATGTGATATTAGTATAATGAATACACACGTTCTGTAACCCGTAGGTGTGGATTGAAGGATGTAATTTCGCTCTTTATTCTCTTGGTCTCGGCATGGGGTCCATCGTGACTTTGTCAAGCCACAGTAAATTTCGAAACAACTGTTTCAGGTAAGGCGAGAGGAATGACCATTAATATGTATGGCAGGTGTGACTATCTGGTGTAAGACTCAAAACATCTTACTAATGTTTAATTTCAACTGAAAACTTACTGTCAACTGTATTTGATTTATTAACACGTCTGTATCATCTTTAAATCGTCTCTACCATCAACTGCAGATTGCAAAAAGAATATGTGAAAATCAGCGCTAAAGAGACAACGGTTTTAGAAGTATTAATGTTAGATTAGAGAGCTAATATTGTTAGACATTTGCATGTGTACATTTTTGTGATGGTAGTGATAATATGTTAAGAGCTGTAGCTGTATTGTTAAAAGAAAATACTATTATTAGACAGCTGTGTTTGTGGTGGTGCCATTTAATACACGTTTCTTGATTTCGATTACTCCAGATAATAGGTAAAGAAAAGTCTCTTATAACTTGAGGGGCGATTGGGTGGCCTTGTGGTTAAAGCGTTCGCATCATACTGAAGACCAAGGTTCGATTCCTGATATGGAACCATTTCTGGTATCACCCGCCGTGATGTTGATGGAATATTGCTAAAACGGCATAAAACCATATCCTACTCACTCTAATAACATTGTTGCTAGCAACAACGATTGTCTGTTGATAATATTTGTTACTTCATTTTTCTTCGACTCTAGAGATTCCATAATTGTCTGCATTGGAGACATGCTAGTTACACTTCTCATTGGATTTGCCTTCTTTGCCATCATCGGTCATGTTGCCTACCAGAGGGGGGTAACTGTGGAAGCATTTGAATCTTCAGGTAGATATCAAGTCAGTGCTTTCGGGTGTTCCTATCGTGAGTGAGTGAGTTGGGTTTAACGCCGCTTTCAACAGTATTCCAGTTCTATCAAGGCGGGTCAGCTTAATGTGGGAGGAAAGCCCGAAGTGATGAAGGTTTCGGACGTTTATCACTTCGGTGAAACCCACGAGCACAGGTATGGTATGGTGCTGACAAACCTAGAAAAATAATCGGGGCGAACCGGGATTCGAACCCTTTATCATAGGTTTCTGGCGTGCCCAAGGGACGCGACTCTAATTGGAAATCGCGGCGCCTTAGACGACTGGGCCCCACGTGCCCCTCTATGTTATGATGCCATCTGAAAGGTAGTGGTATATATTAAGGGGATCTACAATATTTCTTTTAAAAATAATCTGATGTTAATGTTCCTGTTAAAAAATGTAATTCACAATAAGGACCTGAATCAAGTGTTCTTCATTTCAGGATTCAATCTTGCCTTTATCGTCTTTCCGCAAGTTTTGAATTACCTCCCCTTGCCGCAGTTGTGGTCTGCCTTGACGTTTCTGACGCTGATCACCCTTGAACTTGATACTCTGGTAAATACAGATTTAATAGTTTGTGTGACTGACGTCATTGGGTAATTAACATATAGCCAGAGCAGAGTTAACCCTGCCCCAAACAATAAGTCGAGATTTAAGACGTCTTTCTTAACCACATGCTTCTCATAACATGACCGATTACACTTGCGGAGATATTGATGTTTTCCATACCGTGAGTGACCATGCCGAAAGTATTTTGCCACACTTTGTATGTATCAATGTTTCTACATACATTTAAAACAATTTTAGTTAAGTTTGCATGTTTTCGTATTGCTGGAATTGTGTAGATCTACACATGGTTTCTCATTGCGCTGTACAAAAATATTGTTTGAAGAAAGAAATACATACCTGAAGGTTGACCTGAAAAGTATCGGTCAGTTTCAGAAGTCTTCTAGGACTTAATGTATAAATGTGTTCAAGGTTCCGCCGATTGAGAACGTTGTGGCAGCTTTAAGAGACCGGTTTCCACAGCTATCACGACGGCGCTGGCTTGTTATCGCTGTATTACTTTCAACCAACTTCACCTTTGGTCTCAACTACATTACACAGGTGACAGTCGTTTTGCAACATAGGCGCAGCTTGTATTTCTTAATCGTGGCTTATATAATTAGGCTGGCGAACTAGCATTTCCACGTTTCTTGTCAACTTCATGAAAACGTGAATGCCATTAGAATGCATCAAGGCAGGGGCGCATTGGTTGACATTAAAGATGACAAAATTCTATCACTGTCCTCAATGTCTAAAGGCGACAACTTTCGTGTGATAAAAGTACAACAAACATTAAAAAACACGCCCATTGAGAGTGTTTTCAGTTTTCCAACCATCTCATATTATGATTTCTAGGGCGGGATGTACGTGTTGACCCTCGTGGACTGGTTCGCCTACTTCCCGTCGAATGTCCTCTTCTCTACCCTTGAATGCATCGTGGTTGGATGGTGCTATGGTAAACATGTGATACTACAGATGCATCACTTATACAATGCACTGTCAGCCATTTGCTTCGTTTGCTTGTGTTCACAAGTGTAACACACAGCATGTCCAAATATTTGCTATGCAATTGTTTCACCCAGAAACTATAGGATCATTGTTTAGAGCCATTGATGCACGAATGAAAATTGAAGAAATATAACAAACATTGTCAAATTGTTTCTCTTACTGTGCAGATTCAGTAAAGATATTTCGCAGAAAGTACTTGTGGCATGGATGTGTTTCAGACAGTATGTTTGTACATTGGTGTAACGTGACTTCATTGTGATATTCTGCGTATCATTAAATCACTGCAACCCATTCCATTTAAGGTACGGACAGACTACAACGCGACATCAAGTCGATGTGGGGGAAGGCTATCCCGCGGATTATGATGATAGCCATCAAATGTGTGTGTCCGATGTTGTTGGTGGTAGGTGATTAACCATATTTGTAAAAGTATAGAACCTACGGTCTTATTATGTACCTGTTCCACACATAAACCACAGTAGTTGACATGTTTGTAATACATGAAATGTATTTCAGTTGGAAGTCGTATTATGGCATGGCTGTGTAGTGATGGAGTAAAAGCCTAATTGGTGCTGACGTTCACCATGAGACAGGGCATGGTGCTGATAAACCTGGAATCATATTCCAATAAGATGCAGCGGAACTACAGCAAGACAAATATAAACGATACGAAATGGAGGACATGTTTCTTCAAACATCGACTTGAGTTGGGAACCCACTGAGCCAAACCTGAAAAATATGTTTGTCTCAACTTTAGCTAATGAATTTGGCCAAGTAAAAATGTTTGGCTTTTTGAGAATGTAAACTACATTGGAAATGACATATGGCCGAAAGATTGACTAGCAACTGTTTATTTTTATCTAACTTACATGTACTATATAATGCCCAGCGTCTATAAGGAAAAGCTATCACAGACATCTTCCATCAAAACACGTCAACATTCTGGCAGTTGTTTGAGTTTGTGGTATTTACTTCAAAACGTGACTCGTGGCGAGTGAGTGAGTGAGTGAGTATGGTTTTACGCCGCTTCTAGCAATATTCCAGCAATATCACGGCGGGGGACACCAGAAATGGGCTTCACACATTGTACCCATGTCGGGAATCGAACCCGGGTCTTCGGCGTGACGAGCGAACGCTTTAACCACTAGGCTACCCGACCGCCCCTGACTCGTGGCGAAGACAGAAGTAACTTTTTTTGAAAATACGGTTTAAATTTTAAGTACTGTTTTACGGCGTATACGCATGTGAGTGAGTGTCGTTTTACGCCGCTTTTAGCAATATTCCAGCAATATCACGGCGGGTGATACCAGAAGTGGGCTTCGCTCATTGTACCCACGTCGGGAATCTAACCCGGGTCTTCGGCGTGACGAGCGAACGCTTAAACCACTAGGCTACCCCACCGCCCTGTGTGTCAAATAATTGTTTTAACCTTCAGCATAAAAGCGTAATTCATAAATAAACGAAACAGCTACAAGGTCACAGTCTTACTTAATATTCATGATTTCTATTGTTTCATGTTCATCACATCCATTGGGACTCAGAGAATATAGCTGGAATATTGCTGAGTGCGGCGTTAAACCACAAACAAACAAAAAATCTCATAGATTCAGTTCTTCATTTTTATCTTACCATGCCATTCTCTACAACAGTTTGTGTTCTGCTACTCCCTGTATTCCTACCGCCCTCCCAAGTATGGAGACTATGACTACCCTCCATGGGCCACAGGAATCGGATGGATGGTGTCTCTGGCTTCAATCCTGCCCTTTCCGGCTGTCTTTGTGTGGAGAGTATGGCGGTCACATGGAAATACCGTTAAAGAGGTTGTTGCTCAGCTAAATCTCTTTCTCCTTTAAGAACTTCTTTTAGTTTCGCATCAGCGTTCTCTTTATGTCGAGCAATATTTCAGAGTTCCAGCTTTTGGTGTCTGAATTTCAAAATTTTTGAGGTACAATTGGACCTGCTCTTTCTACGAAGATTACAAAGAAGGTCATACGACTCTTCCTCAAACCTTGCTTGCTCAGAGTTAATTCAATAAATGTTTTTGAATTTTTTTATAGTGGACATTCATGTAAATGGCATTTCCAAGTATGACGCATCAGATCCAAATGTATAAGTGTTTAAAGTGTTACTCAATGGCGCCCTGAATATATGTTTCAGAAATTCCTGACATCGATGGAACCAAACAAGAAATGGCGTGAAGCATCTGGTCGTGGCACACAGGAGGACATTGCTTATCCCATGACTATTGTGGAGGAGCTAGCCTAAGAGGATTCAGTGTTAGATAACTTGGGTCAGAACACGCGTTGTTTTTTTTATTGAAAGGTATTTAATCACAAGCAAAAGGATTAGGCACAACACAGGTCGCCCTCTACTAAAATATACTGAACAACAAAAGTTCCTGTGACATTGAATAAAATTCAATGCAAAGTTATGTTTTTTACCAAATCTGAAACAATTTCGGTTTGTAAAAGATAAAAGACTTCTGTAAGTGTTCAAATTGTTTAATTTGCCAAACTGACTTCAGAAAATGCGTGATTTCATTAAAAAAAACATGAACATGAACATGCCAAAATGTCAATTTACAAATCAATAGCGTGCGTGTCCACCTCTGGTTGCAATGCAAGCAACCCATCTTCGTCTCATGGAATGGAAAAGGCGTCGCACAAAGTCCTGTGGGATATCTGCCGATATCTGCTGGAGCATGTTTCGGGTGTCTGCGGAACACGTGGTTGACGTCGAAGGCGCCGATCCATCTCATCCAACATGTGCTCGATTGGTGAGAGATCAGGGTGAGCGAGCCAGCTAGGGGATGACATTCACGTTGTTTTGTTGAAGAGAATCCTGAACAAGTCGAGCAATATGAGGCCGGGCGTTGTCATGTTGAAAGGTAATGCCTAGGCCATGACGACGCAAAAACGGTAGAAGAACAGGGCCGATGATCTCGTCGCGGTAACAATGTCCAATGAGATTTACCTCTACCACTATCAAACGGGTCCTCTGTCTTGCTATAATCCCACCCCTTACCATAATGCTGCCGCCCCGGAACCGACCTTCTTCCATGACACAATGATTTACGTAACGTTCACCTCGACGTCGGTACACTCGAATTCGTCCATCGCTGTGGCTGAGGTGAAAACGAGACTCGTCAGTGAATAGAAATTGTCCCCACTGCATGGCCGTCCAGCGGATACGCACCACTGTAGACGAGCTTGACGCTGGTTTCCTGTCAAAATGGGACATCTGGCGGGTCTTCTGGCGACAATCCCTGCACATCTTACGCACGGTTTGTGAAGATATTCGTCGAAGGCCAGGGATGTTTCTTGCAGTCACAGTTGCTGGCTTGACTCGATTTCGTAGGTATGTTGTTTGAATCCAGTTGTCTTGTCGATTATTGGTTACGCGTGGTCTGCCACTCCGAAGATGGTCTCTGACTGCATTCATATGTTGCCAACGTTGCCATAAACTCCAAATGGTGTTTCTGTGGACGTTAAATTGTCTTGCAACATCAAGTTGACTCG
Organism: Haliotis rufescens; assembly: GCF_023055435.1. Taxonomy (NCBI): domain Eukaryota; kingdom Metazoa; phylum Mollusca; class Gastropoda; order Lepetellida; family Haliotidae; genus Haliotis; species Haliotis rufescens. The sequence continues at coordinate 32,844,189 of NW_025963780.1, forward strand.
ATCCTGCTTCAAGCATACCAATGGCTTGCAGACGCTCATTTTTTGACAGGCGTGGCATTACGTAGTGTTGAATAATTGCGTAATGTTTTTGTTTTTCTGAGTGGTTGTCAGCACGATGCTAAACAATGCATATGGAATCCCATTAACGCACATGTTTTTATACCCATTCTTTGGTAGTGAAATGCATGGGGCTTGCATAAAAGTCAACTTTTGCATGGAATGCATGCTTTTCTGTAGCAGTTGCGTTTTTGTGACTTGATTCCATACATGTACTACAATATTGAAAACCAAACTTGTTTCCAAAATACACTAAAATGTTGGTGTCACAGGAACTTTTGTTGTTGAGTATATTTACATGATTCACGGGTCACGTATTCCCAGAAAAAAATGGTGTACAGCTTACGCCACGTGCGTTGTTTCAAAGCACTCCAGTTAATGCATGGCATTTAAATATAAGTATTGGTTCTGTTGAAAACGTTATTACTTACATGTAGGCAGACAAGAGGATGACGGAAAAATAAAGATTTGATGGTAATTATAGGAATAGGTATTTTTTACATGTCTTGTTATTTTCGTTTTACCATACTGTGCGAGCTATTGAGATGTTAAATTCTAAATAAATGTATTGCAATGAATCAATCGCTATTTCACAAATAAGACAATAGTAGTGTTGTTGTAAAATATAGTTTGTAAATTGTTTTAATATTAAAACATAAAGTTACAAAGATATTAAATGTAAATAGTGTTGTCACGACTGATGAAGACAGCTGTCTTTAAGAATACAATTTTCAGTAATCTATGTTAGGATGATTACAGATGTTTGATATTTGGAATTAACACACCTGTGAATGGGCGGAAAATGATTGTTTGGTGAAATTCTCAGTGTTTACAATTATTTTGTTTTTCTATTTTATTTTTCATTTTAATCTCTGTATGAATCAACATTATTATTGATTTTATATTTAGGCTGGGTCTTGTAACATTTTTGTCTGATTTTTAAATAACGAAATACTTTGGTTCTAGTGTTTTGTTTTGTCATTTGCAAGATGAAAAAATTTAATTGCCCTCAAGGTGATCTTGATATGGAATAGTCACCTATCATAACGAGCAGGTGAAGAGAATGAAATCTGCACCGGTGAACTTCGAAATTATATTTACAATTATATAATTTTCTCAAAATATTTTATCAACACAGGCACATTTAGAATAATATGAACAATATTTGTTTCAAGTTAATTCTTGATTTACATCTTAAACCATGTTTTTGACTACAGTGCGATTACCTCCCTTACATAATGAGTTTGATGAACAATGTCTTTCCACAGTAAAGGTAAACAGTAGGTCAAGCCGCATATTACTTGTACTGATCTGGCATGTGGGCACTCGTTCCCTCTCATAATTGCTGGGTGGTGGGGTAACCTAGTGGTTAAAGCATTCGCTCGTTATGCCGAAGACCTGGGTTCGATTCCTGACGAGGGTTCAATGTGTGAAGCCCATGTCCCCCGCCGTGATATTGTTCGAATAATGCTGAAAGCAGCGTAAAACCATACTCACTATCATAATTGCGGAAAACATTCTCAGAAATGTCACGCATTTCTGGGTTTAAATGAAACTATAACAGAACATCTAACAAATTTTAAGAACTGCTAGACCAATAAGGGATATGTTACAAACAATTGTTTTAATAAATTAGAAATGCGTGTATGACCCACCAGTGGCTAAATTGATGACGTAAATCTTGTTGGGTATCATGCAGGAAGCAGAGGTACTGTAAGACCCCATGATCCCCAGCGAGGTAGCCTAGCTTTGGTTACTGGTGGCCTATAGCCCGTGTTTTAAAACTGTATATATACTGAACCGCGAAAGAAACGTCACCCCAAGTAACATTGCATGAAAAGTTGTCATTTAAATATCTGGGTAATTGTTGTCAAAGTTTCTAAATTTAACATTACCCTGTCCGGAAAAATGAAATTTGATGATAAAAAACAAAGCATATGACAATAAAATCGATCGCCCAAACACATCACGGCAACGGCCATGGTATACCGATGCACGTGAGTTCCGTGCAAATTGAAATGCACATGCGTTCTCCCATTTCTTGCCCTATAAAATTCCACCCAGATCGAATAATATTCATTCGTTATTGAAATGCTTCCACATGCCAGGATTGACAAGAAATCAGCGACACCAAGCCCTTGTATGATTGCAAGCTGGACATACCGCCCGGCATGTAGCCAATGCATTTCAAGTCCACGTAAGGACCATATACAGGCTCCAGCAACGGTACCAGACCACCAACGCTACAGATGACAGACCACGTAGTGGAAGACAAGGGGTAACTACCCGACGTCAGGATCTTCAGATTGTGCGACAGCATCTTCACGATCGCTTTGTTACTGCTGCAGAAACTGCTCGATAGACCATGGGGACACACCAGAGCGACACATTAGTGTGGCACACATATCTTTTAATACATGTACCTACACTGTCATAAAGCGCACACACACACACACACACACACACATATATATATATATATATATATATATATATATATATATATATATATATATGGTGTGGGGCGGCATCAGTAATAACCATCGAACCGAGCTCCATGTTTGTCGTGGAAGAGTTAATGCCCTTTACTACAGGAACAACATATTGGCAAATCACGTCATCCCATTCTTTCATCAGCACCAGGATATGCACACCTACCAGCAAAATAATGCAAGAGCGCACACAGCACGTGTTTCAAAACAGTACCTAGCAAACAATAATGTGCCTCTGCTGTCATGGCCAGCCCTGTCACCCGATCTATCGCTAATTGAACATCTATGGGTTTACCTGGGTCAACGCCTCTCACGTCGTCCGCAAGTACAGAACCTGAGCGAACTTGCAGATACACTACGTCAAGAAAGGAATGCCCCAGAACATTATTCGCAGACTTATTCGATCAATGGGAAGACGTTGCATGGCCTGTGTTGCTGCCAATGGCGGACACACCAGATATTGACTTTTCATTTTAACCCTATGTGTCTTCCTTACACTGATGACGTATATGTAATTGCTGTGTGGTTTTTCTGTTTCCTTTGTCGTCTTTCTTAGTGAGTGAGTGAGTTAACATTTAACGTCACATCGGCAGTATCTCAGCCATATCCGTCTTTCTTAATAATCTGTCTATGTCTGTTCTAATTAAAATCGGTCATTGCTCAAGTTGTTTTTGTAATATTTCAAGATTTATTGCTGGTGCGTTTTCAATGCTGTTCAGTATATATACAGTGGTAAGTTAGTCACATTTGTTGCATAATTAATCCTTTCAAATTAATAGCTACAATGTTGTAATGTTATTTGACAATGAGGTAGATCTGCACATGAAGACATTTAGATTGTTAAAATTGAAACCCACAACGTTGTTAGTGCCTTTGTTATTTTTAACCACGAACCATACTTCTTAATGAGATTTATCTCCCTGAAGTGCAAATATCTCGCAACGTGGATACTGGATCAACGTTTCCCATATAGCAATAAGCTGTAGGCCTGTCTCCGTCTCTCGACAGACAGATCCGCCTCACCGCAGGGAAATGCTGTTGGAAAAATAGGCCGAATAGAGCTAGACTGGTATCCTGCCTTTGGCCTCCTAACGGCTGCAGGCGAGGAGCACTCTAGTGCTGGTAAACCAGTCGAGGACAGGATGTGGCTCCCTGTTATGATTATTGCTGAATAATATCAACAGGTTTAGAGTAATAATTTAGTTAGGAATGTTCTAAAAAATATTTTCGTAATTATTTATGCATTTCGTATGTACGCATATAATTAAACACATGTAAAACAAAGATAAAACATTTTTAAAAGTGTGGTTACAACTTTCCAACGATTACTCATCCCCATGGTCTATGGCCAGATATAATTTTCTCAAACCCATAAAAAATAAGCAATAAACTGTATGATAGTGGCGTCTTTGTGAATTCACTGAGAGTGAACATGTACATATGTCTTGGATGTTCAGCAGCTCGACCGAGAAAAGCAGTACATATATTCTCATTTAACAAGTACCAGGAACATTTTGTACATGCAAGTCATCATAATCTTCATAACATTTTTGACGCTATGATCACACCTATTCTGGAAGAGGTGGGGAACCACTTTTTGAAATATCATGGAGCGTGTGCAAACCAGGCTTTGAAAATCATTGTGGACATCTACGATTTTATAACACCATTAATTTCTCTCTAAAGGCATCCTTGGCACTCCATAAACATCTTCTCTCGTATTTTGTTTTATAAATTGGATTTTATCAACAACTGCTTTTCAGAAAGCATACTCAACGAAACAATAATTACATTAATGATAAGAACAATAACTTACATCATGTGATATGTTATAAGTCACATCGGCAATATTTCAGCCATATAATGACTATAACAAATAATACAATACATTAATTTAGAATGCAAACCCGTCGACAAAGGACAGTAAAAGAACTCGATTATCACAGATGTAGGTTTATAACTAGTAAATGGCCATAAAACTTGACAATTCATACAATACAATACAATGTAAAATTGTGCTATATATTACAAGCAACTTAAATGTAGGCCACCATACTGGGTACCATGGGGACTTACAGTACATGTACCTTTGCTACCTGCACGGACCCTGGCAGATTTTACACCATCCCCTCAGTTACTGGTGATTATGAAGAAGTTTAGCCAAAATTAAAACAAACAAATATTCTATGATTAAAAACCTGGTATATATAAAATACTTTGAATGAAGTAGGCTTACGCACCCTCTCTCGGGGACAATAATTTTACTCTACTTCAACCTCCATCAAGGGTACAACCACTAACAATCTAAGTTCTTAAATATATACTACCAATTTCTAAAATATATAACTTTCTACATCAAAATTTATCAAACAATTTAATTTTTTTATAAATCCAAGAATTAAATGAGAGTTTATGTTTAAAAGATCCTTGAGTGATGAAACGTTGAAATATTGATCCCTTGTGATGGCAAAATCAATACAGTCAAGCAGGACATGCTTAACTGTGATTCCCTCATCACAAGGGATACAAAAGGGAGGAGCCTGAAAGAAATGAAAGGACTCAAGCTGATTGAGCTGGATGGGGTCTTCAAACAGAATGAACCCACAATATGGACTAGATATTACAGTTCTTGATATTACATTGTAATGTTTGGCCAAATCAGAAATTCCACTAAATTGGAAAAAGACACATTTACATGTGAGAAATGAGACTTTAATATTAAGTAACATTCTCAGGCATTAATCATTTTATTCTCAATGTCCCACAATGTTTCGAATTTCAAGAACCAACAACAGTTTCTTTCTCCCGTACGATCACCTTCAAATCCAAGTTGTTTAATAATAATAATGCACAACGTGGGCTTGACAGGTTTATTGTGTAAATTCCACTACTTTGAGGAAGGATCATCATACTGCTACCAACCTGATGGTCATAGAATCACAGGTGACTACCGGTAGAGCAAGACATGATTACCCTCTTTGGCAAACACCTGGTGTCATCACTGATTGTCAGTGATCCATTCACATACATTTCACCACTAATTTTGCCCAATTGAATCTGTTTCGGCATATAATCGAGATTGATGATTCTGTGGCGTTGACGTTATATATATATATATATATTCACTATTGCTGACAATAACACCTTCGTCAGTCATGACACAAAATATAGTTTGCAGTCTGCTACCAATTAAATTCATCATGGATTCTGTCAAAGCATATGCCAAAAAATGGGCCAACAGAGAATTTTAACCCTTTGAATGTCTTTCAAAGTAAGTATGTCATGTTGAATGTACAAATTGAAAAAGAAACAAAAACAGAATTGGAGTAAGCCTATATTGTCCCAGCCAGCTGCAATCCAACGTTTGGCTGCCCTCCATGATTGGTTGGTTTGTTGTTTAACGCCGCACTCAGCAATATTCCAGCTATATGACGGCGGTCTGTAAATAATCGAGTCTGGACCAAACAATCCAGTGATTAATATCATGAGCATCGACCCACGCAATTGTTGGTTGGTTTGTTGTTTAACGCCGCACTCAGCAATATTCCAGCTATATGACGGCGGTCTGTAAATAATCGAGTCTGAACCAGACAATCCAGTGATTAATATCATGAGCATCGACCCCAGGCAATTGGGATCGATGACATGCATCAACCAAGTCAGCGAGCCTTACCAGCCGATCCCGTTAGTCGCCTTTTACGACAAGCTAGTCACCATTTACGGCAAGCATGGGTTGCTGAAGACCTATTCTACCCCGGATCTTCACGGGTCTGTTCCAACTGATAAATCTGCACTCGTGACAGGGCAAGGCAAAGTGTCGATAGCGTTGGTTTTGTAGAAATGCTGTCATCCCTGGAGTGAAACCCTGTTAGACACATATGGTCGATACAACACGGGATGCTCAATACATTTCCATGTGTATGTGAAGCAGGTGGTGATGTATGTAGGTTACATGTAACATTAATTTGTAAATATATATGGTTATCATTATACATATGCAAATGTTTAAATGCTTTCGCGTTAATATATATTCATGCTATATCATACTAACTAAAAGCATGAATACACTAGAGCGAGTGAATTCTGTTTAACGTGACAGTCCGCACCATCACTATACATTGTATAACAGCGCTGCACGGACTCGACAAACCGGTGAACAGTGAGTAAACCGTTTAGATTTCGGGTTAGAATAAGTCTCCTGCATCCTATGCTGGGGGACTCAATGGATCGGGTGATCAAGCTCGTTGACTTGAAAGATTGCGTGTACCTTGTGGGCGTGAAATTCCTCAAAATATCAATTACGGGATTGTCAGGTCCAGATTCGATTATTTATGCATATTTGCTATTGGACAAAAGGTGGCATTATCACCAGGGAAGCGCTTAGAATCCACTACTCCCTGCATGCATAGACTAACAATGTCATCGAGATAAACAGTTTCCTTCCATGACATGACCTGCTTGCTCTTTCTTATAACATTCTAACGGAATTGCACCATATCCAACTTTGATGAATTTCTTAACATGTCCAGCAATGCCTTGAATTTTCTGCCAGGAATCAGTAACAGGAAGACAACTGTTTCTCACTTCGCTCAGCAGCAACGAATCACGTCCAGGTTTCACTTTCAGAATAGGGGCGGTCGGGTTGCCTAGTGGTTAAAGCGTTCGCTCCTCACGCCGAAGACCCGGCTTCGAATCCCGACATGGGTACAATGTGTGAAGCCCATTTCTGGTGTCCCCCGCCGTGATATTGCTGGAATATTGCTAAAAGCGGCGTAAAACCATACTCACTCACTCACTGACTCACTCACTCACTTTCAGAATAAATCTGGATAATGTGTTGTTGTATTGTTATTGTTTGTTTTTTTAGTAGATAAAGTATAAATTGTGTTTCACCCTCCTTGCTCTCCATCTACCATGGAGTGGAAGCATGAAGTTTAGCATGTAGAAGTATAACTGACCACATGCTTGTATGTCAGGTATGTATACGTGGTACGGGGATCACGGGTGGCCCAGGCGTCTTAGGCGCCGCGATTCGCTGTGCAGAGTTGCGTCCCTCGTGCACGCCAGAAACCTTTTATTGTGGGTTCGAATCCCGTTTATGTTTCTAGGTTTGTCAGCACCATACCCGTGCTCATGGGTTTCACCGAAATGGTAAACGTCTGAGACCTGCATCACATAGGGCTTTCCGTGTCAACATTATGCTAACACGCCGCGGTATAACTGTAATACTGTTAAACCCAACTCACTCACTCACTTTACGTGGTACGTGTGGATGATGGCCATGTACAGAGATACAGGTAAATGTGTTAACGTCTCAAATCGTTTGCCTAACTTATATCTGTCAGAGACACAAGTCACTATTTTGACCTTTAGCATGTATTGACGTTATGTTTATTATATTGCCATATTTCACAATTTATGTAATTACTTAATACACCCAATCCTTAACATGAACCGTTGTAATATATTTATAAAACTTTGACTTTTTTCAACCTGTCGATATGAAACGACGAACTTCACTTTGCATTAATACATCTTTCTGTTTCACTGTACCCCCTATCATAGCCCTAGTAATTTTCCGATGGTTTTTTCTCTTTCAGAAATGCAATGCTAAAGTAGATTGTCCATCTGTGCATTCGAATGTATGATATCCTTTCTTGGGTAATACACACATTAAGTTAAGTCGCCAGGTGTTTAAACGATCAGTTGGTTTGCAGCTGACGTTCGTGATCTGTTGTTTTGTACATAATTATCTGAACGATCCAAAACGTATTTTATTAATTCGTTACGCCAAAATATATATTTTTATTCCATTGATTAATTGTATGCATCGTTTATTACTTTTAGGCATCGTTTATCAATTAGTGAGTTAAATGCGTTAATTTAAAATACACAGGAATCGTAAAAACGCCCTAAGCAAATCCTTCGCTTGAGTTCATATGCCTGTTTCAGTCAAATTTGCACAAAGCTGCCTGTGCGACAACTGTATAATGTGTTAACGATTTGCCGTATCAACTCGCAAAACACATGATACGAACATTTGTCCCACTTGAGACAAGACAAAAATATCAAGGGTAAGTAAACCACTCAATATTTGATTGGATTACTGATCTATATCTTGTTACTTACATTCATTGTACAAGTCTTATCACTTTGAGTAGCAGATGTTTTGAATGGCCAAAGATCAGGTTTTCTGTTACATTCAGTGGTATGTATGGGGTTGTGTGACATTTTGGGTCTCCAATCCTTACAACACAATTTGAAGCAATACATGTGAGATTCACAAACTGAATGTGAGTGTGAAATTACACAGTTTAACATCAACCAACAATGGAATTGCTCGACATTTTAATTGCTTGGGGTGCTTTAGTAACTTAAAAAATATCATCACGTCGGCAATATTGCAGCCATATCGCGATGAGAATGACATTATATAGACATTAACAGGTGTGGTGCCATAATATCAACAATACTAATATCTCCTGCTGTTCAGTGAGCGTTTATTCTGATGCCTAGAGGTGAAACAAGCTTTGGTTTATTTTGGAATAATTCTTCTTAGGGAGGATTATAAATGTATTCGCAGGCTGGATTTGATGGGTTTGATTATCATTTAGTGATATATTATATTGCAAGTTCTAATCAACGTTGTTATAAAGAAGGCTCATCAGCTTCTACACATGTCTTAAGACAGGAGAGGCTTCAAGAGTCTCAAGCTCTGATGATGTATTGAATCTAGTTTCTGCAAGTTCCTTTAACAGGCAGCACTATAAATAATGGCACCGTAATCCAATTTGAATTTATCAGTGATCTGTACCTATGGAGGTTTGTCTGATCCCGACCTCTTACAGTTTGAAACAAGTTTCAGTACGTCTAGAGCTTTCACGCACTTTTCCTTGAGATGTTTCAGTACGTCTAGAGCTTTCACGCACTTTTCCTTGAAATGTTTCAGTACGTCTAGAGCTTTCACGCACTTTTCCTTGAAATGTTTCAGTACGTCTAGAGCTTTCACGCACTTTTTCTTGAGATGTTTCAGTACGTCTAGAGCTTTCACGCACTTTTTCTTGAGATATTATATATGTGCCAAGAATGACAGGTTTCGCTCCAAATAAACCCCCAAACTTGGCCTCCTTAACTACTTTGATGGGCGTACCTGAAATACCTGATATAGATAGTTCTCGGTCCTTGCACTGTCTATATTTTCTGCAAAAGTGTATACAATTAATTTTAGATTTGGAAAATTTGAAGCTGTTAAAAAACTATCATTTATGAATGTTACTGGGAGGCAGTAGCAGTTGTCTCGCAGTACTGTGCATGTTTTACAGTGACAAGAAATGTTAAAATCCTCTTCAAATAACCACCCATCAACTAAATCGTTTAAAACTTTTGACAGTCGGTTTATCGTGATACTAAATGATCCTAATGTGAGAGACAAAATACTGCCTTGTGAAAGACCCTGATCCTGATTATAATGGTGGAACCAACTTGGACTTAGAATTGTCTGTCTGTTTAAAAAACTGTGACATACAGTAAGGCAAACGGCCTCAAATACCAAAATCATATAAATCATTTTTAAATGTCAAGCTGTCATGGTAGTACTGTAGGCTTTATCAATGAGCGAGTGATTTAAGATTTAACTTTACATCGGCAGTATTTCCGCCATATCGCCGGAGTAAGTACGTTAATAATACATATATATTGAACCGCAAAAGAAACGTAACCATGGATAGATATATGAGAAACCTAATTTGTCCAAACACTGTAAACATACTTTGAGACATATTAAAAAGATGAAACTTGGCAAAACTTTTCATCATGAAGGTTTAAAAAATAAAGTGTCAAATGTTCTTTAAGTGAAACACAACATGGCATCATAAGTCAGTATCTAGTGTTTGCCATGTGCATTGATGACTGCCATGAAACGTCGATACATTGAACGGATGAGGCGGTTAATGAAGGCCATAGGCACTTGAGCCCACACTCTGAGGAATGCCTGACGCAGTTCAGCTGCAGTTGTCTGCCTTGGTCGGACGTCATTCAGCTGTCTTTGAATCTCGTCCCATGGGTGCTCAATGGGATTTAAATCGGTACTGAAGGCAGGCCACTGCATGGTTCTGATGCCATTCTGCTGAAGGAAGTCTCTTTCTGCTCTCGCAGTGTGGGCACAGGCTTTATCATGCTGAAACTCGTGGTTGTGGCGACGTGCCAAATGAGGTATGGCGTGTGGTCTCAACTCTTGATCAATGTACCGAGCTGCTGTGACACCATTGCCTCTCCCTGGACCGATGTCCTGAAAGACCACAGGGCCGACCCTCTGTGCAAGGCCAACTCCATCCCACACCATGATGCTCGGACCACCCCACAAGTCTCTCTCAACAATACAAACATCCGAATAACGTTCCCCACGGCGTCACCAGACTCTCTCTCTACCATCTGCTGTTGAGATACAGTAACGGCTCTCGTCTGAGAGGAGGACTCTTTTCCACTGCTGGTGGCGCCAATGCTTGTGCTATGTTGCCCACTGAAAACGGTCCCGGCGATGACGTGGTGTCGGAATGGGTCCTCAGTGTGGCCTGTGACAGTGGAGGTGTCTGCTCGTCAATCATGGAAGCACAGTGTCCACACTAATGTGTCGCTGGTGTGTTCCCATGGTGTGTCAAGCAGTTTCCGCAGCAGTAACAAAGCGATTTTGAAGATGCGGTCGCACAATCTGACGATCTTGACATCGGGTGGTGACCCTTGGTCTTCCCTCACATGGTCTGTCATCTGTAGTGTTGGTACAGTTGCTGGAGCCTGTGTATGGTCCTTACGTGGACATGAAATGCATTGGCTACTTGCCGGGCGTTTTGTCCAGCTCGCAATTGTCCAAAGGCTTTATGTCGCTGATTTCTTGTCAATCTCGGCATGTGGTAGCAATTCAATAACGAATGAATGTCATCCGATCTGGGTGGATTTTTAAAGGGAAAGAAATGTGCATTTCAGTTTGCTAAGAATTCACGTGCATCGGGTTACCATGGCCATTGCCGTTTGGGCGATCGGTTTTATTGTCATCTGCTTTGTTTTTTAATTATCAAATTTCATTTTTCCGGACAAGGTAATGTTAAATTTTAGAAACAAAAATTGCCGAGATATTTGAATGACAACTTTTCATGCAATGTTACTTAAGGTAACGTTTCTTTCGCGGTTCAGTATATTTAGACTAAATAAAAAGCTGTCAACGATGGACAGTACAATAACTAGAATATCACAGATTCGATTTAAAACTAGTTGAGAATATATAAAAGCAGTGAGTATAAGTGAACTGCATAATATAAATATGGGCTAGAGATCGTCAGAAACTAAAGGGAGATCACCATACAAGGGACCATGGGGACTTAGAGTGCCTTTGTTTCCTGCATAGACCCCGGCAGGATTTATATCATCCCTCAGTCACTGGCGATAGTTTACCAGTTAAGCCTTATATTTAAATGATGAAATTATTACGTTTAAAAGTCTGGCATGCATAAAAATACTTCTAATGATGTAGGACTTACATACCCTCTTAGGGGGACAATTGTACGCTACTTCAAGCCACTAACAATCTAAGTTATTATTTAGCACTACCAATTTAAAAATTAATACATTAAGCACACCAAAATCTATGAGCAAGTTCGATTTCTTATGAAAAACATAATATTAAATAAGAATTAACATCATTAAAAAGGTCCTTAATTGTGATGGAAAAATCAATACAGTCAAGCAGGACATGCCTGGGACATGCCTGACCGTGATGCTTTCATCACAAGGGATACAAAATGGAGGATCCTCGCCTTTTAATAAATACTCATATGTATATCTCGAAAGGCCAATACGACATTGTCGCATGCCCTTTTCAAATGTGGACTGACAGCCCAAGTAGGTGTAACCGATAGTTGGTTTAATTTCATGTAATTTGGGTGTCCAGCTTCTTTTGCATCTGATCTCGGATGTAACATCTGATCAGAGTTTAGATATCGGTGTATGGGATACGAAGTGGCGTTAGAGATTTGTTGAGTGCTGCTTTTGCATCGGCATTTGCCATTGTGTTGCCAGTTATTCCAAAATGGCTGGGTAACCAACAGAAAATGATGTCGCATTGACCAGTTGCAAGATCATTTAACATTTCAACAATTTCAGTTACAAGTGGATGCGTAGATGACATGTTTTTAATATCCTTGAGGCAAGAAAGAGAATCTGAAAAATTATAAACTGTATATGTTTAGATTGGCTGTTGATGTATTTAAGTGCCGTTAAAATAGCATTTGCTTCTGCTGTAAAAATAGAACAGTTATCAGGTAATCGAGATGAGATAGTCCTCGATCCAATGACAGTGGCGCTGGCAACAGCGTCAACATCTTTGGATCAATCTGTAAATATAGATTTGTAAGTATCATATGTGCTTCGTAATTCATTACATTGTTGTTGATAATTTAGTTGATATGTGTCAGATTTCTCCAATTTTGTTAATGCTAGGTCAGCCTCTGGCTTCACAAACTGCCATGGTGGGGAAGAGAAAAGCTGAGTGGGGTCAATGAAATATGTGATTGTATTCTTATTCCAAGAGGTGGAATAAGAGAAATTTATTTGATAGAGATTTTCGTATGGAGGATTAAAAACACAATCATAAGCTGGATTGGATTTCAAAGAACAAAATTTAGATATATATTGCAAAGATATTTTAATGCGACATTGTTTAACGGACGGCTCATCAGCCTCCACATACGGACTTTGTATCGGCAAAGTTCGGAAGGTTCTAAGGCAAAGCCTCAGGCCTTGATGGTGAATAGAATCTAGAATTTTTAAATTGCTTTTACAAGCTCCACCATAAATGATGAAGCTATAATCTAGTTTGGAGCGGATAAGTGCTCTATATAGTTGATGGAAGGTTTTCTGATGTCATCCCCACTTAGAGTTTGAGACAAATTGCACTAAGTCCAGGGCCTTCAGACATTGATTCTTCAAATATTGTCACAGTGCTGTGGCATAAATTCATCCAGACTTGATTAGTGTCGTAATAAAACCACCCTCAGTCACACTGATGTGGCATTATTCATTCAGAATTATCACTTTCTGAGGTGAATCTGTTGCTTGTTCTGATCCGGCGAGTCCCTTGTCTGACATGGCTGAGCAGGATCTTCTTAAATGTAGCTGGTGTCAGATTGTGAAATCCAGGTACTCGAAACAATTTATAACATCTATATTTACAAAGGGTAAACAGTTGTTTTCTCGAACAGTAAGGTATTGACAATTTATCTTGCAACTGATAATCAACCAATCTTTGAACATGTAAATAAGCCATTGCAAACAGAAAAGTGTACAGAAAGTACCAAAATGTATCCGGCCTTCTTAAACAATACCTGTAGAGCCACAAGGCTCACCTGAATTTTGCTCGAATGTTTGCATCACATGAAATATATGGAAGGGTAAACAAGACATTGCAAAACTAAGTAACATTATACATAAAAACAGAACTATACATAATAATCCTTTCAATCACACAGGTCATGTGAGTGGTCTGAAAATACAAGATAATAAGCCAGTGAGTTGTTATAGTTTTATGCGGCTTGTTAGCAATATTCCAGCAATGGGCTTCACGTATTGTACCCATGTGGTGAATCGAGCCTGGAATTTCAGAGAACGCTTTACCCACTAGGCTACCCTACCATACCAAATACAAAAGAAAGTACATTAGGATTTCAGACAATAGAAATTCTCACCAAATTCCACTGCAAACACGAAAACGTCGTTTTTGTCCGTATATGGTCATTGGACGGAAAAACGACGTTATTTGGACGTTTTCAAACAATCGTTTTTCCGTCCAAATAACGTCGTTATTTGACATCGGAATTTACTGGGAGAGAACGATATCATCAAGCTCCTCCCTTTCTTGATTGGCATTGTCAATCAAGCAACAGCGTCTACCGGTATTCCTACTTCTCAGATTTCATTGGTCAGTTCTCGCGTGTTAGATTACAGGCCCGAGTTCGACGCTGTACTCGAAGCGCTTAGCGGAAGTACTGAAATCAATCGTTCTGCGCATGCGGATTGCTTAATGCCTTGTCCAAATTTTCCGTTCTGCGCATGCGCGATTTCGCGTATTGTTTCCACTTTATGTCACCACTATTTGACAGTGATTCAAAAACACAGTCTCGTGATGAGTTCAGAATCGTACAATGTCGCTTTAATTTATGGCACGTACTTGATCGGCGCGTATTTCCCATTAACAAATACAATGATAACGGTAATAATTTTAGTCAAAATAATTAGGAAAGCGCAAGGCTCAGGAACGTCTGAGTATAGGAAAAGGATTTATACTTTCGAAAGTTATATAATCGTCAAATACGCAAAAGAATATCAACCGGCTTTTAAAACTTATTTTTTTTAAATTTCAGGTGATCTTGGTGTTTATGGCCAGATAGTATATGCATATACATTTTCCCGATATTGCTTATTTTAATGTTTATTAATAGTTTTAAGGTTCGTCCGCCTAATTGACGGGATTCCACTTTCACATTTGTACATGACACTTAAACAGTGTTCTGTTACTGTAAACAGATTAGTTTCAAATTCCAAACTGGTGATATCTATTCAGACTAATGCTTAGTCTCTAAAACTGTATAGTTTTGAAAGAAACAAGTGACTCCATTTAAATTGAAGAGGAGCCCCAGTTATATGGGAGATTCCTAGATGAACCTACTCTATGGATATCTAAGCTGCCACCCAAACCGACCCAAACGGGACCCGAAAGCTTGTTGTATAATGCTATATAGTCCCAGGGAAGTGCACTAGAATTATACATTGTATTCCGGACGATTGTGTTCTTTCATCTACTTTTAAATGTTGCCTATACACTAATCTGGACGTACTACTCATTGTTCTATTTATGTCATCCTATTGTATATATATATATTTATATCAGATATACATTAACGCATGTTACCATTCTAAAGTCATACTCTCATATAACCTTATATTGTTCATAGTATCAAAGTTTATTCAACAACATCAAGAACAGCACTTTAAACTACTGAAACACCCAAATACAAGGCTGTTATCAAGCGCTGGTGCAGACGTGATGCATCGTAAAAAACTGTATCGTGATGTCATCAGAAATACAATTTATTGCAACATTTATACTACGAGATAGTAAGGCTAACGCTTACTCACCGGTGGAACGTAGACAATATCGCTAATACAGATATCACGTATTTGAGTGTTAATACTAAATACAACACTCATTATTTTTGCAGTGACGATGTAACACTTATACACGTTTATTGGTGACTTTCATCAGTTTTGCTATTAATTTTAATAACTTTGTTTTCACATATACAAGTAACAATACCCGACTAGCCTGTCAAATATACTTATGGGGCAGTTTTCAATCTTGTACTGACTTACTCTGGTGTTCCTGAGGGGAGGTTATTGGCTTGGGTGTTATACCCCGTTTTTCTGGTAATCCTATTATTACTTCATATCTAATGACACCCTGTTCCCTGGATCACGGCTCCGTGACTATCCATAACAATTAAGATGAACATTCAGATCAAGTACATGAATAAGTTTGTTTGACGCCACAGTCAATCAAAGACCAATGCTGTGCGATTTGATTACACACTTCTACCAGGTCGAACATCGTGGATCTTTTCTACCTAAAGAGAATCATAGTTCATATGCTAATCCATCTATTGCCTACGAAAACCGTCCCGCTCAAGATGACCTTACTTGTTGTTAAATCCATCATCCATCCCCCCGTTCTACCCCCCATCCACACACACACACACACCCCACCGTGTTCACAGCTGACCGACTTGGTATTTTTCTGCACTGACAGAAACTGGATATACTGACCCCCAGCTGTTATAGAAATATAACTAACCACTGATCAAATAGATGCCCTTCGTTAATCTCTGTGTGGAGTACCGGTGGCGATGCTGATGCTGATGGTGGTGGTGATGATAACGATGGTGACGGAGATGATGATGGTGATGATGATGATGATGATGATGGTGATGGTGATGGTGATGGTGATGATATGCTGATATCCTTGCATTTTACAGTGGTGAAACATATTATCTGTGATTGCAAACTTTAACATTTGAAAAATGAAAACACATGAGTTGATCATATGATCAAGGCCGCTAGCGTTGCCTAGTGGTAAAAAGCGTTCGCTTCTCGTGCCGAAAGTCCAGGTTCGATTATCTGCATATCATAGGCACAATGTGGGAATCCCCCGCCGTGATATTGCTGTAATATTGCTAAGGCGGCGTAAAATCCGACTCACATAAACTCCCATAAATCACTGTGCCATTGCTAACCAAGGTTCTGCAGATGGCACTGGAGTATGTCAAGATTCAACTCTCGGTTGGTCTTCTTCCATTATATCTCACCAGGTGGCGCTACTGGCCTCGCTAGGTCGTTCCTTCATCCACAGGGCTGTGTACATGAATGGCGGCACTTTCTTAAAGCGGTTGTCAAGTAGGAGTTTATGTCATCGGAAGTTCACCTCAACCGATTCCAGCAGTCCTGCTTTTATCTGATCCATTGACTTAAGTTTGTGGCTCTGTGACAACACGTACAAAAGAAAGTCTTTGTACAGGAGATGCAATGGGCTATTCATGGCATATCACATGCTTTTACGGATTGTGAACCGGCCCCGCGATATCTAATCCGCTGTCCTCGCATAGATGTTAACATATCTTCGAGATCTGTCTGAATGAATGGCGTGACAACATTCAAGAAGTACGTTAACGGTTATTTGAAATATTAGAATGATTCCACCGCAGAAGCCAAAGTTGTTTGATTCTTCGGTAGCATTTTCAATAAATTTGTTCACGAAAGGTTCCTGAAAACATTAATCGAGATTACGCTATCCGCATGGATGACCTATTCCTTCATAGATATATCTAGATCGCTGACGCTAAGCCGGTGACCCGTACCCAGATCCGGACATACCAGTGAAACACTCACTCACTCACTCACTCACTCACTCACTCACTCACGCACTCACGCACTCACTCACTCACTCACTCACTCACAATGTATCAATCTATCAATCTATCAAAATGGAAATCGAGTGACGGATGCTTGACTCATTGTAAGTCTTTGTACGCCATTGTATCGTTGCTAGTGGTACCATTTACCGGTTTGGGCTAGACGAAGCATTGACGAAGCAAAGAGTTTAATCAGACGTCTCCTTGTGGGAGACTGGTATTACACCTGTGATCCCTGGCGATAAGACATATGACATTGCGTACCAGGCCAGCAGTTAGACGTATCAACGTATTATCGTAAATTCTCCTCGGCGTAATATATATCTTGCACGTGTACGTGAAAAGGATGTGTTTGGTAACTTGAGCAGGAAGCACAAGTGCACGAAGGGATGCTATTTCAGATGACAAATGAAAGAAGACAGAAAGATTGTGACCCAAATTTAGTGACAGGTGGCCGTATCGCACACACGAATTTTTATTAAATGTATCCTCGAGAGTCAGTAAGAAACTAGAAATAACTGCCTTTGTTCTGTAAATGTCACAAGTTTCAGCTTTCGCCTCTTCCTTTGTGGAATGAGGTTTCACATTTGTAAAATTATCTCTGTTATATGTCTGTACCATCAACTTAACTGCCCTCAACCCCTGCAGTTTTCCCGTCCCATATTGCCAAGCAGGTGACCCACAAGGAGGAATACGGCCCTCCCTCAGTCCAGACTCATGAGTTATACTGTGCCTACCACAATAAGTTGTGAATACGTAGCCTTGAATTGCTGTGGCCAAACATTTTGTAACAATTTGGAAAACTTTGATATGTAAACAGCACATATAATTCAGTTTTATTTCATCTTAACATATCAGTTGAATCCCACTTGGCCTTTGAAGATCCGGTTAAGAATAGATTTACAGCAACCCGTGCTTGGCGTTATAGGCGACTATGTTTCGTAAGAGGCGACTAAAGGGATCGGGTGGTCAGGCTCGCTGACTTGGTTGATGCATGTCATTGTATCTCAATTGCGTGGATCGGTGGTCGTGATATCAATCACTGGATTGTCTGGTCCAGAGTCGATTATTTACAGACAACCGTCATATAACTGGAATATTGCTACGTGCGGCGTTACACAAAGAACAACAAAAACGACAAAAACCGGATCCTACTTATTTTGTGGATACCATAACAATAAATCAAACCAATAGATCGTTTGAGCCAGCTAAATATAAAAAAAAAGTCGATAGTCATATTTCCCTCTGTTGGTCCCACGTGAAATGTTCTTCATGAATACTGTAAATCATGAAATTAACGCAATAATAAGTCAGCACATTAATGCGAGTATAGAAGAACCTTGGCCGCAAATGCGTCATGACATTTATGAGAGTAGCCTTGCAAAAATCACTGTAGTCTCACAATTTAATAATGTAGTATTGGCTGATAGATGTTCGACCGAATAATATCATTTGTTCAATCAACTGTTCATCTAATTTCCATTAATGTATGATACATTGATAATATGTTCATGGGTTTCTTCTCTGAACGTATAGTGTTGAGGACTACTTCAGTTGAGGATAAGTAACATAAATAATGATCGATGATATTATTTTGATATTATTGTCATTATTATTCCTTCAGATCATTAAAAAGAGTTATTATGTTTCACATTAAACATAGAGAAAGAGGTATGGATATTGTGGAGATTATTTTTTAGCATCGACATTATTAACATAATTCTTAAAGATATTATGTTTTGTATATGGTCTAATGCCGCACTCAGCAACTTAAGGATATTACAACATACATTTAGGTTCAGTTGTATTATTAAATTTGTTTTATTTTGCATATGTTACAGAGACCTTATAAAGTAATATAAAAATGTATAGTCGCTATTCTTAAAAGTAAGCATATGTTAGATTTATCAACCGGAAATATTGCAAACCAAAGGATAATTATATATCATGACACTATTCTATGTCGAAGTCAACTATATTTGTGTTTGCTATTGCTACATTATTGGTTATGACACGGATTCGTCATGATAAAGCAATGAGAAATTGACATTTGATGATGTAAGACAGCTACGCGATAAATCGAAAAGAACAAAATAGGAGGAAGCGATATTTATTTCACGATAAAACCTTGTTCTATCATTTATGGAGATTCGAACATGCACTCGCAACTTGAGGACGCCGTAACTTTGATGTTGTTTGTGAGAGGGAAGTGTCCAGTGAGTTGTTCCTTATAGATGTAGCAGGAGAAGGTAGATAAATGCAATGCTTGAACAATCGCATCAGAAAGTGAGAGCGAAATGTTAATCGGTATTGGGAGAAAAGGTACAGACGAGAAAATTGTGAGAACAAGCGGGAAAGACCAAATTCAAACCCTCCTGTTCATAAAATGGATTTATCTGGCATTGCCGCGGTCGGACGTAATGTTGATATCTCATATAAGAAATAAACGAGTCGTGGTCGTTGTTTATCGTACAATAAACAACTCCCACTCGCGGTTTGTTTCTTAATTACATGACCATATACCCTGACATTATATCACTGTTGATTATATTAGTTGACAACAACGACATAAACCGTTCCATCATCACAAGAAACCCTTGCCAAAAGTAGCGCCAACTGCACGATTCCGACAACACCAGGAGCATGCATGTTTCATTATTCACCCTATAAAATGATGACACTGGGTGCTCGCAAAAAGGCGAGCTCATCCCGATCCACTAGTGGCACCTGCTACAAACACATGTAAAGGAAAGCCAATTGTTCACCTGAAAAGGCACGGAAACACACGGTACAAGTCAAAATAGAGAATTGCATTAAACATCATTTTGGTCATTGATACGTCAAACCTGGATTTGCCAGCTACACGTCCTATACAAAGACCAAGCCAGGACTCGAATCCTTTAAACACGCCCAAACAACCCCCTGAGCACGAAGCTTGCTTACATTTTCTCCTAACCTAAAGTAATCTATACTAGTTCTGAAGTAGATCGTATTTACCCGCATGAATCGCCTTATGTCACCTATTCCCGATAAACAGAGCATGCACACTTTCTGACAGTAATGTGGGGTAAGTCACGCACCAAACCTATACTCTCGATATACATGTTGCTCTAACTTAAAACACTATTGGGCTAACAAGATACGTATATTAAAGTGCCATGCTTTTCTGATGTGCTATCATTCTAATTCGAAATAATGACATAAATAGTTACCACTCACCCTTCAATATTTTTCAAGGTCGGGTTAATCATAAACATATTTGAATATATACCACATCTATACTTACATGTACTTATCTTTATACTTTAAAGAATAAGTGTGTCTGTCATACAGACCCCGAAACAAATATGTCCAATACAGCCCAAAATGTGGCAAAATGAAGAAAGTCTCTTGGCTCCTTTTTGTTATATTTTATAACTATTGTTTAATAACTGGGTTTTTTTTCTGTAAAATATGTTCATTTCAGAGATTAGATGTTATTCTAGCATCAGGTCTGTGGTACGTTCACTGCATCAGCGTTGACATAAAAACGATTTTTACATATATAAATACATACAGAGGAAATGCTTAGCATTTATCTTTTAAGGAAGAATGTGGGACTTGCTTAATACATATGTATGTGGACATATATGTATGTACATTTGGATGAATATAGACATATACCTCCTTATAGATAGTGATCGTAGATGATTGTAGAACGTGCACGAAGAAAATGGAATAAGTATGTGAGTAATTGGGTAAATACCACGTTTAGCAATATTCAGCCATGTTGCGATATTAGTTTCAAACATACAAGACGGACCATGAAATTATGACTTGAATTTGGACCTGGCTTTCTGGTGTGATGTAACACCCGATAATATAATGAAGAAAAAGAGCTAAAAGCACGAATAAAGATCACGAGATGAAACTTATGTATACATCTGGGCATATATTTGCGTAGTATTACTACGTTAATTCATCAGTATATATGTATTTTGAGCAAAGGTTATTGTAGATCGACGCTTACATGCGCATATAAACTATTCACCAGTGCTGTAATATTTAATTCATTTGTCTTTTGATACATATAGATATGAACATGGAGAGTCTGTCTGAAGAAATATAGCCATGCATGGGATCTTTTGGATAGTTGTACTTCACGGTTAGAAAAACGCTTAGTCTCTGAAAATACATTATTTTGGTTAAAACGAGAAACTATATTTAAATTTAAAAGGAGCCCAAGTGAGATGGAAATATCAGCCTGAACCCGTTGAACATCTAGGCTTGTTTCATTTGGGGCTATAGCATTGCAGTAAGGCCTGGGCGGAAGGGAAAATAATATGGTTCAGGGACTGTGAGACAAACTACATCACGGTCTGTATCGCCGTCGTGATCTTTAGAGCTACGAAATTAGAGCCATCTGAGACAGCCACTCGACACCTGTTTGCACCCATCAGATACCAGTCACTACTGTCACTACTCCTCTCTCCAAACGAAAAAAAACCCCGAAAAATGTCGGAAGTGTATATTTTTAATCCTTCTAATTTACTATTTAGATACATGATGTAACTTAAAAGTAATTATATAGATATCTGTGATGCTGGTACCGTTTTGTCGCCATTGTGTAGCTATTGTGGAGTTATTATGAATATCAAATACATGTCTTGAAATATAGACTTGTAAAAGAGTTCATCAAAGAACCATATGCAGCCATTTAATTGGCGTGTATGGATATATTATCCATTTACTTATACACACTTATTATGGACATATACAGAATTTCATTGTACCTTAATATTGAAAAAATACCCGTGAAGATCCGGGTTAGAATAGGCCTTCAACAACCCCTGCTTGTACTAAGGCGACTAACGTAATCGGGTGGTCAGGCTCGCTGACTTGGTTGATGCATGTCATCGTATCCCAATTGCGTAGATCGGTGCTCTTGATGTCAATAACTGGATTCTCTGGCCCAGACTGGATTATTATCGAACCACCGTCATATAGCTGGTATATTGCTGAGTGCGGCGTTAAACAACAAACAAACAAAATCTATTATTAAACACCTTCCAACAATGATAAATTAAACTTATATTTCTATATTTTCTGTTATATTTATAACATAATTTGATTCATAATTTAATTATTGCGTTGCTTTCTTCCCTGTCATTCAATGTACATGTTCAACCCCCTAAACTTTTAATATTTCATTTTTCACAAATGGCTACGTTAGTGAGTTGCCTAGATCTCTCGTAAACTACTCACACGAACAGATTAAAATAATTTGTTTTACTATCATATTTCTGTTTATCTAATTCATAATACGAAATTGATAATTCAATTATCACAGTATAGATCATATTCGTTTATATCACTATCTGATGCTAAGGTTTTATTGCAGAAATTATAATTAATTCATAATGTAGAAAGATACACAATTTGCCATTATTTGACTTTTAAACTGTACAAAGTATAATATAATGATCAGAATGCCTTTAACAGGTAGTATTTAAGAAAGAAATATTTGTTGAAAAGTCCCATTTTTCAGATATGCCCTTCAGTAGTATTATTGTATATCTCCAAAGAGAGGTTTACATTGTAGTTATCATTATTTGTGGATAATTCAAAAAGCAACATAGAAAATATATATACTACCATGACGAAAGAATACAGAGAGTACATAACTCGCTATTCTCCAAAAGAGATTTCAAATCACAATAACATATCTGATATGAAGAGAGGTGGTAATGATTTAATCTCTACATTGTGCCCTTGCTCGTGAGCCCTTGTTCTATTCAGCAAACAGCCCCAAACCGAAACTCCACAACATATCCGATTACATTGATTCAGGCTGTCCCAGTTCTCCATGCGATACTGACGCCCGTTCGTCTCCCAGACCATAGAGAATAAATTTAAAAGGAATCCAGCTCAAGTCTAGAACGATTTGGCAAGCCTAGATTGCCTCAATTCTATCCATGAAAGTAAGCATTAATAAAAAAATATTGTTCTTGTCTGCTTCAGATTATATTTTGTAGAGACATATTTTTAACTAGGAAAATTGTACTGACACCGGCGCTGTCCCTATTGAAGCTGTTTATAAGAATTTCGAATTGTCGTCCATTGTTCGATGTCAATACATCGATGACAAGTGAGGATATCATTAAGTAATCGTTGATGCCGCGCTACACTATAATAAAAATTATAATCAAGTTGACTGGTGTGTACATTACTACAGTGAACATGTAAATGATCATGCCCTAATAATCAAATGCCGTAAAGTCAAATACTAATATATTATTGTGTGATGAATTTAACTGGATCAGTGGTAACATGTGATATTAATATTCCATCAATTTCTTTCCTGGTTGGTCCATGTCTACAAAATGAACATAATACAATTAAAATGGAGCCTAGAACAATTCTTAATTTCAGGCTAGGGCTGTGGAAATCTAGACTTTCCCAATCATTATAGACTTGAGTTGGTCTCATGTTTGACATTATTCTCTTGGGTCAACGCCACAGCTCATACCATACACTAACAAGACCAGATTGCCCCCCGCCGGAGCTCCTGGATTTTGGTTATATCATCTAACATGGCCAACTCTGCTCTTAAGTAAACAAGAACCTAATCAGCGAGGGGCCCTTTATCATCCCTGTGACTGCTTATAAAAATCTGATATCTCTTCCAAAAGACCTGGTTAATAATATATTTTCTGCTGAATATTCGAAACAGAGTGAGTGAGTTGGTACTACATATGTTTACGGTTCTATTTTAAATGACTGCAGCGCTCCATTATGAAAACAAATTGTTTTAACGCCGCTCTCAGCAGTATTCCAGTGATATGATGGCGGTCTGTTGTATATGAAATAAATGCAAATTGAATCTTAAATCTTGAAAGTTGTAACATTTCCGCTAATAAGTATCACATGCAGTATACAGTATATCAACTGCAATATACTGTATACAACATTCAGTATACAGTGTGTCGCGAGCTCTGGAGCACACATTTCCTACCCCTCTCCCTTCGGCAAACACCTCATGAGGGTTGCAACGAGGTCACAGATCAGGCGTGCACTCGTCATTTGTCTAATGCGGTCAAGAGTAAGATCTTCCGGAAGACCACTGCACTAGAGTTATGTGGATTGTTGATGAGGTACTACGTGTTTGGAACTTGGAGTTGAACACTAAGCACTTTTAGAGAAGAGCTCACAATAAAACGTTATGGACTCGCGGACGGACTTGTGTTTTCATTTCAAGACTTACATGTATCAGGTTGAACTTCTACGACAGATGTAACTTGGTAACCGCTTCCTAACTGTAACATTAACTAAACTTTACGCCTTTTATACACATTTCTGATGGGGCGACAATGCGACAACGAGACATATTTTGACCTTGAAAATGTCGCGTTACGGCATCGTCGCCCTTTTGTAAAATAAAGAAAAGGATTATTCAAAGAGCGACAATGCAAACACGCGACAATGCGACAAATGGCAACTTGTCGCGCTTTTGTTAATTTTGACACGTTTTGCTTGTTTTTGTAAGGGCGTCAATGCGACAATGCGACAACGCGACAATGTCCCTTCCATAGTGATCCGTGCAAATAAAACTGAGTTATGAAATAGAAGTCTGACATGCCAATTAGAAGATAAAGTGATGCAGCTTCTGATTTCATAGCTCTTCAAGAAGGATTATCAATAATGGGATAGGTGATGAGTTCATCTGCATGCCGAGTCTATACGTTGTGATTAACAATAATGCTCCGAGTCAATACATTTTGTCTAAATGTATGACATATATTACGTGAATGAACATATTGTTTATACTCGTCCATGTTTTTGACGGACAATATAATTTACATGCTCGGTAAAAGTGAGGACGGGCATCATTGTGTGTTTCCGTGCTTTGTTCAGGTGAACAATTGACCTGTCCTTGCATGTGTTTGTGACGGGTGCCACTTGTGTGGCAGGATACGCTCACCTTTTCCCGAACACCCGTTGGATGGCCTGAACCAATTCGGATTTTAATCCCACATCAGTCTGTACACCATGATATAACTGAAATACTGAAATACTGTTGAGTTGAAAATGGTGTTTAATGCGATTACCGTAGTGTGTTACTGCAACTGTTGTTCAAATGGTGTGCAGTGCTGTTATGTAATATGTAAAAGAAAGCATATTCAATTATCCAATTGATTTGAATAGAATATACTTGCGTCAGTGTATTTTATTAACGCCCCAAACCGGAATTTAAACACAGTCATATAATAACAGATCATATACACGCATGGTGCCTTGACTTACATCAACAATATTTCAGCCATATAGTGACTATATCAAATTATACATAAATTTAGAATAAAAACCTGTCGACAAAGGACAGTAAAATAACTAGATTATCACAGATATAGGTTTAAAACTAGTAAATGGACAAAAAACTTGCCTATTCATAACAATACAATATAAAAAGTGGGCTATATATCACCAGTGACCGAAGCTAGGCAACAATACTGGGGACCATGGGGACTTACAGTACCTTTGCTACCTGCATGGACCCAAGTAGCATGATGATTTGAAATATTTATACCTTGTGATGGCAAAATCAATACAGTCAAACAGGACATGCTTGACGGTGATTCTCTCATCACAAGGGATACAAAACGGAGCATCCTCACCTTTAGCAGTGTTCCTACTTTGTTCCTACCTTTTTTTGTATGATGGATTTGTTGAGCTTACATGTTTAGCTAAAAAAATTAGCCCCCATTACCCATGAACGCAAAAATCGAAATGGCTGCCAACGCCATTTTGAATAGCATGAAATAGTATATCTATGGAAGAATATCAGTCACAGACACATATAAGGTGTCTAACTCCACTAATTTGAACATGATTAATCCATTGGAATCGTTATTTTGTACATTAGAAGCAATTCTGACCTTGAATTCCAAGATGGTCGCCGGCAGCCATCTTTAAAAACAAAACATATCATATCTCGAATACTAGATGGGCTACAAGAACAAATGAGGTGTCTCATCTAACTATTTGAATGGTTAAGGTATACTCAACTACAAAAGAAACGCACATGCCGGATAAGTTTGAAGGGTTATATCTTGGAAACTATATGAGCTAGAAAGATATTTTTTGTAGGTGATTGAAGCTAAAATGTTGAATTTAACAAATCGCGTCGGCGGCCATTTTGAATTTTGCGTTCTGGCAGAGTTAGCCGTCATTTTCCAGAGGGTCATTGGGACTATTTTTTTAGTTAAAGATGTCAGTTAAACAAATCCATCATAAAAAAGGTAGGAACAAAGTGGTCACGGATTCCAGGGATATGACTCTGCTACTTTAAATAAATATTCATGTGTATATCTACTCTAACCAATACGATATTGTCGTAAAATGACCTCTTTAAATCTGGACTGACAACCCATGTAAGAGATGACCACAGAGGATGAAGTTACGTAATAATATAAATAATTCACTCGAAACTAAAGTCCCGAGACTGTAAATGCTAAATTCACCCGGGACATATAATTCCTCGTAGCCCGTTCGTTAATATTAACTCTATATCTGTAGACAGTTGTGGTGTATGATCCTATTTCAGGGTCAGATAAACTTCCTATTCAATGTGGTTTTGTGTGAAGTTCAAAGTTTATACAATTCAAAGTGCCACAAACTTCTCATTTAGTAAATGATAATATGTTAAAATGGCGTTTGCTTCTGCTGTAAATATGGAACTGTTATCTGGTAATCATGAAGATATTGTTCTGGATCCAATGACAGTGGCACTAGCAACTGCGTCACCATCCTTTGATCCATCTGTAAATATAGATTTATTAGTGTTTTTTAATTGATTGTATTCTTGTTGGTAAATTAATTGGTTAGCATCTGATTTCTTTAGTTTTGTTAATGCAAGGTCTACTTCCGGCTTTGCCACTTGACAAGGAGGAGAGGAGCTATATCTTGGGAGTTGATTTCTTATTGTAAAGATCTCCGTAGAGAGGATTGAATATGCATTCAAAAGCTGGATTTGACTGATTAGAATATAATTTAGTGTAAGACAATTTCAGACGGCGATGTTTTTGAGAAGGTTCATCCGCTTCTACATACAGATTGTGAATGGGAGACGTTCTAAAGGCTCCAAGGCAAATCCTCAGGCCCTGATGATGGATAGTAAAATTACTATCGGAGACGTAATCAAGTTTTGAACGGACCAGTGACCTGTACAAGTGTAAGAGGGTTGTTTGATCCCCTCACCACCTTGAATTAGAAGCTATTTTCAATAAATCGAGTGCATTCAGACATTTAGCTTTAAGGTATTTAATATGTGGTAGAAAAGTTAAACGGTTATCCAAAAAAGTACCAAAAACTTGGCCCCTTCACAGCTTTGATAGGGGTGCCATTTAAAACTAGTTCAGGGTCCTTATGCGGCTTATATTGTCTGCGGAAATGCATGCAGTTATTTTTTTATTTGGAAAATTTAAACCCGTTTTCAAGACACCACTTGTGAATTTTATTTAGACATAACTGTAATTGCCTTTCTATTGTGTGCATATTTTACCCGGGGTAGAATAGGTCTAATGGGATCGGGTGGTCAGGCTCGCTGACTTGGTTGATACATGTCATCGATCCCAAATGCGTAGATCGATGCTCATGATGTCAATCACTGAATTGTCTGGTCCAGACTCGATAATTGTACAGACCGCTGTATATAGCTGGAATATTGCTGAATGCGGCGTAAAGCAGCAGACGAACGAGTCATATTTTTTTACTACGACAAGATATATTAAAATCATCTGCAAAAAGTGATCCATCTACTGAATCAGTTAAAACTTTTAACAAACTGTTAATTTTTATACTGATATAGTGACAAACAAAATACTACCTTGTGGGACACCCTGATACTGATTGTAATGATCAGACAGGATAGGACCCACTCGGACTTGATGGGCACGCCAGAAACCTATGATTGTGGGTTCGGATCCCGGTTCGACCAAGTTATGTTTCTAGGTTTGTCAGAACCATACCCGTGCTCGTGGGTTTCACTGAAGTGGTAAACGTCTGAGACCTGCATCACTTTGGGCTTTCCTCCCACATTAAGCTGTTACGCCGTGATATTACTGGAATACAGTAGTATAGGTAATGGGGGTTCTGGCTCACTTCCACTGGAGCAGGATTTATATACCTATACCACCACTACAGGAGGAATTTTTTATGCCAAAATGATCATGCGATTTAACGATAGTCATAAGATTCAGCTAAATTAACCACCACCTGGAGCCAATGATATAAATTTTTATAGGTAATGGGGGTTCTGGCTCACTTTCACTGGAGCCGGATTCATATACCTATACTGCTACTACAGCTGGCATTTTTTATGCATAAATGATGATGCGATTTAACGATAGTCATGAGATTAAGTTAAATCGACTCCAGCTCACCAATACCTGGGGCCAATCATTGCTTTAGATGAGTCTAAATGGTAATAAAAATATTCTTCATTATTTTTATCGATAAAGCGATATTCAACATTTTTATTAAGTTTTTCGTTCATTTTACTAGGAGACCAGACTTTATAACTACACTCTTTTTGTAAATTGATAAGAAACAATTGATAACCGTATTTGGTTGGTTTGACATCACTGATATAATAAAAACCTTGTGGTAATTCTTTCCATTTAATAGCTTTCTCCATTATTATATATTTATGTAAGCATTTGTCTAAATGTGATCAAACGATAGTAAGCAATCTATTTTTAATCTCCAACCAGTTCTTTGGTTTTGGCACGGAATAATTGACGCGCTTGTTGCCTCCCCTGTTCTATGAACTTTTTTTCTCGTCTTCGCTAATACCACTGGTCTTACGAGATTTTGATCGAATCTCCTGCTTCATTTCATTGTATTTGGTGAGTTCCGACAGCACTAAACGAAACTCATCCTCAGATATCTTACAATCCGCCATTGCTGTCAAAATGTGATCCTCAATGCTGTTCAACTTTGTTTGGCGAGTATCCAAATACTATTGTGTTTTAATGCTTTCTTTTGTAACCTACGAGAAATGAATTTTATCGCTATTCCTGCCAGTCCCGAGACTCCAGCGGTTATTTCCATGCTGAGCACGATAGGCACGGCGATTATAGTTGATAGTAAACCGATACCCGCTACACCGAGTCCCATGCCAGATACTAAAAGAGCTGTGTCAGCTGTGCATTCACGGCTCTGCAATACTTTTTATACAATCCAAGTCTCAACTCCCTATCCTTCCCTATTCGATGTTTTATGTCGCTTATTTGATGTAATCGAAATCCATCAACAGTTTCCATCTTTTCAAATGCTTCACCGAGCGCCGGATATAAACTCATAGTGTATATTACGATCATATAATAGTCTTTAATTGGTCTTGCTTAAATGTTTTGAGACTATACATCAATCTTATCAAATGTATATTATACGGCAATAATATCTTAGAAAGAGAAATGCTGTCACTTTTAATAATTTGGACCCCCTCGAGGGTTGCAACGGGCGATGCTCCGATATGAATAATACTGCAACGTTGACGCTCGTGTTTCTTGAGCCATTTAATCGATAGACCTGGTAATATTTCAAAGGCATCTACCGGTGCCCTCCGAACAAGACTTCAATAATAAGCGTAGAAAGATTAGGTATTGCACTCAAGTTATCTTTAATATCTTCGAATTCAGTAACCAAATTTAAAGTAACATTTTTTAAGGCCGGACGACTAAATAACATATGACCTGGGTTTTCTGGCATGGGGGTAACTAACACACTTTTTCGTTTTGATGGGATATAAGCCGCGAGTACGATGCCACTATTTATTATCTTAGTTAAATTATGTCCCTTACCCATCATCACATAAGGTGGGGTAATGACGATATTCAGTAGCCACTCGATGTTTGCTTCGACCATAGTCCATTTATTATCGTCGTTGCGAGTAATATTATACGAAGTGTTTTTAATTAGTCTACTAATATCGACATCGCTTAAATCTCCTAGATTACCCGTGAATGTGACTTCTTTCCGCTTGTATACATTATCGTGTAAGTGTTAAGGGTATAACTTACCATTGTAACCGGGTTTATCAAATCCTTCTGTGTCTCTGAGATCGGAAAGCGCAATTGTATTACATTGTCTTACTGTTCCAGGGCCTGATGCATCAACCATTATTTTTAATATGGAGTGTTACACTTAAGTATCCTATATGTACAGGTTGATGTTTTACATCTAATACAGAAATTTTGAGGTCTGAAATAATACCACACTTCAATTTTTTATATTGTAATGACGAGAAAGATTCCGTTCTACCGCTATTGTATTTTTCATTTTTCACTGGTACAGATCTGAGCAGAGTTGAAGGACTTTCTAGTTGAATATTATCCGTCGTGCTTATTTGATCAAGATGGATGAACAACTCTTTATAGGGAACTAAATCAGGTAATTTAACCTCCTGATCTGGTAACTTGTATATTGTACCAACTAGGCGTGTAAATTCAAGTGTAGGTGATCGGTCCAATAAAACTATATTTTTTTCATGGTCGAATTTCACTGTCCCAGTCGCCTCATTTTGTGTGAGACTAATTCTATTAGGCTTAAAAATTTCATCATTGAGTGAGCTTACGCTGTAATACCCATCAGGTATAGTAATGTCTTTGACAGTGCCAAGTGCGGATAATATCATTATCCCATTATTATTTTTTGCAGCATTTATATTGGTCCACCTCGGGCAATACGTTACATCGCATAGAGCGACTTCGAGTTGTCCATCCGAGTTATCGATAGTACGAAGCAGTTGAATAGACTGACTATTTGTTATTCCCAGGAGTGTAACATACATATCAAATATACAATGATACTATATCATAACTTAAATATGGAATCAACCATTATATAATATGGAGTGTTACACTTAAGTATCCTATATGTACAGGTTGGTGTTTTACATCTAATACAGAAATTTTAAGGTCTGAAATAATACCGCGCTTTAATTTTTTATATTGTAATGTTGAGAAAGATTCCGTTCTACGGCTATTATATTTTTCATTTTTCACTGGAACACTTCTGAGCAGAGTTGAAGGACTTTCTTGTTGAATATTATCCGTCGTAATGATCTGATCAAGATGGATACACAACTCTTTATAGGGAACTAAATCGGGTAATGCATATACAATCACTGATTCGTGGGGTGCTAATATTACTGGCTGTCCAAATCCAAGTGTAATTGCTAAGTTCTCACCAATAAGTATACCTGTTACTCCAGCGTTTAAAATCAGCGCCCCATTCGACTCATTTTGTGTGAGACTAGCTCCTATATGCATAGGCTTAAAAAATTCATCATTGAGTGAGCATACGCTGTAATACCCATCAGGTATAGTAATGCGTTTTTCAATACTATTGCTTTCACCTGGTATAATTATCATATTATTACCTCTCGTAGCACTTATATTGGTCCACAGTGGGTAATACGTTACATCGCATAGGGCGACTTCGAGTTGACCATCCGAGTTATCGATAGTATGAAGCAGTTCAATAGACTGACCATTTGTTATTCCAGGTAGTGTAACATACATATTAAATATACAATGATACTATATCATAACTTAAATATGAAATCGACTCACATTACTAATCAATCGATTATAGTAACTGCCTCCGGTGCTGAGTTTACCGTTAAATTCCACGATATCTTTGAAAAATACAGTTTCACGGCAACTAACGATAAAATGATTGACGATTGGTTTAACCGTCCGATGCAATTTTGGCAGAATCAGTTAAACTTTGCTGTATGGTGTGCCACAACGGGATGTGGCGTATCTGTTAATGCCCCAGGATTTAAACTATATAAGTCTATTATATTATTTCACGTGTACTATCAGATTAGACATATACTTAAAGAAATTAGTGCTCCATTACCGATGGATCCAGCATGGAATCACGCAAATAATCATTATAATAAGAGGGCCTTCGAACGTATTTGTAATGAATTTAATGTTTCTACGAGTAAAGATTGGCGCATTAAAGGACCTAGCCATGGTCTAGGTATTCCGTACAATGGACAAAGAACTATTAAAGATAAAAGCGATCATTTAATTAAAGAGGGTGTGATCCCTTCAGGCTTTGCTCTCTCAAGTAAACAGTTTAGAGCAGATCGTATGAACTTTGAGAGTGGCATTCCTTATATTATAACAAAGTTTGTGCATCCAAACGATACAACAGATGCTTGGAATGAATTTCTTAATGATAAAACAGAAAATAATTTTACTAACACAGGATTTGAAAGAGTTAATGAATCGATAAGAACTTATGTGTGGGCAATTCTCGGAGCGCAATCGCAAACACGAACATCCATTATCGGTACTGGGACGGCGCTCGATGCGCAAAAACAGTTTGTCTCAAACGTGGAGGACGCCATTAATTAACCAGTTGACATACCATCGTCTATAAAGCGTTTTCAAGATGCATTACAGTACGCTCAATCCAAAGTGGACTACGTTTAAGCGCCGGGACTATACATGTCTCTGAGTAATATGGAACTTAAGATCGGTCAAGTGATAGGCTATAATAATAAAATTGTTATCGCTACCGATCAACAAAAACCAGGTATAAATTCAGATATTAACGTCGAATTAATAACGCAAACGATCACGGGCGAAAAGGGAATAGTCAAGCCACAAACACCACATGTTTCACAACCGTCTACTAACGCACAAGTACCACCGCATATTGAGGCTAAAAATCAACAACATATCGATGAAAAAACAGCGCTCGTATTGGGTGGAGTCTCGGTTGGTTTACTCATGATTTGGTGGTTAAATAGTTCTTAGCGAATACGTACAACAGCCCTGCAATTGCTACGATCAACCCCCACAAGTTTTGACTAAGCCAAGTGGTGGTCTTAGCTAATAAATTCAATAGCCAGGAAACAACACTCCCTATTATACCGGGAAGTGCGGCCGTGGCTTTCTCAGCGAGCTTTCCAAGTGCTGAACCTAATGCTTTTAAATGCTTTTTTATCCACTCTTTTATACCATTTTTATCGTTAGGCGGTGTACCACCACCTGTACTACCACCTGTTAACGAGAGAGTCAAAGTCGATATAATAAAACCCAACGCGGTTAAAATACTGGCAATTGTTATTCCCTGTTCTCTGAACAATGTTTTAATTTTATCGGCCAGTGTAGTGTCATCGTTGAGGACTTGATCGATAGTTTCTCGAATACGACTAATTTGCGAACGAAGTGCCTTTCTATTTCTGGAAGCTGCTTCGAGGCGGGCCGATCTTTCGTCTTCTAAGTTACACAATCTTTCCGCTACGCGGCGTCTACTGAACTCATCGCCCGCCTGTTCAAGTTTTGTTTTCTCTTGAGCTATATGCTTGTCGATTTCGGATATCTTGCCTATATTATTGATGAGTTCTCCCCGCATTGTTCGCATTGCCTTGTCAAGACCTCGTAATTCCCTAATACTGAACTCCGAATATGGTACCTGTAACGTGGAATTATCGTAATAGGTATCTAAGATTTCTCCGAGTCAGTCCGGGGCCACCTTCGAGGAAGCCTCCAAATCATCTGTATTACCGAGTTCAGTACGCACAGTCCTAAGAACCTTAGTAGTCTTCGCGGAAAGTCGTCGGTAGTCCACAAAACCTAATTTATCATGAACAGTGCCGATGCCGTGTTTAGCGGCTATCGTAGACAAGGCTAGGGGCTTACGAGTACGAGAATGCATAAGATCAATATCCGGAGCGCCACGCAGTCGCAATATTGCTTTACTATCTATCGTAAACTTTGAATAGTCACGACCTATTGGGGTATCTTCTTTTAAGGCATCGTAAGAATCATTGACGGACGATTGTAAAAGTTCATCGTTAAGACTACTAAACCTGGTTTCATCAGTACCCTCTTCGTTTATGTTATCAAAGTCATCAAAGGTACTTAGATCAAAGTCATTATGTTCAAAATTAGTCATTTTTATATTAAACATAGGGTACATAATTTCAATATAAACAATGTCTTCGCAATACGGACGCAAGTTAAACCCACAACGTAGACTTCGAGATCCATTAGGGGTCAAAGCAATTCGTCAGTCTGTAACTATAACTAATAACCCTAGTACCATAGATCAGAATCAAACGCTTCTGGTTCGCTTTCCTAATCTCGGCGCACACGATGTGTTAGTTCCGGGAACTGTCCGACTAGCATTAACGATTAGTTTGACTTCTACAGATGTTAACAGGGAGCCCATTCAGAACATAGGTCGTGCTATCGTTAAGAAAATCGCGATTAAAATTAGCGGTAATGAGGTTTTGAGTATCGACGATAGCGATGTATACTATTGCTACATGGATCTCTGGAGAACGGATAAAGAGCGGGAAAACTTACAGTACCAAGGTATTTGTAATAAGAACACATTGAGACTGCGCGTGGGCGCTGATAATGGTGATAGTACCATCGTAAAAGATAAGGCCGTTGCCGACGCATTAGGTAACAGATTCTATGTTCCCCTAGACTTTGAATTACTAGATTCCCACATGCCCTTTATCAAGCATCCCTAGGCGATAGGTTAGAATACGAACTCACTTTTAATGACTACGGTAGAGTAATCAGATCTGCTAATGAAGATGCTAGATATTCCATTGACAATATCTCTCTGGAGTACGATATGATAACGGATCCTGAATTAGCCAGACAAATTCGTAACCAGTATACGGGAAGTTTAGCTATTTTGTACGATCCCGTGCTGCGACATCGAAAGATCACGAGGGACAAAAAAGATACGATGTGGAATATCAATCTAAACGTTCATACGAGTTCGCGGAAAGGTATTTTAATGTTGTTCGAGGACCCCTCCGATGCGTTTAAAAGAAATACCGAGAAGTTCTACAATCCCAAGATTACAAAAGTAGAATTGACTATCGAGGGCGTTCCTAATCAACTATATAGCCAAGGAATCCTAGCGTATCACCAGTGGGATGAGATTAAAAAACTTCCTTCTATAAAACGTTCTCCGGAAGTTAACGCGGTCGTGAAAGATCTGTCTCTCGGGAGTGTATCGATGGGTGAATACCTCACCACGAAGTACGCGCTATGGCTCGACATGCGAACAACGGACGATGACCAATTACACGGCAGTGGGAGGAGAATAGAAAATGCTAGCGAGGGTGCCACCATACAGATAACTAAGCTCCAGGAATCAGCTGGTAAATTAAACATATATTTGTACGTGATTATGGATGCGCAACTTAATATACAGAATGGGAGATTCGTGCAAGCAATCTATTGATAATCTTTTACCTAAAGATCTGCACTGCGCTATCATATGCGGGCAAACGGTCTGCGGAAAAACAGCTTTTATTCTAGATATTTTAGAAAGTCATTATCGGGACGTTTTCGATCATATCATTATTCTGTGCCCGACTATAAGCGTTAATAAAACATACTTATCTAGAGATTGGGTAATGAATGACGACGGGGTACACAGAGTCGATCCGGGCGATCGTTTACAAGACTGCCTCCGAGTATGTCACAAAAAATACAAAGGAGAATCAACCCTTTTCGTAATAGACGACTGCAGCGCGAGTAAAGAACTCACAAAAAAGAAAGACATGCTTTCCTATTTAGCATTCTCCCGTCGGCATACTCAACATAGCGTTTGGGTACTTACTCAAAAATACAACTCTGTCCTGAAAGATCTCAGAGAGCAGACCCAATGGGTAGCACTCTTTCATTGCAAAGACCGAGATTCATTCGAGGAATGTTTACGCGAAAATAACGTCATTTATACCAAGGGAGAACGAGATAAAGTCAGAAAACTGTTAGCGGCAACGAAGCACTGTAAACTCGTATTAAAAACCGATCAACCAGCTGCTTATGCAATTGCTCAGCAAAATGTAGCAAAATTATAGCAAAATTATAGTAAAATGTAGCAAATATAGCAAAATTATAGTAAATTGTAGCAAAATGTAGCAAATTGAACATTAGCGGTTAATATTACATAAAATGTGGTTCGAAATCCTCATTCTTTCGCAACAGTTCATTATTACGGGATGCATTGGATATGCCATATTATATTATGTTAGACTTAAATATCTCCTTAGGTATTACATTATGGAATGCGACGAACTCATCGAACAAATGCTCAAAGAATCTGAGCCTGATCAACATACACATCAACATGTAGATAAACATAGAGAAAGACTCGCGGCTTTTTTTAGCCGCTGGAAAATGTTCCCAATATTTGGGAGAAAATTATACCATCGAAAAAATTGATAACATGACCGACGAAGAGATTAAAAAACTGTACGCGCGTTACGAGTCTAGACTGGGAGCTACCATGACTAAAACGATAGGGTCTTCTATATTACAACTATACACAGCCGTAGCTAGTACGTTTTTCCTCATCCCGGCAGAACATCGCCTATATTTATGCGAATCTCTAGAGAAAGACCCATTCATCGAACACGCTATAAGCGCAGTGAGCTGTGAGTTTTATCATAGATTCGGAATGTTCTTAGCTCCGTTAACCACAGCTTTAATAACGGCTAGGTATTGTCAATTTAAACATACGTGCCCACTTAATAATAATGGAGACTCAACAGGTGACACCACAACAGACTGTGAACGAGGAACCACAGATTGTGAACGAGGAACAACAAGTGAACACACAACAACAAGTGATTGAGGAACCACCACATGTGAATGAGAAAATACTGAAAGCTAGAGTTACTAAGAACCCCCAAAAAATAGCTGCAGGAAGAAAGGGTGGGCTAGCGCGCAAAGCGAAATTAATGAATAATTCAAATACGATTAAAACATGGGCACTGGTAGGAGTTGCTGGTATAGCGGCTGTATGGTTCTTTTATAAGACCGGAGAAGAGAAAACGTCACCCCCGCGGCAACAACAAGTTCAATTAGAGGTTAGTCCTCATATAATGCTATAAGAAGCATGACTACTCCAGTTACAGACGGTAAAATGTTGGTAAACGCGACGTATCATTCAGCGGTGGTCACCGGCTTGGCCATTGGCTATGCCCGTATGGCTAAAATGATTACTAAAGCCACACCTCCCAAGCTAGATTTTAATGGATATGACATCGGAATGGCCATTCTTGATATTGGATTGGCTATGGCAACGAAGGATATGCTCATCAAACAAGGACTTATCCCGGAAGACATAATGAAGTAATTAAACATTTGAATATTTTATATTATTAAACATGGCAGCAATTGCAATGATGGTCGGTTGAGCTGTTGTTAATGCTCTAGCTTTTTCGGGGAGTAATTATTTATTTTCCAGTATGAGGGAATCAAACGCTAAAGAAGTTGAAGAGGAGCGTAAACGACATAATGAAGCTTTAGAACAATACCAAGCAGCCCAGTTGCAATATACACAGCAGAGAATGAAGAGATTAGACTTTATTCATGAACAACTGATTAAGGAAGGACATTCAATTCAAACTTTTAAGGATGTCGAATATGCCATGCACGAATACTTCCTCGTTTTTGGGAAAAAACTCGACCCAATACCGAGACCAACAATGAGTCAGTTTTATACACTGTCAGAGGAACAAAAGAACCGAGAGGTCACATTTATCATGTTGGGATTGACTTCTCTATTGATTTTCAGCTATACCATGAATACACAGTGACAGCTGTTTAGAGCGATCTATAAATAGCCTAATCAATATCTCGCCTAGTGTAGATGTGATTTGCATTTAGACAAATGATATGATAGATGTATATACCATGAATAACTGCAAGTTTACACTCACGGGTAAGACTACTCTTTGTAACCGACGCTGTGTTCAAATTTACTGCGGCATACACAATTATTACATCAGGCGCAGACACATAAACTATAAGTGTTCTGAATGCGAGATAGGGGTCAAAGGTCGTTATTGTTTATGCAAGAAACACGGTGCTGATAGGGTCAGGAACCAGATTATTTATGCTAGGAAGAGAGATTACATCAATGAGAGGAATAGGTTGGGGAGAATACGTATTTAGATATATGTAAACAACCAATTAGACATTTGTCTCATTTTGCATATACCATTCAACCACAATGGTTTTTGTCAGAGAATTAAAAGCTATGGCAAAGCAAAGTTGACTGCGTGGATATTCTCGTATGAGAAAAGCTGAATTGATTGATTTACTCGGTTTGGAATACAACAAACCCCAGACTGTTAGAGAACTCAAAGTTCGAGCAAGAAACAGTGGGCTGAGAGGTTATTCTCGAATGAGAAGAGCTGAATTGATCGCTTTACTAGATAATAATCAACCTAATGATGATGATGATATTGATAATGATGTTGATAATCAACAACAAGAATTAATATTTGTACCCACATCCGCCGGCGTTGGTAAATATCTAAGAGGTTGGAAGATGGATATTAATTCCAACATGGATGTTAACGATATTAAGCCCATCATATCGAGTAAAATTAACGAGGAATTAGATGATTTACATAGTATAAAATACCAGCTGACGATTAAAATGACATTGAGTAAAAGTAACACAGATGATAGCACCGAATATACCGAACCATATTTCCGTAGCAATCAAGAAGTTATAACCGAATCCGATACTATAAACTCATCATTAGATACATCAATTCAGAGAATACAGGAAACTTTAGAATGCTGGACTAATAGAGGTTCTGGTTGGGGTGTGGATAAAATCGATAGTTTATATTTAGATATAGCGAATTATATGCCTTTCAAAGGTGGATCTTATATAGATTTAACCCCGTATTATAAGAAGAAAAAAGCCATAATTAACGTAAAAAATAAATCTGATGACTGTTTAAGAATGATGATAAGATCTGCATTGTTCCCCGTAGACAAAAATCCGGATAGACCTTCTAGCTATCCCCAAAACGATGGACTCAACTTCGATGGTATAGACGAACCTACACCAATATCACAAATTGATAAGGTGGAAAAGCAAAATAATTTAGCTATAAATGTTTTCGGACATTCTAAAGGAATTGTTGAACACAGGATAAGCTCCGCTCCGGAAAATATCCTCAGAATCAATTCATTTCTGATCGAAAAAGATGGTAAATATCATTATACGTGGATAAAGAGTTTAAACAGGCTATTATACGATCAAACTAAACATAAAGAAAAGAAATATTTCTGCGAAAGATGCCTACATGGGTACAGCAGACAAGATCTATTAGAAGCACATAAAGAAGACTGTAGAGGTGCTGGACAGAATGCTATCAGGATCGATATGCCTAAAGAAGGAAAAAATATATTAAAATTTGATCATTATTGTAATCAAATGCCAGTACCGTACGTAATTTAAGCCGACTTTGAAGCGCTTATTAAACCCATAGAAAATAATCAAGATAATAGTTTTACGTACAAAACTCAAGAACATATTCCTTGTGGGTTTGGATATATAGTTGTAAGGTATGATGGGAAAACAAACCCGCCCGTGATTTACAGAGGTCCCGATGCAGCGGGAAAGTTCCTAGAATATCTACAAAATGAAGAGAGAATAATCAGGGAAAAATTATCGTGTAAGAAACCCATGCGTATGACGAGGGATGATTGGAGTGCCCATAAGAAGTCAACAATTTGTCACGTTTGTAATAAACCCCTGGATGGGGATTCCGTAAAAGATCATTGTCACGTCACGGGTAATTATCGGGGAGCCACTCATAACGAGTGTAACTTGAAACTAAAAATGAATTCTCAAACAATACCCATCCCCGTTGTGTTTCATAACCTTGGGGGATACGATTCACATCTCATAATGCAAGCTATCTCAAAGACCGACGGCGGTTTAACGTGCATTCCTAAAAATATGGAAAAATACATATCGTTCTCGTTGACTAAACCTATACATTATAGGGACAAGGATGGGAAATCTAGAACAAATCAAAGTAATGGGCTTAGATTCATAGACTCCGTACAGTTTCTGTTATCTTCCCTGGACAATTTAGCTAATGCGAACAACCCCGATGACTTTGCGATAACAAATCAATATACCGATAAGATAACTCGTCATTTGTTGCTGAGAAAAGGTGTATATCCTTACGAATATATGGATGATTGGTCTAGATTCGAAGAAACTGAATTACCACCCCTCGAATCATTCTAGAATAACAGATGCCGATTATGAACACGCACTGACGGTCTGGGATAAATTAGGTTGTAAGAATTTAGGCGATTATCACGATCTGTACTTAAAAACCGATGTACTGTTACTCGCCGATATATTCGAGATATTTAGAAAGACGTGTTTAAAACAATACGGCTTGGACCTGGCATGGTACTATTCCAGTCCCGGACTATCGTGGGATGCATTGTTGAAGAAGACCGGCGTAGAACTAAAATTACTCACAGATTACGATATGCACTTGTTTATTGAGAAAGGATTAAGAGGTGGTATATCGATGGCAGCTAAAAGGCATTCTTAGGCTAATAATAAATTAGTGGAAGGATACGATCCGAGTAAACCCGACACGCACATATTATATCTCGACGCCAACAATTTGTACGGATGGGCTATGAGTCAACCTTTACCCACGGGTGGTTTTGAATGGGTCGATGAGAATGATATCCATAATAATGATGTGAATAAAGGGTACATACTAGAAGTTGACTTGGAATATCCAAGCTCGTTACATAAAGATCATAACAGTTATCTGCTAGCTCCCGAAAGATTAATGGTTAATAAAGATTGGATGTCGGAATATCAACGCTCCTTGATGGGTAATAGTAGGTTAGCTAACGTAGAAAAACTCGTACCAAATTTGATGGATAAAACAAAATATATAGTTGACTACAGAAATCTCCAGTTGTATCTATCGTTAGGTATGAAACTTAAGAAAATACACAGAGTTCTAAAGTTTGATCAAAGCCCTTGGATGGAGCCCTATATAAGTTTGAACACAGATTTAAGAAAGATAGCTACCAGCGATTTCGAAAAGAATCTATATAAGCTCATGAATAACTCGGTATTTGGTAAAACTATGGAGAATCTAAGGAAGCGTGTTGATGTTAAATTAGTCAGATCTAATGAGGAAGAAAGACTCAGGAAACTTATAGCCAGTCCGGCTTTTAACAGAAGCAAGATATTCGATAACGACTTAGCCGCGTTGCATATGCAGAAGAGTAATATAAAATTCAACAGACCGGTGTACGTCGGTATGAGTATTCTCGACTTGTCAAAACACTTAATGTATGACTTTTATTACAACGAACTTAAGAAGCAATACGGCGATAGATGCGAGGTTTAATATACCGACACAGATTCTTTGTTGATGGAAATACAAACCGAGGATGTGTATAAAGATATGGCAGAAAAAATAGATATGTACGACATGAGCGATTACCCTAAAGATAATCCACTGCACAGCGTAGTAAATAAAAAGGTGTTAGGTAAGATGAAGGATGAATGTGCTGGGACCCCTATAGCGGAGTATGTCGGATTAAGACCTAAGATGTATTCTATAAAAAAGTCCGATAATGGCGAGATAGGAAAAGCTAAGGACGTTAAGAAGTATGTTGTAAAAAAGCATATCAAACACGAACAGTATAAAGAATCATTATTCAACGGTAGAACGTTCAAACACGAGATGAACTCTTTAAGAAGTAACAATCATAGGATATATGGATTAAGAATGAACAAGACATCATTATCCCCCTTAGATACAAAGAGATGGATTGATAATGATGGTGTAACTACCTATGCTTATGGTTATGGTGGTAATACCGTACCGTCGGGAACTATGAACAACTCTTCTCGTACAAATGCCCTACCCGGTCCATCTTGAAGATAATAAAGAATAGGCTCTCCTTCTTTCGTAACCAATCGACTAATGTTATACGTCTTAAGGGACCATATTGGATCGGTTGCGCGACGTAGGGCTCCTTCGAGTTCACCTGCCTGGTATAAATATCTTACCCTTACTCTATCCGGAAGTTTTCGTTCTTTGCCTCTCCTCGGTGCTGAAGATTCGGAAGTCACGGATTTCATTTTAATCGCATCGGATGGTTTCTTCCCTATTAATCTTGTTACTTCATTATTCAGCGCTGATACAACGGCTGATAATCTTGTCACCCATTCGGTTGATCTCAATCGCTCGGATTTCATTTCGATCCCATACTGATAGCCAAACAAACGTTCCGCTAATGTCCTGTTAAATCTTTCCACGATAGCTTGACTGCGGTGGGCCTCTCTTTCACCACGGACGATTTCGACATCGTGTTTTGTTAACAGTTTAGTTACCGATCCCATAAACTCGCGACCGGGATCTACTTGAAATAGCTTAGGCCATTTTAGTGGTCCGCGTTTATATATGCAACTCAGTGCATTAGCTACCTCTGTTGATTCTTTCGATGTTAATGACTCAGACTCTTTGTATCGACTAGCCACATCCACTACTGTTAAAGCGTATTTATACGTTTTGCGTTTTACCTTATCGTGGGGAAGAAACAAGAGGTCAGCCTGATGAACTTCATTCGTTGTAAAAACTTCTTCCTCGGTATATAACGCGGTGCCGGTAAATATATTTGCCACAACGCTTGTTTCTTTAACCAATCCTTGGCCACATCTTTAGATACCTTAGCCGCGGTGGCTAATTTTTTTATTGCTCCTACACCTTTCCAATATCCTCGTGGGCTATAGTAAATTTTATTCATTATTAATTAATATTGATGTTTCGTTTAATACATCTCATGGCTATAGTTAAATCGCATAGTCATTTTGACATAAAAAAGCCCCCCTGTAGTAGCAGTATAGGTAATAAATCTGGCTCCAGTGGAAGTGGTCCAGAACCCCCATTACCTATAAAAATTTATATCATTGGCTCCAGGTGGTGGTTAATTTAGCTGAATCTTATGACTATCGTTAAATCGCATGATCATTTTGGCATAACAAATTCCTCCTGTAGTGGTGGTATAGGTATATAAATCCTGCTCCAGTGGAAGTGAGCCAGAACCTCCATTACCTATACTACTAATACTGTTAAAAGCTCACACACTTGGCGTCGCCAATTCAGACTATGCTTGTCGTAAGAGGCGACTAACGGGATCGGGTGGTCAGGCTCGCTGTCTTGGTTGATGCTGAGTGCGGCGTTAAACAACAAACAAACAAACAAATCATAACTGTAATGGTATATAAATTATTCGAAAACATACATGTACGTCAATAACAGTTTATCTACTGTTTCAAACTACTGAAATTATTATCAAACAACAAACAAACGAACAAACAAAACATATATACGACTTGTAAATAATCGAGTCTGGGGCAAACAATCTAGTGACTTGTAGCATCAGAGAATCTCTTCAGGTGAACAAACATGGCCAATGAAAATGTGAACAAAATTACTTACAAAGAAACAAACAAGCAACTCATTCACTTGTATCGAATACGTACTGCGAACCGTGAGTTCAGTGCTGCGTCGATGATGTTAGAGCTATATCCTGTGAAGACAAATATGATTGACTGAACAATATTGTGTATAATGTACGCCACTTAATGAGTGAGTGCGTGTCAGCTTCAAATGACTGGGATTCAATCTCAATCAATATCAATCAAAGATCAATAATGACAAACAAACGCAATAATGTCTTTTTATTAACAGGGCCTTCAACCCATCATAATGAAAATCCTGTATATATATATATTGTATCTGACAGTGGTCATCATGTTCTATATATATTTCTTCCAGCGCATGATGTTAAAATATTAAACGATCTAATCTAAAGCTGTACTGTCACTAACCTTCCCTGTGAAACACGGGGACATATAACATACATGTATGCTACAATTCAATACAGCGAATTGCATCGGACATATTTTCTTTAATGATGTATCAAATTGGATGTGTCTACCATAAAACGTTTTGATATTTTTACTAAGATGTCTTATGCTGATCAAAAACGCTTTTGAGCTTATGAGTCATTTGAATATTGGAAAATTAATTTTATCCCTCTTGTCAAACAGTCGTGGGGATAGGTTTTGTGACTCTAATCTAAATATAAAGCAAAGGAGTCGATTT
This sequence comes from Haliotis rufescens, assembly GCF_023055435.1. NCBI lineage: Eukaryota > Metazoa > Mollusca > Gastropoda > Lepetellida > Haliotidae > Haliotis > Haliotis rufescens. Next base: position 32,888,762 of record NW_025963780.1, read on the forward strand.
CACTCAGTAGCTGTACACATTAACTGGTCTACACATATCATCCATACTTACTGTCTGTTACATTTCAACAACCATATTGATTTTTACATAAAGGGATTGACGTGCATTTAGTGGTTGGTTGTTTCTTGTTTAACGTAGCAATCAGCAATATTCCAGCTATATGACGGCTGTTTGTAACTAATAGAGTCTGGACCTGACAATCCATTGATTGACATCATGAGATTCGATCCGCGCTATTGGGATACGATGGCATGTATCAACTAAGTCAGCGAGCCTGACCACACGATCTCGTTAGTCACCTCTTACGACAAGCATAGTCACCACAGTTTTGACAGGGTTGCTTGTAAATAACCCAGACTGGACTAGGCAGATTTGGAAACACTAGCAGTCGAACAGTCAGAACATGATGACTCACTGTCATATACAATTAGTCTGTTCTTACAACAAGCATGGGGCCTTCCAAAATCACGCCTCTTGTCTTCTTTATCCATGTGTCAGAAATAATGTCAACCAGTTGACATTAAGCTAATCTGTATTGAAATTTGAACAGTTTGCAAACCATAATTGTTACTATGACAGATATGTTACGTGAAAAATGGCGCCATCACCTGGATTATGTCGTCACGCTTCTTGGGTTTGGAATCGGCTCCGGATCATTCGTGAAATTCCCCTACCTGTGCATAAGAAATGGAGGAGGTACTATTCTTACGTACATTCTTATACTAAGATCAAGTTAACATTCGCATCTTAGCAGTTTGGGTTGTGTACTCCCCAGGGAGCTGAGAATGATTCTTGAGTGGACACTGATCCAGTGACCAGGGTAATTATGGTGCTTTGATACCCTGTATGGTGTGGAAATATGCGCAATATAAATGACGTAGTTGTAGTAAGTAGTGTTTGTAATTACTATTTTGTACTTTTCGTCAATACTCACAGTTAAGCCAAACTAACAGTTTGTTTTTTGCCTAAATGAGTCACGAATTACATAGTAATCACCATGAATTGTTTGATAGGGATTACTTAGAAGTTGACGGATGACAAAGTAGACACATTTGATGGACAACAACTATTATGGATAACACAATTTATGGAAAACAGCTTGACAGCGTTGTGGGGAACTATACCGAAACGTCGCCGTTACAGTATTAAAGAAGTTGTTATCCATTAATTATGTCTACTTTATAATCACCATGAGTTATCATCTGATTATTTTCTTGATTCAAGGGTCATTCTTGATACCGTTTGTCCTGTTTACCTTTATGGGTACTGTGCCTGTTGTGTTTCTGGAGATGGTGATTGGACAATTTTCTGAAAGGGGGCCAGTTGAAGTTTGGAATTTGTGCCCAGCATTTAAAGGTAGGAAGACACTCTGGGGCAAAAGGAACATTCCAAGGTTATTGGATAGTTGCGTCAGGAAGGTTGCATCAAAATTATGTTTTCACACTTCTTTTGTTAAGTGATATGAGCCATTATTGTAAATATATATATTTAATGAAAGCGCATTTCGTTTGTTTTTAGAGTTCAAATCTAAGAAGTTGTGTTATTTAACATTCTCCGATTGATACTTATGAATATACATGGCCAATACGTGTTTATATATATATATATATATATATATATATATATATATATATATATATATATATACATTCAAAATTATATAATCTTCTCCTTGGCACTTAAGGTAATTGGTTTCATATCTTTAATATGTGTTATGACAACATTTAACACTCCGAGAATGATAGATGTGATCTGCAGTATGTTCGGCATGTAAGAATGATTTGTATATCCCCAAACGACGTTTTGTTTGAAATGTGAGATAAGACAGGCACGTGCTCGCTCCACTTATGTAGTCTATCTAGGTTCCAACACCTTCTACACAGTGCTTGACCAGTCCAGTGTCACTAGAACATCACAAAATATTCCACAGGTTTCTATAATGTTGGTCATCCTTCCACGCCTTTCCAGAGGTTTACAAATAATTCGAGCTTCTAAATGTAATGACCTCTTCACCACTGCTGACATTAAATAGTACCACATTCCTGACAACTAATCATCGCCCAAATACATTGCGACGAACTTCTTCTAAATCTCAACAGGAACAATGTAACACAGTTACAATCCTTGTTTAACAATAAAATACACTGCCATATAGCAGTAAATACTAGCATATACGTCGTAAAACATTTTCTCTCGTGACAAAAGACACCTAAGGGCGCTGTCATGATTCAAGTCATGTATAATTTATTCTCATCGCAATATGCTTGAAATGTTACCGAGTTGGCGTTTTAAAATAATTCACTTACACAGGCGTAGGCGTGGGCACAGTCATAGGGACCTGGATTCACACAACATACTTCACTGTCATCTTTAGTTGGTTCGTGTACTACTTCTACGTGTCGTTCTCAAACCCCCTACCTTGGGCCCACTGTGGCAATGAGTGGAACACTCCCTCCTGTATCTCCCAGCATGCTGATGTCAACACAACGACAGGGCTCAACATGACGGAAGAGGTTACCATCTACACCATGGCCAACCACACTGCAGACATCAATGATACAGTGGCTGGAATGACAGCAGCGGAGGAGTTCTGGAGGTATGCGTTAGTTGCGACTGTAGCGTCAACGTGTACGACTGTGTCAAATTGTGTGAGAGTGAGAGTGTGTGAGAGAGAATTAGTATCCAAGACAGATGCCATATTGGGTATAAAATTAATATTAGTATGCTATTTCTACAGTATTCATAAATGTTAATGCATCTCTACATCGACGTATCTAAACAATATGTATTTGATTAAATATCCACAAATCCAATATGTATACCTTGCTAATTATGGTTAAGGGAGTAACTTGTTTGCCTTTTGACAGATTGTTGCAATAAGTTCTATATTGTTTTCTTTGTCCTGCTGTAAGAGAGGTTCTGGATTTCAGGAAAGGGGTAAACATCAGACATACATCGCTTCGGGCATTTCTCAAACATCACACACAAAAACATCCGACATAAATGAAAAACTGTTTTCCAAAGGATTGTTGAACCAAAACGTATTCATAACATTTACGTGAAGTTTGATGGTGGATAAAAAACAACATCAGCCTCAAAGATTTTGTGAATTTAGAGAAAATGTCGAAAGTGCAATAGCACCTAGTCTAGATAAAGTGAAGCGCGTATGAGTCAGAGTGACGTTTAAATAAGGTGTGGTTTGTTTTGTAGCTATGACTAAAAAAATATTTGATGTCTTATAGTTTATTAAGCTAACAATTTCTTCATCACAACATTTCTATTATAGAGTATAGAAATAGTCTGTCCAAAAAACAGAAATGAACTAATATAAATGGAATAATTAGTGGAAATTGAAGCTCACAAATAAAAAAAACACATTCATATGAAATCTCAACTTGAACGTAGAGACCATTGTATGATTCCGACTATGCCATAAGCTTGCATGTCTTAATCAATATTGATGATGCCACGTGTCCGCGAAAGGTGGGCGTGACCTGCCCAACAGATGGGACCCGTCACAAAGACGGACAAAACGCACGTCAATTGTTCACCTGAACATTTGTAAATGTCTCCACATCTCTCCCATAGAACGTTTTAAAACACTCTACTGAGGACTTGAATGTTATAACCCTGATCAAACAACTTTTGAGCAAAAGTCCTATGACGCTCTTTGAAATCTTTGTAGAAAGAACCACATTGTAACAAGACACTGGCTGTCCTTGTCTTGAAATGATATAAAGGACTGTAGTTCAAAGTAGTCAAATCAATCTGAGTATCATGAAATTGAAAACAGGAACAAAGTGTTGTTCATGTCTGTCACAAACAGATAAATAGATGACGATTGCCCGCCATCTTGACATTTGGACACCATCTTGGATTGTCAAGTGGTTAAAGCTTTGTCTGAGTTTACACACCAAAAGTATTACTGATGCACAATTTTGAACGACGCATTTGAACAGTTAGAGGTGGACTATATGTAAGGATCGGATGGTTTCTTCAAGAGTTCTTCACTGTTTGGCCAGCAGTTCGAAATTGACCATACAGAAGGGATCGAGCTACATAATCAAACTTCACATCATGTGAAAGCTCTGTACGAGATAAATTGATCTGATTTAATTATGTATTTATGACCATTTACGAACAAATGGGCTTGAGAAACATCTGGTGGATTAAATTTGTTTCACAAATATCACTTTGTTTGTATTATTTACATGCTTGTGCATGTGTTTGTGATGGTGAGGCAGAGTATGCTCACCATTTGCATTTACGACCGTGACATAGATTAGTTGTTTGACTTCCCACCGTCTGTTATCCGTACAAGTAAAATACTGGTCGTAACGTCAGTGAACAAAAAAGAAAATTCCTCCCCACAAATGATATCATTTGACTTTAATGTCATTACCAAGAAAATGCCAAATAGATTCCTCAGCGGAAGGCTATGTACATTAATCTAGGCTTGTAGAATGAGAGAAGTGAAACCCTTTCCCTTAAACCTTCTTGAGCAGACTTCATTGTACGAATATGACTGTATCATAGGGCATGCATTTCACCAAACTGAAAGTATTGGAAATATGTGGAGTCATGAAATGGTTTCTAGGAATTTCTACAAATAGCGGAAGTGGCTGCTTCTGAGTTTGCATGTGTTTGCATTCACGTTTGTAGTTTATTATCAACACATTCAGTAATAAATTTTATTTTTAGATTTCAGGTTCTGCAAATAACAGATGGCTTAGAAACAATTGGGACTATAAGACTGCCTCTACTTATTTGTTTGGCTTTCACCTGCTCATTGATATTCCTTTGTGTATTTCGAGGAATCAAAGTAACTGGGAAGGTAGGCCTGGGGGTTTCCTATTGATGTGGAGTACTGTGGGCGGCAATGTAGCCATGTACCATAAAGCGCGGGCTTTTAGTTATTACACAGAAATTTTGAGTACGATTTCCATCATGACCAAAACGAGTGAAGCCCATTTCCAAGCTAGACATTGCTGGAATGTTGCTAATGTGGCGTAAACGTTTACAAACACACGCACACGCACACGCACACGCACACGCACACGCACACGCACACACACTCTGCTCTGGAGCACTGAACTTCACTCGTCATTCTGTAAACCTAGAAAAAATGTTAAGTCCCACCTGCTCAGGACGCAAATATATGACATGGAAACCAGAGTAAATTTGTTTCGATAAGCATGAACTACAATCATGACAGATGAGAAAGTGATATTCATAATATTGGTGGATATTTCATTTCATGTGTATTAATGAGACGTAAATATGTTGCTAAAATGACCGTTATAGCTCCATGTCTTCCTTTGAGGAGATTCACAATAGTGTATACGCCACATGTCTAGGTGACTGACTAAACCCTACCCCTCATGTCTGTGTTTGTTTCACAGCTAGTTTACGTGACGGTGGCAATACCTTGTATTCTTGTGACCATCTTCCTCATCCGGGGATGTCTGCTGCCGGGATCAGCAGATGGAATATATTTCTATATCGTTCCAAACTTTGAAATCCTGTCAAGACCTCAGGTAAGAAACAACATCAAATACATACCCTTGCCGATGCCACTGGACCTAACGGAGTGTCAGGAGTATTCATGAGTCTGTAAGGAGTATTAATACCTTTGTCTCTGTCAGGAGCATTCTAGTTCAGTGAGTGACATGTTATCATGTTGCATATAAGTCGGAAATTATGAATCGAAGGCAAGGAAAGGAAGAGTCGGTTTCTGAGGGGAAAACACTTCAGTTGAGGAACCTTGTCCTACCCAGAAATAACCTTTGAACTTGCATGCTGTAGCTTTGACCCACCATCTATAGAAGTAACCTGCTTTAAGACCAAACATCATGAGGTTTGGAGAACAATTGGTGATCTTATGGTCACTGGCTATGTATTCCATGAGAATGTATTAAAGATAATCACCCCAATCAAAAGGCTCTAGGTAGATGAAGATGGATATAATTTGTATCAGGGCATCAAAAAAGGGTGATTGAATCGTTCCACCTAGTCAATGAATTAATGACGATGTGGGTTTCTTCTGCTCTTATCTGTATCTAACAAACTATCCATGTCCTTAAAAAATTGGATTCAAACTCTCGTCAATGACTGTATGGACATGCCGTGGACAGCCAATGTGACAAGACAAGAAGCGACTAAGGGGATCGGGTGGTCAGCCTCGGTGGTTTGGTTGATACATGCCATCATATTCCAATTGCGTGGATTGAAGCTCATGATGTCAATCATTGATTGTCTGGTTCAGGCTCGATTATTTACAGACCGCTGTCATATTGCTAGAATATTGCTGTAAGTGAGTGAGGCGTTAACAACAATCAATGTGACAAAATCCCCTGGAAAGCAATGTGTCTGCCACGGTAAGGGCAACATGGTCTTGTATAGCAAAATATAAGACACGTATGCCTGTGATGTCGGGTCAGTGGAATGCGAAGAAACGTCCTTACTGTCTGAGAAGAAACGTTTACGCTACTGGTGTTCCGCGGGTCCTTTCTGACTGTGGTAACATCAGTGAAAAAATGTCTTCCAGCTGCGTGGTGGAACGTTTTCGACCACCTGCAACTCGCTCGGTACCTGAATCAAACGATCATATTTTGGCTGACATCAAAGATGTTTGAAGGTAACGTTGTAGGCACAGTTTCACGCACGCCTATGCATCTTCGGTCGTCAAACGACGTCACTGACGTTGAGGGGTTATACATGCATTCAGTTATTGCAATCCTTTGTAGCAAATGTTGTGCTCTCTGATAAATTGTCTTGCGTTTCTGTAGGATATTCATACTTCCAGCTCTGTCAGGCATGGTCCTACATGGATCTCTATCAGGGCTTTCCCATACTTGCATTTGTCAGGCATATTCATACTCGTATCTCTTTCATGTGAAGACGACACCGTACGCCTTTTAACTATCAAACATCCCTCTCCTTTTGTGTAGTAATCCCGAGGAGTGCAGTGTCATTTTAGAATATTTCATCTACCTCCCAACTATCATGTTGTATTTCAATTGAAAAAACGATGTGATATTAGTATAATGAATAGACACGTTCTGTCACCCTTAGGTGTGGATTGAAGGATGTAATTTCGCTCTTTATTCTCTTGGTCTCGGCATGGGGTCCATCGTGACTTTGTCAAGCCACAGTAAATTTCAAAACAACTGTTTCAGGTAAGGCGAGAGGAATGACCATTAATATGTATGGCAGGTGTGACTATCTGGTGTAAGATTCAAAACATCTTACTAATGTTTAATTTCAACTGAAAACTCACTGTCAACTATATTTGATTTATTAACACGTCTGTATCATCTTTAAATCGTCTCTACCATCAACTGCAGATTGCAAAAAGAATATGTGAAAATCAGCGCTAAAGAGACAACGGTTTTAGAAGCATTAATGTTAGATTAGAGAGCTAATATTGTTAGACATTTGCATGTGTATATTTTTGTGATGGTAGTAAGTGATAATATGTTAAGAGCTGTAGCTGTATTGTTAAAAGAAAATACTATTATTAGACAGCTGTGTTTGTGGTGGTGCCATTTAATACACGTTTCTTGATTTAGATTACTCCAGATAATAGGTAAAGAAAAGTCTCTTATAACTTGAGGGGCGATTGGGTGGCCTTGTGGTTAAAGCGTTCGCATCATACTGAAGACCAAGATTCGATTCCTGATATGGAACCATTTCTGGTATCACCCGCCGTGATATTGATGGAATATTGCTAAAACGGCATAAAACCATATTCACGCCCTCACTCTAATAACATTGTTGCTAGCAACAACGATTGTCTGTTGATAATATTTGTTACTTCATTTTTCTTCGACTCTAGAGATTCCATTATTGTCTGCATTGGAGACATGCTAGTTACACTTCTCATTGGATTTGCCTTCTTTGCCATCATCGGTCATGTTGCCTACCAGAGAGGGGTAACTGTGGAAGCATTTGAATCTTCAGGTAGATATCAAGTCAGTGCTTTCGGGTGTTCCTATCGTGAGTGAGTGAGTTGGGTTTAACGCCGCTTTCAACAGTATTCCAGTTCTATCAAGGCGGGTCAGCTTAATGTGGGAGGAAAGCCCGAAGTGATGAAGGTTTCGGACGTTTACCACTTCGGTGAAACCCACGAGCACAGGTATGGTATGGTGCTGACAAACCTAGAAAAATAATCGGGGCGAACCGGGATTCCAACCCTTTATCATAGGTTTCTGGCGTGCCCAAGGGACGCGACTCTGCATAGCAAATCGCGGCGCCTTAGACGACTGGGCCCCACGTGCCCCTCTATGTTATGATGCCATCTGAAAGGTAGTGATATATTAAGATGATCTACAATATTTCTTTTAAACATAATCTGATGTTAATGTTCCTGTTAAAAAATGGAATTCACAATAAGGACCAGAATCAAGTGTTCTTCATTTCAGGATTCAATCTTGCCTTTATCGTCTTTCCGCAAGTTTTGAATTACCTCCCCTTGCCGCAGTTGTGGTCTGCCTTGACGTTTCTGATGCTGATCACCCTTGAACTTGATACTCTGGTAAATACAGATTTAATAGTTTGAGTGACTGACGTCATTGGGTAATTAACATATAGCCAGAGCAGGGTTAACCCTGCTCTAAACAATCAGAGGAGATTTAAGACGTCTTTCTAAACCACATGCTTCTCATAACATGACCGATTACACTTGCGGAGATATTGATGTTTTCGATACCGTGAGTGACCATGCTGAAAGTATTTTGCTACACTTTGTATGTATCAATGTTTCTACATACATTTAAAACAATTTTAGTTAATTTTGCATGTTTTCGTATTGCTGGATTTTTTTTAGATCTGCACATGATTTTTCATTGCGCTGTACAAAAATATTGTTTGAAGAAAGAAATACATACCTGAAAGTTGACCTGAAAAGTATCGGTCAGTTTCATAAGTCTTCTAGGACTTAATGTATGAATATGTTCCAGGTTCCGCCGATTGAGAACGTAGTAGCAGCTTTAAGAGACCGTTTTCCACAGCTATCACGACGGCGCTGGCTTGTCATCGCTGTATTACTTTCAACCAACTTCACCTTTGGTCTCAACTACATTACACAGGTGACAGTCGTTTTGCAACATAGGCGCAGCTTGTATTTCTTAATCGTGGCTTATATAATTAGGCTGGCGAACTAGCATTTCCACGTTTCTTGTCAACTTCATGAAAACGTGAATGCAATTAGAATGCATCAAGGCAGGGGCGCTTTGGTTGACATTAAAGATGACAACATTCTACCACTGTCCTCGATGTCTAAAGGCGACTACTTTCGTGTGAAAAACGTACATTAAACATTTAAAAAAACTCCCATTGAGAATGTTTTCAGTTTGCCAAACATCTCATATTATGACTTCTAGGGCGGGATGTACGTGTTGACCCTCGTGGACTGGTTCGCCTACTTCCCGTCGAATGTCCTCTTCTCTACACTTGAATGTATCGTGGTTGGATGGTGCTATGGTAAACATTTGATACTACAGATGCATCACTTATACAATGCACTCTCAGCCATTTGCTTCGTTTGCTAGTGTAACACACAGCAAGTCCAAATATTTGCTATGCAATTGTTTCACCCAGAAAATATAGCATCATTGTTTAGAGCCATTGATGCACGAATGAAAAATGAAGAAATATAACTAACATTGTCAAATTGTTTCTTTTTTCTGTGCAGATTCAGTAAAGATATTTCGCAGAAAGTACTTGTGGCATGGATGTGTTTCAGTCAGTATGTTTGTACATTGGTGTAACTTGACTTCATTGTGATATTCTGCATATCAATAAATCACTGCAACCCATTCCATTTCAGGTACGGACAGACTACAACGCGACATCAAGGCGATGTGGGGGAAGGCTATACCGCGGATTATGATGATAGCCATCAAATGTGTGTGTCCGATGTTGTTGGTGGTACGTGATTAACCATATTTGTAAAAGTATAGAACCCACGGTCTTATGATTTACCTGTTCCACACATAAACCACAGTAGTTGACATGTTTCATTCATCTTTAGGATATATTATCATGACCGACAAGACGCAGGAACTTAAAGCTTAGCAGAGTGTGAATGAATTAGTGGCAGGCACAAATATGGCTAAACACTCAAACATGAAAGGTATTTCAGTTGGTAGTCGTATTATGGCATGGCTGTGTAGTGTGGGGGTAAACGCCTAATTTGTGTAGACGTTCACCATGAGACAGGGCATCGTGCTGATAAACCTGGAATCATATTCCAATAAGATGCAGCGGAACTACAGCAAGACAAATATAAACACTACAAAATGGAGGACATGTTTCTTCAAACATGAGTTGGGAACCCACTGAGCCAAACCTGAAAAATATGTTTGTCTCAACTTTAGCTAATGAATTTGGCCAAGTAAAAATGTTTGGCTTTTTGAGAATGTAAACTACATTGGAAATGACATATGGCCGAAAGATTGACTAGCAACTGTTTATTTTTATCTAACTTACATGTACTATATAATGCCAAGCGTCTATAAGGAAAAGCTATCACAGATGCCCTCTTCCATCAAAACACGTCAACATTCTGGCAATTGTTTGAGTTTGTGGTATTTACTTCAAAACGTGACTCGTGGCGAGTGAGTGAGTGAGTGAGTATGGTTTTACGCCGCTTCTAGCAATATTCCAGCAATATCACGGCGGGGGACACCAGAAATGGGCTTCACACATTGTACCCATGTCGGGAATCGAACCCGGGTCTTCGGCGTGACGAGCGAACGCTTTAACCACTAGGCAACCCCACCGCTCTGTGTGTCAAATAATTGTTATAACCTTCAGCATAAAAGCGTAATTCATAAATAAACGAAACAGCTACAAGGTCACAGTCTTACTTAATATTCATGATTTCTATTGTTTCATGTTCATCACAACCATTGGGACTCAGAGAATATAGCTGGAATATTGCCGAGTGCGGCGTTAAACCACAAACAAACAAAAAATCTCATAGATTCAGTTCTTCATTTTTATCTTACCATGCCATTCTCTACAACAGTGTGTGTTCTGCTACTCCCTGTATTCCTACCGCCCTCCCAAGTATGGAGACTATGACTACCCTCCATGGGCCACAGGAATCGGATGGATGGTGTCTCTGGCTTCAATCCTGCCCTTTCCGGCTGTCTTTGTGTGGAGAGTATGGCGGTCACATGGAAATACCGTTAAAGAGGTTGCTGCTCAGCTAAATCTCTTTATCCTTTAAGAACGTCTTTTAGTTTCGCATCAGCGTTCTCTTTATGTCGAGCAATATTTCAGAGTTCCAGCTTTTGGTGTCTGAATTTCACAACTTTTGAGGTACAATTGGACCTGCTCTTTCTACGAAGATTACAAAGAAGGTCATACGACTCTTCCTCAAACCTTGCTTGCTCAGAGTTAATTCAAGGCCTCAGTAAATGTTTTTAAAATGTTTTTTAGTGGACGTTTATGTAAATGACATTTCCAAGTATGACGCATCAGATCCAAATGTATTATGTTCAAAGTGTTACTCAATGGCGCCCTGAATATATGTTTCAGAAATTCCTGACATCGATGGAACCAAACAAGAAATGGCGTGAAGCATCTGGTCGTGGCACACAGGAGGACATTGCTTATCCAATGACTAATGTGGAGGAGCTAGCCTAAGAGGATTCAGTGTTAGATAACTTGGGTCAGAGCACGCGTTTTTTTTATTGAAAGGTATTTAATCACAAGCAAAAGGATTAGGCACAAGTTTTCACAACACAGGTTGCCCTCTCCTAAAATATACTGAACAACTAAAGTTCCTGTGACATTGAATAAGATTTAATGCAAAGTTATGTTTTTTACCAAATCTGAAACAATTTCGGTTTGCAACAGAGAAAAGACTTCTGTAAGTGTTCAAATGGTTTAATTTGCCATACTGACTTCCGAAAATGCGTGATTTCATTAAAAAAAACCCATGAACATGCCAAAATGTCAATTTACAAATCAATAGCGTGCGTGTCCACCTCTGGTTGCGATGCAAGCAACCCATCTTCGTCTCATGGAATGGAAAAGGCGTCGCACAAAGTCCTGTGGGATATCTGCCGATATCTGCTGGAGCATGTTTCGAAGTTCCTGGAGTGTCTGTGGAACACGTGGTTGACGTCGAAGGCGCCGATCCATCTCATCCCACATGTGCTCGAATGGTGAGAGATCAGGGTGAGCGAGCCAGCTAGGGGATGACATTCACGTTGTTTTCACGTCGAGCAATATGAGGCCGGGCGTTGTCATGTTGAAAGGTAATACCTGGGCCATGACGACGCAAAAACGGTACAAGAACAGGGCCGATGATCCCGACGATGTCCAATGAGATTTACCTCTACCACTATCAAACGGGTCCTCTGTCTTGCTGTAATCCCACCCCTTACCATAATGCTGCCGCCCCCGAACCGACATTCTTCCATGACACAATGATTGTCGTAACGTTCACCTCGACGTCGGTACACTAGAATTCGTCCATCGCTGTGGCTGAGGTGAAAACGAGACTCGTTAGTGAATAGAACTTGTCCCCACTGCATGGCCGTCCAGCGCATACGCTGTCTGCACCACTGTAGACGTGCTTGACGCTGGTTTCCTGTCAAAATGGGACATCTGGCGGGTCTTCCGGCGACAATCCCTGCACATCTTACGTACGGTTTGTGAAGATATTCGTCAAAGGCCAGGGATGCTTCTTGCAGTCACAGTTGCTGGCTGGACTCGATTTCGTAGGTGTGTTGTTTAGGGCTGAAACGATATCCCGGGACACCGATGCATCGCGATTCACTCCATACGATACGGTGTGCGATATGTGAGGTGCTGTATCTCGATTTTTCACATACGTTTTTTCAAAGACGTATATACGTACGTCTTTTTTTTGTAAATAAACTTTTATCACAGATACGTTTTAAATGTGTTTTAACTCTTTCAACACCGCAGGCCGGTAAACCGGCCAAGAAGCATTAAACACGTCAAAATAGTATATATTTTTATGGACCTACCTGTCATACCATTCATTTATTAAATCTATCACATCTCACAATGTCTGAAATACGTATTCTATTTCAATTTATCAAAGTGAATCCTTTTTTTATCGATAGATTAGAAAGTTATTCACTATTTCCCGAAATGTTATTGAAAATATAATTCTCGGATGCACATTAAACATGTCAAAGAGCAAAACAAAGACGTCTCAAGCAAATCTTTAAATATATATACAAAGTGATAAATAAAATCAACAAAAATATATCTAAAAGTGGTCAAACTTACAGTATATATTTTGTGACTCATGAACATTCATCACTTTCATTTAATTTTTCATTTTAATAAACTAAGTTTAATTCATTTATCTCTTGTCTTCTCTTGTCACTATGTGTATCGTAGCGTATCGAGATACGTATCGAATCGTGATGTAAGTATCGAGATACATATCGTATCGTGACCTAGTTGTATCGTTGCAGCCCTAGTGTTGTTTGAATCCAGTTGTCTTGTCGATTATTGGTTACGCGTGGCCTGCCACTCCGAAGATGGTCTCTGACTGCATTCATATGTTGCCAACGTTACCATAAACACCAAATGGTGTTGGACAGGCGTGGCATTTCGTAATTTTGAATAACTGCGTAATTTTGTTGTTTTTCTGAGTGGTTGTCAGCACGATGCTAAACAATGCATATGGAATCCCATTAACGCACATGTTTTTATACCCATTCTTGGGTAGTGAAATGCATGGGGCTTGCATAAAAGTCAACTTTTGCATGGAATGCATGCTTTTCTGTAGCAGTTGCGTTTTTGTGACTTGATTCCATACATGTACTACAATATTGAAAACCAAACTTGTTTCCAAAATACACTAAAATATTGGTGTCACAGGAACTTTTGTTGTTGAGTATATTTACATGATTCACGGGTCAGGTATTCCAAGGAAAAAATGGTGTACAGCTTACGCCACGTGCGTTGTTTCAAAGCACTCCAGTTAATGCATGGCATTTAAATATAAGTATTAGTTCTGATGAAAACGATATTGACGCCATACTTACATGTAGGCAGACAAGAGGATGACGGAAAAATAAAGATTTGATGGTAATTATAGGAATAGGTATTTTTTACATGTCTTGTTATTTTCGTTTTACCAAACTGTGCGAGCTATTGAGATGTTATATTCTAAATAAATATATTACAATGAATCAATCGCTATTTCACAAATAAGACAATAGTAGTGTTGTTGTAAAATATAGTTTGTAAATTGTTTTAATATTAAAACATAAAGTTACAAAGATTTTAAATGTAAATAGTGTTGTCACGACTGATGAAGACAGCTGTCTTTAAGAATACAATTTTCAGTAATCTATGTTAGGATGATTACAGATGTTTGATATTTGGAGTTAACACACCTGTGAATGGGCGGGAAATGATTGTTTGGTGAAATTCTCAGTGTTTACAATTATTTTGTTTTTCTATTTTATTTTTCATTTTAATCTCTGTATGAATCAACATTATTATTGATTTAATATTTAGGCTGGGTCTTGTTACATTTTTGTCTGATTTTTAAATAACGAAATACTTTGGTTCTAGTGTTTTGTTTTGTCATTTGCAAGATGAAAAAAATTAATTGCCCTCAAGGTGATCTTGATATGGAATAGTCATTGTAATAGTCAGGCTCGGTCGAAAACGATCAAGACCTTCGGTTTTCGTCCACGTTCCCGCGATCCTTTGAAGTTTTAATAATTAAATATATGATTATTTATTATTACATACACGTCTTGTGTGTAAAAACTATGTATATCGACGTAATAGATCAATTAAATGTTTCATAGTAATATTTAACAGTTATAGTTAGCTCCAGTGATCGGCTCAAATAGTCCCGCCATCTACTGGTGCTTACGTCATCAAAAGTTGGGTAGTTTATTCCGGAATTGTTTCATGCTCTAAATCCACTAAAGTAAATATATTTATTCCAAAATACTTACGTAAACACCTTCCTGGACATGTTATTGAGTAGATTACATCAATCCTAGATAATGTCACGTCGTATATTTGGTGTTTAATCGCATTCTTCTCGCTCTAACTTTTGGCGTCTTCTGCTACATGTATTTCCGGAAGTGACGTCACCACGAATATAATCTCGTTCCAAATCAGTTGCAGAAATAACAGACTCAACGTAAGTTGTAGTTTTTGGTCCAGCGAGTTTTTAGAAATTTTATAATGATTCCATAGACTTGTTTACAGTTTTTTTAATAACAATTACCGTGCAGCATTATTGGCTCTGCCTTTGCGCATAGTAATTATTCTTTTTCGAGTAGATTAAATAGAATTTGTAGAAATTAATTATCTAGAATCTAACTGTCAAAACTGACAAGCGTTAAAAATAGAGTACATCCGTTTTAACAATATCTCTTGGAAACTGACGGTTGGGATGGGACTGAAAACATCCTGACAACCACGTTTTCCCCACCCCCAACCCGTTACAGTTTAATGGTGTCAGAAGTGGGATATGTCTTTTTGGATAAATGGAAATAACACGTCCCATTTTAATTCTGGAAACCCAAAAGTCCAGAAACTCTACGCTCTTTGCCCGGTCTCGGTTAAAGGTATTTACAAAATTAAACATGCCGTTTTCATGGGAACATACCAAGGAAGAAAAAATGAAAAAATTGTTTAAAAACTCAATATTTAGACTATGTCGCCCATGGGCCTGCCCATGGGCGAAGTGTGGCCCATGGGCCTGCCCATGGGCGAAGTCTGGCCCATGGGCAGGCCCATGGGCGAGAATATGTTCCTTTACTTAAAACTCATGTTTTTGTTTCGCAAATACATTTAATGTATTCATTCAAGTATCATGACACAAAATTTAACTCATTTTAACTTAATTCAACGATTTTATAGCGATATTGAAATATTTCGCCCATCGGCGAGAAAAAGGTTTGGCCCATGGGCGAGAATATGTTCCTTTACTTAAAACTCATGATTTTGTTTCGCAAATATATTAAATGTATTTATTGAAGTATCATGACACAAAATTTAACTCATTTTAACTTAATTCAACGATTTTATAGCGATATTGAAATATTTCGCCCATGGGCGAGAAAAAGGTTTGGCCCATGGGCGAAAATATGTTCCTTTACTTAAAACTCATGATTTTGTTTCGCAAATATATTAAATGTATTTATTGAAGTATCATGACACAAAATTTAACTCATTTTAACTTAATTCAACTATTTTATAGCGATATTGAAATATTTCGCCCATGGGCGAGAAAAAGGTTTGGCCCATGGGCGAGTATATGTTCCTTTACTTAAAACTCATGATTTTGTTTCGCAAATACATTAAATGTATTTATTGAAGTATCATGACACAAAATTTAACTCATTTTAACTTAATTCAACTATTTTATAGCGATATTGAAATATTTCGCCCATGGGCGAGAAAAAAGTTTGGCCCATGGGCGAGAATATGTTCCTTTACTTAAAACTCATGATTTTGTTTCGCAAATACATTAAATGTATTCATTCAAGTACCATGACACAAAATTTAACTCATTTTAACTTAATTCAACGATTTTATAGCGATATTGAAATATTTCGCCCATGGGCGAGAAAAAGGTTTTGCCCAAGGGCAAGTATATGTTCCTTTACTTAAAACTCATGTTTTTGTTTCGCAAATACATTAAATATATTCATTGAAGTATCATGACACAAAATTAAACTCATTTTAACTTAATTCAACGATTTTATAGCGATATTGAAATATTTCGCCCATGGGCGAGAAAAGGTTCGGCCCATGGGCAGGCCCATGGGCGAGAACATGTTCCTTTACTCAAAACTCATGTTTTTGTTTCGCAAATACATTAAATGTATTTATTCAAGTATCATGACACAAAATTTAACTAATTTTTACTTAATTCAACTATTTTACGGCGTTATTAAAATATTTCGCCCATGTTTTCGTCAGTCCCTTTCAAGCATCAACTAACTGTTTGCAAAGTATATTGTATCATGTGAAATATACTTGATATTATATCATTACATTACTATTTAAAAAGGGCATTTGGTTGGATGTTTCCTTTAGTTCTACAAATTTCACCTGTTTTACATATTGTAGCGATCTTTAATGAACCCGGCCTTACCTCTCAAAACGTTTTGACAGTTTATCATACGAATTCATGTGCGTGTACTCCAATTCATTGGAGTTATTTTCCACAACATTAAATTTTAGTTAGTTTCTATTTCATTTCCCATTTTATGTCCCGTTGATACATCACACTGGGCAATTACGTGACACTAGGTATGCAATATACAGGTACGCGTGCGCGTATTTTAATGAAAAAAACTATTCGTCTTTTATTGCATAACGTTTGGCTGAATATCTTACATTCTAACGAAATCTCAAAATAATTGTTTAATTACATGCGGTTTCGAACTGACCAGTGGGAATTATGTCTCAATGCGATTGAGGAAAACGTGAGTGAATATTGTGACACTAAAGCAACTTTTAACTGCATTGTCACTTTTGGTATGAAAATGGTAACAGTTCAGAAAAAACAAACAGCCTTCTTATGATAATTCTGATTAGTACGTTGTATCTAATTACAGTGTCGGCCTTATTTACAGGTGATTCTACAATACCTGCTCTCGGTCAATTACGATCTACCACACCACGCGTGAATAAACAGTTATGCAGGTGTTGCTGTGGGCAAATACCTAGCCTGAAAATGTTTATTTTTTTTAGGATACATGTTTTACAAATGTTCGTTGATATGTGGATATATTAAGCACAAAGACAAAAAAATGTTTATGAAAGATGAATTAGTGCCTTGATATATTCATCGAGATGTGTATCATCGTTTAATGGGGTCATTCAATAAACGTATGTTTGGAGGAGATATCAAAGGAGCCGCCCAATATACACAGTGTCGTCCGGTGAACTACCACCCCACCCTGTCCATTAGAGTTATGTAATCGGTACACAAATATATTTGATGCGGTGTCAGTGCGGAAGGAGTTTGAATTACGTCCGCCACTTGCCACAGAAATCCTCAAAGTATAGAAACAATAAACAAGGTCAATCCGTACTAATTACCTAGTGACGCACGTAACAACGACTGTCAATAGGGAAAATGGTGAAAACAAATTGAAATAGATTTTAATAAAACATTATTGTACTAAAAAACTCGTAAAAGCGGTGCCTGAAATTGTTTGACCGTGTTGTGTGTGTTGTAAACTGACGAATAGCAAGTAATTGTCATGCTGTACGCATGGTTCCATATACAAATTCAGTTATACAACCGGTATGAAACTGAGAACTGAGATACCAAGTACAACCTGCATTCACACACGGAAGCAATATACTTGTGTGTATGCCCTCTCCTCTAAAAAATGTATCACTAAAGTATTTGCATTGTAATAAATATAGTAATGATAAAACTCGGTAATTTGGTAGGTCTCCGACAGATATGATTTTCAGTTTTTTTACACCTTTGATTGATACGGATTACGTACCTGTAGTCTAGTCACTGTCTCTAATGTTATCTGCTTGTTAGAAATTTCAAATGTCTTGTTATAGCACTGTTCCTAAAATACGGCAGTTTCTTTTATCGGTTATAAATAGTTGATTCGTCTTGTCACGCAGTCATTTTTACTTGATCGAATGATTTCCACAAAAAATTACGGCAGAGAGTTTTGTATTTTATTATATTTTTAGAAGATTTTAGAAGATGCTTACATCACTGTATCTCAGAACGTAAAACTGATAACATTCAAACATGTAATTAGTACACAGTTAATTGTTACATATAATTTCCTGCATATTCCTTTTTGAACAAAAAGCCTACATGTATACTGATATCGGTGTCCACTGTTAAAAGGGTATCAGTGCAGTCAGCCATGGTAAATGGAGAGACAATAATAAGGTGATTAATTATAGTCTGTTGCAGAATATGCGGTATAAGTGTAGTCATTGATACATATACACATTACACATATACAGATGAAATACACGATATGATGCAGTGCAAGAACAAATTAAGATACGGTTTCTATTAAAAATAATTATACGATTTTGGATTTAATTAGCATGTTTAAATTTTCAGGCCAACACGGCTGAGATACAGCATCGGCATACTCAACTGCCGGTCGTAAGTTCATTGTTTGACTGAGCACACTCGTGTCGGGGTTCCGATATTTTCTTTTCTTTGTTGGCAGCCTGCCACCGGTCTGAATTTTGAGAAAGGTCTCAGCATGGGACTGTTAATTACTTCTTAATGATGTCTACAAGCTTACAAACTTGTAGATGTTTGGTGCGGTAAGGACCAAACTTTTTCAGCTCAGAGTGTTAGTGGTCCTGGAACCCATAGTGTCAAACAGGTTCTGCACAAAACGTCCATCAGATTCTACTGTTCAGCAACATTGTCACTGAATTTCAGAACTCTGGCATGATATAATAATCAAGGATTTCGAAGGTGAACGAGGGGAAAGGCAGACGCACGTGGATTTACCCTCAGGTTATTATTGTCTGGAGTTCACATTTTGGGGCATTTCATATACTAATTGAACAGAGTTCACCTGCACATGTCCACTTTAGTGATACAGACTGTAACCAAAAATGCAATGAGCCGTAGCTCTTAATCCCTTATAACAACGGTAACAACAACCCGGGTGAGGACACAGTAAGGTTAAACCGTGTCCAACAGACAATCTGAGGTGGCTATCTCCCATCAAGTCAGCTCTGTTTTTAAGCGCATAGTTATGTTTTTACATATTGAAATAAAAGGAATTTAAAAAATTATATTTAACAAACCTACACATTACCAAATACAAAACTTTATAACCCTTTCTAGACTTCGTTCCAATTAACCTGGATCATTCAACTCGCTCGCGAAGGTCGTATGCGACTTTAAAGTGAATACGTCTACAGTGTACAAGTAACTTTTAACTGTATCATATATACTCATGATAAGCAATTATTTTCGTTCCTAATTCGAATGAGCACATTCTGAGGCTAAATCTGCAAAATGACAGATAAAATATTTCTTTGTACAATGCAAACGATACAAACGTAGCGGCTGATAATAGAGACAATGATTTAATAATCTGCAATATATCAAGTGTTCTCGTTCAATCTATTGTCCATATTGAAGTGATTGTAAAGTTTCAAGGAGTACTAAAATGTTGTGGTATTATGAATGTATTTAGAATATGAATAGCGAAAAACAGTCACCATATCGGATGTACATGTAAAACTTGTCTTCCAACACCACGCTTGTGCCGAGGCCCATGGTCATAAAACTAATCGGTCCCATAAAAGGAGCAAATAGTTTCGCAGATACCTCTTGCTATGGTTCACTCCCAATTGTCAGACGACCTAATCATCAGTCAGACCAGTCAAGTGTGACCAGCGTACCTGCCTGGTTTTGGCTCCTAATTACTGAACTGCCCAATACTGTCATACTGTGGGCAGAGTAAGCGGCCTCGTTGAGTGATACAGACTAACCAAATTGTGTTTGTAAGTTGCGTTTAATCTGTGTCGGGTTGCAGTTGTTTTATTAGTCAAGACTAGGGGTAGTTTTTTCAATGAAACCTTTTAGCCGTTGAGTTTGTTTTGCATTCATTTCATTAAATACATTGTTAGGTAGAATAATAACACGTTATATGGATTAAACATCTCCCTAATCTGAGTATAATCTCACATGTACTCTAAGTACCGTACTATATTACTTTGCGGAGACACTGAGTATAATTTTTTAGTTGGCATTGTATGCTGTCTGATGACTTTACACAAATCCCTGCATTCAATAGACCCGTGAGGATCTCCAACAAACCATTCTTGGCGTAAAAGGGCGACAGCGCTTGTCGTAAGAAGCGACAACCGGGATCGGGTGGTCAGGCTCGCTGACTTGGTTGATGCATGTCATCGTATCCCAATTGCGTGGATCGATGCACATGATGTCAATCACTGGATTGTCTGGTCCAGACTCGATTATTTACAGACCGCCGTCATACAGCTGAAATATTGCTAAGTGTGGCGTTATACAACTAACAAACAAACAAAACACAAAAAGAGAAAGTGTATGAGTACTAAAACTTGCAATAGATATGCGTACCCTACGTACACACATGAGTCCCATTCGACAGTCTACAACACACGAATAACTGTCAAACAAGTTTGGGTACCCCTTCTGTTCAGGCAAGTTATTTAGTTCGATAATTTTGTATTAAAATCCTTTTCAATTTGTTTTAATCCTTTTTCCCTATTCCGTGCATCTTATTGCTCATGTTTCCAAGTATTGTAAAACACTTTAATGTTTCTCCTTCTTAATCTAACGTTATAACATTTCCGGTCATTGCCATCATCTAATACACAAGAGATGATACCAAGACATATTTTATTCGGTTTTTATGGTCTATGCGGTCTTACAATTGATTTTATTAGTCTTTAAATCTTATGTCTAGTAAATATTTTCACAAACAGGGCTGTTAACTGATATAAGGAATGTGACATCCAGTTGAGGACTGAATACGACGTACGTTAGTCTGGTAACGACATTTCTACAATTAATATTTTGAATAAGCCGTTAATACGCCAGTTGTGACAGGGATGATGGTATGGTAGATGTAGCAGACATATTGACAGTTGTTGTTACGCGAGTCACTAGGTTATTAGTACGGCATTGGCCTTGTTGATTGGTACTATACTTTCTGTGGCCACTGGCGGACGTAATTCAAACTCCTTCCACACTGACATCGCACCAAATATATTTGTGTACCGATTATATAACTCTTACTGACAGGGTAGGGTGGAAGTTCACGCGAAACGGACGACACTGTGTATATTGAGCGGCTCCTTTGATATCGCCTCACAACATACTTTTAATGAATGACCAATTAAACGATGATACACATCAGGATCGCGGAGAAAATACAAGCTTCGTTCGCGTTGAATATATATATCAAGGCACAAATTCATCTTTCATAAACTTTTTGTGTCTTGGTGCTTAATATATCCACATATCAACGAAAAAATGTAATACATGTATCCACAAAAATATACATGTACAGGCTAGGTATTTGCCCACAGCAACACCTGCATAACTGTTTATTCACGCGTGGTGTGGCAGATTGTAATTGACCGACAACAAGTGTTGTAGAATCACCTGTAAATAAGGCCGACACTGTAATTAGACACAACGTCCTAATGAGAATATGAGAATTATCATAAGAAGGCTGTTGTTTTTTCTGAACTGTTACCATTTTCATACCAAAAGTGACAATGCAGTTAAAAGTTGCTTTAGTGTCACAATATTCACTCACGTTTTCCTCAATCGCATTGAAACATAATTCCTACTGGTCAGTTCGACACTGCTTGTAATTAAATAATTATTTTGAGATTTCGTAAGATATTCAGCCAAACGTTATGCAATAAAAGACGAATAGTTTCTTTCCATTAAAATACGCGCACGCGTACCTGTCACGTAATTGCACAGTGGGATGTATCAACGGGTCATAAAATGGGAAATGAAATAGAAACTAACTAAAATTTAATGTTGTACACGCACATGAATTCGTATGATAAACTGCCAAAACGTTTTGAGAGATAAGGCCGGGTTCATTAAAGATGTTGGGTGCGGTTAGGACCAAACTTTTAGTGTTAGTGGTCCTGGAACCCATAGTGTCAAACAGGTTCTGCACAATACGTCCATCAGATTCTACTGTTCAGCAACATTGTCACTGAATTTCAGAACTCTGGCATGATATAATATTCAAGGATTTCGAAGGCAAAACCTTTTCTCGCCCATGGGCGAAATATTTCAATAAATCTGTAAAATAGTTGAATTAAGTTAAAATGAGTTAAATTTTGTGTCATGATACTTCAATAAATACATTTAATGTATTTGCGAAACAAAATCATGAGTTTTAAGTAAAGGAACATATTCTCGCCCATGGGCCAAACCTTTTTCTCGCCCATGGGCGAAATATTTCAATATCGCTATAAAATAGTTGAATTAAGTTAAAATGAGTTAAATGTTGTGTCATGATACTTCAATAAATACATTTAATATATTTGCGAAACAAAATCATGAGTTTTAAGTAAAGGAACATATTCTCGCCCATGGGCCTGCCCATGGGCCAAACCTTTTTCTCGCCCATTGGCGAAATATTTCAATATCGCTATAAAATAGTTGAATTAAGTTAAAATGAGTTAAATGTTGTGTCATGATACTTCAATAAATACATTTAATATATTTGCGAAACAAAATCATGAGTTTTAAGTAAAGGAACATATTCTCGCCCATGGGCCTGCCCATTGGCCTACCCATTGGCCTGCCCATGGGCCAAACCTTTTTCTCGCCCATGGGCGAAATATTTCAATATCGCTATAAAATAGTTGAATTAAGTTAAAATGAGTTAAATTTTGTGTCATGATACTTCAATAAATACATTTAATATATTCGCGAAACAAAATCATGAGTTTTAAGTAAAGGAACATATTCTCGCCCATGGGCCTGCCCATGGGCCAAACCTTTTTCTCGCCCATGGGCAATTTTTACTTGAGTTTTTAAACAATTTTTTTTTCATTTTTTCTTCCTTGGTATGTTCCCATAAAAACGGCATGTTTAATTTGTAAATACCTTTAACCGAGACTGGGCAAAGAGCGTAGAGTTTCTGGACTTTTGGGTTTCCAGAATTAAAATGGGACGTGTTAAATAATGTTGAAACTTTACTTAACTTATTTGTGTAGAAATGGATCATTATCAAAACAGTTTTTCTGATAAACTTTATGCAATGGAAGGCCCTGCAACTAATTTATGGTCCCGTAGACAACAAATTGTGGATAACCTACTTGTAAGACAACAGGTCGCGAGTGAAAGTCGCAGACCAATGGCAGATGGTTACCATGAGGAAGGTGCAGCCAGAGAAAATAGCGCCGAGTAAGTCCTTCAGTGAAGGAGATTTACATGGTCATGGCCGGCAGCAAAGTTTTTAGGGCAATTCGCAGTCACTGGACTCGAACAGGCACTACTCACCATCTTTGTATGACAATGTGTTATATAGACCTATTGGTAGGAATGACCAGCAGAATGATCAGAATGAGACTAACATGGTTAACATCATGGCACAGCTCTCAAACACAGTTTTGAGCTTAGCCGAGCGGGTTAACGCCGTGGATGTCAGACGACCTGATTTCAGAGCTACTCCTGTGGCGCGGATCTCCTTGCACTTGCCAAAGTTCAGTGGTAAGGGGGATTATGCTGCCTTCGAGGCTCAGTTCAGGAATGTCGCTAGACAGTCACAATGGACTGACCAGCAGTGTGCAGATATGCTGGGATGCGCTCTGGAAGGAGCAGCACAGGTTTTTTATGCAAGGTTACATGAGCGAAGTCGCTACGACTACCAATGGCTTGCCGGTACTCTTCGGAGACGGTACGGTAGTAGTTTCCCTGATGTTAAGCAGGAAGAATTACTCAACCGGAACCGCAAGCCTGGGGAGTCAATAGCAGACTTGAGAGACGATGTTTGGCGACCTGTCCAGGAAGCCTATCCTGATCTGGATGATGGCCTCCAGGAGAGATTGGCGCTAGATGCTCTCAAAAGAGCCGTAGACAAAGATCTCCGTCTCCGATTCCTTGACAAGAGTGTTTGCACGCTACAAGGAGCGGTTGATGTTGCAGAGATGTACGAGTCTGTGTTGGGCGGGCCAGACTGTCGGACCACTCAGCGATCTGTGAGAGCCACTGCATATCCACAACCTGCAGTGAGAAAAGTACATTTTGAGTCGCCGGAGAGAATTGTTGAGAATAAACTCGATGTTTTTTCAAAACAGCTGGCAGACTTGCAAAAGACGGTTGAGAGATTGTCTCAAGTGCAAGAAAAATCGCATTATAGGGCTGATGAAAGTCATCGCCCCATGAGACAAAACAATGCAATGAGCCAGACTCCTTATGGCAGTCCGGGGCGTACCCAAAATAGAGGCATGCGCAGAGCTCAGAGTCCATCTAGGCGTGACAACAGAGCAAATTCATTTTGTTCAAACTGTCATAAACCTGGACATTGGACATCGCAGTGTGTGAATCAGTCACCGGGTAGAGCAGTTCTGCAGCAAGCACAGGGAAACGCCAAACCACCATCTCGGACTTAGGTCGAGATTTGGTGGATGACAATGATATATTGAACCCTAAGCTAATAGACTCAAGTGGTCAACTGGAAGAGGATAGGATTGCAGCAGAGGCGCAACCACAATATTCTCTCACAGCTGATTCACAGCGAGCTATTGCAATGATGAGACCTTGTTTTAAAATAGGCGATGAAGGCCAGTTAGTGAATGTAAAACTTGGTAACACTTACTTTACCTTGTTAGTTGACACTGGTAGCCAGGTGTCTTTGTTATCTCCTAGATCTTACAAGCGTCTTCCTCGTTCTGTCGCACTTAGTCCGATTGCTTTGTCATTGGAAGCCGTTAATGGAACTTTGTTTCCTGTGAACGGAATATTCAAGGCACTGCTGACTATAAGTGAGGACATGGAACCTACTCAGGAAGAATTTATTGTAGCTGAGATTGAGAACTCGTTCGAAGTTGATGGTATTTTGGGCATGGACATACTCACTGCTCTAGGTGCTGTAGTTGATCTTGCAGATCACAAGATCAAATTACAGGGAGTTTGGTTACCTACTTTTGCAGCTGATAGAACTGCAATAGTACACTACTGCCTAAAAGTTCATTCCCCTAACACGCGTTGAGAACGCATGTAACACGCATGTGACACGGGTGCTCAACGGGTTGCACACGGGGTGAGCACCCGTTGCACACGGGTGTGCAACGGGTGTGCAGCGCGTGTGCAACCCGTGTAACACGGGACCGGGTTCCAGTTGAAGTTGACAAAATTATCAAATGAATAGTGAGATAAAACAAAACACTGAGATGTGAAATTTGAGTTAATGAGCGGCCATTGAGCTGTGTTCACCAGACCGTAAATACAAGGTCGGCCCGTCTTAATTAGTGTTCGGTTGTTAGACTTTTATGGCATGAACCATTCCACTAGGGTCCCGTCTAGCCATTGTGGCTAGCCGACCGTAGAACAGTAGTGAATTTAGATGCGAGTTTATTGCTAGGGGAACCGCCGTGTTGACACGATTGTCGCGGGTTGGTAAATGTTCGCCATTAATAAAATGATTGTTTGTGGATTTGCGAACATATTCATTTGCCCACACGAGTCATTCCATTTGATTGCAAATATAACGTTTTTCGTTCGCCAAATTTATGCTTTAGACAGTACAATTATGATATAGCCGTCACCACTACTAATGTCTCATTATTTCACGTAGGAATATGTCCCATTTCCCCACACCCCACTTTCTGTTTTGTATTTTGAAAGAATAAATAAAAGAAGGTTTTGTGTAGGACACTTTTATACTAATTATAAGAGGATGTTGTAAATGAATATGAACAGCCATGCTGTCTGACTGTTGATAGAATTTGAGATCTTCACAATCACCGGGTGTGACCATGTAGACAGAATCTTGTTAGGGTTTGTGATTTTTACATTTGCCCAATGACCATAGTGAGTATTGCTGGGGATACCAAACGTAACAGTTTATTATTAGAGGTTGTGAGTACCTATACCACGTAGATAGGATATATTTAGGATTTTAATCCTTCTTTGAGAGGCATTTAGAAGTTGGAGTACTACGTTAGGATAAGATTTATGGGTGACTTTAATCCTTTCTTTCTCTGTGGGTAATCCTTTCACGTTGATTGGAGGAAGTCACTCAACCAGGTCATGACAGGTAGTGAGTTTACTCACTAACTACTGTGAGCGTTTTGGGCATAACATCTTTTCTTGTATAAACATAGAAACGATGCTCACTCACTGTTAATCTTCTGCAGTTTGCTGGCAAAGTGGGGATAAACCTCATTGTCAAAGACGATCAAACTTAGTTCGAATCCTTGTTTATATGTGACATCTCCCAAATGGGGACATGTTCATAAACTTGGCAAGTGATGATGAATTTTAATATTAATATTATTATAGTTTATGAAATTGTTAATAAAACTTTAATAAAATTGTGCTTCACTCTCACGAAAAATATATTGTCTGTGAGTAAATTTATATGTCACGTTTCATCGGCATTTTTCAGTGATATTGGGACTACATGAAACATGGCTGGTTTTACATTTCTGATACAGGTGCTTGACTGACTGAGTAGTTCATGATCAATTAGATATGTTTAAATCAGTCAAGTTTGCAACAATAGATGAATAAGTTGATACATTTGGACCGCAGTTACCGATTAACAACTTAAGACATAGAGACAGGGAGGAGATATATATAACCAAACCTATGGTCCTGTTGAGACAGTTGACAGTTAGAACGTTGGATTAAATGACAGTACTAATTTGAACATTCCCCAGTAATATCATAAAATACATCATAACTCATAACAGTCCGAGAAACAGCTTCCAGCCATATACTAGACTAAGTATTGAAGGGACAATCGCTTTTGACAATTTAAAAATAAACTCACCTTAAGGTGCTTGGCAAGTCAAAACTGACCTCCCTGAATATGTTTTTTAGGTTTGACAGCAACTATGCTTGTGGATTTCAGAGATAGACATGATTTGTTAGCTAGATGTTATTACAATAAGCGAAAATGTCTTAAAAGTCCACAGTTTGTTTAATAGTACAAAAAGTGTGTTATAGATCTATCAACGTTTTCTTTTATTGAACATAATATTTGCACTATATTGCTGTTAGCTGTAAATAATCTAGCCTCCCCATGTACGTAACTTACATATATTTATGTATGACCAGAACAGCAAATAAAGTTCTGGTAGATAGGTACCTCGGAGATTTAACGTGCGCTTTCCGACTTAAGCCTATCTCGCACACGGGGAAGCACTTATACTATTAGGGTAAACAAGCGTAATGATTAAATAAAGAAGTGCACCCCCCAAAAAAAATATTGGCTGGGTTTGGCTGGGTGGGAGTGGGTGATAAAAGAATATTCAATAATATGGAAAAGTTTGGGCCTGGGGGTGGGGGGCAAGCGTGGGAAGGCACGGCGTCGGCTGGCGAGCATGTGTGGCTAGAAGTCTAGCGGCGGTATCCTTCTAGTAGTCTCTTGGTCAGCTTCTCATCCTGGGGGTTGGGATTCTGGTAGAGACTTGGCAAGGAGGGCGGCGGTATTGGCGACGAAGTGGTTTTATCCCTGCTGACGTTATCCTAATGTTCAATTTCAGTCTGCCTCACCAAGCGTAAGAAAGCATTGTACATGTTCTGATAAACCATACTGATGCAATTAAGCAAATGAATATTTGCTGTGGGCAAATATCTATTTTCTATATATATATTTGTGGATATGAAGCATTCTAGTTAATTGTGGATACACTGGGCAGACAGAATTGTGATCGTCGTTTACTACTATAAGGTGTATGTTTTGAGGCAAGATCAAAGGCGCCGCACAGCATTTATTAGATAACAGACGGGGTCGTCCGTTTCGCTTTAAACAACCACCCCACCCTGTCTGTAGGAGTTATATAATTGGTGCGCAAATAACTGTGTCAAGTCCACTGCCGGGCTGATGCGGTGTCAGTGTCAGCGATGAACATGAATGCTCAAATTATAGACCTGTAGCACTCACAAGTTGCTCAGCCAATATATTTGAAAAGTGTATATTCAATTCTCTGATAACAGCAAATATAACCTTAGAAATAGATTCAACATACAAACAATCAAATGTAGAACACAGACCTATGCTTAATAATAATTTCTTCTGGATATGATCAACCTGCGGAACCCTCTATCCGATGAAGTAACTAATGCTCGCTCATTAAAAGAAATCCAATCATTAATTAATCGTTCTGATGCAATTACTAATAATTTTGACTTCAAATATTTTCATAGATCATGCCAAATTG
Organism: Haliotis rufescens; assembly: GCF_023055435.1. Lineage (NCBI taxonomy): Eukaryota > Metazoa > Mollusca > Gastropoda > Lepetellida > Haliotidae > Haliotis > Haliotis rufescens. The sequence goes on from NW_025963780.1 coordinate 32,917,676, forward strand.
TCCACTGTCGCCTTAGGCTCGGCTGCAGTGACTTAAACGCTGATAAGTTTAGACGACATGTATCAGACATACCAGACTGCACTTGTGGATATCACCTTGAAGATGCAATTCACTTTTTCTAACTGTCAAAAAATACGATAATATCAGAAACACTGTGTATTTCTACACACATGGGTATGGTCTAAAAATGATATTACGTGGCAGTAGTTAAGCAGTTCTACAAACATGACTCTTCTTAAATCAGTTCACGACATCATTGTCAAAAGCAAAAGGTTTGAGTAGCTTAATTTTATGCATTACCTTATTTCACAGACACCACTTGCTTCAGTGTATTGGCTTCGTGTATTTCATTTGTGCATTTTGTATGTTTATGTTCATCACTCTCTTATATATATCCAGCTGTTGTTAAGTTGTTACCTGGAGTGGTATTACATAAGCAAGTTTTGCTTGTTTACCGATCCAGATTTCTTTTGAAATAAAAATACGTTTAAGCCAACACAGCTAACCCTTAAACACATGATTGTAAACTATTCAAAAAGGGGCACTAATCTCTGGCTTCTTCTCGGGTGTCGGACTCAAACTCAAACTCATTTATTCTTAGAATAACATGACATACAATTATCTACAATTTTTATTATGTACAATTTAACAAAAATAATAAAAATAGGATACGTGGATACTAATACAATTTACCAATTGTATTGTACACATTGTTAAGGAATTTAGATAGGCCTTTTAGATTTCTTACACTGTTAGTGGTCATAATTTTCTTAAATGTTTGGAAACTTAAGATATTGCTTATTTAAGAGTTCATATCGCCGTTGGTGAAAAGCTTCACATTGGAATAAATAATGCAATTCATCTCCCATAGTGATAGATTCACAGAGTGGACACTGGCTGTCTTCCCTGGGAATGTTCAGCCATCGACCTGTTTCAACTGGTAATCCTTGGTTAGAAAGTTCTGACTTTAATTTTGAGAGCAGTAGATATTTCGCAAATGAAGGTTGATTCTTCAGGTAATACGACCTTTGGATTTCCGCTTGGGCTTTCTAGCTGCCGTGAGTCAATTTGCTCGTTAACGCAACCGAGCGTGACAAGAGACTGGGCTACCAGTCTGCAAGGACAGCTAAATAAGCTTACGCATTTTTGAAAACTGATTGGTTACCCGTGATCTATGAAGATTTCAACAAAGGGCGCATGGTAATTAATTTCTTCAGCCTAAACAAACAGACAAATAACGGCGAAAGCTCATCGGATGTCGTTATTTGGAAATACCCCTGATGGTTACAGTTTAATAATAAAAAAGTATCCCTGAGTGAAACCATTTGCGGATTTCGGATTGCGTGGATGATACAATTACCACTCCCTTGTTCTCATCCACATTTTCTGGTATAACCCTACACTTGTGTATTTGTCGTAATTCACTTGCTGCTCAGTTAATGAATTTATAACATGTATACTTAGTTGTAGCACCACTCAGAGATTATAAAGGTTCAAATTTGGTCTTTCTTGTACCTGGGGTAATTATTCAATCTAAATCCAGGTTTGAAGTGAGGTGGAATGTGAGTTATGTGATACGCACGTGGCAGCCCAGCAAGAGATGTATGGTCAGTTGCTTTACTTTTTTTGTAAATCAACTGATCATTCCCAGACATCAAAGGATCAACAGGAAATACGTTGATTGATTAATTACTGTTATCTTGCACAGTGGATATGTCAAAAGTAAGTGTTTACATGTGAAGGTAGGTTTACTAAACCTAGGCAATACACTCATATCATGGCGTGAAGTACAGATGTAAAAACAACATACTTTGTTCAAAGGGTAACCGATAATACACTGACTGGTTGTTCATTGTTATCTAACTCAATGTATGTTTTTAAGAACCGAGGACATTATAAAAATAGTTGTCACGTGGGCTTTGTCAGCTAACTTGGCAGCTATGTGAAACAATTGAAACAAACTAAGTGATCAGTTAAGAAACAAACACGGGTTATAATATTCGATACATTTGAATAACGTTGAAAACGATATATTTAAATATTTTAATATATTTCATATATATTCCAAATATTGTTTCCAAATAATTATTATTAAAGTATTTGATTCTCACATAGACATTTGGCATCGAATAAGTATTTTTGTACAGCTGCAGACGCAATGGATATTGTTCCTTTATTTTGATATTCCCGGATACATTATAACTTTGGTAGGTTGTTATAATTATATTTGCATTTTGTTTTCATTCATTCGCTGCAGCTTTGAACAGAATCATTCTTGTTCCTTTCCGTTTGGTTGGGAAGTTTTTCGATGCGCGATAGACGTTGTTTTCACAAGTATTTTCTTTTGTAAGCGTGTATATGTTACAGTCAATGTGTAAAATATGATTCACTCGGGCAATTTATTAAATATCTAAATATTTCAGTCATTTTAAAAATTTACTGAAAAATCCATTCATTTATTTAACCGACAGACTAAAAATGATAAAGACGATCAAAAGAGCTTAAACACATCACAATATATTAATTATGCTAAGAAAAGAAGCCCAACAATACAGAACTGTACTTGGTGATGATATTAAACATAAACAAATATTTGGAATTCGTTATCATATTAATAAAGATGGACATATCTTTCAGTTAGTTTGTAAAATAAACTGAATATTTAGGTGTTTAATAATTTTCCTTAGTGAAATATGTTTACATTTTGAATGTAAACATATACACACGGTAAAATAAGCAATGTTCAGATGAAATATTTACTTTGTGTTGCAAGTCAAAATAGTGTACACAAAGATCGCACAATTACCAAGCAAGTGACTTACCAAAACTGCATCACCATTACCGATGCTCCCCACAAATATACCTACATTTCCAAAACTGTATTTCATTTTTGTTGATCAATGTGACCATACGTCCTTCTACTTTCAATAAAAATGCGCTTACGAATGGCGAGCACAGGTCGCGAACAAGTCTAGATTTCTGCTATATCATCCGGGTACTCACTGGGAAAATACAGTAATGCACAGGTAACAACTACTCCCGCGGAATTGCTTTAGATCAGTGCTCCTTTGTACGTTGAATTACTATATATTGTGAATGCCAAAATGATGTATCAAGGATCAAGTAGAAGATACCTCATACATATTATCACTGAAAGTCGTACTACAGACGGTTAATGTCAAATCACAATGAAAGCATTTCAATTGCAATAACATGTTCCAGGACCATGTATTCTCTTAACACCATCGGATTTAGAAGCAATGGTCGTATAAAACAAGACAGATCTATTTAAACACAACAGTATTCATGTTATTCCCACAAAATCACATAAAGAAAGGAGACATTAGCAAATACATGTGTATTATCATTTTTCGTCAGGATAACAAAATTTTCTCTCCTTGTTACCACCTCCAGGTTCAGCTTAAGACGGGTCCTCCTTTGGTCAAAAGTTTGTTCCCCCTCTAATGAGTGTGTCACGCGTTGCACACGAGTGGCGGACGGGGTGCACACCCGTGTGCAACGCGTTGCACACGGGTATCACACGCGTGACCAACCCGATGCACACTGGTTGCGTAACGCGTTGCCCATGCGTGTAAGGGGAATGAACTTCTAGGCAGTAGTGTAGCTGATGATACCTTGGTCCCACCGCAGTCAGTGTCTTATGTTAAACTGTCCTTACCTGATAATCAACAGAACACTAAGAATGTTCTTTTGGAGCCATGTAAGGAGATTTTAGTTCAAAGTGGTCTTCTCATGGGTAATGGTGTTGTCAACAGGGCTAGAGCAGCTTATGTTAAAGTCATTAATGTGACAGATAACCCAATTACTCTTACCTCTGGTAGGATTTTGGCTCAATGTCAAAGTGTTACTTTGCCTTCAAACAAAAAGGTCAAAAAAAATTGCAAAACTTAATGTCCAAAGTGCAGTAATTCCTGAGTATCTTAAAGATCTCTTTGACAGAAGTAAATCTAATCTTAATGTATCTCAAAAGGAGAAATTGGAAGATGTCCTTTCTTCTTATAAAAATACTTTTGCTAAGAATGACGATGATTTGGGGCGCACTGGTTTGGTCAAGCACACTATCAATACAGGTGATGCTAAACCAATCAAGCAGGCCCCTAGACGCCAGGCACTTGCAAAACGTGAAGCAGAGCAAAAAGAAGTTGCTCGGATGTTAGAGCAAGGTGTAATCACACCCTCTACTAGTCCTTGGGCTTCACCAACTGTATTAGTGCAGCGTAGTGATGGCCGTTACAGATTTTGTTGTGACTATCGTTTGTTGAATCTTTCAAGCAAAAAAGATTCATACCCTCTACCGAGAATAGAAGACTGTAGTGATAGTCTAGGTGGTGCAAAACTGTTCTGCACAATGGACTTACAAGCAGGGTATTGGCAGGTAGAGATGGACCCTAAAGATCGTGAAAAGGCCGCATTTGTCACAAGATCTGGGTTATATGAGTGGACAGTTATGCCATTCGGTCTGTGCAATGCACCAAGTGTTTTTGAGCGTTTGATGGAGACAGTGCTCAGAGGTCTTCAATGGGAAGACTGCCTCTGTTTTCTTGATGACATAATTGTCTTTGGGACAGACTTTGAGCAATGCCTTGAACGATTCAAAATGGTCTTGGACCGACTTACCGCAGCTGGGTTGAAGCTGAAGCCTAAAAAATGTCACTTATTTCAGACAAAAGTGAACTTTTTAGGGCATGTGATTTCAGCAGATGGTGTCAACACACAACCTGAAAAAATAGAAGCTGTAAAAGGATGGCCTACACCAAAATGTCGCAAAGATGTTTTGAGGTTTTTAGGTTTAGCAAACTACTACAGGCGATTTGTTGAAAACTTTTCGAAGATTGCAAAACCATTAACAAGACTGACTAGTGAACTAGTAGAGTTCCAATGGAGTAGTGAAGCAGACAAAGCTTTTATGAGCTTAAAGGTCGCACTTACTTCCGCTCCGATTCTTGGTTTTCCTCAAACAGAAGGCAAAATTATCATTGACTCTGATGCTTCAGGTAAAGGACTAGGCGCAGTTTTGACACAAATGCAAGAAGGTCGTGAAGTAGTTTGGGGATACCTCAGTAAGACTCTCTCCGCAGCAGAGAGGAACTACTGTGTTAATTGACGTGAACTTCTTGCAGTAGTGACTGCTTGCCAGTACTGGCATCCCTATGTATTTGGACGGCCTGTCATTATTAGAACCGATAATTCTGCTGTGGTTTGGGCCAAGCGGATTAAGAAACCTGTAAATCAGATGGCCAGGTGGTTACAAGAACTGAGCAATTATGACTTAAATGAAGTTCATAGACCTGGGCGCATTCATTGGAATGCAGACGCCCTAAGTCGCCGACCTTGTGTACCATGTCCTCAATGCAAACGAGAAGATGGACCTTGCAGCAAACAATGCGCCGGCCCGGATTCATCTCCAAGCATTTGTGGTGTAGTGACTAGGTCCAAGTCGGCAAAGACTGGGAGTATGATCCAAACTGCCGTTCATTATGAACAATTGTCTCCAGATGAAATGAAAAATCTTCAGTTGGCTGATGATGATATTGCACTCATCTACGAGGCCAGAGCTAATAATGTCAAACCACAGTGGAAAGAGGTGTCCGCCACCTCAAGTGCTTGTAAGGCTCTGTGGGGACAATATGATCGGTTGTCTATAAGACAAGGGGTACTCCATAGGAGGTGGGAGAACAAAGATGGCAGACGATTGCACTGGCAGATTGTCATGCCAACTTGTAAACGTCGCCTGATCCTCACCCATAATCATGATTCTCTTTTAGGAGGTCACCTAGGGGTGCAGAAAACTCTCCAAAAAATCCAACAGTCTTATTATTGGATTGACATGAAAAGAGACATTAGACAACATTGTACCAAATGTGACAAGTGTGCTGCTCGGAAAAGACCCTCGAAGCAGAGAGCACCTATGAAGCAGTATGTAACTGGCTCACCTATGGAGCGACTTACTACTGACATTATGGGGCCACTCGATCGTACACAGTCTGGTAACAAGTTCATTTTGGTGGATACAGATGTCTTTACAAAGTGGACTGAGGCCTACGCCATGCCAAACATTGAGGCTAAAACAGTAGCCAAGAAGATAGTGGAAGAGTGGATTTGTCGCTTTGGTACACCTGCACTAATACACAGTGACCAGGGCAGACAATATGAGGCTACTCTCTTCCAAGAATTCTGTAAGTTGCTTGGCATTGTGAAAACAAGGACAACAGCTCTTCGACCGCAAGCCAATGGCCAGGTTGAGCGTTTTAACCGTACCTTGGGTGCCATGCTCTGCATATATGCAGATGGGAAACCAAAATCATGGGACAAGCACCTTCCCTGGCAGCTTACAGATCTTCTAGACATGAGTCTACTGGTTTTACGCCAAATGAACTTACATTGGGTAGGGAAATCCGGTTACCAATCCAACTTATTACCGGAAACCCAAATGAAAATGCTCAGAAGCATGACGAGTATGTTGAGAAACTCAGGGAGAGGTTTGAATATGCCTTTGAGTCTGCCCGCCGTAGCCTTAAGCATTCTTCCGAAATCCGGAAGAAAAGGTACGATGTGGGAACTAAAGAGTTTCGACTAAAGGTTGGACAACCAGTGTGGTTATATAATCCTGGGAAGAACCTCCCGTCCAGCAGGAAGTTCATTACTCGCTGGAAGAAGGGATGGGTGGTCATCAAACAGATTGATGATGTGACTTACCGTATACAGGATGGTTCAAATAACTCACCTCGGGTTGTCAATGTTGACAGACTTCTGCCCTATGAGGGAGATGATCCTCCAACTTCTCAGTAATTCTCACATACTGTTAGTGTACTGTTATTCCAAATGAATCTGAAAACAATTATATTTCACTTGTTTTCCTACATATTGTCAGAGCCCTTTATACTTTAGTTTCATGAAGATATGAATATTACGGTTGCATTGTGGATGCAACAGATCAAAATGTGATCTAGGGAATGTCTGGCACGAAAGTTGAATGTTAAACAACATATCTTTTAAGTGGTAAAGATTTAAAATTTGGGCTTGATGTAAGCTTTCTAAACTATTTACTGAATATGGTTGGTTGGTATGGGATTCACTCTAGTTCTCACTGAGGAAGCTGATGATGGATCATGATTCCTAGGATGTATCTAGAATATAGAAAAGTGATAAGCACTGTTGAAGTTACAACATATCTCATGCAGGCGTTACTTACTCCTTATTTGCAGTCAGAAGGATGGCTGACATTCTCACCCTGGATGTTGATGAAGAGGAGATCAAGCAATGGGGATCGGTGCATCCAGAGGTGATGGAGGGGGCGCCAGGAATGAAATTTATCAAATTCATACCAAATATGGACTGCCTGCCTGCCTTGACACTAAGACATTTGCATCGCGACGTGACTTTGAAGAACATTGGGCGCGAACGCATCACAGGGTGCATAAATCATTTGCTTGCCCTGTAAAGAAGTGTCTTGATTGTCGTTCTTCACTAAAGGTTTAAAGTACCATATTGCGCACAAGCATTTCAATTCAAATGTTATTACCGCTCAGGTTGATAAGCTTTGCACAGATGTGACTGTTGAAGTGGAACGAAATGAAAATTTCGTTGACCCTGGGGTTTACTGTTTGTCCTGGCAGACATGGCGTCCCCGGGGCAAGAGGGCGGGTAAGAAGGGGAAATCAGCGAAAGCATCTTCCTCTTGCTCTGCCCTGTCTGTCCAAACGTCACAGACTGTCACAGAACCTAAGAAAGAAATTGATTCGGTTCTTCGCAAATGTTCACTTCCAAATATGCCATCTGTGTCCGATCTGCAGATGGAAATTGCAGCTCTTAGAGAGCGCAATACTGTGATGCAGCAGGCTCTTGCCGCTCGCCATGGGGCACACTGGCCTACCTGCCTGGAAATTCCCACAAACAGGCCCCAGCTTGATGAATTTATCGCCAAGGGCTGGGAGGCAATGGCCGTGCTACAGTCTGCCGAGGGTAGGCGATTTCAGCAGCAGCTTGACCAGCGTCGCGCTGCTGACGCCTTCATCCGAGGTATGGCACATGGCAGTGGCAGTCAGCCGGCATAATAATGTGTCTTGGAGAGGAAGTTTTCTTCTTTTTTTTCTTATAATTTCTTTTTATGAAGGCTCTTATCTTTTCTTTCATTGATCATCTTATGTTTTCTCTCTTGATTTCTTTGAGATGTATTCTTGTGTTCATTGATTCATGTGGAAAACAGCCAGACCCATATCCTGGAAAAGGACAGAACATTCTATTCAAGAACTGTGTGTGAAGAAACTGAACTGTGTTTTCAAGAACCAAATATTGTGTGTTTCACAGACTGATAATTGTGCTTCACTGACATATTTCTTGGTGAAGAATTACCTTATTATAATAATAAGAATGTGTTTTCATATCTAAGGATATTAATTCTTGGATTTCCATTTCTTTGAAGTAAGTATTATAACGGTGTCCATTGATAATCAACAAGGTAAGAAGTTATAATTGAATGTAAATGATGTAATATAACATGTAATAAGTTGAATTATTGTTATTCTTGCACAACAAACCCTGTTCTTTAACTGCAGTTGTAAGGGCTAGCTGCAAGAAAAAAACCAAACATGAATATTTATAGTGGTATAAATATTAACAGGATGAATTTTTTTTTGCTTCTTGAAATGCAATGTATAATACCATGTTAAAAAAATGTTAACTCGGGACGAGTCTTCTTTTAAAAAAGGGGCTATTGTAATAGTCAGGCTCGGTCGAAAACGATCAAGACCTTCGGTTTTCGTCCACGTTCCCGCGATCGTTTGAAGTTTTAATAGTTATTAAATATATGATTATTTATTATTACATACACGTCTTGTGTGTAAAAACTATGTACATTGTACGTATTAGATCAATTAAATGTTTCATAGTAATATTTAACAGTTATAGTTAGCTCCAGTGATCGGCTCAAATAGTCCCGCGATCTACTGGTGCTTACGTCATCAAAAGTTGGGTAGTTTATTCCGGAATAGTTTCATGCTCTAAATCCACTAAAGTAAATATATTTATTCCAAAATACTTACGTAAACACCTTCCTGGACATGTTATTGAGTAGATTACATCAATCCTAGATAATGTCACGTCGTATATTTGGTGTTTAATCGCATTCTTCTCGCTCTAACTTTTGGCGTCTTCTGCTACATGTATTTCCGGAAGTGACGTCACCACGAATATAATCTCGTTCCAAATCAGTTGCAGAAATAACAGACTCAACGTAAGTTGTAGTTTTTGGTCCAGCGAGTTTTTAGAAATTTTATAATGATTCCATGGACTTGTTTACAGTTTTTTTAATAACAATTACCGTGCAGCATTATTGGCTCTGCCTTTGCGCATAGTAATTATTCTTTTTCGAGTAGATTAAATAGAATTTGTAGAAATTAATTATCTAGAATCTAACTGTCAAAACTGACAAGCGTTTAAAATAGAGAACGACTTGCAGTTAGTTCATGTACATATTGAAATTGTAACTGTCATTATTAATAAGAACAACAAGTAAAGATTTCAATTGACTTTTATTATTTGTTATAGTTTTCTTTTACATCCGTTTTAACAATATCTCTTGGAAACTGACGGTTGGGATGGGACTGAAAACATCCTGACAACCACGTTTTCCCCACCCCCAACCCGTTAGTCATCTATCATAACGAGCAGGTGAAGAGAATGAAATCTGCACCGGTGAACTTCGAAATTATATTTACAGTTATATAATTTCCTCAAAATATTTTATCAACACAGGCACATTTAGAATAATATGAACAATATTTGTTTCAAGTTAATTCTTGATTTACATCTTAAACCATGTTTTTGACTACAGTGCGATTACCTCCCTTACACAATGAGCATGATGACCAATGTCTTTCCACAGTAAAGGTAAACAGTTGGTCAAGCCGCATTTCACTTGTGCCGATCTGGCATGTGGGCACTCTTTCTCTCTCATTATTGCTGGGGTGGTGGGGTAACCTAGTGGTTAAAGCATTCGCTCGTTACGCCGAAGACCTGGGTTCGATTCCCCACGAGAGTTCAATGTGTGAAGCCCATGTCCCCCGCCGTGATATTGTTCGAATAAGGTGAGGTGAGGTGAAATGGGGTTTAACGTCGCGTCCCAGATTATTGCACTTATATAGCGACGTGCATGTACGTGTGTGTGTGTGGCTGCTTGTACTAGTCCGGACTGATGCCGATTTATAGTGCTAGCTCACTGAGATACCATGCCGCAGTTTTAACATGAATACCCCACTCAGACACAGTATACTGACTCCGAGCCGACCAGTCCTTGTTTTAGCCCCTAAATGCCGAGCGCCAGACAGGGTAACAACAAGTACCATCTTTTAACGTCTTTTGGTATGACGCGGTCTTGTTCGAATAAAGCTGAAAGCAGCGTAAAACCATACTCACTATCATAATTGCGGAAAACATTCTCAGAAATGTCACGCATTTCTGGGTTAAATTGAACCTATAACAGAACATCTAACAAATTTTAAGAACTGCTAGACCAATAAGGGATATGTTACAAACAATTGTTTTGATAAATTAGAAATGCGTGTATGGCCCACCAGTGGCTAAAGTGATGACGTAAATCCTGCTGGGGTATCATGCAGGAAGCAGAGGTACTGTAAGACCCCATGATCCCCAGCGAGGTGGCCCAGCTTTGGTTACTGGTGGCCTATAGCCCGTGTTTCAAAACTGTATATATACTGAACCGCGAAAGAAACGTCACCCCAAGAAACATTGCATGAAAAGTTGTCATTTAAATATCTGGGTAATTGTTGTCAAAGTTACTAAATTTAACATTACCCTGTCCGGAAAAATGAAATTTGATTATAAAAAACAAAGCATGACAATAAAACCGATCGCCCAAACACATCACGGCAACGGCCATGGTGTACCGATGCACGTGAGTTCCGTGCAAATTGAAATGCGCATGCGTTCTCCCATTTCTTGCCCTATAAAATTCCACCCACATCGAATAATATTCATTCGTTATTGAAATGCTTCGACATGCCAAGATTGACAAGAAATCAGCGACACCAAGCCCTTGTATGATTGCAAGCTGGACAAACCGCCCGGCATGTAGCCAATGCATTTCAAGTCCACGTAAGGACCATATACAGGCTCCAGCAACGGTACCAGACCACCAACGCTACAGATGACCGACCACGTAGTGGAAGACAAGGGGTAACTACCCGACGTCAGGATCTTTAGATTGTGCGACAGCATCTTCACGATCGCTTTACTGCTACAGAAACTGCTCGACAGACCACGGGGACACACCACAGCGACACATTAGTGTGGCACACATATCTTTTAATACATGTACCTACACTGTCATAAAGCGCACACACACACACACACATATATATATATATATATATATATATATATATATATATATATATATATATATATATATATATATGGTGTGGGGCGGCATCAGTCATAACCATCGAACCGAGCTCCATGTTTGTCGTGGAAGAGTTAATGCCCTTTACTACAGGAACAACATATTGGCAAATCACGTCATCCCATTCTTTCATCAGCACCAGGATATGCACACCTTCCAGCAAAATAATGCAAGAGCGCACACAGCACGTGTTTCAAAACAGTACCTAGCAAACAATAATGTGCCTCTGCTTTCATGGTCAGCCCTGTCACCCGATCTATCGCTAATTGAACATCTATGGGTTTACCTGGGTCAGCGCCTCTCACGTCGTCCGCAAGTACAGAACCTGAGCGAACTTGAAGATACACTACGTCAAGAAAGGAATGCCCCAGAACATTATTCGCAGACTTAATCGATCAATGGGAAGACGTTGCATTGCCTGTGTTGCTGCCAATGGCGGACACACCAGATATTGACTTTTCATTTTAACCCTATGTGTCTTCCTTACACTGATGACGTATATGTAATTGCTGTGTGGTATTTCTGTTTCCTTTGTCGTCTTTCTTAGTGAGTGAGTGAGTTAAAATTTAACGTCACATCGGCAGTTTCTCAGCCTCTCTCGACAGACAGATCCGCCTCACCGCAGGGAAATGCTGTTGGGAAAATAGGCCGAATAGAGCTAGACTGGTATCCTGCCCTTCGCCTCCTAACGGCTGCAGGCGAAGAGCACTCTAGTGCTGGTAAACCAGTCGAGGACAGGATGTGGCTCCGTTATGATTATTGCTGAATAATATCAACAGGTTTAGAGTAATAATTTAGTTAGGAATGTTCTAAAAAATATTTTCATAATTATTTATGCATTTCGTATGTACGCATATAATTAAACACATGTAAGACAAAGATAAAAAAAAATTAAAAGTGTGGTTACAACTTTCCAACGATTACTCATCCCCATGGCCTATGGCCAGATATAATTTTCTCAAACCCATAAAAAATAAGCAATAAACTGTGTGATAGTGGCGTCTTTGTGAAATCACTGAGAGTGAACATGTACATATGTCTTGGATGTTCAGCAGCTCGACCGAGAAAAGCAGTACATATATTCTCATTCAACAAGTACCAGGAACATTTTGTACATGCAAGTCATCATAATCTTCATAGCAATTTTTGACGCTATGATCACACCTATTCTGGAAGAGGTGGGGAACCACTAATTGAAATATCATGGAGCGTGTGCAAACCAGGCTTTGAAAGTCATTGTGGACATCTACGATTTTACCACACCATTAATTTCTCTCTAAAGGCATCCTTGGCACTCCATAAACATCTTCTCTCGTATTTTGTTTTATAAATTGGATTTTATCAACAACTGCTTTTAAGAAAGCATACTCAACGAAACAATAATTACATTAATGATAAGAACAATAAATTACATCATGTGATATGTTATAAGTCACATCGGCAATATTTCAGCCATATAGTGACTAACAAATAATACAATACATTAATTTAGAATGCAAACCCGTCGACAAAGCACAGTAAAAGAACTAGATTATCACAGATGTAGGTTTAAAACTAGTAAATGGCCATAAAACTTGACAATTCATACAATACAATTCAATGTAAAAATGTGCTATATATCACCAGCAACTTAAATGTAGGCCACCATACTGGGTACCATGGGGACTTACAGTACATGTTCCTTTGCTACCTGCACGGACCCTGGCAGAATTTACACCATCCCTTCAGTTACTGGTGATTATGAAGAAGTTTGGCCAAAATTTAAACAAACAAATATTCTATGATTAAAAACCTGGTATATTTAAAATACTTTGAATGAAGTAGGCTTACGCACCCTCTCTGGGGGAAAATAATTTTACGCTACTTCAACCTCCATCAAGGGTACAGCCACTAACAATCTAAGTTCTTAAATATATACTAGCAATTTATAAAATATATAATTTTCTACATCAAAATTTATCAATCAATTCAATTTCTTTTAAAAATCCAAGAATTAAATGAGAGTTTATGTTTAAAAGATCCTTGAGTGATGAAACGTTGAAATATTGATCCCTTGTGATGGCAAAATCAATACAGTCAAGCAGGACATGCTTAACCGTGATTCCCTCATCACAAGGGATACAAAAGGGAGGAGCATGAAAGAAATGAAAGGACTCAAGCTGATTGAGCTGGATAGGGTCTTCAAACAGTGTGAGTCCACAATATGGACTAGAGATTACAGTTCTTAATATTACATTGTAATGTTTGGCCAAATCAGAAATTCCACTAAATTGGACAAAGACACATTTCCTGAATTTAAAATTTAAATTTAAGAGAAATGAGACTTTAATATTAAGTAACATTCTCAGGCATTAATCATTTTTTTCTCAAAGTACCACAATGTTTCGAATTTCAAGAACCACCAACAGTGTCTTTCTCCTGTACGAACACCTTCAAACCAAGTTGTTAAATAATAATAATGCACAACGTGGGCTTGACAGGTTTATTGTGTAAATTCCACTATACTTTGAGGAAGGATCATCATACTGCTACCAACCTGATGGTCATAGAATCACAGGTGACTACCGGTAGAGCAAGACATGTTTACCCTCTTTGGCAAACACCTGGTGTCATCACTGATTGTCAGTGATCCATTCACATACATTTCACCACTAATTTTGCCCAATTGAATCTGTTTCAGCATATAATCGAGATTGATGATTCTGTGGCGTTGACGTTTTATATATATATTCACTATTGCTGACAATAACACCTTCGTCAGTCATGACACAAAATATAGTTTGCAGTCTGCTACCAATTAAATTCATCATGGATTCTGTCAAAACATATGCCAAAAAATGGGCCAACAGAGAATTTTAACCTTTTGAATGTCTTTCAAATTAAGTATGTCATGTTGAATGTACAAATTGAAAAAGAAACAAAAACAGAATTGGAGTAAGCCTATATTGTCCCAACCAGCTGCAATCCAACGTTTGGCTGCCCTCCATGATTGGTTGGTTTGTTGTTTAACGCCGCACTCAGCAATATTCCAGCTATATGACGGCGGTCTGTAAATAATCGAGTCTGGACCAGACAATCCAGTGATTAATATCATGAGAATCGACCCACGCAATTGTTGGTTGGTTTGTTGTTTAACGGCGCACTCAGCAATATTCCAGCTTTATGACGGCGGTCTGTAAATAATCGAGTCTGAACCAGACAATCCAGTGATTAATATCATGAGCATCGACCCACGCAATTGGGATCGATTACATGCAAGTCAGCGAGCCTGACCAGCCGATCCCGTTAGTCGCCTTTTACGACAAGCTAGTCACCTTTTACGGCAAGCATGGGTTGCTGAAGACCTATTCTACCCCGGAATTTTAACGGGTCTGCCCTCCATTAACAATGTGTATTGGACAATGCCTAAATAATGAAATTGGATGAAGCCATACATCAAATAATGCCACGTATCTCTGTAAGGTCAGTATGTTAACTGAGGAAGCAATCTGTAGAAAAGAACACGCATCAGTTCTGTAACGTTACAATCTGAGGACTTGTCCATTCCCCTTCCGTACTGGATTCCTAAACTCCACAAATCCGTATAAAGGGACATAAGATAAACTGCTGGGCCAAGCAAAAAAATCCATGTATCAATGATTAGCCATTATCCTTAATACAAACAATGAGGGTATTTCTATATATTCACAGAAAATATTTGAGACGAAAGGAATAAATACCATATGGATTCTCAAAAAAAACTCTTGAATGTGTGCAATCTCAAAAGAACCCAGTTCAAATATGTCAACATATCTTATTGTTCAACTTTGTACACCACTGCTACATACTTAAAGGAAACGTCACTTCTTGATCTATGGGACATGTGTTACTGAACATGATGACCACAGACAGTTACATCTCTAACTTCAAAGATCAAGGACAATTTGTCAAAAAGGAAAGCAAATGTCATCTGAAGTTCACTGAGAAAACAGTTTGTGGAATTCCTGACCCCCTCAATGTTAACACATGAGTGAAACGTAGTGATAGGGATAGGCAAGAAGTAGGCTGATCTGTTACATTATAGATATGAATCAGGATTTCTGTTCGGACTGGCAAAATCAAAACAATAGAATTTGGCCACGTCTCTACTTACATTTCAGGTTTATGGATGACTTAAAACTGGTCTATAAAGGTCAAATAGACAGTTCTCTTCTGATTTATCCACCTAAACTAGAAATAAAAGCGACCAGTAAAACAACCTCAGAAGTTTCATATTTGGATCTATGCATAATAATATAGAGGTACAAAAACAACCCACGGTACTGTATGACAAATTGGATGACTTCAACTTTTCTTTCATGTCGAACAATATTCCAGGAGGTCCAGCCTTAAGTGTCTAGATTTACAACTCTGAGGTACAAACGGCTCTTGCTGAAGCTCCGTGAAGATTCGGGTTAGAATTGATATTCGGCAATCCAGATGAAGCTTGTCAGAAAACGGCGACATTTTAGTTCGGGTAAAGACTAGATCGATGCTCATGATGTCATTCGCTGGGTTGGACCATTCTTACGCTGAACACACTTGAACTTGATATTCTGGTAAGTTTAACGAAGACATGTCAATGCATGTCAACAAACTACGGTAATTTACCTGGTCAACACCTGAAGGGTTAATCACGATCACAAGAATACGGCAACTATTTTCATCTTAAAGGCGTACGTCAACACTGAAAGCTTCTAATAACATGTCAAGGTACATTTCCGTGGATATGTTTCTACACCATATCTATGAGTGAAATGGCCAATGTCTTTCGCCAATCACTGTATGCATAAACAGTTCTAGATACATGTAAAAAATAGGTAGTTATGTTTTCTTTTTTTTTGATTGCACAAATTATTAAGTCAGTAAGTATTAAGTTCTGACAGATCATGTTTGAGGTTTAGTTTTAACAAGATGGCGGACGGGTGAAAGCGGGTGTTTCAAGTCTCTCAATGCGGTTTGTGTTAACTTAGTTTATACCTACATTATACTGACTGCAGCAATGGGAATATCTGTTGAGCAATTCCATGAATGTGTTGGAATGTTTGCACCTGTTATTATACAGATTCTGACGAAATTCGATCAGACGGCGTGCTGCTGCGTCTCGCCTGCCAAGAAGGTTAGTAATGGCGGGCCTAACTACCCGTTTAACTGTACTGAATCTGATAGCCATGCTGCTACTACGAGCCGCGGTAGAACAGAATCCAGGTCCTGGGCCACCTACAGGGATCAGAGATGACCACGGACCCATTACCCATGGTAATCCTCGCCAGTTACGTTTGACAACAGAGGGTGAGTCTGGAAATCTTGATTCAGTCATGGACGCCTTGAGCAAGCTGACAGATAAGGTTGACGATGTCATGAAATCGAGTTTGGGTTCAGTTGTAAACTTGGTAAGATTGACTCAACTCTTGTGTTTGTTACGACTCATCTCGCCGAGGTGAAATCAAAATGAGAGAAATTGGAATCGGAAAATGAGAAACTAAGAACACATGTGAAACTAAGAAAGATAAGGTTGATCACCTCGAGAATCAGAGTAGACGATCCAATATTATCTTCCACGGGGTGGCGGAGCGCGAAACGTGGGATGACTGTGAGAATGTGGTGCGAGAGATCATTGAGGATAAAATGGACCTTGATGAACCGCATATTGTTATCCACAGAGCACACAGAATCATCAATGACAAAGAGATCATAGCAAAGATACCGGACGATCATGGGAGGACACGGATGTTAGAAGCTGCAAGGAAACTTCAGGGTTTCAATATGTGAATCACTGATGATTTGTGAAATTTGTCAGAGAAAAACGGGAAAAACTTAGACCTATGATGACGAAAGCCAGGGAAGAAAATCGTAGAGTTGTTCTGTGTTTTGATGAACTGATTATTGAAGATCAAGGTTTCATATGTGATGTCAAGAAAGATAATGTGTTACAATTAGGACGGCGACGGGGTTCCCGATCTACTCATGCAGACAGTCAGCAGAATTTCAACACGAATTCACGTGACACAACAGCGATGATGACACTGTATCCGTGAATGATGACGCGAGTGACTGTCAATTTATTAGACACTTTGGTTTAAGGAGTAAGTTGGATAATGCTGAACTAATTGATTTTTGTTCACAGTTTGACATTTTTATTTTCCTTGAAATTTGGAGAAACTGTGAGAAAGACATGATTGCAACAGTGTTCTCCGGTTACTGTGTTTATGTCAATTACAGTGACTACAATCCGCGACTACAAACAGGGGAGGTAGCTGTATGTGTTCGGTCTGAATATTAGCGCTGTGTCAAGTATGTTTGTTTTGATTTCGCTGATATTATATTGGTAGTTTTTGAGAAACGTTTGCTTAGTAAATTGTATGATTACATCATTGTATTTACATATATACATCTTACTGGCTCCTCTCTGGTAACAGATGTTAGACCACTGCAAGGTAAAGAGTATCTGGAGCGAAGCTTTTTATATATTACTAATCGTTTTCCAAATGGTAAGTTAATATATATATTGTTGGGGATCTTAACGCCAGGTGTGGAAATCAGTCCGGTTTTGTTGTGCATGATGGGAATTGGTATATACCGAGCTTTAAGGACATGGAGTATGTGTCCGATTCCTTTGACACTCCCAGACGAAGCAGTGATGATATATGCAATGAATATGGAAAGGAACTCCTTGATTTGTGTTCAACTCATAACATTCACATGTTGAATGGGAGATGTTGGAGTGATGCTGAGGTTAGCTTTATTTGTTATCCCCCGCCGCGCGAAAGCGCGAAGCGGGGGATATAGTATTCACGACCGTCCGTACGTCCGTCCGTCCGTCCGTCCGTACGTCCGTCCGTACGTCCCACCTGTTTGTTGCCGCGATATCTCAAGAACTAAACACTGGATTGTCTTCATGTTTGGAACTATGGTGTATATACAGACACCGCAGACACCAGTCGGTTTTGGTGACCTTGACCCCATTTTCAAGGTCACAGCAGGCAAATCTGCTTTTTGAGTTTTAAAACGGTGTTGCCGCGATATCTCAAGAAGTAATCGCTGGATTGTCTTCATATTTGGAACTATGGTGTATATACAGACACCGCAGACACCAGTCGGTTTTGGTGACCTTGACCCCATTTTCAAGGTCACAGCAGGCAAATCTGCTTTTGGAGTTGGAAAACGGTGTTGCCTCGATATCTCAAGAACTAAACACTGGATTGTTTTCATATTTGGAACTATGGTGTATATACAGACTCCGCAGACACCAGTCGGTTTTGGTGACCTTGACCCCATTTTCAAGGTCACAGCAGGTAAATCTGCTTTTGGAGTTGGAAAACGGTGTTGCCGCGATATCTCAAGAAGTAATCGCTGGATTTTCTTCATATTTGGTACTATGGTGTATATACAGGCGGGGGACATTTCGTCACTTCTGTGACAAATACTTGTTTTAAAGGAGACGGAGCAAGTTGGTTGTTTAATGTTAAGTGACTTATTTACCAGAGCTATCGACTTTACTGTATGTACACGGTCTAAGTCTGATCATCTTCCAATTTGTATGTCATTGCAAGTACATACTGACCATAGTACAACGGAGAACGGGGCAGAAAACGAGGATAATAATACATTGTCAGGTACACCAAGATATGTTTGGAAGGACGCTGTTATTGAAACTTTTCGTCAGTCTGTAGCTGATATGTTATCACCTTATGTATTTGACAGTAACAGAGACCAGGCTCCACTGAAAATAGAGTCTGCGATAGAAACTTTAGTTGATGTATTTCACATTTGTGAGTCTAGAGAAGAAGTATATTCATGTTTACCGGACTAAGGATAGTAAGAATTGGTACGATGATGAGTGTATGGAATTAAAAAGACAAAAGTTTAATAAACTCGATTTATTCAGAATATCGGGAAATAAGGAACTTTTAAAGGCATAGTTTGTAATTAAGAATAAATATAGAGAACTGTGTAGACAAAAGAGATTGGAGCATAAGGAAGTTGGTATAAATGATTTGGTCAATGATAGCAAGAATGGTACATCCTTTTTGAGACGTGTCAACAATATTATTTCTTCACCTTCTGTATTCACCAGGTATTAGCAATATGCAGTGGACCGAATATTTCCAGCATGTGTTTCATTTAACTGATATACCTGTGGATGGGGACAATCTGGACGAGGCAGAAAATGTTTATGAACAGCCATGATATTATTTGAGTGCAGTTACTGTAATGATGATGTTATGAATAATCTCCTAAATGCTGATATAACTGAAGAAAAAGTATCATCAGCTATACATTACTTGAAACTGGGTAAATCGGAATTCTTCCTGAAATGGTGAAATGTTGCAGAACTTCAATCATGCCATACTTAACTATAGTTTTTAATAAGATTATGCATAGCGCTGTATTCCCTTACGAGTGGGCAAATGGTATAGCATTTCTTCTGCATAAGTATGAAATCGATAATATAAATAATTTCAATAATTATAGAGGAATAACGCTGATCGATGTATTGGGAAAGTTGAAGACAACAGTTTTAAATGAAGGACTCAAGAATTTTGCGGAAGTTTATGACACAATTCCTGAAGGTCAGGTCGTTTTCGAAGCGGATACAGTACAATTGATAATATATTTACATTACAGTGTGAAGCACAAAAATATCTCTCTAAACGTCGTGGAAGATTTTGTTTGTTTGATGATCTCCGAAAAGCGTTCGATTCGAACAACCGAAAGCTATTCAATAATAATAATGGTATTCAATAATGAAACAATGGAACACACGGTCGATTATTGGTGGTTTTGAAGGATCTATACTCAGTGTCCTGTCAGGACATCAAATAACTCTCTTTCAGATTATTTCGAATCACTGAGCGGCGTTCGACAGGGCTGTGTGTTGAGTCCGTTTCTGTTCACGATGTTTATCCTTGAATTACAGTCTATGGTAGAAAGTAGTGATTTGCGAGGAATGTTTTTTGGAGAGATGTTCATAGACACATTACTTTTACGATGCATTGTGTATATTTGATGACACTGTAAAAGGTCTGCAAAGGAAACTTGAGATATTCTCCAATTTTGGTAAAATGTGGGGACTTGAAATTAACACGTCTAAAACCGAAATTTTGGTTTTCAGAAGAGGTAGCACTTTAAGGTATAATGAACGATGGTTTTTGAATGATAAACATATCAATGTTAGTACCTACTATAGTTATCTGGGTGTTCTGTTTTTAAATAGATTGTCTTGGACGAAATGCGCTGATACCCTCAAGATTAAAGCTTATAAGGCTTTGTTCGCTATTAAAAAATTGCCGTTTCACTTTGAAAATATGCCGGTTAACATTTAATTTAAATAATTGTTTGATATTAAGATAAAGCCCATTCATCTTTATGGTGCGGAGATCTGGGCTTGCCAAGCTAGCCAAATTGTCGAAACTGTTCCTACTATTTTTTTGTAAATTTGTTTTAGGAGTTGGTAAATGTGTATCAAGCACAGCAGTATTGGCTGAATGTCGAAGATGTGGTTTGCATGTGCCTTATCTTATGAAGTGTGTTAAATACTGCTGTAAACCTACTTGGGCGACGATCGCCTCCGTGGTCTTGTGGTAGAGCGTCCGCCCGGAGAGCGGAAGGTCCAGGGTTCGATCCCGGGCCGCGTCATACAAAAAGACGTTAAAAGATTGTACTTGTTGTTACCCTGTCTGGCGCTCGGCATGAAGGGGCTAAAACAAGGACTGGTCGGCTCGGAGTCAGTATACTGTGTCTGAGTGGGGTATTCATGTTAAACTGCGGCATGGTATCTCAGTGAGCTAGCACTATAAATCGGCATCAGTCCGGACTAGTACAAGCAGCCACACATACACATGCATGCACGTCGCTATATAAGTGCAATAATCTTGGACGCGACGTTAAACCCAATTTCACCTCACCTCACCTACTTGGGCAACACATGTTAAAAATTTACTCGACATTAATGGATTTGGTTATGTGTGGCACGAGCAGAATATTGATGATGTTAATTGTTTCTTGCAACAGTTTAGACAGCGTTTAATGGATTGTAACAAACAGAGTATCCAGATGAAAATTTATGAATCTTGTAAATTAAGGTATTATTCACAAGTTAAGATATTATTGGATATGGAATATTAAGTTACAGCTTTCATAGAGACCATAGACGTATGTTGTGCCTGTTAAGATTAAGTGAATTGCCTATATGGAGTAATCTGGGACAGATGAGAGGATATTGTTTATTCACAACGCTTTAGTCGGCTTTGTAACAATGGCTCTAATGAGGACGAAGCCCATTTTGTTTTTGTCTGCGGGTTTTATGCATCATTAAGACAAAAGTATATTCCTGTAAGATTTTATAACAATCCATGTAGTAATACCTTCTTTAGCAATCTCTTAAATAGCCAAAATCACTGTATATCAGACATGTGAAGGAAGATATATTATTATGTTCAAAGACCTAATATTGTACCCAAAGTATTTTTTTCAATGTAAATTGCCTCAATTATGTGTTACTATATATAACTGAAATTACATGGGCCTATGGCCTCCCATACATGAATAAAACATATATATGGACAGGTCATGTTTCGACAGTATTGTGATTGAGTCAAAATGTGAACTACAACATGGATCTGGAAAGTTGTATAATTGTTTATTAATGACCTCTGCTGTCCGAAAATATTCATAAAGACAATCCAAATCCTTAAACTATGTATGTGTTATTGTTATGTGACCGGATGACATCCACTGCACGTCTTCTCATTCCTCCACATTCGTCACAACTCGCCCCTTTCCGTTACCTGCAAGAAGACTCATCCCCCTATCGATGAATGTTATGTGCGAAAATACGACAAACCAATCAGAATGCCCGTATGATTTCAAGTTATACATCAAAGAATCCCTCAGAAAGTATTTTTGATTTTACATATGTCTTGCATCTAAAAATATACCCAAGACACAGTTAAATGTGTTCAATCATACTGTATAATTCCGCATGTCCAGATGTGCTTTAAATTGCATCTGAAATATGTATAATACATGGGGAAATATGTATTAACCATTACGCAAAGAGTTGACAATTGTTTTAGGTATGCCTGTTCGCGCTAAGACGGAACCCGGTCGCAAAAATGGTCGTGAGAGGGGCACGAGTCGCCATTCGGCTTGTCCCGGAATAACACGAGTTGGTCACGAATGATTGCTCCAGTGAGTTTCACTCGACTCGGCTTTTGGCAGATATATCTTTTGGATATGAAAAGAGTTTTGAGCCTTTTATTTTTAATATTCTGGCGTGGGTAAGAGATAATTATTGCTGCCACTCCCGATGCAGTGCAGCCGCTAAACCTGCCAGATTCAGCACTGATGGATCCACTGCCTGCAGCGAGAGTCCAAGAATGTTCTATTGTTTGTTTGTTTGTTTGTTGCGTAACGCCGCACTCAGCAATATTCCAGCTATATGACGGCGGTCTGTGAATAATCGAATCTGGACCAGACAATCAAGTGATTGATATCATGAGCATCAATCCACGCAATGGCGATACGATGACATGCATCAACCAAGTCAGCGAGCCTGACCACCCGATCCCGTAAGTCGCCTCTTACGACAAGCATAGTCGCTTTTTACGGCAAGCATGGGTTGCTGAAGACCTATTCTACCCCGGATCTTCACGGGTCTGTTCCAACTGATACATCTGCACTCGTGACAGGGCAAGGCAAAGTGTCGATAGCGTTGGTTTTGTAGAAATGCTGTCATCCCTGGAGTGACACCCTGTTAGACACATATGGTCGATACAACACGGGATGCTTAATACATTTCCATGTGTATATGTGAAGCAGGTGGTGATGTAAATGGATTCATGTAACATTAATTTGTAAATATATATGGTAATCATTATACATGTGCAAATGTTTAAATGCTTTCGTATTAATATATATTTATGTTATATCATACTAACTAAAAGCATGAATACATCAGAGCGAGTGAATTCTGTTTAACGTGACAGTCCGCATCATCACTATACATTGTATAACAGCGCTGCACGGACCCGACAAACCGGTGAACAGTGAGTAAACCGTTTAGATTTCGGGTTAGAAGAAATTTCCTGCATCCTATGCTGGGCGACCCAATGGATCGGGTAATCAAGCTCGGTGACTTGGAAGATTGCGTGTACCCTGTGGGCGTGAAATTCCTCAAAATAACAATTACGGGATCGTCAGGTCCAGATTCGATTATTAATGCATATTTGCTATTGGACAAAAGGTGGCATTATCACCAGGGAAGCGCTTAGAATCCTCCCTGCATGCATAGACTTACAATGTCATCGAGATAAACAGTTTCCTTCCATGAGATGAGCTGCTTGCTCTGTCTTATAACATTCTAACGGAATAGCACAAGATCCAACTTTGATGAATTTCTTAACATGTCCAGCAATGCCTTGAATTTTCTGCCAGGAATCAGTAATAGGAAGACAACTGTTTCTCACTTCGCTCAGCAGCAACGAATCACGTCCAGGTTCACTTTCAGAATAGGGGAGGTCGGGTTGCTTAGTGGTTAAAGCGTTCGCTCCTCACCCCGAAGACCCGGGTTCGAATCCCGACATGGGTACAATGTGTGAAGCCCATTTCTGGTGTCCCCCGCCGTGATATTGCTGGAATATTGCTAAAAGCGGCGTAAAACCATACTCACTCACTCACTCACTCACTTTCAGAATAAATCTGGATAATGTGTTGTTGTATTGTTATTGTTGGTTTTTTTAGTAGATAAAGTATAAATTATGTTTCACCTCCTGGCTCTCCATCTACCATGGAGTGGAAGCATGAAGTTTAGCATGAAGAAGTATAACTGACCACATGCCTGTAGCATGTAGAAGCATAACTGACCACATGCCTGTAGCATGTAGAAGTATAACTGACCACATGCTTGTAGCATGTAGAAGTATAACTGACCACATGCTTGTAGCATGTAGAAGCATAACTGACCACATGCCTGTAGCATGTAGAAGTATAACTGACCACATGCTTGTAGCATGTAGAAGTATAACTGACCACATGCCTGTAGCATGTAGAAGCATAACTGACCACATGCTTGTAGCATGTAGAAGCATAACTGACCACATGCTTGTAGCATGTAGAAGTATAACTGACCACATGCTTGTAGCATGTAGAAGTATAACTGACCACATGCCTGTAGCATGTAGAAGTATAACTGACCACATGCTTGTAGCATGTAGAAGTATAACTGACCACATGCCTGTAGCATGTAGAAGTATAACTGACCACATGCCTGTAGCATGTAGAAGTATAACTGACCACATGCTTGTAGCATGTAGAAGTATAACTGACCACATGCCTGTAGCATATAGAAGCATAACTGACCACATGCTTGTAGCATGTAGAAGCATAACTGACCACATGCTTGTATGTCAGGTATATATACGTGGTCCGGGGATCACGGGTGGCCCAGGCGTCTAAGGCGCCACGATTCGCTGTGCAGAGTTGCGTCCCTTGTGCACGCCAGAAACCTATGATTGTGGGTTCGAATCCCGGTTCGCCCCGATTATGTTTCTAGGTTTGTCAGCACCATACCCGTGCTCATGGGTTTCACCGAAATGGTAAACGTCTGAGACTGCATCACATCGGGCTTTCCGTGTTAACATTATGCTAACACGCCGCGGTATAACTGTAATACTGTTAAACCCAACTCACTCACTCACTTTACGTGGTACGTGTGGATGATGGCCATGTACAGAGATACAGGTAAATGTGTTAACGTCTCAAATCGTTTGCCTAACTTATATCTGTCAGAGACACAAGTCACTATTTTGACCTTTAGCATGTATTGACGTTATGTTTATAATATTGCCATATTTCACAATTTATGTAATTTTTAATTACCCAATCCTTAACATGAACCGTTGTAATATATTTATAAAACTTAACGAACTTTTCTTTGTATTAATACATCTTTCTGTTTCACTGTAGCCCCTATCATAGCCTCAGTAATTTTCCGATGTGTTTTTCTCTGTCAGAAATGCAATGCTAAAGTAGATTGTCCATCTGTGCATTCGAATGTATGATTTCCTTTCTTGGGTAATAAACTCATTAAGTTAAGTCGCCAGGTGTTTAAACGATCAGTTGGTTTGTAGCTGACGTTCGTGATCTGTTGTTTTGTACATAATTATCTTGACAATCCAAAACGTATTTATTAATTCGATACGCCAAAATATATATTTTTATTCCATTAATTAATTGTATGCATCGTTTATTACTTTTAGGCATCGTTTATCAATAAGTGAATTAAATGCGTTTATTTAAAATACACATGAACCGTAAAAACGCCCCTTAGCAAATCCTTCCCTTGAGTTCATACGCCTGTTTCAGTCAAATTTGCACAAAGCTGCCTGTGCGACAACTGTATAATGTGTTAACGATTTGTCGTATCAACTCGCAAAACACATGATACGAACATTTGTCTCACTTGAGACAAGACAAAAATATCAAGGGTAAGTACACCACTCAATATTTGATTGGATTACTGATCTATATCTTGTTACTTACATTCATTGTACAAGTCTTATCATACATGACTTGAGTAGTAGATGTTTTGAATGGCCAAAGATCAGGATTTCTGTTACATTCAGTGGTATGAATGCGGTTGTGTGACACTTTGGGTCGCCAATCCTTCCAACACAATTTGAAGCAATACATGTGAGATTCACAAACTGAATGTGAGTGAGAAATTACACAGTTTAACATCAACCATCAATGGAATTAAGTAAGAGGAGTTCATATGGATGAACAACTTCTTTATTACAATTAGTGCGACGTTTCGGTGTAGATCCTTATCAAGCGAGTGATGGATAGGGCTAAACAACATAGGTATATATACACTTATTGATATCTAAGTTGTTACAGTGACTAGTTGATGGACACAGAGACGTGATTAAGCTAATTGGAAGCCAGTGGATGACTAATGAACACAGAGTATACAAGCAGAGTAAACAAGCAGACTGATGGAGATGATGGAAGCCACTGTATTAATTGGATGGACAAAGGGATTTAGCAATTAGGTGATGGTAAGCAGGCGGGATGTAATAGCCTTGGTCTCTGTTCATTGCTGGCTGGATCCTTTTGATGTAGATGGCTTCTAGGAGTTTCCTGATTTTGTAGTCTGATTGGTTGTTGGCCAGGATCTTGATGTTGTTCCACTGGATGTTGTGATCGGGGTGGGTTTGGGTGTGGTCGGAGATAGCTGATTTTGAGTCATTTTTTTGTACTGAGGTCTTGTGTTCTTTTATTCTAATAGGTACAATCGTAAAATAAACGTGTACATAGACCAAACTCTATCGGACCAATGTCCCCTAGAAAATGGTACTCCACAGGGCAGTATCCTCAGCCCCACCCTCTTCAATATAATGATAAACGATCTATTCGAGGGCCTATCCCCTAAAGTAAACACATCAAAATTCGCGGATGATAAAGCCATCTGGATCCGCACTAAAAGCATGGACATGGTCCAAAATTTACTCCAAAAATCTCTAAATAAAATACAACAATGGGCTGACAAATGGGGCTTCTCCCTTAACTCAGAAAAAAACAACAGGAATAGTATTCAAACATAAAAACATGAAACCCGCCTCCCCAATCCTCCAGCTAAACAATCAAACAATCAAATTTAAAAAACAAACCAAATTCTTAGGACTTATTTTCGATGAACATCTCACCTGGGATGCTCACATCCAAAACCTATCAACTAAATGCAGTAAAGACCTAAACACCCTAAGATGCCTTACTGGCTCTAACTGGGGAGCATCCAAAGATACCCTCCTCTCTCTCTACATATCACTAATTAGATCAAAACTAGACTACGGCTGCGCCATATACAACACCCTAAACAACTCTCTATCTAAAAAACTTCACTCAATACAATATCAGGCTCTCAAACTAATTACACGCACCCAACATGGCACCTCCTACACCTCACTTCAGGCCTTAACAGGAGAAAGTCTACGCAGGGAACAGCTAAGCTTAAATTTCTGGGCCGCGTCCCAATCAAACCCTCTCATCCAAAACTTAATAAACCAAAACATCAGCCCCAAAAATCAAGCTCTAGCTCGTAAACACCCCTTACTTACCCCAATATCCCAAAGAATAACAAACTACCTCAATGAACACCAAATTAAAAATCTTAAACAAAACTGCAAACAATCAAATATCTTCACCCCTAAACTTAAAATACCCAAAATAGACACAACGCTAGCTAGCCAAATAAATAAACAAACCGACCCAAACATAGCTAAAACTACCACACTTGCATACATACACGAAAATTGGCCAAATTGGTGTCACATTTACACGGACGGATCCTCAGATCCGACCTCCAAACACACAGGTTTCGGAGTCCATACCACACAACCAACTAAAACCACACAATCCTTCCGACTCCCAAACAACCAATCAATATTCACGGCAGAACTAATGGGCATGGCCTCAGCCCTCCATAATCAAGAATCCAAAAAACACAAAAAAATCCTAATACTTACCGACTCCCTAAGTGGACTGCAAGCCCTCCAAAACAAAAATACCAAAAAACGACCTAAATTAATAAATCAAATACTTAAAAGCTCCAACGACCTAACTAAGGCAGGCAAACAAATAACCTTCTTGTGGATACCCGCCCACGTAGGAATATACGGTAATGAAAACGCCGATAAAGCAGCTAAACTATCCCTCAAAATCCCAGAAATAAGCTTAAACTTACCCATCTCAAAATAAGAAATTAAAAGTGTAAACAAGCAAAAAATCACAAAAAATGGCATAACCTATATCTAAACTCAAATAGCCAAATCAAAAAAGTGCTCAGCAAACCACTAACCAAACCAAAAATTCTCCATCCATCCCAAAAAATCGACAGAGTAATCACTAAACTCCAAACAGGACACACCAACCTAAATAACCACCTAAAAAATTTTAAAAAACACACTACAGGTAACTGCCCACACTGTAAACAACCAGAAACCCCAGAACACGCACTCATCCACTGCACACACTACCTAACACATCGAACCGCATTACAAACCAACCTCAATCTAAACAAGGCTCTAACTCTAGAAGCAATACTAAACCCACAAAATAAACTAGAAAACTTCAAGGCCTTAGGCGTAATCTTAATAAAAACGGAACTAATAAAACGCATCTAAAAACACAATAACCTACCAAATCAAAATCACATAAACAAACAAACATCCACCATACCCAGCTCCCTTAGTTCTCCTCCCCAATCCCATCGGCATCTATTCCAAATCTCAAAATTCCCAAATTCTATATAAGCAACCCCCTAAAACCCCCCTCTTGGGTTGCACAGACCACTTTCGCCCCTTTCGGAAACACATTAAATGGCCTGGCCGGGCCCGTGTGCGAAATACGCATCAGTCGGAAAGCGAACGTTAAATCTCCAAAGTAAGTAAGTAAGTAAGCCCTAACCTACAGGCACCCCCCGAACACCAAGTCAACAGTGAAACTACAGAAACCACTCAGACTCTCTCACCCAAACCCAGCATGCAACCCACCACCGAAGATAGTGACCAAACTAAAGATAACTTAACCGAAGATGACGAGAACACATCCTCAGAGGAAATAACGATCTTACCTTGTCAGCCCCAAGAACCAAAAGCTATAGAAAAAAACTCACCCAAAACGTAGCAAGCAAAAAACTAAACAACTTAGTCCTCCTACTAGCTTACATGTTAAAGCAGTCTAATCCAGAAGCCAGCTCCAAAGCCTTCTTTGGTGTAGCACATAAAACTAAAACTCGTCACCACCTCTTTCGACCGTTTCAGCAGCAACCTTAATAACCTCTTAAAGTAAATACCTAAACCAAGCCTAAACCAAACATAAATCCACCCAGTTTCCCAATGGAAGGCCTAAACATTTTTCAATGGAATGCCAATGGCCTCGCCGGCCATGGTTCTGAACTTAAAGCTAAATTCAAAATAGCTAAAGGTCCCCATGTAGCTTGTATTCAAGAAACCAAATTCTCACATAAAACTAAATCCCACCTACCAAATTATAACGCAGTAAGAACCGACAGGTCCAAAACCATCCCAGGCAGAACAGGAGGAGGTCTAATCATCTACGTTAGAGAGGATATTAACTACGAGGAAGTTAAAGTAAACACTCCCAGTCTCGAAGCTAATGGAATCCAAGTCACCATCAATAACCAAAATATAAAAATCATTAACATCTATCACTCAACACTAAAACCAATTAAAGATACAGACCTAGATATCCTTTACCAATTAGGAAATAAATCAACCATCTTCCTAGGATACATCAATGCCCATCATCCTACCTGGGGCATTGCAGATAAACTAGACAACCATGGACAACTAATATCAGAGTGGATCGAAAAAATGACCTAATACTATTAAACAATAACCAACCAACTAGATACGACAAAATCCACCACACCATGTCGGCTATCGACTTAACAATATGTACGCCAGACTTAGCACAAAGTCTGATGTGGGACGTCCACCCAGTACCTCTAGGCAGCGACCACTTTCCCATAAATATAACCCTAGGAAATATAAAAATACCAAATCAAACCCCTAAACAGGAACCTAAATTTCAGTACAAAAACGCCAACTGGGACCAATTCCAAGAATTATGCAACGAAGCTAATCGTAACGATTTAGAAACAACATACCCCGAAACATTCTGTCAAAACCTAACTAACTTCATAATCAACGCAGCCAAATCCGCAATCCCCTTCAAATCATCCAACCCAGGAAAACCCACTGTCCCTTGGTGGAATGAGGAAATAGATTCACGCCATCCGAGGCATCAAACGGCACAAAAAAAGCCCCAATATAAACAACTCAACTAACCCCACCCAAAAGGCCAACAACCTAGCCAAACACTTCTCTAAAGTTAGTAGCAACAGTAACTTCAGTAAGAAATTCCAAGATAAACTAAATAAAGACACCAAATTCTCCAAAGAAAACAGACAAGACAATCTAGAAATAAATCAACCTTACACCATAGAAGAACTAAATCACGTACTCAACAATAGAACAAATGGAACAGCCCCTGGCCTAGACCTCAACTCTTACAAAATAATCAAACACTTACCTACCAAACTACTCCAAACTTTACTTAAACTATACAACCTAGTCTACCTAAACGGACAGGTCCCATCCTAATGGAAGGAAGCTCTAGTAATCCCAATACCTAAACCAAATAAACCAGCAGATCAGGCAAACTCCTATAGGCCCATCTCCCTAACCTCAAATCTCTGCAAAATAATGGAACTTATGACTAAAAATAGGCTACAGCACTACCTAGACCAAAACAACATCATAAACCCCGACCAAAGCGGCTTCACTCCTGGCCGATCAACTCTCGATAACCTTGTCCGACTAGAACAGGATATAAAAACAGGACAGCTAAACAAGCAATACACCATAGGCATATTCCTCAACTTCTCTAAAGCTTTCGATATGGTATGGCACCACGGGCTAATACAAAAACTAAAAAAAATAGGACTAAAAGGCCAAATAATAAACTTCATCCAAGATTTCCTAAACAATCGCAAAATTACCGTGGGTATAGACCATACGCTATCGGACCAGTGTCCCCTAGATAATGGCACTCCCCAGGGCAGCATCCTCAGCCCAACCCTCTTCAATATAATGATAAATGATCTATTCGAGGGCTTATCCCCTAAACTAAACACTTCAAAATTCGCGGATGACGGTGCCCTATGGATCCGCACTAAATGCATTAAAATGGCAGAACACTTAATCAAAAAATCTCTAAATAAAATACAACAATGGGCAGACAAATGGGGCTTCTCCCTTAACTCAGATAAAACAACAGGAGTAGTATTCAAACATAAAAACATGAAACCTGCCTACCCAATCCTCCAGCTAAACAACCAAACAATCAAATTCCAAAAACAAACCAAATTCTTAGGACTTATTTTCGATCAACACCTCACCTGGGAGGCTCACGTCCAAAACCTAAAAACTAGATGCAGCTAAGACTTTAACACATAAAGATGTCTCACCGGCTCTAACTGGGGAGCCTCCAAAGATACCCTCCTCTCACTATATGCAACACTAATTAGATCAAGACTAGACTACGACTGCGCCATATACAATACCCTAAACAACTCTCTATCTAAAAAACTTGACTCAATACAATACCAAGCCCTTAAACTAATTACACGCACCCAACATGGCACCTCCTACACCTCACTTCAGGCCCTTGCAGGAGATATGCCACTAAATCTACGCAGGGAACATCTAAGCCTTAATTTCTGGGCCGCGTCCAATACAAACCCTCACATCCAAAACCTATTTAACCAAAACATTAGCCCAAGAAACCAAGATCTAGCTCGCAAACACCCCTTACTTACCCCAATATCCCAAAGAATAACAAACTACCTCAATGAACACCAAACTCCAAATCTTATACAAAACTGCAAAAAATCAAGTATCTTCACCCCTAAACTCAAAATACCCCAAATAGACACAACGCTAGCTAACCAAACAAATAAACAAACCGACCCAAACATAGCTAAAACCACCACACTTGCATACATACACGAAAATTGGCCAAATTGGTGTCACATTTACACTGACGGATCTTCAGACCCGATCTCCAACCACACAGGCTTCGGAGTCCATACCACACAACCAGTTATATCCACACAATCTTACCGACTCCCTAACAACCAATCTATATTCACGGCCGAACTTATGGGCATGGCCTCAGCCCTGCATAACCAACAATCTAAAAACAATAACAAAATCCTAATTCTCACCGACTCCCTTAGTGGACTACAAGCCCTCCAAAACAAAAATACCAAAAAACGACCTAAATCAATAAACCAAATACTTAAGAGCTCCAACGACCTAACAAAAGCAGGCAAACAAATAACCTTCTTGTGGATACCCGCCCACGTAGGAATTTACGGCAACGAAAGCGCCGATAAAGCAGCTAAATTATCTCTCAAAATACCAGAAATAAGCCTAAACCTAGCCATCTCAAAATCAGATATTAAACGTGTAAACAAACAAAAAATAACCAAAAAATGGCATAATCAATATCAAAACTCAAATAGCCAAATCAAAAAGGTGCTCAGAAAACCACTAGCCAAACCTAAAATCCTACACCCCTCTAAAAAAATTGACAGATTAATTACAAAACTCCAAACAGGACACACGAACCTAAATAACCACCTAAAACAACTTAAAAAACACACCACAGGCAACTGCCCCCGCTGCAAACAACCCGAAACCACAGAACACGCACTCATTCACTACACCCACTACCAAACACACAGAACCACACTACAAACCAACCTCAATCTAAATAAGGTTCCTACTCTAGATGAAATACTAAACCCTCAAAATAAACTAGAAAACTTCAAGGCCCTAGGCGTATTCCTAATCAAAACAGACCTAATTAAGCGCATCTAAAAACTAATTAATCTACCAATCCAAAATCCAATAAACATACAAACACCCACCTCACCCGGCTGGCTCCCTTAGTTCCCTCCTCCACCCACCTCGGCATTTATTCCCAATTTAAAAATTTCAAAAAATCAATATAAGCAACCCCTAAAAAAAAAACCTTGGGTTGCACACACCACTTTCACCCTTCTCGGAATACACTAAATGGTCCGGCCAGGCCCGTGTGCGAAATACGCAGCAGTCGGAAAGCGCACGTTAAATCTTCTATATCAGTCAGTCAGCCCTATCCATCACTCGCTTGATAAAGGTGTTAGGATCTACACCGAAACGTCGCACTAATTGTAATAAAGAAGTTGTTCATCCATAGAACTCGTCTTACTTCATCACTCCAACTTCTAAATGCCACTCAAAGAAGCATCAATGGAATTGCTCGACATTTTAATTGCTTGGGGTGCTTTAGTAACTTAAAAAATATCATCACGTCGGCAATATTGCAGCCATATCGCGATGAGAATGATTTAATACATGTCAACAAATGACAGAAAAACAGTAAAATTAGCCTTGGCTTCAACAGTAAATATTGAGCTTTTGACTGGTAATCTGGAAAAAAATCGACAAAAGCCTTTCCACATTCATCAGAAATCTCCTCTAAGCGAAGAGTCGACCGCAAGATTCCGACACTTAACGTCTTTTGGTATGACGCGGCCGGGGTTTGAGCCTACGGCTTTCCACTCTCTGGGCGGACGCTCTACCATTGACTGAGGTCTTCCTCTGGTTTAACTGATTGCCAAGGAGGTGTAGACATTAACAGGTGTGGTGCCACAATATCAACAATACTAATATCTGCTGCTGTTCAGTGAGCGTTTGTTCTGATGCCTAGAGGTGAAACACGCTTTGGTTTATTTTTGGAATAATTCTTCTTAGGGAGGATTATAAATGCATTCGAAGGCTGGATTTGACGTGTTTGATTATCATTTAGTGATATATTATATTGCAAGTTCTAATCAACGTTGTTATAAAGAAGGCTCATCAGCTTCTACACATGTCTTAAGACAGGAGAGGCTTCAATAGACTCAAGCTCTGATGATGTATTGAATCTAGTTTCTGCAAGTTCCTTTAACAGGCAGCACCATACATAATGGCACCGTAATCCAATTTGAATTTATCAGTGATCTGTACCTATGGAGGTTTGTCTGATCCCCACCTCTTACAGTTTGAAACAAGTTTCAGTACGTCTAGAGCTTTCACGCACTTTTCCTTGAGATGTTTCAGTACGTCTAGAGCTTTCACGCACTTTTCCTTGAGATGTTTCAGTACGTCTAGAGCTTTCACGCACTTTTCCTTGAGATGTTTCAGTACGTCTAGAGCTTTCACGCACTTTTCCTTGAGATGTTTCAGTACGTCTAGAGCTTTCACTCACTTTTCCTTGAGATATTATATATGTGCCAAGAATGACAGGTTTCAGTCCAAATAAACCCCCAAACTTGGCCTCCTTAACTACTTTGATGGGCGTACCTGAAATACCTGATATAGATAGTTCTCGGTCCTTGCACTGTGTATATTTTCTGCAAATGTGTATACGATTAATTTTAGATTTGGAAAATTTGAAGCTGTTAAAAAACTATCATTTATGAATTTTACTGGGAGGCAGTGGCAGTTGTCTCGCAGTACTGTGCATGTTTTACAGTGACAAGAAATGTTAAAATCCTCTTCAAATAACCACCCATCAACTAAATCGTTTAAAACTTTTGACAGTCTGTTTATCGTGATACTAAATGATCCTAATGTGAGAGACAAAATACTGCCTTGTGAAAGACTCTGATCCTGATTATAATGGTGGAACCAACTTGGACTTAGAATTGTCTGTCTGTTTAAAAACTGTGACATACAGTAAGGCAAACGGCCTCAAATACCAAAATCATATAAATCATTTTTGAATGTCAAACTGTCATGGTAGTACTGTAGGCTTTATCAATGAGTGAGTGATTTAAGATTTAACTTTACATCGGCAGTATTTCCGCCATATCGCCGGAGTAAGTACATTAATAATACATATATATTGAACCGCAAAAGAAACGTCACCATGGATAGATACATGAGAAACCTAATTTGTCCAAACACTGAAAACATACTTTGAGACATATTAAAAAGATGAAACTTGGCAAAACATATCATCAAGGTTGAAAATAAAGTGTCAAATGTTCTTTGAGTGAAACACAACATGACATCATAAGTCAGTATATAGTGTGTCTGCCATGTGCATTGATGACTGCCATGAAACGTCCATACATTGAACGGATGAGGCGGTTGATGAAGGCCATAGGCACTTGAGCCCACACTCTGAGGAATGCCTGACGCAGTTCAGCTGCAGTTGTCTGCCTTGGTCGGACGTCATTCAGCTGTCTTTGAATCTCGTCCCACGGGTGCTCAATGGGATTTAAATCGGTACTGAAGGCAGGCCACTGCATGGTTCTGATGCCATTCTGCTGAAGGAAGTCTCTTTCTGCTCTCGCAGTGTGGGCACAGGCTTTATCATGCTGAAACTCGTGGTTGTGGCGACGTGCCGAATGAGGTATGGCGTGTGGTCTCAACTCTTGATCAATGTACCGAGCTGCTGTGACACCATTGCCTCTCCCTGGGCAGATGTCCTGGAAGACCACAGGGCCGACCCTCTGTGCAAGGCCAACTCCATCCCACACCATGATGCTCGGACCACCCCACAAGTCTCTCTCAACAACACAAGCATCCGAATAACGTTCCCCACGGCGTCACCAGACTCTCTCTCTGCCATCTGCTGTTGAGATACAGTAATGGCTCTCGTCTGAGAAGAGGATTCCTTTCCACTGATGGTGGCGCCAATGCTGGTGCTATGTTGACCACTAAAGACGGTCCCGGCGATAACGTGGTGTCAGAATGGGTCCTCAGTGTGGCCTGTGACAGTGGAGGTGTCTGCTCGTCAATCATGGAAGCACGGTGTCCACACTAATGTGTCGCTGGTGTGTTCCCATGGTGTGTCGAGCAGTTTCCGAAGCAGTAACAAAGCGATTTTGAAGATGCGGTCGCACAATCTGACGATCTTGACATCGGGTGGTGACCCTTGGTCTTCTATTACATGGTCTGTCATCTGTAGTGTTGGTACAGTTGCTGGAGCCTGTGTATGGTCCTTACGTGGACATGAAATGCATTGGCTACTTGCCGGGCGTTTTGTCAGGCTTGCAATTGTCCAAGGGATTTCTGTCGCTGATTTCTTGTCAATCTCGGCATGTGGTAGCAATTCAATAACGAATGAATGTCATCCGATCTGGGTGGATTTTTATAGGGAAAGAAATGTGCATTTCAGTTTGCTAAGAATTCACGTGCATCGGGTTACCATGGCCATTGCCGTTTGGGCGATCGGTTTTATTGTCATCTGCTTTGTTTTTTAATTATCAAATTTCATTTTTCCGGACAAGGTAATGTTAAATTTTAGAAACAAAAATTGCCCTGATATTTGAATGACAACTTTTCATGCAATGTTACTTAAGGTAACGTTTCTTTCGCGGTTCAGTATATTTAGACTAAATAAAAAGCTGTCAACGATGGACAGTACAATAACTAGAATATCACAGATTCGATTTAAAACTAGTTGAGAATATATAAAAGCAGTGAGTATTAATGAACTGCATAATATAAACATGGGCTAGAGATCGTCAGAAACTAAAGGGAGATCACCATACAAGGGACCATTGGGACTTAGAGTGCCTTTGTTTCCTGCATAGACCCCGGCAGGATTTATATCATCCCTCAGTCACTGGCGATAGTTTACCAGTTAAGCCTTATATTTAAATGATGAAATTATTACGTTTAAAAGTCTGGCATGCATAAAAATACTTCTAATGATGTGGGACTTACATACCCTCTTAGGGGGACAATTGTACGCTACTTCAAGCCACTAACAATCTAAATTATTAATTAGCACTACCAGTTTAAAGATTAATACATTAAGCACACCGAAATCTATGAGCAAGTTCGATTTCTTATGAAAAACATAATATTTAATAAGAATTAACATCATTAAAAAGGTCCTTAAATGTTTTAACACTGAAATATTTATCCCTTGTGATGGAAAAATCAATACAGTCAAGCAGGACATGCCTGGGACATGCCTGACCGTGATGCTTTCATCACAAGGGATACAAAACGGAGGATCCTCGCCTTTTAATAAATACTCATATGTATATCTCGAAAGGCCAATACGACATTGTCGCATGCCCTTTTCAAATGTGGACTGACAGCCCAAGTAGGTGTAACCGATAGTTGGTTTAATTTCATGTAATTTATTGATACCTTCTTGGGTGTCAAGCTTCTTTTGCATCATATCTCGGATGTAACATCTGATCAGAGTTTAGATATCGGTGTATGGTATACGAAGTGGCGTCAGAGATTTGTTGAGTGCTGCTTTTGCATCGGCATTGGCCATTGTGTTGCCAGTTATTCCAAAATGGCTGGGTAACCAACAGAAAATGATGTTGCATTGGCCAGTTGCATGATCATTTAACAATTCAACAATTTCAGTTACAAGTGGATGCGTAGATGACATGTTTTTCATATCCTTGAGGCAAGAAAGAGAATCTGAAAAAATATATACTGTTTATGTTTAGATTGGCTGTTGATGTATTTAAGTGCCGTTAAAATAGCATTTGCTTCTGCTGTAAAAATAGAACAGTTATCTGGTAATCGAGATGAGATAGTCCTCGATCCAATGACAGTGGCGCTGGCAACAGTGTCAACATCTTTGGATCCATCTGTAAATATAGATTTGTAAGTATCATATGTGCTTCGTTATTCATTACATTGTTGTTGATAATTTAGTTGATATGTGTCAGATTTCTCCAATTTTGTTAATGCTAGGTCAGCCTTTGGCTTCACAAACTGCCATGGTGGGGAAGAGAAAAGCTGAGTGGGGTCAATGTTTCCAAGATTTATTTGCGCAGCAGAGATATGAGATTGTATTCTTAGGTGGAATAAGAGAGAATTTTATTTGATAGAGATTTTCGTATGGAGGATTAAAAACACAATCATAAGCTGGATTGGATTTCAAAGAACGAAATTTAGATATATATTGCAAAGATAATTTAATGCGACATTGTTTAACGGACGGCTCATCAGCCTCCACATACGGACTTTGTATCGACGAAGTTCGGAAGGTTCTAAGGCAAAGCCTCAGGCCTTGATGGTGAATAGAATCTAGAATTTTTATATTGCTTTTACAAGCTCCACCATAAATGATGAAGCTATAATCTAGTTTGGAGCGGATAAGAGCTCTATATAGTTGACGGAAGGTTTTCTGATGTCATCCCCACTTAGAGTTTGAGACAAATTTCACTAAGTCCAGGGCCTTCAGACATTTATTCTTCAAATATTGTCACAGTGCTGTGGCATAAATTCATCCAGACTTGATTAGTGTCGTAATAAAACCACCCTCAGTCACACTGATGTGGCATTATTCATTCAGAATTATCACTTTCTGAGGTGAATCTGCTGCTTGTTCTGATCCGGCGAGTCCCTTGTCTGACATGGCTGAGCAGGATCTTCATAAATGTAGCTGGTGTCAGATTGTGAAATCCAGGTACTCGAAACAATTTATAACATCTTTAGAAACTTGTTATTAAAAAAATAAGAAGCACTCATATATTTACAAAGGGTAAAAAGTTGTTTTCTCGAACAGTAAGGTATTGACAATTTTTCTTGCAACTGATAATCAACCAATCTTTGAACATGTAAATAAGCCATTGCAAACAGAAAAGTGTACAGAAAATACAAAAATGTATCCGGTCTTCTTAAACAATACCTGTAGAGCCACAAGGCTCACCTGAATTTCGCTCGAATGTTTGCATCACATGAAATATATGGAAGGGTAAACAAGACATTGCAAAACTAAGTAACATTATACATAAAAACAGAACTATACATAATAATCCAAACTTTCAATCACACAGGTCATGTGAGTGATCTCAAAATACACCATAATGAGCCAGTGAGTTGGTTTAGTTTTATGCGGCTTGTTAGCAATATTCCAGCAATGGGCTTCAAGCATTGTACCCATGTGGTGAATCGAGCCTGGAGTTTAAAAGAACGCTTTACCCACTAGGCTACCCTACCACACCAAATAAAAAAGAAAGTACATTAGGATTTCAGACAATAGAAATTCTCACCAAATTCATTCATTCATTTTTGGAAGCTATGTTGAAATTCAAATTTTGACAAATAAGGATGAGACTGTAGAAGTATTTATCTTAGTTATTATGGATATTTAATATCTACCATTAATTGGTAGTCCAACATTAACACTGATAAGAAATTCAGCTGAAAAGCACAACCTGAACCATCAACTAAAAACTATGAATAATACATTGAAGGGACCGATCATGTATTACCGGTACGTTCTTTCATTTTTGACACCACAATCCCTGAAAAGAAAATGCAAAGCACTTTATATTTTTTATTGTCCATTATTGCATAACCCTCCCCTAGAAACTCTCACATTTTTGGGTGACTATCCCTGTTTGTTCTGATCTCAATTCAAATATTCATGGCTAAAATCATGACCATAATTTTTATCATTTATCCCATCATGTTAAAAAATAAACTTAATGAAGATTAACAATAACAGGCAAATCTGTCAAATATTGGTCTCGCATAGTTTAAATCAATCATAATTACGGTTATAAAGTTAAACAGTATTGGATCTATCGTCTGTTTCCAAATAGAGTGAAACCCAACTTTGACTTGCGTGCCATTATTGAATGATCTACCCTACGTTCTTTATGCATTGATATGCATCTGCACAGAGTGGTCAAAGTCCTCGTCTGACACGTAGTGTGCTACAAGGGAGATATCAGTAACTGTTTGTGTCTAGGCAAATTGTCTAACAATCTCAAGGGCTGCCTTGGTTGCATCATGGGATGTAGTTAATTCTAAATAAACATAAAACAAGTGACATCATCTCTTCTACAGAACACATGATCAAAGCCTGCCGCACCGTTGATGTTTATTACCTTGCCACGCTATCAACAGCTTATTAGCAAAATGAACTCAATGTCAACACACATGTACAAGCTTGTTCACATATACCTCGACATGCTGGCATATCACACGTACAAACAATTATTAGATTGATTTTAATTGTAAAAACATCTTTTACATACAAAAACATGTGAACAGATTCTACAATGGCTTGGTCGTTATCGGTAGACGTTTTTAGCATTTCCATTTTCACTGAATCAAAGTCATAACCTTTCATGACTCAGATCAGGTTGTGGTGATTTAAGTTAACATAAAACTTGTTAATTTCAAATGACCCATCCCGCACTTGTGGCGCTTTTTATGATTTGGTTTGGTTTGTTTGTTTGACGCCGCACTCAGCAGTATTCCAGCTGTATGACGGCGTTCTGTAAATAATCGAGTCTGGACCAGACAATCCAGTGATTGACATCATCAGCATCGATCCACGCAATTGGGATCAATGACATGCATCAACCAAGTCACCGAGCCTGACCACCTAATCCCGTTAGTCAACTCTTTAGACAAGCATAGTCGCCTGTTGCGGCAAGTATTGAGTTGCTGGAGACCTATAACATTCATTACATTATGTTTGAGTGTCCAAATTACGCAATCATTAGAAATAATATATTATTGTTATACACATGAATATGATACAAGACAGCTTTATATGGTAATGTTGAAAACTATGTACAGGGAAACATTGAAATAATTCATCAATACATACATTTATGTCAGAATCTGGTATCTGTAATCAATATGGTTTTATACTTCAATTATCTACTTACAATTGAATATTTACATTATTGCTTATCAGATAGTATTGAACTAGTACTTTATAGTAATTTATACTTTTGTGTGTGTTTGATTAACATTTACATAGACAATCAGATTGTTTGCAAATCCATTATATTTTGAAATAAATATGTTCAAAACACATGTAGTAGTGCATATTATTACGAAGATGGCAATAGTTATGACATGAAAAGAAATAATGTGTAGGATCCTCAAAATGGTATCCACATGCGCAGGTAGTAGAAACATGTGGTGTTTGTTGTTTCAAGCCGCACTCAGCAAAATTCCAGCCAAAGTCCATGACACTTTTGGAGGAACATACACTCAATCAATGCAGAACTTACCAACAAAAAAAGGAAATGTATTCAATACTGTGAGATGACATTATGTGCCAAGTTTGGTTGCCATTGAAACTCGAAAAATATTATTTTTTTTAAATCCCATACTATCAAAAGGCACCATTTCATCACTAGACCTATCTATGTGCCAAGTATGGTGAAGAAATATACTACAGTTTTCAAGATCTGCTCCGGAAACGAGGACTACCGCCATTTTCAGTCTAAATCAAAGTCGTTGCCATGGAAACTCGAAAAATATATTTTTTTTAAAATCCCAAACTATCAAAAGGCACCAGTTCACCAGTAGATCTATCTATGTGCCAAGTTTGGTGAAGAAATATGGTACGGTTTTCAAGATCTGCTCTGGAAACGAGGACTACCGCCATTTTCAGTCTAAAACAGATTCGTTGCCATGGAAACTCAAAACATTTTTTTTTTATTCCCAAACTATCAAAAGGCACCAGTTCACCACTAGAGCTATCTATGTGCCACGTTTGGTGAAGAAATATGGTACGGTTTTCAAGATCTGCTCCGGAAACGAAATGTGACGGACGGACGGACGGACGGCACCTATTCCTATATCCCCCTTCCACTTCGTGATCTATAGCCTGTTTTTGTCTTGTATCGTTATGTATAGTGCTATTCTCTTTTATAATTCCGTACTAGTTTTATATCTTTTTCTGTGATGAATCTAGTAATTTTACTGTCCTTCGTTGACAGGTTTTTATACAAGTTTCAATATATGTTTTATGTTTAACTATTGATAGTCACGATATGGCTGAAATATTGCCGATGTGACTTAAAATTTAACTCACTCACAACATTGATGATAATTACATGACTTTACATTTCCTATTTCCAACAGAAATGAAGAACGAGAAATGGGGTTCCCACGTGGATTACATGATGACACTTCTTGGCTACTCAATTGGGGTGGGATGCATGTGGAGGTTTCCGTACCTGTGTGTGAGAAACGGCGGAGGTTGGTATAAAGTCTGTGGTATATGACACATTGTCGAATAACCGTGCACCAATCTGTAATATATCCATGTAAGTTTCTTGGCTGATTGATGTA
This sequence comes from Haliotis rufescens, assembly GCF_023055435.1. NCBI lineage: Eukaryota > Metazoa > Mollusca > Gastropoda > Lepetellida > Haliotidae > Haliotis > Haliotis rufescens. The sequence goes on from NW_025963780.1 coordinate 32,959,850, forward strand.
AGTATTTGAAGGTATTGTCCCATTTGTTTGTAAAAGAATTCTTAACGAGCATGGGTTATGTATGTATATATATATGTTTGCATTCATATGAGAAACCTCGATTGAATGATGTAAATTGTTGGACTGTTATGACTGTAATATATATTGTCTTGAAGGAGCATTCTTGATACCGCTCATGGTATTCTTGATCATCGGCACAGTACCCTGTGTGTTTCTGGAGACTGTGATTGGTCAGTTCTCTCAGAGTGGACCAATCAACGCCTGGAACCTGTGTCCACCGTTTAAAGGTACTGTACATGTGTTTAGTTAATGTTAGACACACATATATGTGAAATTTGGGGACAAGATATTTGGGCAAGCAGTAGGCATCCCCAAGGGCACCAACTGCCCAGATAGCAGTCAGACGTTGGGCCAACGTTGGGCCAACGTTATCACTTACGTTGGGCCAACGTTGGCTATCAACGTTGGCCCAACGTCATTTTGACCGGCGGCCCAACGTTGGGCCAACGTTGGCCGAACATCGTTGGTCCAACTTTGACCCAACGTTGGGCCAACGTTTCTTTGCCAACGTTGGGCCAACGTTGACCCAACGTTGTGCCAACGATGTTCAGCCAACGTTGGCCCAACGTTGGGCCGCCGGTCAAAATGACGTTGGGCCAACGTTGATAGCCAACATTGGCCCAACGTTGATGGCCAACGTTGGATTACGTCTGTTTTATTCCTCACTATACCTCCCAGGCAGCCTGAAATGTTTGTACCAAGGTAGTTAAGACATCAGGTAGCAAGCAATACATTCTGCAAGTTAGATTCACTCTGAACTCTTTCCATCTGAACTTACGCGACACGGTGCACATTTTTGCACTAACTTGTCCTCACGATCACGACAAACTTTATGATACGGACAAGCGCGACTTTTTTGGGGGTATGCTAGTAATAGTAAGCTATATGTTTGCAAGCAATCAGAGTGACCTATATTCCTATGTGGCTTCGGGTCATGAAGTTTGTGGTGTTTTCAATTTCTGGAAAATAATTACTCGTGTTGATATTTGTGAATGAACAATGGTTGTTTTATTCTCGGGTACTGTTTGTACATCATATTAGATACTGATTAAACACTTACCTCTATATATTCGAGGAAAACAGTATTCCGATGATCGAACGTGTGCTTGTGTCTCGTCGTCTGCTCGTTGAGAGGCGCAAAAAACGCAGCGCCCTCTCTGTGAAGCTGTCAATTACGAGTAGCGCCCCTTGGAAATAATTTCCGAAATGCGACCTAACGTTGTAACAACGTTGGGCCAACGTATAAAATCCGACCGCGACACTGCCAACGTTGGGCCAACGTCTGAATGCTATCTGGGTGTGACCCTCTTCTTGCTGTGTGGTGTGAACCGGTATATCTGCTCTTATTGGCAACAGTAAATCACGTGAATTTGACGAGCAAGTTTAATTTGAGCTTCAGATATATCGATGATCTGATATCGTTCAATAATGGTCAACTTGCAAAGTCCCTTCCACTTATTTACTAGAAGTAAAAGGACCTAGCGAAACCGGCTTATTTGATTGATTTTTATGTATGACGAGAGGAGTGACTTCAATTTTCCAATAGTCAACTTCCCCTTCACATGTCGAGCAATATTTTAGGAGCTCCAGCCTTTGGTGTCTACATTTCACAACTTCTGAGGTGCAATCGTGCGTACTCTTTCTTCGAAGATTTGATAGAGCGTCAACTTACTCTTTCTCAAAATTTATTTGATTCAAGGCCCAGATGAAACTTTCTACAACTTTAACGGTAGATATGCTGAGGACATTTCCAGATGCGTTAGTGACACAAATGATATCTAATTCCATATAGTAACTTGTACCATATGATCCTGTGTGTGTTGAGGTGACCAATTGATTTGCCTTACATGTGTTTGTGATGGGTGCCAACGGAGGGTCAAGTATTTGAAACAAGTGGAATTAATACCATGTGGATTCTCAAAAACTCAAAGGATCTGCTTGACTTTTGCAATCTCAAAAAAATAATCAAGGTCAGTTCTGTCAAAACACCAGTATCCCAGTATCCCACATGACAATCTTAAAGGAAAAACTTCATTCCTCAATGGGGCTTTTTTCCAAAACTTCGTAACCACATTTACAGTCACCTATATATATATATTCAGAGGTTCAGGATAATTTGTCAAAAATGACAGCAAATGCCATCTGACGTTTACCAAGAAAACGGTATGTGAAATGCTGGACTTCCTCATTGATAACATATACATGCAGTTACGACATTTAGGCAAGAAGTCGGCATTCCCATGGGCACCAATTGTGATCCCCTTCTTGCTGATCTGTTTATTTATGCATATGGATCGGAATTTCTGCTCGGATTGGCAAAGTCAAAACAAGGTAATTTTGCCAAGAAGTTTAACTTAAGCTTCAGGTATAACGATGATCTGATATCGTTGAATAACAATTAAATAGCCAATTCCCTTCAACTGATTTACCCACCTAAACTAGAAATAAAGGTTGGTTGCAATTGGTTTGATGTTTAACGCAACACTCAGCAATATTCCAGCCGATCTGTAAACAATCGAGTCTGTGATTAATATCATGACCAATGGGATTGATGACATGCATCAACCAAGTCAGCGAGAGTGACCACCCGATCCCCGTTAGTCGCCTCTTACGACAAGCATAGTCACCTTTAACGGCAAGCATGGGTTGCTGAAGACCTATGCTACCCCGGATCTTCACGGGTCTAGAAATAAAGGAGACCAGTGGGACCGTCTCATCTGTTTCATATTAAGATCTATGCATAAAGATTGAGAGTGACCAAAAACTCCCCACAAGACTGTATGACAAGAGGGATGACTTTCCCCCTTGGAGACTGGAGTAGAATGGAAAGTGTCCTCAGTACACCACTTTGAGTGAGTGAGTGAGTATGGTTTTACGCCGCTTTAAGCAATATTCCAGCAATATCACGGCGGGGGACACCAGAAATGGGCTTCACACATTGTACCCATGTCGGGAATCGAACCCGGGTCTTCGGCGTGACGAGCGAACGCTTTAATCACTAGGCTACCCGACCGCCCCTACACCACTTTGACCCTTACTTTACATTGACGTTATGTGGTAGAATTGTCCCGATTCTATCAATCCGCTGGTCACGTAATGCCCTAGCATAGACTACATGACTTTTGAAAAATATATTATTAATGAATTTTTTTGATTTCACACTGGAATTGGTGATCAAAAGAATTGTATGCTCAATTTTAAAAAGAGTCTTATGCCAAAAAGCGGGGCTCATAGGCCAATCTGGAGATAGAGACACCCTGAGTTCTGAGTTTCTTGGGAACAGTGTTATGGGCCGAACCAGCCTGGCACATATTCTGTGTTTCTTGGGAACAGTGTTATGGGCCGAACCAGCCTTGCACATATTCTTATTGATCTCATAGCCTTTCAAGTCTATATTTTCTGGAGTATAACATCTCTGTATCCCTGATGTTTTAGGCTGGCTTCCACTGTGACATCGTTCTTGTTGACATTCGGTTGCGGATGGGGAGCTGAGGTGCTGAACCATATTATCCTACTGTGTCTCAAACAAACCCTTCTGGTTTGAGCGTCGTCATGTCATGTCACGTCAACATTCTGTCAATCTGTTGGGGTTTACAGCATAATTTGACAACCATCACAAGAGATAAATATAAATCATTAAATATTAAGGATCCTTTTAGTAGTATTAATTCTCGTTTAATCATATTTTTTTTTAAAGAAATAGAGGTGTTTGAAAAAGTTTGATTGATAGCAACTGAGATTGTTAATGGCTGAACCATCAACGGGGATTAAAGTACTATAAAGTCATTGTCCCTCTGAGAGGGTACGTAAGTTCCACATCATTCAAAGTAAATTCAGGCCTACCGCGTTGTTAATCGTAGTATTTTTGTTAGTTTTTATTGATGGCTAAAATTAAGACCAATCACCGACGGCTGAAGGGATGATGTAAATCCTGCTGGGGAACCGTGCAAAAAGCAGAGATCCCCTCGGTACCTAGTATGGTGATCTACTTCAGTTGCTGGCGATCAATAGCCGTGTTTCATCATATATTATTATGGAGAGTGCTATCCTTTGTATAATTACATACAAGTTCTAGATATTTTTCTGTGATAATTTGGGGTACGGGTGCGATTCGCTGTGCAGAGTTACGTCCATTGGGCACGCCAGAATCCTACGGTTGTGGTTTCGAATCCCGGTGTGACCACATTAACTTTCTAGGTTTGTCAGCACCATACCCGTGCTCGTGGGTTTCACCGAAGTCGTAAACGTCGGGGACCTGCATCACTTCGGCCTTTCCTCCCACATTAAGCTGACACGCCGCGATATAACTAGAATACTGTTAAAAGCGGCGTTAAACCATAGTCACTCACTCACTCACTCTGTGATAGGTCTACTGTCCTTCGTTGCAGCTTGTTATATTGTCTAAATATATCATGTTTAACTCTTGATAGTCACGATATGGCTGAAATATTGCCGATGAGACTATATATTTTAACTCACTCACTTTCCGATAGCATTTTCCTTCATGCCGAGCAATATTCTAGAAGCTGCAGCCTTTGGTGTTTATATTACACACTGTTTTAGATGCTCTTTCTACCAAGATTTCAAAGAGTGTCATACGACTCTTGCTCAATAGTTGTTTGATCAAGGTTACAACATTCAAGGCCATTCAAGTAAAGCTTTCAAAAAGGTTTATGGAGGACATGTGGACATTTCCAAATTTGACGCCTCAGTGACCAAAATTATGTCCGATGCAATTCCCTATTTTGATTTAAATCATATGTTCCCGTGTTTTTTCAGGTGAATAATTGACTTACCTGTGCATGTTTTTGTGACGGGTACCACAGGTGGGGAAGGATTTCGCGAACACCTGGTATCATTACTATTTGATTGTGATTCATAAACACATGCTCATGACATAGACGGAATCGTACTCTCGACTCTGCCTTATGCCGAGATTGCTGTTGGATAAGGAAAGGGCTTTGTCACTATATTTTCGAAATGCTGAACTTTGAAATGCTGAACTTCCTCAGTGATAACATCTGTGTAAAACTGTGCTGCCCTTCTTGTTGATCTGTTTCTTCATGTATATGAATCGGTACATGTGCTCGGATTGGCAAAGTCAAAAGAAGGTTTCACCTTATCGTTACCGTATTTTACCTACCTGAATAAAAAAATATAAGCAACCAGTGAACCACATCATCTGTTTCACATTAAGATCTGTCCATATAGACTGAGAGTGACAAAGAACTTTCCACAAAAATGTATGTCCCCCGTCGTGATATTGCTGGAATTTTGCTACTCACTCACTCACTCACTCATGCTCCTGGGCATCGTTCCACAAAGCGATCATAGCGCTACGACTGTCGTAAGCCCATGATAAAGTATGGGAGTTACGATCATCTTAGCGCTACGATGGCTTTGTGGAACGGGGCCCTGATAAAGTCGGAATTGTACAATCGACATTGCTTTTAGCAGAGGTTTCTTATGATTATGGAAATAGTTGTGTCACTTTTATTCACAACATATTTCTATCTCTGAGAAGTATATTATAAAAGATACTGGCCAGTGTGCATAACTCTCAATACGATGCGGGGCGGTCGGGTAGCCTAGTGGTTAAAGCGTTCGCTCGTCACGCCGAAGACCCGGGTTCGATTCCCGACATGGGTACAATGTGTGAAGCCCATTTCTGGTGTCCCCCGACGTGATATTCATGGAATATTGCTAAAAGCGGCGTAAAACCATACTCACTCACTCACTCAATACGATGCATGTTATCCAGGTATGGCAATGGGATCCGTCCTGATCAGCGTATTCTACAGCACCTACTATTCCGCCCTGTTTGCCTGGTTCCTCTACTACTTCTATTATTCCTTCTCTCCCATCATTCCCTGGACTCGCTGTGACAACCCATGGAACACGCCATCGTGCATATCTCACAACAACGTCGACGATGCTAACGTTACACATGATTCTGTTGCCATGACCAATGCAGCGAAGATCATTCATAACACCTCTTTCTTTACTAATGGGACCATGCATGTGACGGCGATGACATCGGCTGAAGAATTCTGGAAGTAAGCCTGAATAACGCTTTTTTGTGATACGCAATCTGGATGCTATGTATAGAAAGTGATTTTAGAAAGATTTCATAGACGTCTATTAACAGTCATGATGTGATCTTCAGATGATCTCAAACAGTAAAATCATAAGACACTCTGGTGAGATTAACCACAACTTGAACAAAGGACATTGGTTCCGTAAATTCGTAACAGTGCAGCCGTTTCAGGACAGATATAGGTCCAATTGTGCACTTTGTCATAAAAAAAACCACATGGAACTTGGCACAGTTGCAATTAATGACACTCCTTCTCTTTTCAGATATTGGTTGGTTTGTTGTTTTACGCCGCACACAGCAATATTCCAGCATATAACGGCGGTCTGTAAATAATCGAGTCTGGACTAGACAATCCAGTGATCGATATCATGAACATCAATCCACGCATTTGGGATCGATGACATCCTTCAATCAAGTCAGCGAGTCAGACCACCCGATCCCGTTAGTCGCCTCTTACGACAAGCATGGTCGCCTTTTACGGCAAGCATGGGTTGCTGAAGACCTATTCTATCACGGATGTTCACGGGTCTTTTCAGATATCGGGCCACCAATAAACAAGTTATTTCATTTCGGGATAAACAAATTATAAGCACTTACAGCAAACAGGTTCTGTGCAAACACAAGGTCAAATTTTGTCAATGATCTGCAGATGAAGAAATTGACACAAGACTCATTTTGCACATGTCAAATGGTGACTGTCTAAGACAGGGTCATGATTGTGATTGAAACAGTTGATACTAAATGTAATTGTTCTGGCCCTTCCAATGTTTGACCGAATAGAAGTGTGTCACCGCTGGGTAGCTGTTGGAACAGGCAGACAAATCAGATATTTGGCTGTTCATGTCCTTGCAACCAAAGAAAGCCTGTTGACTTCAAGTTATTCTAGCAATTACTGGTTTTGACCAGACATGGGAAACTTCAATCTCCTCGTACGTTGGCGGCTTTGTACCTGCACGTCAAAAGCGCTGCATTTCAAGCTGACCACTGTTGGGGACGAAGTCTGGAGCCCGAAACAGACCTTTCCACACCAGTGGGGATGGGGGATATTAGTAGCACATGGCTATGAGCCTTTGTGGACTACACTACTACAAGCATCTGAGTCATGGGATGTAGTTGTAAGTCTGATAGTGGGTGCAGAGCAAGGTGTGACTGTGTTGTGGCACATTTGATGAATACACCACTTTGCAAACATTTTGTCGCTAGCTAACCAAAGCATCCGTTATGTACGGCATATAATTGACACAATTTTGTTTCAAAATATATTCAAGCTGCACTTCTGCTCATTCGAGACGTCACACACATCGCGGGTTCAAATCCAGTAGTGCCCCGATTATAATCCGTTGTTTGTCACTACCATATCCGCACTCCTAGCTTCAACACAAGTTCCGCTTTGTGTTTCCATGGCAACACGTGGCGAACATTACAGTGAGCGTTCTCTACATCATCAATTAGTATTTTCTTAACCCACGAATTACCTCTATGTTGAACAGATTAAAGGTTTTACAGATTACCGACGGTCTGGAACATCTCGGTGGTATCCGGTGGCCTATATTTGGATGTCTCGTTATCACATACGTCCTGGCGTTCTTATGTCTCTTTCAAGGGATCAAGGTCTCAGGAAAGGTGAGGGCAACCATACCCTTCTTAACTAATCCACGCAACACAGAGAAAATTAAAGGGTGCTATGTATCAAGCTGGGGATTAGCCGTTTGAGAAACCTTTTATTCCCCACACACCTGTGTTTGAGAAGCCCATTTGAGATAACTGGTATCCCACTTACGTGTAAGATCGAATTCAAGATCGATATTTGGCTACTCTTACGTAATTACCAAAGGTCAGATTTTGACATTTTTTGACTGTAATTGATCAACGTCAATGTCAAAACATGTATGGTATAAGAGTGTTAATATATTTTTCTTTGAACTTATCTAGTTAACATTATCATCTTTGCACAGATAATCCACAGATAAGGCGGAATAGGAGGGGCTCTCTAAGTATAAGTAGTAAGCAATTAGCTGGATGGCGTCACGCATGATCATTCTGTTATGCAACACTGCCATCATGCAAATGGACAAAATGTGCATCGATTCGATGACACAATAGCGAAAGAACAGATTACTGCACGCGTACCTTTCTAGTTAAGGTTTTAAATGTCTGCCAGATACTCGTGTAGTATCGCTATGTACCACATGGGGTACGATTGGACATCAGGCTTTATTACTCGCCCGTAAAGAGACCCGCCCGTTTAATAAACATACAGCTGCATGAGACATTGTGGCATACAAAAGTGCATTCTTATGCACAGCGGGAACAAGTTTCACTCACAAATATTGTAAACTCCTAACATCCCTGGGCTTATTCAACGACATTGCGTATATGGATGATAGATCACTGAGAGGAGCTCACATGGCACTGTTTGGCCCGTGCAAATTGCAACAAAATTTCAGAAACTACGGCATGGGGTATTTTGACGTGATTGTAAACTTTGTGATGCGGGATCCTGTTCCACAAGGCGATCGTTGCGCAACGAGAGTCGTAAGTCTATGTTACAGCATGGGACTACGATAACTTTAGCGCTATGATAGCTTTGTGGAATGGACCCCTGAATTCTAAAGGTAGTTTGTATGGTATTACATTAATACGTGTCAATAATGCATTCACTAGCGATAAATATTTCCAATCATCATCTTTGAAGGCTCTTTTTACAAATGTCAGTATTGATTTAATGATATGTGTTTTTTTTAAAGAAATAGAATTGTGCCATGGATTTTAATTACTAAGTTCTCTATAAAAATAATTTAATATTGGTAGAATAAATTTGATAAATTAGATTTTTAGTGGTTGAACTTTCGCTCGTCAGATACAGAAACTATTCACTTTTCCGATAAAATTGGTATAATACGGGAGGTTGTTTAGTATTCTCTATGTCTTATTCTAAGGGCAGAGGCATTTACTCGGTCGAAAGAGGAATTCTGATCGAGGTTTTGAATCCTCGTAGTGCACTGATTGTCATCCGTGTTTGTCTTTACCAATTCCGTACTCCTAGTTTCAACGACATTTTTTCTGTGTTTCCATGGCAATAGGTAGTATACGTCACCGTGAGCGTTCCTTACATACTCATCACTGTCTTCCTTATCCGGGGCTGTCTACTCCCGGGATCAGCAGACGGGATATATTACTACATATACCCCAAGTTTGAGAGGCTGCTGGATCCAAAGGTGAGTATTAAAAAAAATAAGGTAACGATTTCATTATGGGGCGAAGATTTAAATACGACCTTTGAAGGTCTTGAAGGTCAAGAGTGATCCTGATGTTGGTTATGTTTAGCTATCTTAACGAGAGAGAGAGAGATCAAGTTTATATACTTTTTGTTTAATGCCAAATTTAGCGTCAAAGAGGACGAGTATTGCCGACTGGAGACCTGAGCGGCTATAAGGCATAATGACATTTATTAATTTCCAGTACTTATCCAAACACGCCTTAGTATTATGTTTTTGCTTGTTGTTTAACACCGCACTCAGCAATATTCCAGCTATATGACGGCGGTCTGTAAATAATCGAGTCTGGACCATGTTTCCAGTGACTGACATCATGATCTTGGATCCGCGCAATTGGGATACGATGACATGCATCAACCAAGTCAGCAAGCCTGACCACCCGATCCCGTTAGTCGCCTCTTACGACAAGCATAGTCGCCATTTACGGCAAGCATGGTTTGCTGAAGACCTATACTACTCCGGATCTTCACGTGTCTGGTATTATTTATGTCGAATGCATCTTATTGGCTTCTCTTGTCGCATTGTAAACTAACTGACCCGGGAAGATCGGAGTTTGAATAGTTAGAACAACCCATAAGAGGCGACTAACGGGATCGGGTGGTCCGGCTCGCTGAGCGTGTCATCAAAATCCCAATTGCCTGGATCAATCCTCATGGTATATATCATTCACTGAATTGTCTGGTCCAGACTCGATTATATACAGACCGCCGTCATAAAGCTTGAATATTGCTGAGTGGGACGTTTAACAACAAACAAACAAACAAACAATGAAAGCAAACTAAGGTTAGAGAATGTTTAATGTTTGAATTCAATTTAATTGGTGTTATCCAGTACAAATTCAATTTGCAGATTTGGATTGAGGCTTGTAACTACGCCTTGCTCACACTCGGAATTGCGTTTGGATGTCTACCAACAATGGCAGGACACAATGAATTAAACAACAATTGCTTCAGGTAGGTCATTTCTCCAGATTGTGTTTACTGATTTATTCACAGTAGTGTATGTCAGTATATAGCTTACTGGGGGCACTCAGCAATATTCCAGCTCTATGACGGCGGTCTGTAAATAATCGAGTCTGGACCAGACAATCCAGTGAATAATATCATGAGCATCGATCCACGCAATTGGGATCGATGACATGCATCAATCAAGTCAGCGAACCTGACCACCCAATCCCGTTAGTCGCCTTTTACGACAAGCATAGTCGCCTTTTATGGCAAGAATGGGTTGCTGAAGACCAATTCTTTCCTGGATCTTTACGGGACCAAGAGGAGCAACATATAGGCCACCGTGGTTTTACTACTTTTGCCGTATTTACTGATATCAGTAATTCCTATTTTGGTTCCAAAGAATAAATTTATTTGATTTTATCAAATGAACTATTTATTGATATCGCAAAATAGATTGTTTAGATATCAGTAAATGAATTTATTATATCAAGTAATGTATTTTATAATATCAACAATTGAATTTTCTTATATTTATCACAACTTGTGTGTATTACATTCGTTATAGTGTTTTGTCAATTCGTTCCGGCATATAAGTAGATATATATTTATTTGCACATCTCCTACTCTACTTGATAAATGTTTGTTACTCAATGTGTGCTGTTTTTCAGGATATCCTTCTCGATAAAAATGAAACAATAATGACCACATACGTTGTTCCTTGTGGAATTAAATCTTTTTCCTTTGTCTCCATGACTTACAATGTAAGACTCATTTTGTAATAGTTTGTGTTGATAGGTTTTGTAACATTTACATACATAAATATATTCAGATGATGTCCCTGCATGTATGTAATTGGACACTTCTTCTCTAATTTAATTGTTTTTCCTTCTAGCTATTTTGGGGATGTGGAACATAAGCTTTACAATGATTGCCTGTAAGCTCAACACAATTGACAAGTACTCTAAATCACATGATTGTAAACTATTAATGTACGTTGAAAAGAATACACATTGTAAATGCCAAAATGAAGGATCGAGTACGAATACATGACACTTTTTATGGATAACAACTTTTTACTGGTATTCTTTGTACGACGTCCCGTAAAAAAGTGTAATGTGTTTATGTTCCCCGAACTTCTTTCTGCTTATCAAAGACTTGAAGGATCGAGTAGAAGATATATTGACAGTCTTGTGAAACAGTACTACTTTATCCCTTTTAACGAAGCAGTCAAAGCCCAATTTTTACCTCTCCTGATCGTCATTATGCAACAGAGATCTTATACACAACCCCGCTCGCACGACTACTGATCTCTTCCTGTGGTACGCCAATTAGGAGAGCCATCTCCCGCAAATGCATCTTCCATGATATAACCAACTCTCATTAAGTAAATGCTTCTCGTCAGGATATCAAAACTTGAAAACATTTGAAAACGCGTTGCGCACGGGCGTCATTCGCGTGGCAGAAAGGTTCCACACGAGTGACCTACGGGGTTCACAGGGTTGCGACACGCGTTAAAGGGGAATGAACGTCTGGGCAGTAGTGTACGTCTAGTGGTCAACTGGTGCCTTTTTATAGTTTGGGATTTTATAAAAAAAATATTGTTCGAAATTTCCATGGCAACGACTTTGATCACATAGACTGAAAATGGCACTAGTGCTCGTTTCCGGAGCAGATTTTGAAAACCTACATTATTTCTTCACCAACCTCGGCACATAGATTTTTAAAGAATGTTTCCTTGGCTAGAAACTGGAATTATGCTCCGGAAACGAATCCTACACGTATTTGAGCCTAACACGGAAACCGTTTACAAATTCTACAAAAAGACCAATGTAGGCTTGTCTGAGAACCGTTAGCATGGTTTCTTAATTGAGATGTATACCACTTGACAAAAGAATACTATTCTATACATTAATTATGGTTTACGACTTCGCAACCGTCTTTGTACAAATGATGTTTAATTATTCTTTAGGTTATTTGCCTTTATTAATCAAATGCTTTAATCTCTTTTTCTTGTGTTGTGATGTGACTTATTTTTCACAAAATTGTACACGTGCACATCTCTGTGCATATAAGTCTGCATGTTTATACTTGTACATGTACAAAATTGTATATATATAATGTTATTGTATGTATATGGGCCTATGGCCAGAATACAATAAATGATGATGATGATGATGACAAAAGAACGTTGACAAGGTATATTGTGAGTTATTGTGAAAACCCAATTTACAAGTGGCACCCGAACCAGTCTACCTCCGCGCAGTGGGTCCAGCTAACATACTCTACAGGTGCTAATGCCTTGCACACAACCGAACATGTCATACTGGCGGGGGACATGATACAACAGAAAGACTGCTACAGCTCTGTCTTAACAAAATTAAGATATGGGCAAACGAAATTTGCTTCACGTTTTCTAAGTTCAAAACTTTTGTTGTAAATATATAAATATAAAAGGATCCAGATTTATTTTTAGATGGCTTCAGTATTTACCGTGATCTGACATTCTTACCACACATCAAATATCTAAAGGCAAAGTGCCTGAAGGCTCTCAACTTGTTAAAAGTCGTTTCAAGGGAGGGAAGTGGGGTCTAAACAATCTACTCAAGCTGTAGTGAAAACTGCCACGCTTGACATGTTGTGATAAGCAGCATATTAACATTGACCACAACATGCATCAAATAGATAACAAGTAGCATACAGATAATTGTATGAAGCCAAATGTACAGTAAGAATAACAAAGAGCACACGATTTGAAGAGGTCATTTAAAGACGATGGGGTATCGGCTATAGTAGACATACACATGAGTATATATAAGTATATATAAATTGGTGGTGATAATGTATTGTTAAAGATGTTCTCAACTAGTTTTGGATCGATTCTGTGATATTCTAGTTATTGTACTCTACATCGTTGACAGGTTTTGAATGTAAATGAAAATCATGAAACATTTAATGCCGAGAGAAGACGATGCTGAGGTCATCAAATTGCATGGCTCCACTGGTTGTTTTTTTGCGTTGACTTCATATTTTTCCAGTAAGGGAACTTAACAAAATAACAGATTGTGTGAATATCAAACATAACTTTGTGACTACGCAAACACAAAATCTACCATGTCTTATCTGAGAGTTGGCCTTCCTTTGGCTCACAGTCTACATGTAATATAAATATGAAACTTCTCTCGTCATGATATGGCTGAAATATTGCCGATGTGACATTAAATGTTATGTCACTCACTCATTCCACGGGGATGAAGTACTGTGAAAGTACTGAGACCATGTCTTTCAAAGTATGTCTTTCCTACCATAATGTCAATCGCAGTATATTTGTGAATATTTATTGATGGCTAAAATTGAGTATAATCGCCAGCAGCTGAAGGGATGGGGTAAATCCTGCTGGCGAACCGTGCAGATTGTATGGGTCTTTGCTGAAACTGGCAAAAAATCAAGAAATCCTTTCTGTTTTTGAAACTCCACATGATATTAATTCCGCTTGTTTCGAAAATTCTGTGAACATAAAGAAAGTCCTTTCTTGACTGTAATAAGGCTTACGATTATTCTTTGTGACAGGGATTTGGCGGTACATTTGCTGGACCGAGCAATATGTCTCTCTTTGTATGGATGTTTATGGGGATTTGGAATCCAGTACAAAACAGGAAAGGATTGTTGCCAAGTTTTATAGTCAAGTCAAAAGTTAGTACTGTTGCCTTTTTCGGCAGATTTCTACCTCAGTTTAAATACTGGCTCTATATGTGTCCTTTCACGCCCAGTGCTATCTGTTTCGGCAGATCATTGAGACAGCTTATTCCTTAGCATTGCGATTCATGTGTACATATAATTGTTATGTTATTTGAGGCCTTGTCAGTTGGATAAACTACAAACTTTTCAGGTAGGACAAGCAGATTTGAAATGACAGCTATCTTGGGCAGACTGGGCTTATTCTAATTCTGTGTCCACCTCTCCAGTTTGTGCATTCCACCAATGACATCACACACTGACTTAACCGAATTTCAGACATTCAACAGATCAATCTACTCTATAAAACATGGAGTATGATACAACGCTTATGTGTAATGCTACTCTTGTAGGGATGCTGTACTTATGGTTGGCGCCGTTGCATTGACATCTGTATACGCTGGGTTTGCCTTCTTCGCCATCATGGGTCACGTCGCTTACCTGCGGGGTGTGACTGTGGACGCGTTCCAAACCTCAGGTATTTGCGTGGATGTTACACACACACTGGTCATTTTATGGATTGATCTTGCTTTTAAATATATTGATCCACGCATTTACCCAAAATGTGCCAATGACTGTAACTTAGTATTAACGACTCAATTATATATATAGATATAAAGTTGAATTTTAACTCGTCATCAATGACAGTGAAAAGGAGAAAGAAGAACTTAACGGACTTCAGCTGGTGGTAACTTCAGCTGGTGGTAACGTAACTGATAAAGATGAAGATGTATGATCACTTATAGCCACTAAAGCAAGCACTGCAAGTTTCTGCGTGTGTTTCGCTCGATGTTATTGGCCATCAAATGGATGCTTTTGTCTTCGTAAGTTATTGCAAGTGGGTTCATACACGATAACATTATATGCAGTAAATGGAACATTACAACTGCATATTATATCAGTTCGACATTTTCTTAATTGTAACGCTTACAGAAAGTAGTCATTTGTGTATTCTTATCAATTATCTTTTGATAATTAAACCTGTGTTTTAATTTGTCCAGGATACAACCTTGGATTCATCGTATACCCAGAAGCCGTGGCTTCCCTCCCCTTGCCTCAGTTGTGGTCTGCCTTGACCTTTTTGATGTTGATAACACTCGGAATGGACTCTCTGGTAACATGTACTTTCGCGATAATCCAACTTAGTTTAAAAAAATTGCAAAATGTTTAGACAATGGTATGAATGGCAATGGGAATTAGACGTTTGCATTTCTCTTGCATGTTAATATGAGGCTAAGTGTGCTAGAAGGCTGATTTTAGAGGTTTCAGAAAGCTTTCTTAAAATACTTGAATATAAGCAAGTCTTTTTCCAAAGCAGTAGCTGAAGCAGTACTTGCTCATGGATAGAGTGTCTGGTGAAATGGACAAAAACTGCATGTTTTTGATCATTTTAGCCATTCGTGTTTGGTTGCTCATTCCAGAAAATCAAAACTCGATGTATAAGAAAACTAAAAAAATATTGTTCTCAGGCATTTGATCAAGGCCGACAATGTTCATACCAATTTTTCCACCTAGTATTTATCGTAGTTCAAAAAGGACCTTGATTTACTTCTTCCTTGACATAATATACGAGAAAGGCATGGGCACCTCATGGAAGGAGAATCTCTGATGAAAATCCAAGGATATGGTGTAGGTGTTTGTTTTCCTTTTTCATTACGAATATATTTTATGTTTGGAGTCAAAATTAGATAAATGATAACATATAAGCTGCTATATTTAGAATACTACCAAATGATTAGATATAAGGGATCAGACAAAATTGTGGTGACATGTTGGAATACTATTTCTGAACAGGTACCATGCTTTGAAATCGCAGTAACAGCAGTGTCAGATCACTTCCCCAGCCTAGCACGCCGACGTTGGTTGGTTATCATCATTGTCCTGGTCCCTTGCTGCCTCCTCGGCCTACTTTACACGTCACAGGTGAATATCGCAAAATATCACAAAATAATTAATGTCTTTCCTATACCCCAGACCCGTTAAGGTCCGGGGTAGAATAGGTCTTCAGCAACCCATTCTTGCCATAAAAGGCGACTATGCTTGTCGTAAAAGGCGACTAACGGGATCGGGTGGTCAGGCTCGCTGACTTGGTTGATGCATGTCATCGATCCCAATTGCGTGGATCGATGCTCATGATATTAGCTGGCATATTGCTGAGTGTGGCGTTAAACAACAAAACAACCAACCAACCCTTTTGCGACCAATGGAATCTGTTTCTGTTGACACCACATGCCGACACCACATATACTTACCACGTGTATGGTGAAATATGTTTTCGATAATGGTTTGGTTTCAGGAACAGGAGACATTACGCATCAATCAAATGTTCCAATTGTACTTGTGTATGCTTTTTGGGGTTGAGTGAACGAGTTCATTGGGTGGAAAAAGTTCATTTGATATTAAATGTCATACAATAAAAAAATGCACATTTACACACGCACACTTAAGCATAATGTAGGTCTTGTACGTAGATATAACAAGTATGTTTCAAACTTCTGACATTCTGTCTTTGCAATAACATTGTAGTGAAGTGCTGCACAGATGGACTGTGACATATAGAGCTCAGAACTTTACACTGATTTGAGTTGGTTCGCATGAGTGAGTGAGTGAGTGAGTATGGTTTTACGCCGCTTTTAGCAATATTCCAGCAATATCACGGCGGGGGACACCAGAATTGGGCTTCACACATTGTACCAATGTCGGGAATCGAACCCGGGTCTTCGGCGTGACGAGCGAACGCTTTAACCACTAGGCTACACGACCACCCCTGGTTCGCATGAGTAGTTATAACTATATATCCTTTACCCTCTATGCGAGGCCTCGTTTAGAACATTACTAACTTGTCTTGCTGGTTTACTTCATGCTTGTTCGCGGTACCTATAAGTTACATTTTTCTTGCTGTCATAATGTTGAAACTGTATCACGGCAGGGGGGCATGTACATGCTTACACTGGTGGACTGGTATGCGTTCTTCCCCTCAGTAGCAGTTTTTGGCATGTTGGAATGCTTCGTTGTCAGCTGGATCTATGGTAAGCATCTTGTTTCAAACGGGAGACAGGCAATCCTCGAAAAGAGGGATAGCATGAACAAAATAACTTCAAACTACACTATCCAATACGTGTCCTAGGAGCTAATTGAATAAGACAGTTATGTCGCAGCTGACCGCCTGATCTCATTGGACTATCTCTGACTACAACCATAGTGGTGCAGTTTTATGGGAATACGTTGTCGCGAAATCCGTGTAGTTCTGAATTTAGGATATGCATGTGCCACTTGGTACAAAGGAAGACAACTCTCAGTTGAGTGTGAGCGAGTGAGTTAAACATTTAAAGTCACATCGACAATATTTCAGCCATGTCGTGAGGAGAAACAAATTACAGATTAATAATAAATATATCTAGACTGTGATGCAAAGGAAGGCCAACTCTCAGATATGTCATGGTAGATTTTGTTTCAGCGTATTCACAATCTGTTATTTTGTTAATGTTCCTGACTGGAAACATCAAGAGTTGACCTCAGCATCGTCCTCTATCAGCATTAAATGTTTGTTGATTTGCATTTACATTCATTGGGAAAGCATTGCAGGTCAAGAGGATGTACACCTGAATCCCTCAAGGAATAGCGAGTTGTTTGTTTGTTGTAGGCACACACAGAATGGAGAAGGTCATTAACTTAATGTGGGGGAAGACTGTTCCTTGGGTCCTGACCTTCTGCATGAAATTTGTCAGCCCAGGACTCCTCTTGGTAGGTAACAGTGGTCCATGCTGGTATAAAGGTTTGCTATAACGGTGACAGTGTTGGTTCATAGGTGACAGGGGGCGGTCGGGTAGTCTAGTGGTTGAAGCGTTCGCTCATCACGCTGAAGACCCAGGCTCGATTCCCGACATGGGTACAATGTGTGAAGACCATTTCTGGTGTCCCCCGCCATGATTTAGCTGGAATATTGCTAAAAGCAGCGTAAACCCATACGCACTCACTCACTCAAAGGTGACAGATGTACATATATAATAGGAGACACAGATGTACCATGCAAAGATTGATACACTGATCACAGCTTTGCTACATTTTTATGACAGATGTGTAGCATGTACCTTTTCGTAAATAAGTGACAGAGGTGTAACAGTTGACAGCGATGTAGCATGCCCATAAAGGTATTAAGGTGACTCTATGCTTGGATAGAGGGAATAGTGGTGTGTGACAGCTATGCATGTCTCTATATTGGTGATATCGATGTACCGTGCAAATGTTAATATGTTCCCTGTTTTGCACATAGAAGATAGTTTTGTGGCATATCATGTTTCGAATGTACAGAGGTGTGACACATGAATATTGGTATAGGCGACAGGAGTGTAGTAAAATGTCCACAGCGGTCTCACATCATAGTGTTGATATAAAGGTGCCAGCGATGTCATTTAGCTGGAATATTACTGAGTGCGGCGTTAAACAACAAACCAAACCAAACCAAAAATCATACACTTGTCACCGTTATTTTGCTCTTTACGCCCAATGGAATCAGTATTGTCGGATATTCTCTGACGTAGAAGTTTTACTCATACTTAACACTAAACTAAAATCTATCCATGAATATATGAGGGCATTACAACAGGCAAGGGTGCCCCTTCCCATGCTGCCATAAACACCAGGGCAGCGACGTTGGGTTCCGGCGCTTCTAACATTTGATCCAAAACGCACCAGGCACAACATGTCTTGTGATGATCATACTTAGCTTGCAGCTGATCCAGTGAGATTCCTTCAAGAATTTGTGACTATGAGTGAAACCAAGGTTCACCATGTCCTAGTCAAAATAGGGGCGGTCGGGTAGCCTAGTGGTTAAAGTGTTCGCTCCTCACGCCGAAGACCCGGGTTCGATTCCCGACATGGGTACAATGTGTGAAGCCCCTTTCTGGTGTCCCCCGCCGTGATATTGCTGGAATACTGCTAAAAGCGGCGTAAAACCATACTCACTCACTCACCTAGTCAAAATAACAAACAATACAGGGGAATCATTTGATATAACCACCAACAGAGAAGGTAAAAACTGTCCCATCGGTTGGAAAGGTAATGACATTAACGTTCTTGGAGGCCAAGGGTGTCATCATGGTGGATTTTCTTCCTAAAGGCCAGAGGACAAACGAAACATATTATGATGCCGTTGGAGGCAATGACGGTATGAAATTATGACATTAAACTACGGAAGCTGGGAAAAGGTGTGCTCTTTCACAAGGACAAAGTGTCACTGCATAAATCAGTCACTGCCATGACTACAATTCCGTACCCACTGTTTTCTCCAGATCAGGCCCCGTCAGACTTCCATCTGTCTCAAACATGACGAAAGTTCAAGAGAAAGACTTCAACGAAACCGGATTACGTAAAAACGTATCGATGTTGAAGGGGACTAAGTTGAAAAATAGAAATATTTAATGTCTTCAGCTCGTTTTTCTATTTAGGCTCAGAATGTAACATTCAACCCTCGTATATGCATTGTATATCTAAACAATAATATTTGAATTTCATCTGTTGCATTTTAACCTCGAATCAAAGTGCACAGTACATCACAACAATTGTTTCTTCATCCCGGTACCACCCTCCTTACAGATCATCTTCTGCTATTCCCTGTACTCGTACCGACCCCCGAAATACGGAGACTACATCTACCCCGCCTGGGCCACAGGACTTGGATGGATGATATCATTTGCTTCAGTCTTACCTCTGCCTGTTGTCTTCATCTGGACAGTGTACAAAACAGAGGGAAATACAGTCGGAGAGGTAACGTTATTGTGCGCTTTATGTACGTTGCAACCTTGTTAATGACAAAAATGTCCAGATTGAATGTTAACATGTTCAACTCCTCTTCAATGACAATAGTACAATTGGATCACCAATAGTATATGATTGTCATGATTTTATGAAGTCCGAATGTTAGAGATTGTACTTGGACAGCCTGGGAATAATACATTTTATTTTGTTTCTGTTTCCAGAAATTAAAGAAGTCGCTGGAACCCGACACACACTGGGAACTTTCTTCGTCGTTTGCAGATACAGTTAATGAGAACACCCTGGAACTAATCATTTAATTTAATTTAATCATCGGGAAGTTTATGCAACAACGACTCCCAAATACCTTCTCAAAGACAATATTTGAACTGAAGATGAACGTGTTACTTGTCGTTATAAGGCTGAAATTATGCCGACGCGACGTTAAATTTTAACTCACTCACTACAGAGTGTTACCCCACTGTTTTAGATATTATATGTATTTGATCACCATTAACTTCACCCGAAGACACGGATGGTTATCATAAAGCTTATGTTCTTATTTCACAATCAACTATATAAGGGTGGTTGGGTAGCCTAGTGGTTACAGCATGTATGGTGTCGCCCGCGTGATATTGCAGGAATATTACTTAAAGCGGTGTAAAACCTCACTCACTCACTCAATCACTCAACTATAGCCCTTGACAATGAAGTCACGTTCGGGGACTATTTACCTTTAGGATAATGTGATAATAAGCTGCATATACGTAGTTCCTGACACAAGAACAAATCATTTGAACATATAAAGGATATATTTAAAGTTGAGCTTATGCATGTGGTAGACACATTTGATATTAAACTGACAACAAGCACTCTTTTCCTATCAACTGTTATGAGAGTATTTTATGAATGCTTCTACTACTATTTCACTAAGTTATTTTTTAACTTCCTCTGCTTCTTTGAGTGAGTTGGGTTTAACGCCGCTTTTAACATTATTCCAGTTATATCACGGCGTGTCAGCTTAATGTGAGAGGAAAGCCCGAAGTGATGCAGGTCTAAGACGTTTACTACTTCGCTGAAACCCACGAGCACATGTATGGTGCTGACAAACCTAGAAACATAATTGGGGCGAACCGGGATTCGAACCCAAAAATCATAGGTTTCTGGCATGCCCAAGGGACGCAACTCTGCACAGCGAATCGCGGCGCCTTAGACGACTGGGCCACCCGTGCCCCCTCTGCTTCTTTGAAAATAATATGTACAATGGTTACTTTGGAGAGGAGGTTGGTGCGAAGGCTGTTTTCCTCTCACTAAAATGAACTGCTGACCATGGTCACGTTGAAATTCTCTCAGTGACTACAATTTATTTTTTTGTAACCAGAGACATATAGAACATGTGTGACTATGATATTAATTTGCCACTCGCCATACCATTGACACACTAAAAGCGTTGTTCAGATTTCTTTGCTTCTTGTTGTTGTTGCTTAACATCGTTCTCAGTAATATTTCAGCAATAATGACGATAAATATTGTCTGGTGAACTCAAGACCAGTTATAAATCGCACAACAAAATCAGCCGTGAACATTCTCAATATCGAACTTGGAACGCTTCTGATTAGGCGTCAGAAGCATCTTGTAACTTTTTCATGCCTACTTCATTCCTCCGTTTTGTGATGTGTGGTGAGTCATCGATCATCCATAATATACCACAATGTCACAATCTTACGGAAGCCTTTTAGGGCCATTTGTTTTTTAAATTTTTTCGATACTATCTTGAAATTTCAAGATACTAAGTTGAAATTTCAAGATACTATATTGAAATTTCAAGATAATAAGTTTTTAACATCCTAAGATGTAAAAATACGTTTGAAGTGAATCTGAAAGTAATCGAGTCTGGACAAGACAATCCAGTGATTGACATCATGAGCGTGAGTATGGGGATACGATGACATGTATCAACCAAGTCAGCGAGCCTGACCACCCGATCCCGTTAGTCGCCTTTTACGACAAGCATAGTCGCCTTTTACGGCAAGCATGGGTTGCTGAAGACCTGTTCTACCCATGATCTTCACGGGTATGCGGCGGTATGTAAATAAACGAGTCTTGGCCAGACAACTGTAAATGTGGAATTAGTGAACGAAAAATGGATCCGAATGAGTATTACATTTGCTTCCTAATGTGCGGTGTTGGCATTATATTCCTAATAAATTTTTTTTTCTATTTGTAATAGTTTTCTGAAACTTTTGTGGGTCATACACTCATTTCTATTTTATTAAAACAATTGTTTGTAGCATATCACTTATTGGTCTAGCAGTTCTTAACATTTGTTAGATGTTGAGTTTTAGTTTCATTTTAACCCAGAAATGCGTGACATTTCTGAGAATGTTTTCCGCCATTATGAGAGTGAGTATAGTTTTACGCCGCTTTCAGCATTATTCAAGCAATATCACGGCGGGGACACCAGAAATGGGCTTCACAAATTGTACCCATGTGGGGAATCAACCCCCCCCCCCCCCCCCCCCCCCGATCAGCACAAGTGAAATGCGGCTTGACCTACTGTTTGTTTACCTTTACAAGACATTGTTCATCAAACTCATTATGTTTTTGGTTTGGTTTGGTTTGTAGTTTAACGCCGCACTCAGCAATATTCCAGCTATATGACGGCGGTCATTATGTAAGGGAGGTAATCGCACTGTAGTCAAAAACATGGTTTAAGATGTAAATCAAGAATTAACTTGAAACAAATGTTGTTCATAATATTTTAAATATGCCTGTGTTGATGACATATTTTGAGGAAAGTTTATGGTTGTAAATATAATTTCGTAGTTCACCTGTGCAGATTTCAATTTCTTCACCTGCTCGTAAAGAAAGATGACCATTCCATATCAAAATCACCTTGAGGACAATCAATTGTTTTCATCTTGCAAATGACAAAAAACCCACAAGAACCAAAGTATTTCTTTATTTAAAAGCCAGCTAAAAATGTTACAAGACCCAGCCTAAATATTAAATTAATAACAATAATGATTCATACAGAGATTAAAATGAAAAATAAAATAGAAAAACAAAATAATTGTAAACACTGAGAATTTCACCAAAAAAATATTTTCGGCCTATTCACAGGTGTTAACTCCAAACATCAAACATCTGTAATCATCCTAACATAGATTACTGAAAATTGTATTTTTAAATACAGCTGTCGTCATCAGTCGTGACAACACTATTAACAACGCATATCTTTGTAACTTTATGTTTTAACATTAAAACAATTTACAAACTATATTTTACAACACTACTATTATCTTACTTGTGAAATAGCGATTGATTCATTGTAATATATTCATTTAGAATTAAACATCTGAATAGCTCCCGCAGAAAGGTAAAACGAAATTAACGAGACATGTAAAAAATATCTATTCCTATAATCACCATCAATTCCTTATTTTCCGTCATCCTCTTGTCTGCGGGGGCGGTCGGGTAGCCTAGTGGTTAAAGCGTTCGCTCGTCACGCCGAAGACCCCGGTTCAATTCCCGACATGGGTACAATGTGTGAAGCCCATTTCTGGTGTTCCTCGCTGTGATATTGCTGGAATATTGCGAAAAGCAGCGTAACACTATACTCACTCACTCTTGTCTGCGTAAGTATGGCGTCAATATCATTTTCAAAAGAACTAATATTCATATTTAAATGCCATGCACTAACTGAAGTGCTTTGACACAACGCACATGGCGTAAGCTGTACAACATTTTTTATCTGGGATTACGTGACCCGGAAATCATGTAAATATCTTAGGAGAGGGCGACCTGTGTTGTGAAAACTTGTACCCAATCCTTTTCCTTGTGAATAAAATACGTTTCAATAAATAACAAGTGCTCTGACCCAACTAATCTAACACTGAATTCTCTTACAATTGTTCCTCCAAATTAGTCATGGGATGAGCAAAGTCCTCCTGTGTGTCACGACCAGATGCTTCACGCCAGTTCTTGTTTGGTTCCAACGATGTCAGGAATTTCTGAAACATAAGTTCAGGGCGCCATTGAGTAACACTTTGTACACTTTGTCATTTGGAACTGATGCGACTTACTTGGAAATGTCATTTACATGAATGTCCACTATAAAACATTTTGGAGACCTTTACTGAGGCTTTGAATTAACTCTGAGCAAGCAACGTTTGAGGAAGAGTCGTATGACGGTCTTTGTAATCTCCGTAGAAAGAGCAGGTCCGATCGTACCTCAAAAGTTGTGAAATAAAGACACTGGAACTCTGAAATATTGCTCGACATAAAGAGAACGTTGATGCGAAACTAAAAGAAGTTCTTAAAGGATAAAGAGATTTAGATGAGCAGCAACCTCTTTAACGGTATTTCCATGTGACCGCCATACTCTCCACACAAAGACAGCCGGAAAGGGCAGAATAGAAGCCAGAGACACCATCCATCCGATTCCTGTGGCCCATGGAGGGTAGTCATAGTCTCCATACTTGGGAGGGCGGTAGGAATACAGGGAGTAGCAGAAAACACACTGTTGTAGAGAATGGCATGGTAAGATAAAAATGAAGAACTGATCATGAATCTATGAGATCTTTTGTTTTTTGTTTGTTGTTTAACGCCGCACTCAGCAATATTTCAACTATAATCTCCGAGTCCTAATGGTTATCTTGTACATGAAACGATAATTAGTCATAAACATAAAGTGATACTGTGACCTTAGAGCTGTTTTGGTTATTTATAAATTACGTTTTTATGCTGAAAATCATTACATAGAGGATTCATCACGAGTGTTTTTTAATATGGGAAATATCAACCGAGTCTTAGTTAATCGGTATTTGCCGAGCCTTTGGCGAGGCAAATACCGATTAACGGGACGAGGTTGATATTTCCCATATTAAAAAACACGAGTGATGAATTCTATTTATCATTTTCACATTTTTGCTTCCAAATTAAGGAATAATTGCATTTAACATGAACATCAGCAACTTGTCGAAATCTAACGTATAGATCGTGCGTAGTGATACATGTTTTCCATAGCCATGTAAACCAAAATAAACAATTCGCTGAGAAAAAAAGTTCCTCGAATTATTTTAAACAAAATACTTGAACAGACTTTTGCAGAATAATTGAAACTTTAAAAACAGTAACAACAACGATTCTGTGTAATCTGATTATATCTCTGGTGTAACTTCACTTATAATATATAGTTTCAAATCAAACTGCTCGCTCTTCCGGTTATCTAATTTGCATATCTAATTTGCATACTTATGTCATTGGGGTATGACATACATGTTTTTATGTCATAAGCTTATGTCATGGATAAATGCTTAAGTTAAATGAAAAATCTATTTAAAACACATGCATATGTGCCGTAAAACAGTACCATTAATTTGAACCGTATTTTCTTAAACATTGACAAGAGTTACTTCTTTCTTGGTCACGAGGCACGTTTTGAAGTAAATACCACATATTTATACTCAACCAAAACAATTGCCAGAATGTTGACATCTTTTGATAGTAGAGGGCATCGGTGGTAGCTTTTGCTTACAGACGCTGGGCATTATATAGTACATGTAAGTTAGATAAAAATAAATAAAAGTTGCTAGTCAATCTTTCGGCCATATGTCATTTCCAATGTAGTTTACATTCTCAAAAAGCCAAACATTTTTACTTGACCAAATACATTAGCTAAAGTAGAGACACGCATATTTTTCAGGTTTGGCTAAGTGGGTTCCCAGCTCAAGTCGATGTTTGAAGAAACATGTCCTCTTCGTAGTGTTTATATTTGTGTTGCAGTAGTTCCGCTGCATCTTATTGGAATATGATTCCAGGTTTATCAGCACCATGCCCTGTCTCATGGTGAACGTCTGCACCAATTAGGCTTTTACTCCCACACTACACATCCGTGCCATAATACGACTTCCAACTGAAATACCTTTCATGTTTGAGTGTTTAGCCATATTTGTGCCTGTGCCTGTGCTAAATTTCCTGCGTCTTGTCGGTCATGATAATATATCCTAAGGGGGGCACGGGTGGCCCAGTTGTCTAAGGCGCCGCGATTCGCTGTGCAGAGTTGCGTCCCTTGGGCACGCCAGAAACCTATAATTGTGGGTTCGAATCCCGGTTCGCCCCGATTATGTTTCTAGGTTTGTCAGCTCCATACCCGTGCTCGTGGGTTTCACCGAAGTGGTAAACGTCGGAGACCTGCATCACTTCGGGCTTTCCTCCCACATTAAGCTGCCACGCCGTGATGTAACTGGAATACTGTTAAATCATAAGACCGTAGGTTCTATACTTTTACAAATATGGTTAATCACCTACCACCAACAACATCGGACACACACATTTGATGGCTATCATCATAATCCGCGGGATAGACTTCCCCCACATCGACTTGATGTCGCGTTGTAGTCTGTCCGTACCTTAAATGGAATGGGTTGCAGTGATTTATTGATATGCAGATGATCAGTGTTACAGCAATATACAAACATACTGACTGAAACACATCCATGCCACACGTACTTTCTGCAAGATATCGTTACTGAACCAGCAGGGAGAAAGGAAACAATTTGACTGAACATGTCACTTTTCATGTCATCTTTCATACGTGCATTAATCGCTCCCAACTATGATGCCTTATATTCTGGGTGAAACAATTGCATAGCAAATATTTGGACTTGCTGTGTGTTACACTAGCACACGAAGCAAATGGTTGACAGTCCATTGTATAAGTGATGCATCTGTAGTATCAAATGTTTACCATAGCACCATCCAACCACGATGCATTCAAGTGTAGAGAAGAGGACATTCGACGGGAAGTAGGCGAACCAGTCCACGAGAGTCAACACGTACATCCCGCCCTAGAAGTCATAATATGAGATGTTTGGCAAACTGAAAACACTCTCAATGGGCGTGTTTTTTAATGTTTGTTGTACTTTTTTCACGCAAAAGTTGTCGCCTTTAGACATTGAGGACAGTGATAGAATTTTGTCAACTTTAATGTCAACCAATGCGCCCCTGCCTTGATGCATTCTAATGGCATTCACGTTTTCATGAAGTTGACAAGCAACGTGGAAATGCTAGTTCGCCAGCCTAATTATATAAGCCACGATTCAGAAATACAAGCTGCGCCTATGTTGCAGAACGACTGTCACCTGTGTTATGTAGTTGAGACCAAAGGCGAAGTTGGTTGAAAGTAATACAGCGATGACAAGCCAGCGCCGTCGTGATAGCTGTGGAAACCGGTCTCTTAAAGCTGCCACTACGTTCTCAATCGGCGGAACCTGGAACACATTTATACATTAAGTCCTAGAAGACTTATGAAACTTACCGATACTTTTCAGGTCAACTTTCAGGTATGTATTTCTTTCTTCAAACAAATATATTTTTGTACAGCGCAATGAAAAATCATGTGCAGATCTAAACAAATTCCAGCAATACGAAAACATGCAAAATTAACTAAAATTGTTTTAAATGTATGTAGAGACATTGATACGTACAAAGTGTGGCAAAATACACCCAGCATGGTCACTCACGGTATTGAAAACATCAATATCTCCGGAAGTGTAATCGATTATGTTATGAGAAGCATGTGGTTTAGAAGGACGTCTTAAATCTCGACTTATTGTTGGGGGCAGGGTTAACTCTGCTCTGGCTATATGTTAATTACCCCCATGACGTCAGTCACACAAACTATTAAATCTGTATTTACCAGAGTATCAAGTTCAAGGGTGATCAGCGTCAGAAACGTCAAGGCAGACCACAACTGCGGCAAGGGGAGGTAATTCAAAACTTGCGGAAAGACGATAAAGGCAAGATTGAATCCTGAAATGAAGAACACTTGATTCTGGTCCTTATTGTGAATTACATTTTTTAACAGGAACATTAACATCAGATAATGTTTAAAAGAAATATTGTAGATCCCCTTAATATATACCACTACCTTTCAGATGTCATCATAACATAGAGGGGCACGGGGGGCCCAGTCGTCTAAGGCGCCGCGATTCGCTGTGCAGAGTTGCGTCCCTTGGGCACGCCAGAAACCTATGATTGAGGGTTCGAATCCCGGTTCGCCCCGATTATTTTTCTTGGTTTGTCAGCACCATACCATACCTGTGCTCGTGGGTTTCACCGAAGTGGTAAACGTCCGAAACCTTCATCACTTCGGGCTTTCCTCCCAAATTAAGCTGACCCGCCTTGATATAACTTGAATACTGTTGAAAGTGGCGTTAAACCCAACTTACTCACTCACGATAGGAACACACGAAAGCACTGACTTGATATCTACCTGAAGATTCAAATGCTTCCACAGTTACCCCTCTCTGGTAGGCAACATGGCCGATGATGGCAAAGAAGGCAAATCCAATGAGAAGTGTAACTAGCATGTCTCCAATGCAGACAATTATGGAATCTCTAGACTCGAAGAAAAATGAAGTAACAAATATTATCAACAGACAATGTTGCTAGCGACAATGTCATTAGAGTGAGTGCGTGAATATGTTGTTTTTTTGCCGTTTTTAGCAATATTCCAGCAATATCACGGTGGGAGATACCAGAAATGGTGCCAATATAGGGAATCGAACCTGGGTCTTCGGCATGATGTGCGAACGCTTCAGCCACAAGGCAACCCCGTCGCCCCTCAAATTATTAGAGTCTTACCTATACCTATTATGTGGCATAGAGTAATCTAAATCAAGAAACGTGTATTAAATGGCACCACCACAAACACAGCTGTCTGATAATGGTATTTTCTTTCAACACTACAGCTCTTTACTGACTTATTATCACTTATATCCATCAAAAACGTGTACATATGCAAATGTCTAATAATATCAGTACTCTATTCTAACATTAATACTTCTAAAACAGTT
This sequence comes from Haliotis rufescens, assembly GCF_023055435.1. Classification (NCBI taxonomy): domain Eukaryota; kingdom Metazoa; phylum Mollusca; class Gastropoda; order Lepetellida; family Haliotidae; genus Haliotis; species Haliotis rufescens. The sequence goes on from NW_025963780.1 coordinate 32,988,582, forward strand.
GTCTCATAAGCTAACATTTTGAAATTGTCTTTATGGAAATATTGCTCTCTGCAGCTGATGGTAGAGACGATTCATAGACAATACAGACGTGTTAAGAAATCAAATATAGTTTACAGAAATTAATCAGTTGAAATTAAACATTAGTTAGATGTTTTCAGTCTTAAACCAGATAGTCACACATGACATACATATTAATGGTCATTCCTCTCGCCTTACCTGAAACAGTTGTTTCGAAATTTACTGTGACTGGACAAAGTCACGATGGACCCCATGCCGAGACCAAGAGAATAAAGAGCGAAATTACATCCTTCAATCCACACCTGCGGGTCAAAGAACGTGTGTATTCCTTATAATAATATCACATTGTTTTTCCATTAAAATACAACATGATAGGTGGCAGTCAGATGAAATATTCTAAAATGACATTGTACTCCTCTTGATTCCACAAAAGGAGTGGGACGTTTGTCGCCTTCACATGAAAAAGATACGGGTATGAATACGTCTGACAAATGCAAGGTTGAGTACCCCTGACTCAGATGCATGTAGGACCATGCATGACAGAGCTGGAAGTAAGAATATCCTACAGAGAGGCAAGTATGGACTCCCCTGACAGATACACAAGTGTAAAAGGCGCGCCTGGTTTGATGAACTATTACAGTATGTTCAGCTGCCAATCAGCAAGCTTGGAAACTCCTATGAAGCTCCGTTGCAGTGAGTCAGTTGGGTGTAATGCTGCTTTTAACATTATTCCAGTTATATCACGACGTGTCAGCTTAATGTGAGAGGAAAGTCCGAAGTGATGCAGGCCTCAGTTGTTTACAACTTCGGTTAAACTCACGAGCACAGGTATGGTGCTGAATAACCTAGAAACATAATAAGGGCGAACAGGGATTCGAACCAACAATCATGGGTTTGTGGCGAGCTCTGCACAGCGAATCGCGGCGCCTTAGGCGACTAGGTCACTCGTGCCCCAGGCTCCGTTGTAATAATGAGAAGAGACTATAAAAAAATAAAATATTTAACAAAATATATACTTGACAAAATTAGTGAAACAATCACAATGAAGGAAGCATTGAAATCTTACTTCAATGTAATTAAATGCGACAAAAGTCTTACCATAATCATAAGAATATAAAACCATTTAAAGTACGACAGATGAAACTGCTTACATTTCAAAGTACCTATTACTTTCTCCTGAAGTAGACTGTAAACAAACTACTAACATATAACTTGCATATATACAATTCTACTCTTACCCTGAATGTTCCTCCACCCAACCACATAACAAACAATTCCATAACCACAAATATAGGAACGTCTTGTTCAAGATACTGCAGATGCACCCATACTGATGAACTTTTCTGCCAGGAAGCCCCAATTGATAAGACCCTGAGTATTGTCGAATCAGATACTACACTAATCAAAGTTTGCTAAGGATCAAGTTTTGAAAAATATCGTCCAACAAATAAAGATTTAAATATCCCGGTACATAATGCTTGGGTTACCTCTATAGACATAATTGTGAGACAATATATCAGAGAGCACAACATTTGCTACAAAGGATTACAATAACTGAATGCCCGTATGACCCCTCAACGTCAGTGACGTCGGTTGACGACCGAAGATGCATAGGCGTGCGTGAAACTGGGTCTACAACGTCACGTTCAAACATCTTTGCTGTCAGCCATCAAATATGATCGATACCAGACGTTTGATTCAGGTACCGAGCGAGATGCACGTGGTCGAAAAAGTTCCACCACGCAGCTGGAAGACATTGTTTTCCTGATGTTATCACTTCGTGACTGCAACCACACTCAGAAAGGACCCGCGGAACGCCAGTGGCGTAAACGTTTCTTCCCAGACAGTTAGGACGTTTCTTCACATCCCACTGACCCGACATCACAGGCATACAAGTCTTATATTTTGCTATACCAGACCATGTTGCCCTTACCGTGGTAGACACATTGCTTTCCAGGGGATTTTGTCACATTGTTTGTTGTTTAACGCCTCACTCACTTACAGCAATATTCTAGCAATATGACAGCAGTCTGTAAATAATCAAGTCTGAACCAGACAATCAATGATTGACATCATGAGCATCAATCAACGCAATTGGAATACGATGGCATGCATCAACCAAGACAGCAAGCCTGACCACCCGATCTCGTTAGTCGCTTCTTGTTTTGTCAAATTGGCTGTCCACGGCATCTCCATACAATCATGGACGAGAGTTTGAATCCAATTTTTTTTAAGGACATGGATAGTTTGCTATATACAGATAAGAGCAGAAGAAACCTACATCGTGATTAATTCATTGACTAGGTGGAACGATTTAATCACCCTGTTTTGATACCCTGATACAAATACTATCCACCTAGAGCCTCTTGATTAGGGTAATTAACTTCAATACATTCTCATGGAATACAGAGCCAGTGACCATAAGATCACCAATTGTTCTCCAAACCTCATGACTACTATAGATGGTGGGTCAAAACTACAGCATGCAAGTTCGAAGGTTACTTCTTGGTAGGACTACGCTCCTCAACTGAAGTGTTTTCTCCTCAGAAACCGACTCTTCCTTTCCTTGCCTTCGATTCATAATTTCCGACTTATATGCAACATGATAACATGTCACTCACTGAACTAGAATGCTCCTGACAGAGACAAAGGTATTAATACTCCTTACAGACTCATGAATACTCCTGACACTCCGTTAGGTCCAGTGGCATCGGTAAGTGCATGTATTTGATGTTTCTTACCTGAGGTCTTGACAGGATTTCAAAGTTTGGAACGATATAGAAATATATTCCATCTGCTGATCCCGGCAGCAGACATCCCCGGATGAGGAAGATGGTCACAAGAATGCAAGGTATTGCAACCGTCACGTACACAAGCTGTGAAGCAAACACAGACATGAGGGGTAGGGTTTAGTCAGTCACCTGGACATGTGGCGTATACACTATTGTGAATCAAAGACATGGAGCCATAGCAGTCATTTTAGCAACATATTTATGTCTCGTGCAAATGTTGCCATTAATACACATGAAATGAAATGTCAACCAATATTATAGATATCACTTTCTAAACTGTCATGATTGTTGTTCTTGTTTATCGACACAAAATTACTCTGGTTTCCATGTCATATATTTGCGTCCTGAGCAGGTGGGACTTAACATTTTTCTAGGTTTACAGAATGACGAGTGACGTTCAGTGCTCCAGAACAGAGTGTGTGTGTGTGTATGCGTGTGCGTGTGCGTGTGCGTGTGCGTTTAAGGGTCAATTCGTGTGTTCTTGTTTACGCCACACTAGGAACATTCCAGCAATGTCTAGCCTGGAAATACAGGAATTGGGCTTCACTCGTTTTGGTCATGATGGGAATCGAACTCGAAGTTTCTATGTAATGATTAAAAGCCCGCGCTTTATGCTAGGCCTACCTTCCCAGTTACTTTAATTCCTCGAAATACACAAAGGAATATCAATGAGCAGGTGAAAGCCAAGCACACAAGTAGAGGCAGTCTTATAGTCCCAATGGTTTCTAAGCCATCTGTTATTTGCAGAACCTGAAATCTAAAAATAAAATTTATTACTGAATGTGGAAAGATGTTGATAATAAACTACAAACGTGAATGCGAACACATGCAAATTGAGAAGCATCCGCTTCCGCCATCTGTTGAAATTCCCAGAAACCTTTACAATCCTTTACGTATTTCCAATACTTTCAGTTTGGTGAAATGCATGCCCTATGATACAGTCCTATTCGTACAATGAAGTCTGCTTAAGAAGATTTTATGGAAAGGGTTTCACGTCTCTTATTCTACAAGCCCAGATTAATGTACATAGCCTTCCGCTGAGGAATCTATTTGGCATTTTCTTGGTAATGACATTAAAGTCAAATGACATCATTTGGGAAATACATGTAGTCGAACCGCATATTGGAACAGTTGTTGTCAAAGTTACCGAATATCGCAATAAGAATTAGATTTGTTTACCCTCACATAGTGGAGAGGAATTTTGTTTTTAGTTCAATGACGTTACGATCTGCATTTTTACTTGTACGAGATAACAGACGGTGGGAAGTCAAACAGCTAATCTATGTCGTGGTCGTAAAACGTACCCGTGGTTTAGTTTCCAGACAAGTAGTCGGAATATCTATGACCAACCTGGGTTGATTGTTTGTTATTGAACGCCGCACTCGGCAATATTCCAGCTACATTACGGCGGTCTGTACTTAATCGAGTCTGAACCAGACAATCCAGTGATGAACATCTTAAACATCTACCTATTCTAACCCGATATTCACGGGTCGAAAATAGCAAAATAATGATGTGGTCAGCAATCAACTGATTTGGTGAAGTAAAAAATTTTCATGATACATGTTTCTGATTGTAAAGTTTTGGGATACTCATAATGAGTATGTGAACACAGTAATATATTTAATGACGTATTATACGCCTATCATTGCATCTAATAATTGCAGATTAATTCTGACCATCCTCAATTATTCAGGGCATAATATCTAGTCAGACTGTCATTCTTATGTGGGCCAAATGTCACTATGATTTCTACAACTTGTCACAACTTGTTTGTAAGTGATTTCTTGTAACATTGTTTTTCATTTTCATTCAGTATGAATCGTCATTTGATCCACCAAGACAACTATTCGACCACTGTGATGGACATTACTTGGATTGGGTACCGCATGGAAGATACCTCAGTGATAGTATACCATCCTCAAATGCACTCAAATGCCAAACAAATTCCAGGATGCGACCACTGTAGTTTATACTGTGGGGTGACAATATATTTCTGAGGGGGCTTTTCATGAACTATATTATTCTGGCATTGAACTGTATAATACAAGTTTGAAAAAAATCAACTATTGTTTTCCTTTGTAGCCACAAGAGCTCGTTTGCACTATTCCGACTGTATCATGAGCATGTGTTTATGAATCAGTATTATGAGTCAAGGTGTTGGCAAAAGGTGAGCGTACTCTGCATCACCGGTCGCGACCGTCACAAACACATGCAAAGGCATGTAAATAATACAAACAAAGTGATATTTATGAAACAAGTTTATTCGTCCAGATGTTTCCCCAGAAATATTTGAAGCCCATTTGTTCATAAATGGTCATAAATACATAAATCAGATCAATTCATCTCGTACAGAGCTTTCAAATTATGTGAAGTTTGGCTATGTAGGTCGATCCCTTCTGTATGGTCAATTTCGAACTGCTGGCCAAACAGTGAAGAACTCTTGAAGAAACCATCCGATCCTTACATATATACCACCCCTAACTGTTCAAATGCGTCGTTCAAAATTGTGCATCAGTAATACTTTTGGTGTGTAAACTGAGACAAAGTTTTAACCACTTGACAATCCAAGATGGAGTCCAAATAAATGTCAATATGGCGGACAATTGTCATCTATTTATCTGTTTGTGACAGACATGAGCAACGCTGTTTTCTTGTTTTCAATTTCACGATACTCAGACTGATTTGACTACTTTGATATCATATATATATATATCATTTCAAGACAAGGACAGCCGGTGTCTTGTTACAAGGTGGCTCTTTCTACAAAGATTTCAAAGAGCGTCATAGGACTCTTGCTCAAAAGTTGTTTGATCAGGGTTATAACATTCAAGTCCTCAGTAGAGTTTTCAAAACGTTCTATGGGCGAGATGTGGAGACATTTACAAATTTTCAGGTGAACAATTGACGTGCGTTTTGTCCGTCTTTGTGACGGGTGCCATCTGTTGGGCAGGTTACGCCCACCTTTCGCGGACACCTGGTATCATCAATATTAGATGGGGATTGATTAAGACATGCAAGCTTATGACATGCTCTCGACATTCAGTAGATATTTCTTATGATTATGTATTTTAGATTTGTGAGCTTTTATTTCCACTAATTATTCCATTTATATTAGTTCATTTCTGTAATTTGGACACACTATTTTTATACTCTATAATAGAAATGCTGTGTTGAAGAAGTTGTTAGCTTAATAAATTACAAGACATTAAATATTTTTTAGTCATGGCTACAAAACAAACCACACCTTTTTTAAAACGTCACTCTGATTCATACGCGCTTCACTTTATCTACACTAAGTGCTATTGCATTTTCGACATTTTCTCTAAATTCACAAAATCTTTGAGGCTGATGTTATTGGGTTTTTTTATCCACCATCAAACTTCACGTAAATATGATGAAAACGTTTTGGTTCAACGATGTTTTGAAAAACAGTTTTTCATTTATATGTTTATTTTTGTGTGATGTTTGCGGAAAGCCCGAAGCGATGCATGTCTGATGTTTACCCCTTTCCTGAAATCCAGGACCACTCTTAAAGCAGGACAAAGAAAACAATAAAGCTACAGAACTTATTGCAACAAGCTGTCAAAGGGCAAACAAGTTACTCCCTTAAGCATAATTAGCAAAGCATACATATTGGATTTGTGGGTATTTAAACAAACACATATTGTTTAGATACGTCGATGTAGAGATGCATTCACATTTATGAATACTGTAGAAATAGTATACTCATATTAATTGTATACCCAATATGGCAGCTGTCTTGGATACTGATTCTCTCTCACACGCACTCTCACTCTCACACAATTTGACACAGTCGTACACGTTGACGCTACAGTCGCAACTAACGCATACCTCCAGAACTCCTCCGCCGCTGTCATTCCAGCAACTGTACCATTGAAGTCTGCAGTGTGGTTGGCCACGGTGTAGATGGTAACGTCTTCCGTCATGTTGAGCCCTGTCGTTGTGTTGACATCAGCATGCTGTGAGATACAGGAGGGAGTGTTCCACTCATTGCCACAGTGGGCCCAAGGTAGGGGGTTGGAGAACGACACGTAGAAGTAGTACACGAACCAACTAAAGATGACAGTGAAGTATGTTGTGTGAATCCACGTCCCTATGACTGTGCCCACGCCTACGCCTGTGTAAGTGAATTATTGTGAAACGCCAACTCGGTAACATTTCAAGCATATTGCGATGAGAACAAATTAGACATGACATGAATCATGACAGTGCCCTTAGGTGTATAACAAATTGTAGACGCCGAATTCCCAATCTGGTCAGGGTGAGTGAGTGAGTTGGGTTTAACGCCGCTTTTAACAGTATTCCAGTTATATCGCGGCGTGTCAGCTTAATGTGGGAGGAAAGCCCGAAGTGATGCAGGTCTCAGACGTTTGCCACTTCGGTGAAACCAACGAGCACGGGTATGGTGCTGACAAACCTAGAAACATTATTGGGAAGAACCGGGATTCGAACCCACAATCATAGGTTTCTGGCGTGCCAAAGGGACGCAACTCTGCACAGCGAATCGCGGCGCCTTAGACGACTGGGCCAACCGTGCCCCCCAATCTGGTCAGAGAAAGCATAGGTGTTACTGTGGATAATGAACATCAACAACAGTAATGGATCAGAGCCATTGACGACCGTTCACTAAAAGGTCAAAATCAAGAATGAATCCTCTCCCACGTGCATGGAGGAATTGCATGGTCCACGTTTCGGGTGTGTTGGGGTGTTAGGATTTGGTTCCGAAACCGGTCAATCGCTGGCAGTGATATTCCAAGCTGATCTTTCTTCTGACAACCGATCATAACAGTTACATTTCATTATCCCCTTCTTTTTTCAAAGTATAGTTTGAATTATGACACAAGTGTCAATGGATAGAGAGACAAATTCGTTTTTGGCCATGAGTAAATTCGTGTTGAAACGTTCTGCGGGTTTATACGCGAGCACTTGATATAATTATTATAACTGTTTCGTCACGATATAGCTGAAATAATGACGATGTGACATTAAATTTTACTCACTCACTCATACGCGACCATCAGCTTTGACGACATCCGTGCCAGACCCAAAGTCAATGTACTCAATAAATATTTATTGTCAAAACTGGTCTCTCAAATAAAGCTATATTATGTCATATTGCTGCACTGTTGACACAAAGCTGTATGGCGACACGTATTTGTCACGCGAGAAAATGTTTAACGACGTATATACTAGTATGTACTGTTATATGGCAGCGTATTTTATTGTTAAACAAGGATTGTAACTGTGTTACATTGTTTCTGTTGAGATTCAGTTGAAGTTCGTCGCAATGTATTTGGCCGATGATTTGTTGTCAGGAATGTAGTACTATTTAGTGTAAGCAGTGGTGAAGAAGTCATTATATTTAGAAGCTCGTATTATCTTTAAACTTCGGAAAGGCATGGAAGGATGACCAGCGTTATAGAAACCTGTGGAATATTTTGTGATGTTCTAGTGACACTGGACTGGTCAAGCACTGTGTAGGTGTTGGAACCCAGGTAGACTACAAAAGTGGAGCGGGCACGTGCCTGTCTTATCTCACATTTAAAAAGAAAAAAACGTCGTGTGGGGATATGAAATCTTACATACCGAACATACTGCAGATCACATCTATCATTCTCGGAGTGTTGAATGTTGTCATAAACACACATTTAAGATATGAAACCTATTACCTTAAGTACCAAGGAGAGAAGATTATATAATTTTGAATTTATATATAACACGTATTGCCCTTGTATATTCATTAGTATCAATCTAAAAATATCATATAATACAATTTCTCAGATTTGAACTCTGAAAATAAACGAAATGAACTTTCATTAAACATATATATTTACAATAATGTCTCATATCACTTAAAAAAAGAAGTGATGCAACCTTCCTGACGCAAAAATCCAATAACCATTAGCTTACATACCTTGGAATGCTGCTTTTGCCCCAGAGTGTCTTCCTACCTTTAAATGCTGGGCACAAATTCCAAACTTCAACTGGCCCCCTTTCAGAAAATTGTCCAATCACCATCTCCAGAAACACAACAGGCACAGTACCCATAAAGGTAAACAGGACAAACGGTATCAAGAATGACCCTTGAATCAAGAAAATAATCAGATGATAACTCATGGTGATTATAAAGTAGACATAATTAATGGATAACAACTTCTTTAATACTGCAATGGCGACGGTTCGGTATAGATCCTTATACCGCTGTCAAGCTGTTTTCCATAAATTGTGTTATCCATAATAGTTGTTGTCCATCAATTGTGTCTACTTTGTCATCTGTCAACTTCTAAGTAATCAAACAACTCATGGTGATTACTGTTTAATTTGTGACTCATTTAGGCAAATAACAAACACTGGTTAAACTGTGAGTGAACGGCAATTGAAGAAAAGTACAAAATAGTAACCTCCTCTTAGCCGTCATGTAGCTGGAATATTGCTGAGTGCGGCGTTAAACAACAAACAAAACAAAATAGTTTCTACAAATACTACTACTACTACTTCTAATGTTGCTGCTGCTACTACGTCATTTATATTGCAGATATTTCCACACAACACACAGGGGCTCAAAACGCCATTGCTGCCCCGGTCACTGGATCAATGTCCACTCAAGAATCATTCTCAGCTCTCAGGGGATCATACAACCCAAACTGCTATGATGCGAATTTCACTTGATCTTAGTAATAGAATGCACGTAAGCAAAGTACCTCCTCCATTTCTTATGCACAGGTAGGGGAATTTCACGAATGACCCGGAGCCGATTCCAAATCCAAGAAGCGTGACGACATAATCCAGGTGATGACGCCATTTTTCACGTAACATATCTGTCAAAGTAACAATTACGGTTTGCAAACTGTTCAAATTTCAATACAGATTAACTTAATGTCAACTGTTCGATAATGTTTATGACACCATTCTAAAGAAGACAAGGGACGTGGTTGTGGAAGGCCCAATGCTTGTTGTAAGAAGAGACTAATTGTATCTGACAGTGAGTCATCATGTTCTAACTATTCGACTGCTAGTATTTCCAAATTATATCTGCCTGTCCCAGTCTGGGTTATTTACAAGCCTACCTGTCATAACTGTAATGGTATATAAATTATTCGGAAACATACGTTTACGTCAATAACAGTTTATCTATTGTTTCAAACTACTGAAATTAGTATTCCCCGTCTAAAAGTACAACCTATAGCAGCAATAGGTTAGATATTCCAATCACCAAAATATCACTCCTCAAGCTCTAAATCACGGGACTTGTTCGTCTGAGAAGTTGACATTTCTAAAGCAGTGTATTGTTACCATGTGTGTATCTGACACTGCTTAGTAATGAACAGTTATGTCACAAACAATTGATGGTAAACGTAGTTATTTCACACGAATACTTTCATTCTGTAGACCCGAAAAGATCCGGCATAGAACTGGTCTTCAGCAACCCATGCTTGTCATAAGAGGCGACTAAAAAGATGCTTTTTGTAAGGAGCGACTAACGGGAACGGGTGGGCAGGCTTGCAGACTTGGCTGATGCATGTCACTGTATCCTAATTGCATAGTTCGATGCTCATGGTGGCAGTCAGTGGATTCTCTGGTTCAACCTCGATTATTTATAGACCGCTGTCCTTGAGTTGGAATATTACGTAGTGTGGCGTTAAACAACAAACAAACAAAACATATATACGGCTTGCAAACAATCTTGTGGCTGGTAGCATCAGAGCTTCAGGTGAACAAACGTGGCCAATGAAAATGTGAACAAAATTACTAACAAAGAAACAAACAAATCATTCACTTGTATCGAATACTTACTGTGAACCGTGAGTTCACTGCTGCACCGATGATGATAGAGCTATGTCCTGTGAAGACAAATATGATTGACTGAACAATATTGTGTATAATGTACGCCACTCAATGAGTGAATGCATGTCAGCTTCAAATGACGCCGGTCTGGGATTCGCGCTCAATCAATATCAATCAAAGATCAATAATGGAAAACAAACGCAGACATGTCTATTTATTAACAAGGCCTTCAGTCCATAATAATGAAATTAAATATATATTTGTCCCAGCGCATGATGTTAAAATATTAAAAGATCTAACCTAAGCTGTACCTTTGCATGTGTTTGTGATTTTGCCACCGGTGGAGCAGGATACGCTCACCTTTTCATTAACACCTAGTATTATTACTATTTGATAGTGGTTCATAAACACATGCTTATGATAAAGTCGGGATTATACAATCGACTTTGCTTTATGCAGAGTTTGCTATTGGATATGGAAAAGGTTTTGTCGCTTTATTCAGATATAGCTAGCCAACCGACAAAAACAATCATTTTTATTAGTTGGTGTATATAATCTAGATGCCAAGCCACTGAATTATGTGAAACACACCAACGCCAAGTTTTCTAACAGTTTTTCAGTCAATCATAGTCAAAACCTAACACAGCATTCAAGATACACTAATTTAAATGAAAATCATGAACACCGCTTCATGACAGTGCATTATCTACCATCGAATTAATTATACATTTTTGTTATATTTCTCATCTCATGTTCATGTATATTTATGAGCTTCAGATAGAATTTTTCTTACAATTTTGGTTATATTTCTCATTTCATTTTCATGTATATTTATGAACTTCAGATGGAATTAATTGTTCTTACACATGACTGAAAATACAGGCACAAGTGCAAACGTTTTAATAGACTAACTGTATAACGAATATCTAAGGTAAATAAAAGTGACCACACTATGTCGACAACAAACGAATTTTATCTGTACTGACCCGTAAAGATCCGGGGTAGAATAGGTCTTCAGCAACCCATGCAAAGGCGACTATGCTTGTCGTAAAAGGCGACAAACGGGATCGGGTGGTCAGGCTCGCTGACTTGGTAGATACATGTCATCGATCCCAATTGCGTGGATCGATGCTGATGATGTCAATCACTGGATTGTCTGGTACAGACTCGATTATTTTACAGACCGCCGTCATATAGCTGGAATATTGCTGAGTGCGGCGTTAAACAACAAACCAACCAACCAATCATCTGTACTTTTCTTCGGTTAGATACAGTAATTTTTGTGCCGACTTTCTGGATATCATTTATGTGAAAGTTGGGGACAGGATATTCAGGAAAACAGTAGGATACCAATTGTGCTCCTCTCCTTGCTGGTCTGTTTTGTTATGCATATGGATCGGAATTCCTGCTCGGATGGGCAAAATCAAGTCACAGGAATTTGACTAAGAAGTTTATCTTCAGCTTCTGATATCGTTCAAAATGGTCAAATATAAAGACCAGCGAAACCGACCCATCTGTGTTTTCTTATATTAAGATCTATAGATATAGATACAGATTCATAGTGAAGATAACGTATCAACAAGACAAGAAAAGAGCGATAACTTTAACTTTCCAATATTAAACTTTCAACTTATATGAATATTTAGCTCCCGCCTTTTTTGTCTACATTTCACAACTACAAATGATACAGTTATTTAAAAATAACAATGTAGCATGGCTAAAAATCCGTAAGGAACAGAGACAGTAAAAAAAGTCTTAAGTGATAATGGGGATATTCCTTTGTAGCAATGTTTGTAAAGGTTGGTTTTGGATCATTTCATTTTTAAGGTAAAGCAACAAAACCTTTTTTTTCTATGATCATCAGAAATCTCTACTACAAGCAGAGTCCATTACGTCACGCTGACAGGTCGATTATTGAAAGCATACTATATGAGGTAGAAACATATATTTTTTTTTACAAAAGTAATAATTCCTACAAATTAATTCATATCAATATTATGTTAAGTGCGTTACTCGTTGCCAGGGAGATATATGTATATGTTATAGTGAATATTACTCCAAGCACACTGAAATAGAGGAACGAAGGCCAAAGCTTGAAAAAATAACGACCTCTATTACATTTCTTTTTAATTTGGTAGAATGAATTCATAACTGAGATTGTTAGTGGCTGTAGTGGGGTTGAAGTGTCGTAAAATAATTGTCCCCCCTGATAGGGTACCTACACTACTGCCTAAACGTTCATTCCCCTAACACGCGTTGAGAACGCGTGTAACACGCATGTGACACGGGTGCTCAACGGGTTGCACACGGGTTGAGCACCCGTTGAACACGCGAGTGCAGCGCGTGTGCAACCCGTTGAGCACGCGTTGTTCAGTCGTTGCACACGCGTGTGCCATGAGTGTAACACGGGACCGGGTTTCAGTTGAAGTTGGAAAATATATCAAATGAATAGTGAGATAAATAAAAACAGTGAGATGTGAATCTTGAGTTAATGAGCGGACATTGACCTATGTTCACCAGACCATAAACACAAGGTCGGCCCGTCTTAATGGTAACCTCCCAAAACCCCTACATCCCATTTCCCCTACAGCTTAAGACAACAAAGTTCACGGTCCATGGCTATGCTAATCCCTAGTCTGTTACCTATCTCATACAATGAAACAACCCAAGAAACACGAATAGATTGAGATAAACATTTAATTACGATAACGATATTATTCAAAATTCATAATACATTATAATAAAATGTTCATTTTTCAAAATTCATGATACATTATAACAAAATGTTCATTTTTCGAAATTCATAATACATTATGATAAATTTCATCTCAAATGTTCAATTCACTCTTTATCCCGGCCTGAGGAGATGGCCAACCGCATCTGGGAACTGCATTGAGGATTTCACCTCTCTATTCAACTCGTCCTTCAGGCGGCAGAGACGGTTCTCCACCTCTCTGTACACTCTCTTCCTGCCTCTGTTCCACCTTCCTGACTACCGCCACAAATCGGTAGATGTTAGGATGTCGGTGAGGGAGACCTCGGTTGAGTTGGTTATGAAAGCCTTCCAGGTTGTTGTTCGTCATGGGACCTGTTGTACCGTGATGGTTCCACAGTGGTAGAGGGAATCGTGCTCCGTGGTCGACCCAGGTAGTGACGATGTAGTCGTTGAAGGCGACAGCTCTTGGTACATCTGGTGTGTTGTCCATTGCGTCAACCCACGTGTCCTGGATCTTGTTCTGGGGGAGTAGGGGTGCTCATAAACCGGACCTTCTGGCTATCCTCAGGGGCATGGTTATGCTCTGTAGCATTCCTCATCACGGTTCCTACTGTCGTGAGTTCTTAGTGTGAAGATAACCATCAAATGGGACTTGGGGCTTTCCTCTCTGTGACATAACAAACTCAACATTGCGAAGACCAGCCATGTTGATGTCATGTTAGTCAGTTTCAAGTATCTATATACTAAACCTAGCCATCTCAACTGTAAATCGTCTCATCTCAGTTTCTCAGTGTAATAATTGTTTCTTCCTGTTGTTATTTTTGTAATTTTTAAATATTGTCTTCTCATCATACATGCATCTTTCATTACACTTACATTAATTCTTCTTCTTTTTAAACTTTCCTTTAAGTCCCCTAATCCCCTAAAGCTCTACCCCTTTCATTTCTACTACCTCTACTCCAGACCTTAATCTCTCCTTTAGGTGAGTTCATAATGCCAGACAGGTAAAAGTTGTTTTAACTAATTGTAGGGGAACTGGGTTGTAGGGGAAATGGGATGTAGGGGTTTTGGGAGATAACCGTCTTAATTAATGTTCGGTTGCTGGACTTTTATGGCAGGAACCATTCCACGGGGGTCCAGTCTAGCCATTGTGGCTACCCGACAGTAGAACAGTAGTGAATTTAGAAGCGAGTTTATTGCTAGGGGAACCTCGAGTTGACACGATTGTCGCGAGTTGGTAAATGTTCGCCATTAATGATCATGAAGTGATTGTTTGTGGATTGCGGACATATTCGTTTTAAGTTTTGCCCACGTGAGTCATTCCAGGTGACTGCAAAAATAACGTTTTTCGTTCGCCAAATTTATGCTTTAGACAGTACAATTATGATAGAACAGTCACCACTACTTATGTCTTATTTTGTCACGTAAGAATATGTCCCATGTGCATTTCCCCACAACCCACTTTCTGTCTGGTATTTTGGAAGAATTATTAAGAGAAAGTTGTGTGTGGGACTCTAACATTTATCACTTACTCTAAGAGGATATTGGAAATGAATATGAACATGTTGTCTCACTGTTGATAGAATTTGAGATCTTCACAATCACCGGGTGTGACCATGTAGACAGAATCTCGTTAGGGTTTGTGATTTTTACATTTGCCCAATGACCATGGTGAGTATTGTTGGGGATGCCAAAGGTGATAGTTTACTATTAGAGGAAATTGGCTGTGAGTGCTTATTCTTCTAAGTATACGGGGAACGTTGATTTTGTAGCATGTTTGTCGACATGTTGGTTTATTTGAAATTTCAAGCCACGCATTTACGGAAACAAAACATACAAATCATGTGCGTGGAATGTTGATGCTATTCTTTTCCAGCAATAAGAGATACTTCAGAATCGTCTTAATTAAGTTAATAGATGCACCTGACCATTTCTGGTCATTAGCTGACATTATTAAACCATTCATGTGTAATCCGATGTCCTTTTTTCCTCAAGGACTAATTTTCTGATTTTCACGGTGTAAACAAACAAGAACTGTACTCCGGAGACCGTAAATAACAGCATAATATAAAATATGTTCTGAATATGCTTATTCATGAACAACGACGACATCTCAATATGGCTGAATTCCACATTCTTCATAACACACTTTTGATTGTTTTGAATTGTTATGTTCCGTAATTTGAATTAACCCAGTCCACCGATTTTTTTTAATCAGTGCACCGCACATAGCCACATGTGAAACGTTTGGTAGCAAAGTCATAGACAAATCGGAATATTGTGTCTGCGAATTAGCATCAAGGCTGTAGTACTGACTGAGTGATATAGAAGATTTAACGTGCGCTTTCCGACTGCAGCGTATTTCGCACACGGGCCTGGCCAGACCATTTAGTGTATTCCGAGAAGGGTGAAAGTGGTGTGTGCAACACAAGAGGGGGCTTTTACGGGTTGCTTATATCGATTTTTTAAAATTTTAAAATTTGGAATAAATGCCGAGGTGGGTGGAGGAGGGAACTAAGGGAGCCGGGTGAGGTGGGTGTATGTATGTTTATTGGATTTTGGATTGGTAGATTAATCAGTTTTTAGATGCGCTTGATTAGGCCTGTTTTGATTAGGAATACGCCTAGGGCCTTGAAGTTTTCTAGTTTATTTTGAGGGTTTAGTATTTCATCTAGAGTAGGAACCGTATTTAGATTGAGGTTGGTTTGTAGTGTGGTTCTGTGTGTTTGGTAGTGGGTGCAGTGGATGAGTGCGTGTTCTGTGGTTTCGGGTTGTTTGCAGTGGGGGCAGTTGCCTGTGGTGTGTCGTTTAAGTTGTTTTAGGTGGTTATTTAGGTTCGTGTGTCCTGTTTGGAGTTTTGTAATTAATCTGTCAATTTTTTTTAGAGGGGTGTAGGATTTTAGGTTTGGCTAGTGGTTTTCTGAGCACTTTTTGGATTTGGCTATTTGAGTTTTGATATTGATTATGCCATTTTTTGGTTATTTTTTGTTTGTTTACACTTTTAATTTCTGATTTTGAGATGGGTAGGTTTAGGCTTATTTCTGGTATTTTGAGAGATAATTTAGCTGCTTTATCGGCGCTTTCGTTGCCGTAAATTCCTACGTGGGCGGGGATCCACAAGAAGGTTATTTGTTTGCCTGCTTTTGTTAGGTCGTTGGAGCTTTTAAGTATTTGGTTTATTAATTTAGGTCGTTTTTGGGTATTTTTGTTTTGGAGGGCTTGTAGCCCACTAAGCGAGTCAGTGAGAATTAGGATTTTGTTGTTGTTTTTTTATTGTTGGTTATGCAGGGCTGAGGCCATGCCCATAAGTTCGGCCGTGAATATAGATTGGTTGTTAGGGAGTCGGTAAGATTGTGTGGATATAACTGGTTGTGTGGTATGGACTCCGAAACCTGTGTGGTTGGAGATCGGGTCTGAAGATCCGTCAGTGTATATGTGACACCAATTTGGCCAATTTTCGTGTATGTATGAAAGTGTGGTGGTTTTAGCTATGTTTGGGTCGGTTTGTTTATTTATTTGGTTAGTTAGCGTTGTGTCTATTTGGGGTATTTTGAGTTTAGGGGTGAAGATATTTGATTTTTTGCAGTTTTGTTTAAGATTTTGAGTTTGGTGTTCATTGAGGTAGTTAGTTATTCTTTGGGATATTGGGGTGAGTAAGGGGTGTTTGCGAGCTAGAGCTTCGTTTCTTGGGCTAATGTTTTGGTTAATTAGGTTTTGGATGAGAGGGTTTGTTGAGGACGCGGCCCAGAAATTAAGGCTTAGATGTTCCCTGCGTAGATTTAGTGGCATTTCTCCTGTAAGGGCCTGAAGTGAGGTGTAGGAGGTGCCATGTTGGGTGCGTGTAATTAGTTTAAGGGCTTGGTATTGTATTGAGTCAAGTTTTTTAGATAGAGAGTTGTTTAGGGTATTGTATATGGCGCAGCCGTAGTCTAGTTTTGATCTAATTAGTGTTGTATATAGTGAGAGGAGGGTATCTTTGGAGGCTCCCCAGTTGGAGCCGGTGAGACATCTTAATGTGTTCAGGTCTTTGCTGCATCTAGTTTTTAGGTTTTGGACGTGAGCCTCCCAGGTGAGGTGTTGATCGAAAATAAGTCCTAAGAATTTGGTTTGTTTTTGGAATTTGATTGTTTGGTTGTTTAGCTGGAGGATTGGGTAGGCAGGTTTCATGTTTTTATGTTTGAATACTACTCCTGTTGTTTTATCTGCGTTAAGGGAGAAGCCCCATTTGTCTGCCCATTGTTGTATTTTATTTAGAGATTTTTGGATTAAGTTTTCTGCCATTTTAATGCTTTTAGTGCGGATCCATAGGGCTCCATCATCCGCGAATTTTGAAGTGTTTAGTTTAGGGGATAAGCCCTCGAATAGATCATTTATCATTATATTGAAGAGGGTTGGGCTGAGAATGCTGCCCTGGGGAGTGCCATTTTCTAGGGGACACTGGTCCGATAGCGTATGGTCTATACCCACGGTAATTTTGCGATTGTTTAGGAAATCTTGGATGAAGTTTATTATTTGGCCTTTTAGTCCTATTGTTTTTAGTTTTTGTATTAGCCCGTGGTGCCATACCATATCGAAAGCTTTAGAGAAGTCGAGGAATATGCCTATGGTGTATTGCTTGTTTAGCTGTCCTGTTTTTATATCCTGTTCTAGTCGGGCAAGGTTTTCGAGAGTTGATCGGCCAGGAGTGAAGCCGCTTTGGTCGGGGTTTATGATGTTGTTTTGGTCTAGGTAGTGCTGTAGCCTATTTTTAGTCATAAGTTCCATTATTTTGCAGAGATTTGAGGTTAGGGATATGGGCCTATAGGAGTTTGCCTGATCTGCTGGTTTATTTGGTTTAGGTATTGGGATTACTAGAGCTTCCTTCCATGAGGATGGGACCTGTCCGTTTAGGTAAACTAGGTTGTATAGTTTAAGTAAAGTTTGGAGTAGTTTGGTAGGTAAGTGTTTGATTATTTGGTAAGAGGTGAGGTCTAGGCCAGGGGCTGTTCCTTTTTTTCTATTGTTTAGTACGTGATTTAGTTCTTCTATGGTGTAAGGTTGATTTATTTCTAGGTTGTCTTGTCTGATTTCTTTGGAGAATTTTATTTCTTTATTTAGTTTATCTTGGAATTTCTTACTGAAGATACTGCTGCTACTAACTTTAGAGAAGTGTTTGGCTAGGTTGTTGGCCTTTTGGGTGGGGTTAGTTGAGTTGTTTATATTGGGGCTTTTTTTGTGCCGTTTGATGCCTCGGATGGCGTGTAGTAAGTAAGGATAAGAATTTATGGATGAACAACTTCTTTATTACAATTAAGAGCGACGTTTTGGTGTAGGTTCTAACACCGTTATCAAGCAAGTAATTTACAGAGTGTGGTTTCCAAGTATACATACAAGTAGGAGGCAATGTTTATACAGTAGAGTAGATATTGTTATACTGGAGTAGAGAAGCCTGTTATGTACACACAAGGGTAGTGATGACAATCATCGGTGAAGTCAGTGCCATAAACAAAGGATGAAGCCAGTAATATAAACAACGGGATTATGGCTGATTGGGGTCTTTGATGAGTTGATGGTACGCCGGGGGTATGTAATAGCCTTGGTCACGGTTGATTGAGGGCTGAAGTCTTTTGATGTTGATGGCTTCTTGTAGTTTCCTGATCTTAGAGGTTGGTGGCGAGGGTTGTGACTCTCTTCCACTGGATGCTGTGGCTTGGGTTGTCACGGATGTAGTCTGATAGAGCTGATTTAGAGTCATCTTTGGAGACTGAGCTTTGATGTTCTTTAATTCGGGTTTTGAGGGGCCTTGATGTTTCTCCTATGTAAGCTTGTCCACAATTGCATGGTATGTGGTACACTGCTCCTGGTGATTCAATTTGATCAAAATTACTATTCTTTGAAAGAAAGAAATACAAAAAAGAAACTGACCAAAAAACATAAAACAAGAGACGAGGAATCTCTGTTATTGATTAGTCCCGGTATTGAAATGTTCTCCAACTACGTGATAATATTTTGAGTATGTGCATCTGTGGTTGTGACAAAAAGACCTCATCTAGTATGACTTTTTTTTTGGAGCCCTTAGTATTTTCATTTACATTATTATAACCAAATGCCAAGTGTAAAAAGAATGTGATCTATTATTTTAGTATGTGCATCTGCCAATGTTGTTTGCAGTTTTTATACTATTTCCACATGTTTACATTTGTGCCAGAAATTGCTTTCATTTCCTTAGATCTACTTTTTAAATAAAGACCCAGGTTAGAATAGGTCTTCTTCAGCAACCCATGCTTGCCATAAGAGGCGACGAACAGGATTGGGTAGTCAGGCTCGCCGATTTGGTCGATGCATAACATCACATTCCAATTGCGTAGTTCGATGCTCTTGGTGTCAATCACTGGATTATCTGGTCCAGACTCGATTATTTACAGCCCGCCGTCATATGGCTGCAATACTGCTGAGTGCGGCGTTAAACAAGAAACTATTTTTAAATAGACCTACCCTATGCAAATTTATCAACTGTATTGCCCAATACTCAAAATATATAATATTTGTTTCCACAACAACGTTGTGTTCTTTGTGGTTAATATAATTATGCTCCTTCATGCCTTTCAGTAACATCATAATTATGCGTTTGTGAGGCATCACATATGGCGGGGAACTTTGATGCTCTGCATCAATGTTTTCTTGTACCATGTGGATAGGATATCTTTAGGATTGTAATCCTTTCTTTCTCTGTGGGTAATCCTTTCACGTGGATGGAAGGAGGTCACTCAACCAGGTCATGACAATGGTTATGCGCAAGGCTCGGGATCGCGAAAAGATCACTAGAGGTGTTGATGGTGGCTGGACATGCAGCATTCGGCATTTCCAGTGTAGGCTGGCACCTCGTCTTTGTTTCACTCGGTATTAAAGACCTGGATATAAACAAGGCTACGGCCACCAAGCCATTCACAGGTGCATTTGTCTATTTACAATGAAGTTGTTCAGCGTTCCCAGTATTTATATACTATCTCACTGATTACTTGTTAACTGGGCATGAATAAATTTTAATATTCATATTATTATAGTTAATCAAATTGTAAATAAAACTTTAATAAAATTGTGCTGCACTCTCTCGAAAAATGTATTGTTCGTGGGTAAGTTTAAATGTCAAGTCACATCAGCATTTTTTCAGTTTTATTGCGGCGAAATAATTGCCAGCTTTTTGGACTACATGTTACATGGCTGCTTTTACATTTCTTATACAAGTGCTTGACTGCCTCAGTAGTTCATGATCAATTAGAATTTGTATTGTGTAAACAAATCAGTCAAGTTTGCAACAATAGATGAATAAGTTGATAAATGTGGACCGCAGTTACCGCTTAACAACTTAAGACATAGAGACAGGGAGTCGCTATATAACAAAAGTTATGGTCCTGTTAAGACGATTGACAGTTAGAACGTTGGAGTAATAAATGACCAAAAATTGTAGGGTCAATCGCTTTTGAGATGTTTAAACTCACTTTAAGGCACACGACAAGTCAAAACTGGCCGCCCTTATTATGTTCTTATGTTTGATATGATATGATGTTTTACCTTGATGTTATTACAATATGCGAAAATGTCTTTAAAGTCCACAGTTTGTTTAATAGTACAAAAATAAGTGTGTTAAAAATATATCAACGTTTTCTTTCATTGAACACAATATTTGAACTGTATTGCCGTAAATAATCTAGCCTGCTGCCTATGTAACTTAAACATGTATGTATGATCTTCATATGCAACGGTCTATGGCCAGAAAAGCAAATAAAGTTGTGTCTTATGACCTCTACTATCCCTGCTGACGCTACCATAATGAGTGTGATGAATGAAAAACTGAAACAGTTAGAAGACAGTCACTTGGTGAACACGACGGGAATGAAATCGGACATAGATGAATTGAAACGCACATACACAGATGCTGTGAAATCAGGTACCGATAGACTGAGCATTATTATACAAAATGTACCCGAAACAGATACAGAAAATGTGATGAACAAAGCCAATAGTGTGCTTCGGGAAGGTTTGAATTTAAAGGACATTAGAGTTATTCAAGCTGTGAGAAAGGTGTCTCGTCACTCCAAGTACCCGGGGGTGATAGTGGCTAAGTGTCGATCTGCAGGGGACAAGGATAAGATCCTCGAGAAAACGAAGAGACTGAAGAACAGTAGAAACTTTAATAATGTGTACATAACATCAGACAAGCCAGTACAACAACGCATCTTAGAATCAAACATGAGGGTGCTCGCCGAGACAGTTTGGGGAGGCAGACTGAGCGTGTCTGGTCTGAAGCTGTACAGAGCGGGTAGAGGGGGCAGGACATCTGGTCACTAGAGCCGGGAAGAAGACGAGGATATATACCCGCGGTCCCCCCGGGACGGAAACCAGGCGAGGACAGAGAACAACAACAACAGCGATGTCCGGAGAGGCGTGTACGCACGTGGTAATGTTGATCAACAAAGATCACGTGACCAACGCCCTTCGACCAATCAGCGATCCGCACGCACCTATCAGCGATCACCGAGCCGGGCTGACAACAGCAGGGACACGCGCAATAAGCAGAGGTACACATAGGTATTCTGTGGGTTTTGGAATGTTGGAGGGTGGAATACTGACTTACTCTCCGAGAATCATCGATTGAGATCTACATGTGTTATTGAAAATAACCTGGACATAGTTGGTATTGCGGAAACTCATCTGGTAAATAACAAAACTATTATAGTTGAAGGTTACAAGTGGTATGGACAAAATAGAAATAAATGCCATGTTAATGCAAAACGAGGATCGGGCGGTGTTGGATTTTTAATAATAGACCAATTATGTGAAAAATATAATGTGAATATTTTAGACAATTCATATGAAGGCATTTTATGGTTGAGATTGGTGGGTAAACATAACCGTGAAACTGCGTTGACTGCATGTGTGTGCTACCTGCCTCCAGAAAACTCAACAAGAAACATTGACGCTTTAGAGTTTTTTGAAACCCTGTTATTAAATGTGCATAACTATTACACTGAAGGCACAACATTTTTATGTGGCGATTTTAATAGCCGATGTGGAAACCTGATTGACTTTGTTGAAGGTATTGATACAATCAGTGATAGACATGTTGTTGATGATGTTATTAATGCTCATGGTCGTGCTTTTATTGACTTTTTGATTAATGCCAATTATTGTATTGTTAATGGTAGAGATTGTAAAAGGAATGATTACACATACGTATCAAATAGGGGCACTTCTGTGGTTCGATTACTGCGTGACTGCATATGAATCGTTGAAATACTTCACAGATTTTGAAGTGGTTAGACCAAATGTTTTAGCTACATCAGCAGGCTGCACAGGATCTATAGAGCCTACATATATTCTCAAGCTGGATCACTCTATGTTGAAGTGGACTATGAAACTAGAAGTAGGTACAACGCACTCGAGTGTCACCAAAGATGATGTTATTCCAGTTACGTCTGTGAAATTTGACTGTTCAAAAATTCCGGAGCACTTCTTTACCTCAACAGAGTCAGGTCAGAAACTATATCAAGTTATTAAGGATTTAGATAGTTCAGTAAAAAACCAAACTTCTATCAATAAGGCTTTCGAATCGTTCGCCGAGGTTGTGTTATGTGAGATGAAAGAACATCTTCCGTCAAGAAAAGTTGTGCATTACTCGGTGAGGAAGAAATGTAAATACAAGAAACAGTGGTGGAACTTGGAGTTGGCTGATCTGTGGAAAAACCTTTGTGAAGCAGAAAGGTTATGGTGCAAATCTAATGGTCCCAGGAAACAACAGCTAAAGAGTATATACGTTGCAAGAAGAAAAACTTTCGCTAAAGAATGCAAACGCAAACGTGTGCATGTTAAGAAAACACTTCAAGATATGGAGGAACTGTGTAAATCAGACCCTGGAGAGTTTTGGAGGAAAATGAGGCAGGTAGGAATTGGTAATGAAAGGAGGAAAACGATTCCGATGGAGGTGAAACTAGAAGACGGGTCCGTGAGTACAGATATGGACAAGGTCATGGACACCTGGTACAAGGCATACTCGGACATCCTCAACTGCAATGGAAATATCTCTCAGGGAGGTGTAACATATTCTACAACTGACGAAGAAGACAGCATGAGTGACCCTATTTCTCATGACGAAATAAAATTCGCAATTGTGAAGGCTAAACAGGGTAAGGCGCCAGGTTTAGATAATATACCAATGGAAGTATTAAAGAATGAGAAGTGTGAGAGATACATGTATAATCTGTTTAATATTTGTTTAGAGAAAGGCTGCATACCGTCTGAGTGGACAAAGGCTGTGATAAACCCGATACCGAAGTCGTCGACAGAGGACAGGAGAGATCCTCTCTCCTACAGAGGACTGACTCTAACTAGCGCAAGCTACAAGCTTTATTGCAGTATTTTAAATAATAGGCTCTCTAGTTTTGCAGAATCTCACTCTATAATAGAAGACAACCAGAACGGTTTCCGGAAGGGAAGATCAACGATTGACAACGTCACTTCTATTACCTCTATAATTGAAACCCGAAAAGCGATGGGCAAGTCTACATACGCAGCTTTTATAGATTTCCGCAAAGCATACGATTTTATCAACAGAGGAATTCTATGGGAGAAACTCCGGGAACTTGATATCAAAGGCAAGATGTTCGGAGCAATATCGTCGCTATACAAAGAAGTAAAGTGTTGTGTTCGGCTAAATGGGAGACACACCCCTTGGTTCAACGTAGACAGTGGATTAAAACAAGGTTGCCTACTCTCACCTATATTGTTTAATTTGTACATAAATGACCTCATGACTTTAATTAATAATATGGGCATTGGTGTATCTACTGGAGAATGTAAAGTAGGTATTTTAGCCTATGCTGATGACATAGTACTACTGGCCGAATCTAAACGTGAGCTAAACATGTTGTTGAATTGCCTTAACAGTTGGTGTTTGAAGAACGATATGTCTGTGAACTATTCCAAATCTAAAGTTATTCATTTCCGTGGTGCAAGAGTGAAAAGAACAACCGAGGTTTTCAAGTGTGGAGATGAATATATGGAAATAACGGAGAAATATACATATCTGGGAATACTACTCACAGAGCACTTAGATTACAAGAGAATGGCTAAGGCATCAGCAAGTTCGTCTAGCAGAGCGCTAGGGCTTTTAATAGCGAAATTCAAGCTTTTAGGTGGCATGGAGTTTGGGACTTTTACGAAACTCTATGACTCAACGGTGTGGTCGGTGATTGAATACGGAGCTAACATTTGGGGTACATACAACATGTCATGCATAGAAGCTGTCCAGAACCGACCCATGAGATACTTCCTAGGGTTGAGAAACTTTGCGCCAAACAACGCTGTTTCCGGAGACATTGGCTGGGTCCCGACCACAGTGCGACAGTGGGGGTCAGTCACCCGACTATACATGCGCCATAGGAGAATGGACCATCAGCGTCTCAACTACAAAATATTCAAGTGTAGTCATCAATGGGCAATTAGACGAAAATCCAACTGGACCTTCCGAATACACAAGAAGTTACAGGAATCAAGCCTAACTCACATTATACCACTGGACAAAGTATATGGAAGTCATTACATTGTGAATACCATCCAAGATAAGACTATGCAGCAATTTAAAGAAAATTGGAGGAATGAGGTTTCACAACAGGAAGGAAAGAGAGGAATCGGCGGAAATAAGCTAAGAACATACAACAGTTTCAAGGAAGGTTACGAAACGGAGTATTATGTTCGAACCCCTATGCCGAGGAGATACAGGTCGGCTTTAGCCAAGTTCAGGAGTGGGGTGGCGCCCCTCAAAGTAGAGACTGGACGCTACACAAACACGCCCCTAGATGAAAGAATATGTCCATTTTGTGCTGATGGTATAGAAGACGAAGAGCACGTATTACTAAGATGTCCTAACTATGAAACCGAAAGAGAAGAACTTTTAAGAAAATGTTGCGAAGTTGAAGACGATTTTAAGAATTTCGATGATCCGAGAAAAGCCAGTTTTATCCTGTCTTCCCAAGATGTGATATATTTAAGTGCCAAAACCTGCTTTAACATTTTATCTAAAAGATACTATTGCCTTTATTCTTAATTCATGGTTTTACTTTAATATGCGTTGTAGTTTATGTACCTTTTATTTATATTTTAATATGCTCTTTTTATGAAAAGTCTCTCGTAACCCTGTATAGGGTGGCTCGTTACATTTTATACTTGTATACTTTTACATATGATATGTATTTGAGATAAAAAAAATGTATTTTAAAAGTATGTATAAATCATTGTAATGAGGTGAGACTATAATAGACTGTCTGTCTGTCTGTCTGTCTGTCTGTCTGTCATAATGTTCCATTTCAGTCTGCCACACCAAGCCTGAATAAACGTTATGCATGTGTTGATAAACCACACTGACACACCTACATTTTTGTAGATATGAACCTTTCTAGTTAATTGTGGATACACTGGGCACACAGTCATACATAACAAAACCCCGTGACCGATGAATTGGTGCCTTGATATGCAACAAGAAAGAATCTTGTTTATTTCCAGGTCATCCTGATCATCGTTTACTTCTACTTCATGCATGGCTAGAGGCAAGATAAAAGGCGCCGCCATGCATTTATTAGACAGCAAACATGGTTGTAAGTTTCGCTTTGAACCACCATCCCCACCCTGTCGGTAGGGGTTATGTAATCAGTGCGCACATAACTGTGTCCAGTCTACCGCGGGGTTGATGCGGTGTCAGTGTCGAATGGTTTTGTGATAGTTGTGCAAATATTCGTTGTATTTCGTATATTTTTGTTACTAACTAAACTAGTGTCCAAAAAAACCGATACCAACTTATTTTCAAAATTGTTTTTTACTAAGTGAATTGTCAAGTATGAAAACATGCCAATTCGTATTGCACATCCCAAACACAGCATAGTCGATAAAAAATACTGGAAACACGTGATCACTTCCGGGAAAAAACGTAAATTTCGTGAAAGTGACATTTCCCTCTCTAGCATGTTCTGCTCGTGCAGAAAAACTGTATAAAACGGCTGATCAGACACGTTGATATCACAGCAACAAAAAGAACACAAGATATGCCACGTTTGACAGCCATCGAGAGAGAGAGAGCCGTTGGAATGGTCCAACAAGGAGCGTCACACGTCGACGTCGCCAGAAGGTTGGGCTGCGCACGCATCACTATCACCAGGTTGATGCAGCGGTTACGTCAGCCAGGTCAGACGTCAGACAGGCCCAGGAGTGGATGACCACGAGTAACCACGCCCCGTGAAGATCGTTACATCCGGGTATTACACCTGAGCAACCGCACCGTAACAGCGACGTCCACGGCGGCTACAGCACTGGGACACAGGATCAGTCGACAGACCGTCTACAGGAGACTACGGCAGTATGGTATCCGGCCACGTCATCCCTACCGCGGACCGCTCCTGACGCCTCGACACCGGAACAACAGACTGATCTGGGCCAGGCGAGTTCGACGTTGGCAACGGCGGGACTGGGCACGTGTTATGTTCTCTGATGAGAGCAGATTCCTCATCTTCAGAAACGATGGACGGCAGCTTGTATACCGACGATTTGGTGAACGTTTGGCGCCTAACTGTATCCAACAGGTCCGGCCGTTTGGAGGTGGAGGGTTAATGGTTTGGGGTGGCATATGTGGTGACGTCAAAACGATGCTTGTCGTAATTCGTGGAAACCTGAATGCACAGCGTTATCTTGATGACATCCTACGGCCTGTTGTGGTGCCCTTTATTCAGCAACAGCCTCGTGGACTCCTTTTCCAACATGACAATGCAAGGCCACACACAGCAAGATTGACACAGAACTTCCTTGCCAACGCCAACGTACAGGTTTTGCCATGGCCCGCATGTTCACCGGACATGAATCCCATCGAGCACTTATGGGACCACCTCGATCGGCAAATCCGACGTCGCCGTCTGCCTCCAGTCAACGTCCAGGACTTGGAACGATGTCTCCTCGAGGAATGGCAACGCATCACTCCCAACGTCATCAGACGTTTGACGTCATCAGTCCTTAGGCGTATTCTGGCATGTATTGATGCTCACGGTGGACATACCCGCTACTGACTTGACTTTGAGACGTGTGGTGTGACATTTCCCGTTGTTTCTGTGATCAGTGCTCTAACGAAATGTTCATGTTTCGACCCCACCGATCATTAAAGGCTTGTCATATTGGTTGTACAGATTTTATTGAAATGAAATTTTTGTACAGATGTTGTGAAAGGATTTCTCAAAAGCATAACACCAATCCTAAACTTCTGCATTGTTTAGTTTTATGTCGTTGCAAACAGGTGGTATCGTTTCTTTTGGACACTAGTTTATCTCTATTTGCCTTTGTACTATTTATTCATTATGTGACATCAATAATGCATTTATGGATACCAAAGAATGAATCTATATCACAAATTTGCTTTGAT
Source organism: Haliotis rufescens (assembly GCF_023055435.1). NCBI lineage: Eukaryota > Metazoa > Mollusca > Gastropoda > Lepetellida > Haliotidae > Haliotis > Haliotis rufescens. The sequence goes on from NW_025963780.1 coordinate 33,016,351, forward strand.
TTTTATAATGAAATGTTTATTAATATAGCAAATCGGTTTTTAGATATCAATAACTTAATTTATTATCAAATAATTTCTATTTATTCATTATGGGATATCAATAATTCATTTATGGATACCAAAGAATGAATTTATATTACAAATGTAGCAAATCGGATTTTAGATATCAATAACTGAATTTATTATCAAATAATTTCTATTTATTCATTATGGGATATCAATAATTCATTTATGGATACCAAAGAATGAATTTATATTACAAATGTAGCAAATCGGTTTTTAGATATCAATAACTGAATTTATTATCAAATAATTTTTGTCACCTAAAAAATCTAATATGGTGTTGTATCTATAGCCTTCGTCTCCGTGAACCTTATGCCCATTTTTTAATAATTCGTGAAGATAAGTACAGTATCGTAACATTTACATATATAGTCACATTCAGATGATGTCTCTACATATAAGTAAGGGCAAGTTTCTTCCCTTTGTTTAATCATTTTTCCTCCTGGCTCTAAATGTGGAACACAGGCCTAAAGGTTACATATGTATGATTGTATTTTAATGCGATTTGAATATCATTATTTACTATCGTACTTACTTCATGTTTTAAATGAGACTTCATGTTTTAATTTGACATGTCACCACAAATTACAATTATTGCTTGTAAGCTCAACACAATTGACAAATACTCTAAAAGATATGACTAGTAAACCATTAATGTACAGTACTGCCTAGAGGTTCATTCCCCTAATACGCGTTGAGAAAGCGTGTAACACGCATGTGACACGGGTGCTCAACGGGTTGCGCACGGGTTGACACCCGTTGAACACGCGTGTGCAACCCGTTGAGCACGCGTGGGTCACTCGTTGCACATGCGTGTGCCATGCATGTAACACGGGACCAGGTTTCAGTTGAATTTGACAAATGTATCAAATGAATAGTGAGACAAAACAAAACAGTGAGATGTGAATCTTGAGTTAATGAGGAGCCATTGACCTGTGTTCACCAGACCATAAACACAAGGTCGGACCGTCTTAATTAGTGTTCGGTTGCTGGACTTTTATGGCATGGTCCATTCCACGAGGGTCCAGTCTAGCCGTTGGGACTAGCCGACAGTAGAACAGTAGTGAATTTAGATGCGAATTTATTGCTAGGGGAACACCGAGTTGTCGAATAAATTATCGATCTATGTAATTGAAAAAGTTAACAAGACCAATAAAGTTAAGACCTCGTCAGCAGGCGGTGAAGATGTCAACTGTTTGGTGTAACACCACGCCCTGCTACACCTGTACCGTGTCTTAAAGTGTGAGCTTACATCAGTGAACTGCTTTCAATGAGTCGAGGTCTAATTCTATGGTTCGTTAAGTTTAGATTTGATGACAATGCGTTTGGATGACGTTCAAGTCCCCATGGCGCCCATGACTGAACGAGGCAGAGACGAGGATCAACTCGTATCTTCCTAATAGTTGTCGCTTATCCCCAGGCGTTTGCGTGTGCTAGAACGAATTCTGTTGGCTTTTATTACCATTTACAAATCTGTAATATCCAACAAAAAGAAACTGGTGCTTACCTTTTGTGTTACAATCAAGCATTGAAGGGACTCGGTAGAAGCAGCTCTGGTAAGCCCACTCAGTGCATATGGTATACGTCGAAAGCCGGACTCAATCAGTTGGTAAACGTGACGTGCCTCTAAAACGTGCTAATACTGGGGTAACGGGTCTGTGTAATTTTTATCCGTCGTAAAGCATCACCTCGGTACATTACAAACTTTCATGTCACAATCATCTCGAAATCCACAGTAAATCACAACGTCCAGTGTTTTTTGACGAGAGCACTATCATAGTAGTTGTTTATAAAAGCATAAAAAAACAAAGTGTGTGATAGTAAAAATTACATTGTCTGAATCTGTGGGATTTTGTTAATATGGACAGTCAAAGTTTTCCAGTAAAGATAATATGGACCGTCAATGTTTTCTCGTACAGATAATATGGACCGTCAATGTTTTCTAGTACAGATACTATGGACCGTCAATGTGTTCTTGTACAGATACTATGGACCGTCAATGTTTTCCAGTACAGATAATATAGACCATGAATGTTTTCTTCGACAGATACTATGGACCGTCAATGTGTTCTTGTACAGATACTATGGACCGCCAATGTTTTCTAGTACAGATACTATGGACCGTCAATGTGTTCTTGTACAGATACTATGGACGCCAATGTTTTCTTCGACACATACTATGAACCGTCAATGTTTTTTTCGACAGATAATATGAACCGTCAATGTTTTCCAGTACAGATAATATAGACCATGAATGTTTTCTTCGACAGATACTATGGACCGTCAATGTGTTCTTGTACAGATACTATGGACCGCCAATGTTTTCTTCGACAGATACTATGAACCGTCAATGTTTTCTCGTACAGATAATATGGACCGTCAATGTTTTCTAGTACAGATACTATGGACCGTCAATGTGTTCTTGTACAGATACTATGGACGCCAATGTTTTCTTCGACAGATACTATGAACCGTCAATGTTTTCCAGTACAGATAATATAGACCTACAATGTTTTCTTCGACAGATTCTATGGACCGTCAATGTGTTCTTGTACAGATACTATGGACCGCCAATTATTTCTTCGACAGATACTATGAACCATCAATGTTTTCTTCGACAGATAATATGAACCGTCAATGTTTTCCAGTACAGATAATATAGACCGTCAATGTTTTCTTCGACAGATACTATGGACGGTCAATGTGTTCTAGTACAGATAACATGGACCGTCAATGTTTTCCAGTACAGATAATATAGACCGTCAATGTTTTCCAGTACAGATAATATAGACCGTCAGTGTTTTCCATTACAGATACTATGGACGGTCAATGTTTTCCAGGACAGATAATATTGACCGTAAATATTTTCCAGTACAGATACTATGGACCGTCAATGTGTTCTATTACAGATACTATGGACCGTCAATGTTTTCTAGTACAGATAATATGAACCGTCAATGTTTTCCAGTACAGATACTATGGACCGTCAATGTTTTCCAGTACAGATAATATGAACCGTCAATGTTTTCCAGTACAGATAATATGAACCGTCAATGTTTTCCAGTACAGATACTATGGACCGTCAATGTTTTCCAGTACAGATACTATGAACCGTCAATGTTTTCCAGTACAGATAATAAAGACCGTCAATGTTTTTCAGTACAGATACTATGGACCGTCGATGTTTTCTATTACAGATATTATGAACCGTCAATGTTTTCCACCACAGATAAACTAGACCGTCAATGTTTTCTTTGACAGATACTATGAACCGTCAATGTTTTCTTGTACAGATAATATGAACTGTCAATGTTTTTCAGTACAGATACTATGGACCGTCAATGTTTTCTATTACAGATACTATGGACCGTCAATGTTTTCCAGTACAGATAATATGAACCGTCAATGTTTTTCAGTACAGATACTATGGACCGTCAATGTTTTCTATTACAGATACTATGGACCGTCAATGTTTTCCAGTACAGATAATATGAACCGACAATGTTTTTCAGTACAGATACTATGGACCGTCAATGTTTTCTATTACAGATACTATGGACCGTCAATGTTTTCCAGTACAGATAATAAAGACCGTCAATGTTTTTCAGTACAGATACTATGGACCGTCAATGTTTTCTATTACAGATATTATGAACCGTCAATGTTTTCCAGCACAGATAATAAAGACCGTCAATGTTTTCTTCGACAGATACTATGAACCGTCAATGTTTTCTTGTACAGATACTATGAACCGTCAATGTGTTCTTGTACAGATACTATGAACCGTCAATGTTTTTCAGTACAGATACTATGGACCGTCAATGTTTTCTATTACAGATATTATGAACCGTCAATGTTTTCCAGCACAGATAATAAAGACCGTCAATGTTTTCCAGTACAGATACTATGGACCGTCAATGTTTTCCAGTACAGATAATATAAACCGTCAATGTTTTTCAGTACAGATACTATGGACCGTCAATGTTTTCTATTACAGATATTATGAACCGTCAATGTTTTCCACCACAGATAAAATAGACCGTCAATGTTTTCTTCGACAGATACTATGAACCGTCAATGTTTTCTTGTACAGATACTATGAACCGTCAATGTGTTCTTGTACAGATACTATGAACCGTCAATGTTTTTCAGTACAGATACTATGAACCGTCAATGTTTTCTTGTACAGATACTATGAACCGTCAATGTTTTTCAGTACAGATAATATGAACCATCAATGTTTTCTTGTACAGATACTATGAACCGTCAATGTTTTCTTGTACAGATACTATGGACCGTCAATGTTTTCCAGTACAGATAATAAAGACCGTCAATGTTTTTCAGTACAGATACTATGGACCGTCAATGTTTTCTATTACAGATATTATGAACCGTCAATGTTTTCCACCACAGATAAAATAGACCGTCAATGTTTTCTTCGACAGATACTATGAACCGTCAATGTTTTCTTGTACAGATAATATGAACCGTCAATGTTTTTCAGTACAGATACTATGGACCGTCAATGTTTTCTATTACAGATACTATGGTCCGTCAATGTTTTCCAGTACAGATAATATGAACCGTCAATGTTTTTCAGTACAGATACTATGGACCGTCAATGTTTTCTATTACAGATACTATGGACCATCAATGTTTTCCAGTACAGATAATAAAGACCGTCAATGTTTTTCAGTACAGATACTATGGACCGTCAATGTTTTCTCTTACAGGTACTATGAACCGTCAATGTTTTCCAGCACAGATAAAATAGACCGTCAATGTTTTCTTCGACAGATACTATGAACCGTCAATGTTTTCTTGTACAGATAATATGAACCGTCAATGTTTTCAAGTACAGATGATATAGACCATCAATGTTTTCTTCGACAGATACTATGGACCGTCAATGTGTTCTTGTATAGATAGTATGGACTGTCAATGTTTTCTGGTACAGATAAAATAGACAGTCAATGTTTTCCAGTACAGATAATATTGACCGTCAATGTTTCCAGTACAGATACTATGGACTGTCAATGTGTTCTTGTGCAGATAGTATGGACTGTCAATGTTTTCTTGTACAGAACATATCACAATACGATTTCAAAAACAGGGCAAGCATGTGTAGCACGCAAGGCACATCGATGGCCCTAGACTTTCGCGGGACTAGAATGTCTACCATACGTGCGGGGCATCAAGTATGTTACTGATGTTCGTTTGTGTATCTACATCGTGCTTTGATTCACCTCAACTTCCACATCTGAGAAAATCAACGCCCAACCACCTCACTAACAAGAAACTGTATCGGAGGGACAGTACTTTCAAAAGACTAATGAAGCGGAACGATTTCTGTAATAGAGAATCCACGGGAATCTGTTGATTTCAGAAATAGATATTATTTGTTACCTAGATGTTATTACAATATAGCGAATATTTCCACAGTTTGTTTAATAGTACAACAAGGGGTGTTTTCTTTTATTGAACACAATATTTGCACTGTCTTGATGTAAATAATCTAGCTTGCTGCCCATGTAACTTAAACATAAGTAAGGATAATATTTATGGATGAACAACTTCTTTATTACAATTAAGCGCGACGTTTCGGTGTAGGTTCTAACATCTTTATCAAGCAAGTTTACCAACACCGAAACGTCGCTCTTAATTGTTTTAAAGAATTTGTTCATCCATTAATCTTATCCTTACTTAGTAATGCAACTTCTACATGCCTATCAAAGAAGTAACTTAAACATATATATTATGATCTTCATATGCCACTGTCTGTGGCCTGAAAAGCAAATAAAGTTGTGTCGTATGACCTCTGTTATCCCTGCTGACGTTATCATAATGTTCAATTTCAGTCTGCCACACCAAGCGTGAATAAGCGTTATAAAAGCGTTGATAAACCACACTGACGCAAGCGTTATACAAGTGTTGAAAAACCACACTGACGCAATTAAGCAAAAAAATATTTGGTATGGGCAATACCTGGCTTCTAGATAAGAAACATTCTAGTTAATGGTGGATACACTGGGCTACACATACATAACAAAACCCCAATGATAGATGAATTGGTGCCTTGATATGCAACAAGAAAAAATCTTGTTTATTTCCAGGCCATCCTGATCATCTTTTACTTCCACTACATGCATGGTTGGAGGCGAGATCAAAGGCGCCGCCCAGCATTTATTAGACAACAGGCCGAACTACAACCCAATCCTGTCGGTAGGGATTATATAATCAGTGCGCACATAACTGTGTCCAGTCTACATCGGGGTTTGATGCGGTGTCAGTGTTTGATGCGTTGTATATCGTATTTTTGTGTTACTAACTATCCCCTTATTTGCTAAAAGAAAACGGATATTCCCAACAGTAAGTCAGCAAACTGAAAGATCCACTGACTGCTACATTCCTTATATAGGCTAAACGGTCCTGTTTGTGTGTACTAGACGTAACATTCGAAGGCTAATAAAGTCAATTTTAAGACAGTACAGGCTATGGAACCGAAAGATAATATGTCCAGAAACGCATATGTTGTGTATAAGATGATGTCAATGCCCTGAAATGTTAGAACGTTAGATCGCGAGGGCGAAACTTTAAAGTAGATACATGAGAGTTGGGAAACTGGCTGTGTATCACCAAGACATGCGGTTTGAAATCAGTCTCTGACATGAGAGATTAGGTTAATTAAACACAAAATTTTGCTTTCATATAAAGTATTGTGAGAACTGGGGCGCCAATATGCAAGTATTACACGCATTCACACACGGAAGCATATTATAGTTGATATAGTATATGTTTTCATTAATCTGAACACATGCATATCAACAATAAGCAAATTAACAAGTCCAAGACAAAATACATATTGCTTTCGCTGCGTGATTGGCCTACCTTTAATGTCGGCTGTCGGCTGGGGATTTGTGGCTTCTCTGACTACATCTTCTCCGTGGTGTATCCATGTGTCATATAATTATACTGAACACGTGACTCGATCACATGACTAAGCACCTGAGGCATACCGTACTCAACTGACTCCACACGTACACCTACAGGTACCCCATGGTTGGATAGACAGAACATACATTATTATCAAAAGAATATTCGATTAATTAAGTAAATGTCGATCTACACGGCTTTTAATGCCATGATTATTCACTTTTGTATGTTTCTGTTCCATGGTGCATTAATAACATGCGTTAAACATTCGTTAAACAAATATTTAGTCATGCATAAGTGTATATCAATACACTTTAGGTTTACATTTTTTTTAAATACATGTAATTCGGGCAAAATTATTCAGATACACACAGACATAAACGTTATCACGCGAGTGTGTTTGGAAATCGTAAATATGCTGCATTAGGAATTAACATTGCATTTATCATCCCCAAACACACAAGCATGATAACCTCTTTACCATATAATGTCATTCTTTAATTCTGTGCTTGAAAATCGATTTCCCTCTGTAAAGTTATGTTGGTTATCTTCAATCACAGGTAAGTCTTGTAACTTTTAAAGATAGACTCACTGACTGGGAGCAATCTAGTTTAATCCTCCATCTTGGACCACATGGCATTTCGTGCAGGGAGATAACTCTACCAAGCATACAGCTTATGAAGCACTCATAAAATCTGGCAGGTTTGCCACAAATCACTACATCTCCCTTCTCAAAAATTAAAGTTAGACGTTACAGTTCTACACATAGAAAAGCTAAATTAAATGTTCGTAAGCATTAATACAAACTGCAATGAAATAAAACAGTCAGCACATTTGCTTGAAATCCACTTTCTGGCTTGACAATAAAATCAATGGAAATTTAACCATTCACTCACATGAACTCAGATATGTTGACCAAATCAATTTAACTGAATAAATGTCAAATGTTTATAGGTCTAGCATGACCTTAGGCTTCAAAGATCGACCACTCCTGGTAATGTATGTTGAGTTCTGTGATGGACTTGAACTCACACATGGACTTGCTCTCTTGATTGCTGTGCTGGTTACTTTATGCTCACTTGTCTCAGGCTTGGTTCCACAAGTTAGATTGACAGCAGGTTTGAGTTTGTCACTGGTTGATAACAAGTGTCGACGATTACGACGGTATTGAGCACCATCGTTGGTCTGAACGATGTATGACCTATCCTGGTCATGTTGGCTTTTGCTGATCACTGTGGCTGGTTTCCACAGGGTTTCTGTTGGAAGTTGAACTCGCACTGGCTCGTTGATATTGAGTTTTGAGAGTTGTTTCGCGGACTTGTCATAGTTCGGTTTCTGTTGAAGTTTTGACTGAGCAATCTGCTTCTGTACGATTTCAGGATCAACAGTTTTAGGTTTCATTTGTTCATACTTCACTGGAAGTGTCCCATTAACATCTGGGAAGGCGAAACATGTCCGATTGGAGTGTTGTTGTACTCCAACAAGCTGAGTCTTGGATCTCTGTTATCAGCTAGTGCTTTGTCGAACAGACGTTTGGCTATCTGCACACCTTTCTCAGCCAAACCGTTACTCTGCGGGTAGTGAGGACTAGACCTTGAATGTTTGAAACCCCAACACTTTGTGAAGTTAACTAATTCCTCTGCTGTATATTGAGTGCCATTATCTGATATCACTTCCTGAGGCACTCCATGTCTAGTGAATATGGATTTGAGCTTGTCGATCACTGTCACGCTCTTTGTACTGGAAAGCTTCTCCACTTCTAACCATCTACTGTAGAAGTCGACAACCACTAAGTAGTGATCCGTGAAGATACCGGGGTAGAATAGGTCTACAGCAACCCATGCTTGCTGTAAAAGGCGACTATGCTTGTCGTAAAAGGCGACTAACGGGATCGGGTGGTCAGGCTCGCTGACTTGGTTGATTCATGTCACCGATCCCATTTGCATGGATCGATGCTCATATTAATCACTGGATTGTCTGGTCCAGAATGGATTATTTACAGACCGCCGTCATAAAGCTGGAATATTGCTGAGTGCGGCGTTAAACAACAAACCAAACCAAAACCACTAAGTAGTTTTTACCTTGAAACTGGAACAAGTCAGTCACCACAATTTGCCATGGATATGATGGAATCGGTCGTGGGCTAAGTGGTTCTTTCTGGTTGGTCCCGATACTTCCAGAACTGTTGGATAGATGAAGGGCAGTTTCTTCGTTTGTCTGGCCATCCTTGTTTCACAATTGACTTCAGCTTTGTCAACACAGGGTCCTGCTGTGTTGAAATCCTCACCTCGGACATCCTTTCATCACTCACTGGCACAGTTGTGAGTACCATATGTACTTGGATTTCAGCTCCATCACTGAGATTGTCATCATCACTGTTTGTCACAAACTTTCTAGACAGTGTTTCCGCTAGAGGAATACTCTTTCCTGGACGACGAACCAATGTGATATCATACTTTTGTAACTGCAATAATATCCTTTGTAGCCTCTTGGAGCAACAGCTAGTGACTTCTTCATGCTGATTATAATCGGCTTGTGATCGCTCTCAACTGTGGCCTTTCTCCTATAGAGATATTGATAAAATCTCTTACAGGCAAACAAGATGGCGAACATCTCCTTTTCGATTTGAGCATAGTTACGCTCAGTCTGGGTGAGTGACTTGGAAGCATATGCAACTGGTCTTCCTTCCTGGAGAACAGCAGCTCCCAAACCATTTTGTGATGCATCCACTTGAAGAGTGAGCTCCTTCTTCGGATCATACTAGGCCAAGACATCTGTACTGGTTACAGCATTCTTCATCTTCTTGAAGGCAGTCTCCGCATTGCTGTCCCATTGAAACATATTATTGTGTTTCAATATATCTCGCAGAGGGGAAGTTATCTCTGAGAGACAAAGTGCGAACTTACTTCCGAGTACAGTCTCTAACTCTGACCCACTTTCTGATCCCATCAGCAGAGAGAATGTGACCAAAGTAACTCACTTCATGTACTCCAATCACTGTTTTCTCTGGGTTCAGACGAATGCATTTCTCACTGGTACGCTGTAACATCGCTCTCAGATGACGATCATTTTCCTCCTTTGACTGTCCATGTACGAGAATGTCATCGACGATCACATTGACTCCATCTAGATTCTCATAGATCTCGTCCATTCTGCGCTGGAATTCATCTTGTCATGAGTTGATTCCAAAAGGTAAGAGTAGAAAATGATATCGCCCAAACGGACTGTTGAAGGTTGTCAATAGCGACGAATCTTCATCTAGTTGTATGGACCACTATCCAGACCTGGCGTCCAAAACTCTGAAATTTTTGGCTCCTGCAAGTTGTGAAGATACATCTTCACACGTCGGCATCTGTAGTGGGGTCTCATGACGGCTTGATTGAGATCCTTGGGATCGAGGCATATCCGTAGTTGACCAGTTTTGGGTTTCTCTACAATAAGTGAGTTGACCCAGTCTGTACTCTTCGTGACCTTGGCAATGACACCGAGATCCTCCATGCGATCTAGCTCTACCTTCAGCTTGTCTTTTATGGCAAATGCAACACGTCGAGGCGCATGTATAACTGGAGTTACATCAGGCTTGAGATGAAATTTACATTTACCTTCGAGTTTGTCTATTCCTTTGAAAACTTCTGCGAACTCGTTCAATACAGATTCCTCAGTCATACCTGACGACAAAGGCTGAGAGTCGACACTGCTAGGATTAATTTGACACGTTTCAGATCCAAACAAGCTCGTAAACTAAGAACAGGTGGAGCCTTAATACCGACAATGAAGAAAACAAGCGACATACTTGAATTTCTGTTGTAGACCTTCATGTTACATTGACCTTTGACCTTTATGTATTCACCCCCATAACCTTGTAGTTTGACATTAGCTGGCTTCAGGGGGTACTTCAAACTTTAAGTTTTAAATATGCTGGCTGGTATGATGTTGACCTTTGAACCTGTATCTAACTTGAAACGAACCGGAATCTTCTGATGTCCGATTAAAAGTTCAGTGTAGGCTTGGTCCATATCTTCATTTCCATCAGACACTGTATCAATTAATAATTCTGAGTCAGAATTAGGTGTTTCATCAACACAATCAATGCGTTTCTTTGAGTGTCCTTTACTCTGGCTGGATTTAAACATACTTGCGAAATGATTCCATTTATCACAAGTATCGCAACGTTTACCTCGACCACTGAAATGTCTGAATCCGCAATTTTCACACTGTTCTGTTTCCCTGCCATGCTGTTTGTCACCTTTATCATGCTTGTCATAGTGTTGTCTCCCCTTGTGACTGTTACCATGGAAACTAGAAGAACTGACCTTCTTCTTACTTCGTGAACAAGAACTGTGATCCACTTTTTCTGTTCCTCCTGACATACTTTCGAAAGTTCATATGAACGGGAAATGTCTATAGTCTTTGTCAAATCTAAATCTTTACCTTCCTGCAGCAGTTTTTCTCGAACTTCACGTGAATTTGTCCCAAACACAATTGCATCTCGGACCATTTCATCAGAATTTACAAATTCACAATCACGAACTAGCAATTTCAGATCAGTCACAAATGTTTCCACACTTTCAGATGACGTGCTACGACAGGGTTAGATTTCGTTCTGACTGTTCAAAACAATCATGATACTGTTTCAACTGTTTTTCTATCTTCTTCTTCAAAGGTAAATGTATTTGCAATATCTCTCCCGCGATCTCCAGACCATAGAAGTAGGTAGCTTACTCGTACCTCCCCATTCTTACCGGCGAGAGGATCTGCAAATATTAGTTCGGCATGCTGTTCGAAACGACGAAACTCTTATGCTAAATTCTGAGCTTCCCAGTTAAATTGAGGATGCGCTAATCCACCATTCATTGTTGACGCTGTGATTATCCCCTAATCTGACACCATGTTATGTGGGTTATCTTCAATGAACAGGGGGGCGGTCGGGTAGCCTAGTGGTTAAAGCGTTCGCTTGTCACGCCGAAGACCCGGGTTCGAATCCCAACATGGGTACAATGTGTGAAGCCCATTGCTGGTGTCCCCCGCCGTGATATTGCTGGAATATTGCTAAAACCGGCGTAAAACCAAACTCACTCACTCACTCAATGAACAGGTAACTCTTGTAACTTTAAAGATAGACTCACTGACTGGGAGCAATATAGTTTAATCCTCCATCTTGGACCACATGGCATTTCGTGCAGGGAGATAGCTCTACCTAGCCTACAGATTATGAAGCACTCATAAAATCTGGCAGGTTTGCCACAAATCACTACACCCTCTCTCACAAACATTACCGAAACATTGCGAATTTTTCTGGAATGCGCGCATCAATATTTATTACGTCAAAGGGTAAGTGATGTGTCAGTCGGACAGTGACAGTAGCCAATATAGTTCCAACTAAAATCTGTTTCGTTTACAATGGCAAAGCAAAACAACAATTGTTTCTACTTGCCTTTCATGGCAATCAATCGGTCTGTCCACAAGAGTAACTGCCCTTCAAAGGGAAGCTACTCTCTCGCTAGTCTATGATTTGTTTGTTTGTTTGTTTGTTTGTTGTTTAACACCGCACTCAGCAATATTCCAATTGCGTGGATCATGATGCTCATGATATTAATCACTGGATTGTCTGGTCCAGACACGAATATTTTACAGACCGCCGTCATATAGCTTGAATATTGCTGAGTGCGGCGTTAAACAACAAACAAACAAACTTGGTCAAATACACATTGTTCTTATCAGTCTTGTTCAAATACTTCCAAGCATTTAGCTGAAAAACTGCTGGCACAAGTGTTTACGAACATTGTTACCTCAGCAACATGGACACTGACATTATCATTTGTCTCAATAGCATCCTGATCAGCATTTTCTATATCTTTTCTATCAATACCAATATTGTGTAGAATGACACAGGCCGTTATTATTTTACAAGCATTTTGAGGTGTTGTTCTTAATCTGCTGTGTAAGCAAGAATATCTTCGTTTTAAAATTCCAAAACTCTGTTCAACTAAAACTCGAGTTCTACAATGACTTCTGTTATATCGTTTTTTCAGCCCGGTATGCGGTTGTGAGGAAAGGCGTCATTTAATACGACTTGCATGGATATCCCGAGTTTCTTATAAAATGAAGCAGATCATAATCTGTGTGATTCTTTCTTTTGTTTGTTTGTGTAACGCCGCACTCAGCAATATTCCAGCTATATGACAGTGGTCTGTGTATAATCGAGTCTGGACCAGACAATCCAGTGATTGACATCATGAGCATCATGATCCACGCAATTGGGATCGATGGCATGCATCAATCAAGTCAGCGTGCCTGACCACCCGATCCCGTTAGTCACCTCTTACGACAAGCAAGGTCGACTTTTACAGCAAGCATGGGTTGCTGAAGACCTATTCTACCCCGGATCTTCACGGGTCCAATCATTATAAGCCCGCCGTCATATAGCTGTTCCAACTAAGCAGCTTAGAAGTGGATTGTATGGTCCAGACTAGATTATTGACAGACCAATAGATTTAGTAGTGTTGAGTAAGCCGTTAATCAAAAACAAACAAAGCAACCGTACCATAGCACAGCGCCACAAATGTAACGTTTCTGTCTACTGGTCTAAGCTGATAGCATTCGTATGGAAGAGAAATTGCAAGTGAAAGCTTAGGGACTAACGTTTTCCGGGTGTGGGTGTGAACTATACTTTTTGTCATTTCACCATTTAATGAACATAAAGCGTCAGCCAATCACATTCCTGGAAATCACACAGGATATGTTCACGTATACACAAAAGAAGCGCTCGTAAATAAAAGCGACAAAACCCTTTCCATAATCACAAGAAAACTCCTAGAGAGTCCATTGTACGAGTCCGACCTCATCATCAGCATGTGTTTATGAAACACAATTAAATAGTGATGGTACCAGGTGTTCGCGAAAAAGTACTGTATGGTGTGTTGATGCGGTGATTTGGCACACGACTTAAAAGCTGTAGGAAAACATGGCTAAAAACTACTTGATGTAATCTACAACATACGAGACCCTCTTGCTGTTCTCACAAACTGCTTCTATTCGTTTGATACTATATGTTGATAGGATGTATGAATATTTCGATAATAAAAACGCGAAGGACCTGGATATAACCAAGCATGTAAGATATTCAATACTCGCGAATTTGGAAAACTCAATATACCCATATCCTTATGATTTTACATTTAATTTAAATCTCCTCTCAATAAGCCAGATTTTTGTTCTTCAAAAAACATTTCACGCTCTTTTCTTCGATTCAATTCTCTTCGACTTAATCCCATCTCACTTTAACTGAATTACGATATTGATTCGGGGTAATTCTTTAAATAAAGTATTCGATTTTCTATTCCCACTATTTTGAAGAAGCTAAAAATAGAATACCCCTTTCTCCATTTCGCGAGGAGTGATTTGGGTTTTATTAAATTCAGGAATTATTTGAACAGCTATAAAAACGAGATGGGATTTCTGTCTAAATAATCGATGCCAGAAGATGAATGAGGGGTTCACCGCAGTGGATGAAAATGACATGAACTTGGAAATTGTAGTTGTTGCTTTTTCAACCAATTGTAACAAAAGGACCTATTACCGATTTTTTCCCAAGTTTTGCTGCCACATTAATCATATAGAATTAAAGTGCTGGACAATTTCTGCTCTGTGTGATCTGTGTGGTCTGGGCGGACAGATTTAGACTATTCTTTATCAGAGTGTTCTATAAAGCATCGCTTCCATCTGACCCACGGCTTCATTTCGAAAAGTACATTTCCAACAGGCATGATAAAAATATTTTTTTTAAAAAGATTTCTTCACAGGCACTTTGTGATATATATATATATATATATATATATATATATATATATATATATACACACACACACACACACAAACACACACACACACACACACACACACACACACACACACACACACACATATATATATATATATATATATATATATATATATATATATATGTTATATTTTTGGGCCGCTTCTTCAACGATTGCCCACCACTGAAAGTGGTTAAAAAAAGCATCGCCCATCTATTCTGTCACATACTACATACACGTTTAGGTAACTTGATTTGTCACATATTAAGGCAGTGAAAACGAAGATTTGTGATCAATATATTTTCATGTAATTCAAGTGTGAGTTTGATTTTAAGTTTCTCCTTTGACAGAGTTACATCCCTTAGATTACCAGGGCGGGTTTACACACATTCATCACCACTCGCCCCTTTCCGTATATATAACCTGCAAGAAGACTCCATCCGTCACCACTCGCCCCTTTCCGTAACCTGCAAAAAGACTCGATGAATGTTATGTGCCAAAATACGACAAACCAATCAAAATGCGCGTATGATTTCAAGTTCTTCGTCAAAGAATCCCTCAGAAATAATTTTTGATTTTACATATGTCTTGCATCTAAAAATATACCCAAGACACAGTTAAATGTGCTCTATCATACTGTATAGTTCCACCTGTTCCGATGTGCTTTAAATTGCATCTGAAATATATATAATGTATGGAGAAATATTTGTGACCCATTATGTAACAGGTTGACAATTGTTTTAGGTATGCCCGTTTGCGCTAAGACGGAACCCGGTCGCAAAAATGGCCACGAGAGAGGCGCGAGTCGCTATTCGGCTTGTCCCGGAATAACACGAGTTGGTCACGAATGGTTTACACACTCACATAATCAATGGACAGGTATTTCTTTCAAGTGAACTTGTCAAAATGCATTGTCGTAAATATAAGGTTTACTCACTAAGTATTCCTAGTGATGACATTCTCGAAAACTGGAGTCACAACTGATTTTCACTGATCCATTCCTACAATATTCACCGCTCTTTCAATCTTTACGCCCAATGGAATCGGTATCGAAGATATTTGATATTGGCAGATAATCGAGACTGATTACTCTCTTGTGTTGATGTTTTATAAACACTCCATGGAAGTGGATTCTATCAGTTGGTTGGTTTGTTGTGTAACGCCGCACTATTCCAGCTGTATGACGGCGGTCTGTAAATAATCGAGTCTCCACCACACAATCCAGTGATTATGTCATGAGCATCGATCCACGCAATTGGGATCGATAACATGCATCAACCAAGTCAGCGAGCCTGACCATCCGATTCCGTTAGCCGCCTCTTACGACAAGCATAGTCGCCTTTTGCGGCAAGCATGGGTTGCTGAAGACCTATTCTACCCCGGATCTTTACGGGTCGGATTCTATCAGGGGAGGGGGTTCTGGAACAAGTATTTCTAACCTGGATTGCATAGTTACGGGGTCCATTTGCCAAAACCCTGCGTCGTAACACCCATAGTATGACTCTTACAGACTCACAAACGTCGTGGATCTATAATCGATGTTGTCAAGCTAAGCATTAACTGTCTTCCAAGGATAGTATTTTGGTAGCTGTTTCATACCAAAGGTAGTGTAATCTCAAGGCAATATTTTCTATGATGGAGAAACGATCTGGTATTAGAGACAGTGTAGAGATAGTGTTTACTCCCCAGGGAGCTGAAGGTGAAGTTCGAGTGCACTCTGGTCTATCAGCCGACTAATAATACTGTCGCGCAATTAACATGAATAGAATGGTGTACATGTATTATAAATGGTGTTGCAGAAGCAGCAGCACAAGTAGTAGTAGTAGTAGTAGTAGTAGTAGTAGTAGTAGTAGTTTCAGATCTATGGTTCACAACCTTTCCAACTGGAACATGCAATGCTATAGCTTCAGCCATCACTGGTACTTTGGACATTGGTTTCCGCTGCCGAAACGTCACGATGAGTTGTAGATCCCAAACAATAATTTCTTCCAGTAGGTCCAGAATAATGGATTCCATCCGACACATGACATGCTAATTCGGGCTTTGCTCGGATTGGTCCTTAACCACCCTGTCAGCGTCTGCGTAACTTCAACCAAATCCCCCATACAATTAGACGAATACATTTCCAATTGTTTGATAGACATACTAAAATTTTGACGGATAACAAAAGTAGACACAGTTTAGGGATAACAACTTTGTTAAAAAAATTGTCTAATTATTCGAATGCCCGATATCCTCGAAATTCAGGAAATGACATTAAATATATAACCGGCCAATGTCACTCCACACACTGTAACAAAGACAGACGTATTCCTTCAGGTGTAACAATGACCCCAGCACAATAGCCCTCAGTTGGACAATAATTCAAGGTGAATGTGGAATAAACTGAAAGTCCTATCGGTCCTATTTCAACTCTTTAAGCTTCTTCTGGGCGCCGTCATTTGAAGATAGCTTCTACCAGAGACAATGGGGACGTGGACAACACCGCTCCATCGAGTAGCCCTTGGACACTTGTTCCTAATAGAAACGTTGTGGGGCGATCGTCATGGGTTTAAAGGAAATCAAGTTAAAGAGCTTTTCTTCTTAATCGACTCTCTTGTAGTCTTATGTATGGCCGAAGCGGTAACTGTGGTGGAGATGTTTGTGGCCAAATCTGCTTGACGCATTCCGTATGAGGTCTCTCGTTGGCTTTTAATGTCAAACAAGGTCTCAAACCCTTTATGAGTTTGAAAAGGAGTTTTGATTAATCAAGTAACAACATGTTTTCTTTTGGTTTTAGTTTTGTCTTAGGTACGACGGGGAAGAGTAGGGAAGGCGAATCTGCTGTTTCAATAACACCATATATGGGTACTACTTGTTGAAAGACAGTGACCATTCTGCAGAGTCCCATGAATGGCGGCTAAGACTCTTGACATCATTAACACGCCAAGCTCTAAAGCCAGTGGATGTCCTGGGGATGTAGACGGAGCTCGGTTTGTTGTAGGCAGATGATCAGAGGACAAAGTGTGTCAGCCCCGGGGCTAGCGTTACGTTATTTGTGCAAATTAAAAGAGGGATGCTGTTGCTGTCTGTGTATTACCGCACTGCCTCATCTCCCCTCAGCGACGTCTTCGTGCAGCATTTCCAGACGGGTTTCTAAGACCATCTCTACCCCCAAGCGAGGCAGTTTGTGGTTGCTTTGTTCTGAAATATGTCTGGAGGTCGGAAAGTTGAACAAATCAAATTTGGAACGTCCATTTTGGCGTAAGGGCAACAACGAGCCGTATAAATAAGTGTACTTAAATATGAGAATACGTTGTGCTTCTGATTAACACGATGGTTGAAATGTGACATCTTATTGCTAACGTGCCATTACAGGAAGACATTTTGGCAACAGTCTGAGACGGTGAATATTTATCCGCCGACGGCGTCCACCAGAAGGACAACGAGATACCAGCTGAAGCCAATGGACCTATTTCACATGAATCGTTAATTAGGCGAAAAATCTATATTTTCAAATTTGCGGGTGCTTCTGCCTACTCGATGCTGCTAAATTTAAAATGTAAATGAGTGAGGTGGATTTGTAACAAGATTTCTATTATATCACGAAATACCAGAAAGCCCACAGTGATGCAGGTTAGATGTGTTACTCTTTGATGAAACTCACGTGCACCGTAATGGTGTATCATAACCACGGCAGAGCGTGGGTTCGAACCGAGGATCATAGAATTCTTCCCGCCTAAGGCACTCAACTTAGCACAGCGAATTGCGGCGTCATCGACTCGCCACTTACCAATAACATCTTTAAATAGAAGTCCTTCTGGTAAATTGTGTTCAAATTCAAAATAAAAATGTAGCATTATGTCGCCATGCGCATTTCGATTTTGGGACTTGCAAAAGAATGATTATGTGTTTACGACAAACTATTCATATGCAGTAAACGGAATGGGCGATTTCCGAGCTCGGAATCCCATCAAGCAACGTTTGTCACAAGATTTTGTATCACACTTTCCACCCATTGTAATCGAGGTTGAAGGGGCGGTTGGGTAGCCTAGAGGTTAAAGCGTTCGCTCGTCACGCCGAAGACCCGGGTTCGATTCCCGACATGGGTACAATGTGTGAAGCCCATTTCTGGTGTCTCCCGCCGTGATATTGCTGGAATATTGCTAAAAGCGGCGTAAAACCAAACTCACTCACTCACTCTATACAAGCATATACTGAATACGTTGTTTCCTCGAGGTTGATTCAGTGGTTCCCTCGCAACTAAGACTGCCTTTCTCTTAAATGAGTATGGTTTTACGCCGCCTCAACAATATATATTTTGTAACAAGACTTCAACGATGACTTCAACTCTCCAGTTGGCAATGTTCCCTTTATATCTAGCAGTATTCCAGCAGCTCCAGCCATTGGTGTCTACATTTCAAAAATTCTGAGGTACAATCGAGTATGCTCTTTCCGCGAAAAGTTCAAAGAGCCACTTTTTTTCAAACGTTATTTTACAACAGACCCTTGGAGACCCGGGGTAGAATAGGTCTTCAGCAACCATCGCTTGCTGTGAAAAGCGACTCTGCTTGTCGTAAGAGGCAACTAACGGAATCGGGTGGTCAGGCTCGCTGACTTGTTGATGCATGTCATTGATCGATGCTCATGATGCCAATCACTGGATTGTCTGGTCCAGACTCGATTATTAACAGACCGCCGTCATATAGCTGGAAATACTGCTGAGTGCGATGTTAAACAACAAACAAACAAACAGTATTTTACATTCATAGCCTCAGTGAAGCTTTCAAAAGGTTTAAATGGAAAATATGTGGAGGTCATGTTCCAATTTGACACGTCCGATGCAATTCCCTACTTTGACCATATGTTCCTATTTTTGTTCAGGTGAACAACTGTCTTGCCTTTGCATGTGTTTGTGACGGGTTCCATCGGCGTGGCAGGATACGCTCACATTTTTAAAGAACGTCATACGACTCTTGCTCAACAGCTGTGTGATCAAGGCAACAACATTCAGGGCCTCAGTGAAAGCTTCATTTTTTATTGTAGACATGTGGAGGACATTTCCATTTTTGACGCATCGGTGACAAAAAGGATGTCCGATGCAGTTCCCTATTTTGGAATATTAAAGAATTAATCATTGTAACCTCTTTACAGACATTATAAAACCTTGTGGGTTAGTAAAAGTGACGCTGTCTGATCCATACAGAGCACAACAATATTCACTCAGTGACTGTCTTAATATAGACACTTTCTTAGATTAACCGCAGAAAAGCGATTATTCAAAAACGTTACACGCCAGGAATTCAAGGAGGACATCATCTCATTGTTGTTGCAATACAATCTGATAAAGATGTAGTTCGTATGCTTTCATATGCCGAACCGACAATAGCGCTTTTTAAAACTTCATCAAAACCTTGGATGGTGCATCCATCATATGGTATAAATCCATGTAGAATTATTCTCAAAGCGTACAGACTAACTCCTGCTGTCAATATTTGACTGATCCGTGGACAAACGTCAATATCAGTAATACTGTGTGTGTTTCGCCTATTGATTGTCCGGCACTGATGGGGCGGTCAGTGAATAACGTTAACCCCTTTTGCTGACCCCTACAGGTTCCCCTCACACACATCACCATTCTGTCCGATTCCCAGGCCCCCACCTCCCCCCAAACCGCCGCAGCGTCCAGTAAGTGCCCCAGAGGCCATTCAGTATCCGATACATTCAGACTAATCCATATTACTCATAGGAAGAGATTCGCCAAAGTAGCTGATACTGAAATGTGCTCTCGTCCAAGTTCCTGACACTAGGTCTGATGTAGCGAGCTGGACACCGCCAATCAGGGCTGATTGCGAGCATAGAAACCGTGCGGCTAATCAGGCATAATAGATCATATTCGTGTTAAGATAGTTAACAAACAGGTTGTCAGATGTAGAAATGGGCTTAGACTCCATTTCGGAAAGGCAGCGTTAGCCATGAATGTTAAAAGGTTGCCGTACTGAAACATGATTATATTCTGAATTATCAAGTTCAACAGTACTGTTGATCATTGTTTCAACATTTGTCTTGTGTCGTCAGTTCTGGGTATGGTAATTTCTCACACTATTTGCCAACATTACACTTGCCAAAACATAGGAGCCCATCCTCCATTTGCAGGTGTTATTCGCTATGCAGAGTTACATCCCTTGGCACGCCAGGAACCTGTGATCGTAGGTTCACACCGATTTCGTTCTTGTTTATCAGCATCATACCCGTGCTCGTGGGCTTCGCCAATGGGGTAAACGTCAGAGACCTGCATCACGTCGGCCTTGGTTTCCGCATTAAGCTGACACGACGTGATATTACTGAAATAATGTTCAAAGCGGCGTTGAAACGCCAACTCACTCACTCAGTTACCATTTGGTGGTTTAGGGGTGAACCTCCACAACACGCACATCCCTCCATAGTACCATCAGCACGCACCTCCAGAACACGCACACCCATCCATACAACCATTATCAGCACGCACCTCCACGACACGCACATCCATCCATACAACCACCATCAGCACGCACCTCCACAACACGCACATCCATCTATACAACCACCATCAGCACGCACCTCCAGAACACGCACTCCCTTCCATACAACCACCATCAGCACGCACCTCCACAACACGCACACCCATCAATACAACCACCATCAGCACGCACCTCCACAACACGCACTGCCATCCATACAACCACCATCAGCACGCACCTCCACAACACGCACTGCCATCCATACAACCACCATCAGCACGCACCTCCACAACACGCACACCCATCCATACAACCACCATCAGCACGCACCTCCACAACACGCACACCCAACCATACAACCACCATCAGCACGCACCTCCACAACACGCACACCCATCCATACAACCATCAGCACGCACCTCCACGACACGTACATCCATCCATACAACCACCATCAGCAAGCACCTCCACAACACGCACTCCCATCCATACAACCATCATCAGCACGCACCCCCACAACACGCACACCCATCCATACAACCACCATCAGCACTCACCTCCACAACACGCACTCCCTTCCATACAACCACCATCAGCACTCACCTCAACAACACGCACACCCATCAATACAACCACAATCAGCACGCACCTCCACAACACGCACTGCCATCCATACAACCACCATCAGCACGCACCTCCACAACACGCACTGCCATCCATACAACCACCATCAGCACGCACCTCCACAACACGCACACCCATCCATACAACCACCATCAGCACGCACCTCCACAACACGCACACCCAACCATACAACCACCATCAGCACGCACCTCCACAACACGCACACCCATCCATACAACCATCAGCACGCACCTCCACGACACGTACATCCATCCATACAACCACCATCAGCAAGCACCTCCACAACACGCACTCCCATCCATACAACCATCATCAGCACGCACCCCCACAACACGCACACCCATCCATACAACCACCATCAGCACTCACCTCCACAACACGCACTCCCTTCCATACAACCACCATCAGCACTCACCTCCACAACACGCACACCCATCCATACAACCACCATCAGCACGCACCTCCACAACACAGACACCCATCCATACAACCACCATCAGCACGCACCTCCACAACACGCACACCCATCCATACAACCACCATCAGCACGCACCTCCACAACACGCACACCTATCCATACAACCACCATCAGCACGCACCTCCACAACACGCACATCCATCCATACAACCACCATCAGCACGCACCTCCACAACACGCACTCCCATCCATACAACCATCATCAGCACGCACCTCCACAACACGCACACCCAACCATACAACCACCATCAGCACGCACCTCCACAACACGCACACCCATCCATACAACCATCAGCACGCACCTCCACGACACGTACATCCATCCATACAACCACCATCAGCAAGCACCTCCACAACACGCACTCCCATCCATACAACCATCATCAGCACGCACCCCCACAACACGCACACCCATCCATACAACCACCATCAGCACTCACCTCCACAACACGCACTCCCTTCCATACAACCACCATCAGCACTCACCTCAACAACACGCACACCCATCAATACAACCACCATCAGCACGCACCTCCACAACACGCACTGCCATCCATACAACCACCATCAGCACGCACCTCCACAACACGCACTGCCATCCATACAACCACCATCAGCACGCACCTCCACAACACGCACACCCATCCATACAACCACCATCAGCACGCACCTCCACAACACGCACACCCAACCATACAACCACCATCAGCACACACCTCCACAACACGCACACCCATCCATACAACCATCAGCACGCACCTCCACGACACGTACATCCATCCATACAACCACCATCAGCAAGCACCTCCACAACACGCACTCCCATCCATACAACCATCATCAGCACGCACCCCCACAACACGCACACCCATCCATACAACCACCATCAGCACTCACCTCCACAACACGCACTCCCTTCCATACAACCACCATCAGCACTCACCTCCACAACACGCACACCCATCCATACAACCACCATCAGCACGCACCTCCACAACACAGACACCCATCCATACAACCACCATCAGCACGCACCTCCACAACACGCACACCCATCCATACAACCACCATCAGCACGCACCTCCACAACACGCACACCTATCCATACAACCACCATCAGCACGCACCTCCACAACACGCACACCCATCCATACAACCATCAGCACGCACCTCCACAACACGCACACCCATCCATACAACCACCATCAGCACGCACCTCCACAACACGCACTCCCATCCACACAACCATCATCAGCACGCACCCCACAACACGCACACCCATCCATACAACCACCATCAGCACTCACCTCCACAACACGCACTCCCTTCCATACAACCACCATCAGCACTCACCTCCACAACACGCACACCCATCCATACAACCACCATCAGCACGCACCTCCACAACACAGACACCCATCCATACAACCACCATCAGCACGCACCTCCACAACACGCACACCCATCCATACAACCACCATCAGCACGCACCTCCACAACACGCACACCCATCCATACAACCACCATCAGCACGCACCTCCACAACACGCACACCCAACCATACAACCATCAGCACGCACCTCCACAACACGCACATCCTTCCATACAACCACCATCAGCACGCACCTCCACAACACGCACATCCATCCATACAACCACCATCAGCACGCACCTCCACAACACGCACACCCATCCATACAACCATCATCAGCACGCACCCCCACAACACGCACACCCATCCATACAACCACCATCAGCACTCACCTCCACAACACGCACTCCCTTCCATACAACCACCATCAGCACTCACCTCCACAACACGCACACCCATCCATACAACCATCATCAGCACGCACCTCCACAACACGCACATCCATCCATACAACCACCATCAGCACTCACCTCCACAACACGCACACCCATCCATACAACCAGCATCAGCACGCACCTCCACAACACGCACACCCATCCATACAACCATCATCATCATGCACATCCACAACAGGCACTCCCATCCATACAACCACCATCAGCACTCACCTCCACAACACGCACATCCATCCATACAACCACCATCAGCACGCACCTCCACAACACGCACACCCGTCCATACAACCACCATCAACACGCACATCCACAACGCGCACACCCATCCATACAACCACCATCAGCACGCACCTCCACAACACGCACACCCATCCATACAACCATCATCAGCACGCACCTCCACAACACGCACACCCATCCATACAACCATCATCAGCACGCACCTCCACAAAACGCACTCCCTTCCATACAACTACCATCAGCACTCACCTCCACAACACGCACACCCATCCATACAACCACCATCAGCACGCACCTCCACAACACGCACATACAACCATACCACCATCAGCACGCACCTCCACAACACGCACATCCGTCCATACAACCACCATCAGCACGCACCCCCACAACACGCACTCCCATCCATACAACCACCATCAGCACGCACCTCCACAACACGCACACCCATCCATACAACCATCAGCACGCACCTCCACGACAGGCACATCCATCCATACAACCACCATCAGCACGCACCTCCACAACACGCACTCCCATCCATACAACCATCATCAGCACGCACCCCCACAACACGCACACCCATCCATACAACCACCATCAGCACTCACCTCCACAACACGCACTCCCTTCCATACAACCACCATCAGCACTCACCTCCACAACACGCACACCCATCCATACAACCACCATCAGCACGCACCTCCACAACACAGACACCCAACCATACAACCACCATCAGCACGCACCTCCACAACACGCACACCCATCCATACAACCACCATCAGCACGCACCTCCACAACACGCACACCCATCCATACAACCATCATCATCACGCACCTCAACAACACGCACACCCATCCATACAACCACCATCAGCACTCACCTCCACAACACGCACATCCATCCATATAACCACCATCAGCACGCACCTCCACAACACGCACACCCATCCATACAACCACCATCAGCACGCACCCCCACAACACGCACACCCATCCATACAACCACCATCAGCAAGCACCTCCACAACACGCACTCCCTTCCATACAACCACCATCAGCACTCACCTCCACAACACGCACACCCATCCATACAACCGTCATCAGCACGCACCTCCACAACACGCACACCCATCCATACAACCACCATCAGCACTCACCTCCACAACACGCACACCCATCCATACAACCACCATCAGCACGCACCTCCACAACACGCACACCCATCCATACAACCATCATCATCACGCACATCCACAACAGGCACTCCCATCCATACAACCACCATCAGCACTCACCTCCACAACACGCACATCCATCCATACAGCCACCATCAGCACACACCTCCACAACACGCACTCCCTTCCATACAACCACCATCAGCACTCACCTCAACAACACGCACACCCGTCCATACAACCACAATCAGCACTCACCTCAACAACACGCACATCCATCCATACAACCACCATCAGCACGCACCTCCACAACACGCACACCCATCCATACAACCACCATCAGCACGCACCTCCACAACACGCACTCCCTTCCATACAACCACCACCAGCACTCACCTCCACAACACGCACTCCCATCGATCCATACAACCACCATCAGCACGCACATCCACAACACGCACACCCATCCATACAACCACCATCAACACGCACATCCACAACACGCACACCCATCCATACAACCACCATCAGCACGCACATCCACAACACGCACACCCATCCATACAACCATCATCAGCACGCACCTCCACAACACGCACACCCATCCATACAACCATCATCAGCACGCACCTCCACAAAACGCACTCCCTTCCATACAACCACCATCAGCACTCACCTCCACAACACGCACATCCAACCATACCACCATCAGCGCGCACCTCCACAACACGCACACCCATCCATACAACCGTCAGCACGCACCTCCACAACACGCACATCCATCCATACAACCACCATCAGCACGCACCTCCACAACACGCACACCCATCCATACAACCATCATCAGCACGCACCCCCACAACACGCACACCCATCCATACAACCACCATCAGCACGCAGCTCCACAACACGCACACCCATCCATACAACCACCATCAGCACGCACCTCCACAACACGCACTCCCTTCCATACAACCACCACCAGCACTCACCTCCATCACGCACTCCCATCGATCCATACAACCACCATCAACACGCACATCCACAACACGCACACCCATCCATACAACCACCATCAGCACGCACCTCCACAACACGCACACCCATCCATACAACCATCATCAGCACTCACCTCCACAACACGCACACCCATCCATACAACCATCATCAGCACGCACCTCCACAAAACGCACTCCCTTCCATACAACCACCATCAGCACTCACCTCCACAACACGCACATCCAACCATACCACCATCAGCACGCACCTCCACAACACGCACATCCGTCCATACAACCACCATCAGCACGCACCCCCACAACACGCACTCCCATCCATACAACCACCATCAGGACGCACCTCCACAACACGCACATCCATCCATACCACCATCAGCATGCACCACCACAACGCGCACATCCGTCCATACAACCACCATCAGCACGCACCCCCACAACACGCACTCCCATCCATACAACCACCATCAGCACTCACCTCCACAACACGCACATCCATCCATACAACCATCAGCATGCACCACCACAACGCGCACATCCGTCCATACAACCACCATCAGCACGCACCCCCACAACACGCACTCCCATCCATACAACCACCATCAGGACGCACCTCCACAACACGCAAGCCAAACCATACAACCACCATCAGCACGCACCTCCACAACATGCACACCCATCCATACAACCACCATCAGCACGCACCTCCACAACACGCACTCCCTTCCATACAACCACCATCAGCACGCACCTCCACAACACGCACATCCATCCATACAACCATCAGCTCACACCTCCACAACACGCACACCCATCCATACAACCACCATCAGCACGCACCTCCACAACACGCACTCCCTTCAATACAACCACCATCAGCACGCACCTCCGCACTAAGGCACTTGTTACACATCTCATACAACCACAAGGGGGTTAGTCGTCTCAGGCGCCGCGTTTCGCTGTGCAGAGTTGCGTCCTTTGGACGCGCCAGAAACCTATGATTGCGGGTTCGAATCTCGGTTTGCCCGGGTCATGTTTCTAGGTTTGTCAGGACCGTACCCCTGCATCATTTCGGGCTTTCCTCCCACATTAAGTTGACATAGTTGCCGTGATATAAGTGGAATACTGTTAAAAGCGGAGTTGAACCCAACTTACTCACTCACTCACTCACAATTATCACTTACCTCCATAATACATCACTGCTAACATACTTTCATACAACCACGGTAGTGAAATACGTCCATCGTCACAAACTTTTGTCCATTAGCATATCTCAATACAACCCCTATTGTACAATACTTACGTATAACCTCAAAATAGAACGCCGTGCAATTCACATATACACATAAGACACCTGCACATCTCCATTACCACACACCTACATACAACACTCATTAACACTATCATGCATACAACTCTATTATCAAACACCAACATACGAACCCAATTATCGAACACCTCAGTACAACGCCTATTATCTCCCGCCTCGATACAACGTCCATTATCGCACACTCTAGAACTACACGTGTTATATTATTTCATACCCCAACACAACCACATATCACACACAATCCCTAATAATGTGGATGTCTGTTGCTGAATAAAGTGTCGTTACTTCAGAGACTGTCATGCTGACAATATAGTGTCAATGTGCATCTGTGATATTGGCAACCCCGATGATATTTCATGATCTACTTATTATGCTATTTAGTGATTATTGCTATTGCTATTGCTGACGATTATGTCATGATTATTGCTGGCCTACACGTCATGGTTACAGCTGATGTTTTTTTCTGAATGAAAAGTTTCGATTAGATAGATAGATATTCTTTATTTCCTCCAGATATTGAAGATACATATCATATATGATCTTGCTGACTGATATATGGCGGTTACAGCTGTGTTGGTGCTGTCTTCTTTTTCGTGATTACAGAAGTGATCTTGCTGACAACCATATCATGACTAGATTAGTGATCTTGCTGACTACCACGTCATGGCTACAGTAGTGATCTTGCTGACTACCACGTCATGGCTACAGCAGTGACCCTGCTGACTAGTTTGTTATGGCTACAGTAGTGATGTTGCTAACTATCATGTCGTGACATCAGTAGTGATCGTGCTGACTAGCCTGTCGTGGCTACATTAGTGATCTTGCTGACTAGCATGCTGTGACAAAAGTAGTGATCCTGCTGACAACCCTGCCATGACTACAGTACTGATCTTGCTGACTATCATGTCGTGACTACAGTAGTGATCGTGCTGACTAGCATGCCGTGGCTATGGTAGTGATCTTGCTGACTAGCATGTCGTGGCTACAGTAGTTATCTTGCTTACTAGCATGTCGTGGCTACAGTAGTTATCTTGCTTACTAGCATGTCGTGGCTACAGTGGTGATCTTGCTGGCTACTTTGTTATGGCTACAGTAGTGATCCTACTGACTACACTGCCATGACTACAGTAGGGATCTTGTTGACTAGCATATCGTGGCTACAGTTGTGATCTTGCTGGCTACTTTGTCATGGCTACACTAGTGGTCCTACTGACTACACTGCCATGACTACAGTAGGGATCTTGATGTCTAGAATGCAATGACTACAGTAGTGATGTTGCTGACTAGCATGTCGTGGCTACAGTAGTGACCTTGCTGGCTACTTTGTTTCGGCTACAGCAGTGATCTTGCCGGTTACCACGTCATGGCTACAGTAGTGATCTTGCTGACTACTATGTCATGGCTAAAGTAGTGATCTTGCTGGCTACCTTGTTATGGCTACAGTAGTGATTTTGCTGACTACCATGCCATGACTACAGAAGTGGTCTTGCTAACTACAATGCCCAGACTACAGCTGTGATCTTGCTGAATACTATGTCCTGGCTTCAGTAGTGATCCTTCTGAATAACATGTCATGACTTTAGCTGTGATCTTGCTGACTAGTATGTCATGACTATAGCTATGAACTTGCTGATTAGTATGTCATGACTATAGCTGTGATCTTGCTGACTAGTATGTCATGACTATAGCTGTGATCTTGCTGACTAAACACTTTCTAAACACTTCTTGCATACAGCATTTTACGTTTTCTCTTGGCGAGGAGTAGCCTCGTGGTTAAGTGTTCGCACGTCACGCCGAAGGTCTGGGTTCAATGTTCTACATGGGTACAATATGTGAAGCCTATTTTTGGTGTCCCCCGCCTTGATATCACTGGAATATGATAAAATACTCGTTAAAGCAGACTCACTGACTACGTCAAATTCTTTACGACAGTGTCCATACATTATTTACATCTGATGCCAACAGAGACGCGAGAAACGCCAGTATGCTAATTCAGTAAGATGCAATGTGATATGGCGCCAGATACGAGTTCGGGTAGAGTGGACGTCTAGACCACTGATCTATTGCATAAACATGTAACAATCCTTCTCTTCGGCCGCTCGTAAAAAAACAACAGAATACATTCCTCTACATTACACGACTGACAGCACATACTATGATGACACTCGCCAACATTTCGACCCGACATGTCGCATACATGTGTATATATCCATGTCCACGTTCATACCAATGAGTCTGGACATCGCGAAGACGTCGCAGAAAGCAAACTGTAACCTGTAACCATTGATTGGGGGGCTTTTGTCTATTCGACCTCAGGGGCGCCCTCTCTATTACAAGAAATTATTCACCCTCGTCTTCAATAACAATGTTATTGTTATCACATGCCACGCTGGTAATTCGATTTAGGCATCAGCTTCCCTTTCCATCCCGAGGGGTCTACTAACGAAGCGGGATAATTCCTCAAGGGCCTTACAAATTGAATTCTGGGGTGCTGTATAACGGGGACAGGCTTCACCTTCAGCTTACGTCACAGTTTTTTTCCTCTTGATGAATTCTAAATATGAAGGTTTTCGTACAGGAAATCACATGATTTGTGAAACTTTCGCCACTTAAGGCGTAATTAACCCCAATGGATTTTAAATATTTGAATGGGTTTAATTCATCCGCCCAAAGTTCATGTTAGTTGAGATTGATTTACTTTGTAATTAAACAAAAACGACCCGTTTGCGAAATTCCTTCGAATCGGACTTCTTTTCTGTTTGTTTGAGGGATCATATTTTATGCGCTACATTTACTTTAAGTTCTAACGCGCGAATAAATGCAACGTTTCCTTTGTGTGTGCCTATGTGACAAGCGGATGGACAGCGTCCCCTGGGTTAACACGTTCCACTTAAATTCGTTCGTGAAAACGTGATATTTGTAATTGTCATTGAAAAAGCACCATTTCCACGTTGCCTCGTTGCATGTTACTATACAATGAGTGCTTGTAATTATCATAGCTTAAGCGTTAGACGTTTTTCCTTTATTATTGAGTTTGACTATCCAGCAGTACGTACCATAGGATTAAAGGGCAAGGTTGCATTAACCTTGTGAAGACCTACATGACCTTTGCAACTTAAGGGTCTGTCAGGGGAAACAACTCTCTGTAAGTTTAAGTTCTCGTACCACAGTTGGTTGTTCTCAGGCGGTTTCATTCGCCGATGGAATGGATGCAATCGCATTATAATCAAATATGTTACTCGCATACGATAGCTCAATAGCGTGACGATCTGAGCACAACAGGCACCATAGGAAGTCGCGTCACGTCTACTCTCTAACGATCAATCAGGGCCGAGACAATCATATCTGACTTTTGTATATCGAAAATGAATAGATTCGGGCAGTTTTCCAAAGTAAAAAAATAAAAAACTGCTTATTGTTGTGCATATTTATACATGAGGTCGTTTCTGAGCGCCATGGCATCGATACCCAAACGAGTGAACTGTCGAGGGTATACTTATGTTGTGTTGCGGGTTTCATTTCCTTGGAGGTAAATTTCCACATGAATGTCACGGAACTAGCCGCTCCAGGATTCTGTGCTGTACGTTCGCAAATAATATATATATTATCCTGAAATTATTAATACCCTATTTGAAATATGACGAGGGTAGCTGGCTTACCAGTGTGTATGTCAAGATTACATGCAGGATGATTACCATGTTAATGACAAGAAGTAACCTGCCCCAGACACTGACAGATGTGGTCTCCTATCGCTCATGCATAGAGCTGTTATGAGACCATTAGGTTTAATACTTAATCAGTGGTCCATGATCTAATGAACTCGAGTTTATATCCGGGATCCACCCATGAGTGTACCGTGCAAATACGTAGTTTAGTCCACACTTGTTTATGGTGAGAAGGCGTTGCCTGCAGACAAGTGCACTACCTTAATACAAGCGTATTATTCGTAAAACTGATGGTTGTGTATTAAAGCTTTATTTGTTTCACAGTTCACCTCTCTCCATATGCACATCTGATGAGGACAAAAACTGCCTGTGGATGCATTGTCACATCTCATCCACTACGTTTAACTGATGCAACCATTTCCAATCAGCGTGCTTTGATCCATCATGCTGATAAAACACAAACAAGATCTATCGCTCAGCTAAATATATTCGTCAAGTCTTGTACAAACTCTCCCACAGTGGTAATGACAGGGTGTCCGTTGAAGTGAGTGAGTGAGTTGGGTTTAACGACGCTTTTTAACAGTATTCCAGTTATATCGCGGCGTGTCAGCTTAATGTGGAAAGAAAGCCCGAAGTGATGCAGGTCTCAGATGTTTACCACTTCGGTGAAACCCATGAGCACGGGTATGATGCTGACAAACCTAGAAACACAATTCGGGCGAACAGGGATTCGAACCCACAATCATAGGTTTCTGGCGTGCCCAAGGGACGCAATTCTGCACAACAAACCGCGGCGCCTTAGACGACTGGGCCACCCGTGCCCCCGTGTCCGTTGAAACTGCATTGAGAACTAAGTAATAAACACTGTAAAGGAAGATGATATATTTTCAGAAAAAAATTAATTCTTAGATTTAATGTATCACTTTGGCAGAAAAAGATAATAAACGTTCAAATGTTATAAAAATATAATAATATATTATAATAGATGAATGTTTGACAAGCATTATACAAGAGCTATTGTCGTGACAAACAAACAATGTGCATTCATCCGTGCTGCTAGTGACATTAGTCATTCGAGCTAGTAGTTCCCCACCTACATGTACATGACAGATGTGACTATATATCAAACATGACTTGTTCCAGAAGAACACACAATACATGCCGCGAGCACTGCAACTGCATCACGTATTGATCACTGACGCGTTGAAGTATAAAGCCCGATCACTATATCCACGAACTTACATTTCGATCAAATAGCACTGCATGAAAAACAGTTACATACATGTATACTTTGAAAAAGGAGAGACGAAACTGCTTATATTATTTTTCTACTGTAGTGTCATTGGGTACAGTTATTCTCTCATGCAACGCCGTGATATGGCTGGAATACTGTTAAAAGCGGCGTTAAACCCAACCCACTCACTCACTAATCTCTCATGCTAAATTTTGGCCGTGTAATCAGTGACGTTCGAGCTAACCAAATATTTAGGTATTTTGACACTTATTTCGTCGCATTGTTAGAATATAAGCTATGGCTAGTTTTAGGAAAACGATATTCTCAACCAGAATCGCTTGTATTGTATTACATATGAACAACTTAGGCCTATGTAAAATGGTCAGTGGTTGATTAGGAAAATACAAGCGCAAAAACCTTTCCGTATTCAAAATTCCGACTATATTATGAACACAAATCACATCAAATAGTGATGATACAAGGTGTTTGCGAAAGGGTTGGGTCCCACACATGTGAAGATCCGGGTCAGAATAGGTCTTCAACAACCAATGCTTGCTGTAAGGCCAGGTTCACACAGGGCCGATTATGGCTCCCATTTGAAATAAGACAGCGCTACAGCACGAAAAGTGAAACAGTCGGATTACTATCCTCAATGATCTGAAATGTCCTATCATTGTCTGAACGCAGTCGTATACGTTCGTAACAAAGTCCTATGGATCGGGAAAGGTCCAGAGAGGTCGGCCAAGCACTCCGGGCAGTATGGTGCGTCCCGTAACATTCGGGAAACTCGGCCGATTTTGTCTAGTCTGATTACAATCGTGACTATGTCGTGACAGATTCTGCTGTATCGGATCAAAATCGTAACAGGGTCCTGTGTTGTCTGGACGGTGTCCTGTGGATCGGGACGCTGTCGTGATGAACGGGCATAAATTGTTCTTTGCCGTTTCTTGTCGATTGAGTCAAGATTGCATCCAGATCTTGCCGAATGCGAACCGTCTTTGTCGGTTCATTGTCCGGTCACTGTCTGATCGGATCGCATCCGGGAGAAACGGGACGCTGTCGGGGCAGATTCGGTCGTTCGGTCGTTTTTTACCATACGGAGGATACAAATCGGATTCGGATTGAGAACGGGAGAATCGGGACGAATTCGGCTGGAAACGGCGAAATCGGGACACTTCCTGAACAAAATCTGATTGTTTGTGAATTTCCCGCCACGAATCACAGGATTCAGATTTTTGACAAATTTTAATCGGGAAGGGTCCTATCAACGATCAGTTAAAATCCTGATTGTGTGACTGAGCCCAAAAAGGCGACCCTGCTTGTCGTAAGCGGCGACTATCGGGATGGGGTGGTCAGGCTCGCTGACTTGGTTGATGCATGTCATCGTATCCCAGTTGCCTGGATCGATGTTAATGAAGTCAACCACTGGATTGTCCGAGTCCAGATTGCTCATCATTTATTTACAAACCGCCGTCATACAGCTGGAATATTGCTGTGTGCGGCGTTAAACAACAAAAACAAACAAACAAAAAGCACCACGTGATATATCTTGTTGGCGCCAGGACAATTAACAGTAATACTGGTCTGTATCTTACCCATTTAACCAACTGTTTGTTTTATCATTGACGGCAAAAAGTAACTGCGATCACATATCGTTTTAGATGTCAAAAATTGTATAAAGCTCCATGGTCATATGCACTGTTGATTAGACGAAGCGACTGTCCTCAGATGTAAATATCCTCCAAGCTATGCATATTTTATGGTTTTTCGAGAAGTACAAAACAAAAGCCTTTGGGAATGCGTTCACAATAGCGTTTCTGCTTTTTTGCAACAGAATATTGTTTCCGAACTTGTATTACACAAGTCCGCTGGTGATCTTAAAATTTAATGTCCTAACAAAGATACGAATGGTTCAGATCGAATAGGAATGCCAAGCAGCTATCAAAGAAGCTGAATATGGATCGGTTTCTGAGTTTAGACAATAATCCAGTATCGCATCCTCAACACGTGTGTCTCGAAACCTATCAGGGTTTCATGCGAGATCAAAAGCGTTACCATTCATCTAATATGTCAATAGATATCTCAGAGCGGTATAATGTATCGCTGGCTTCATGGAGGTGAGCGTGCATAATGCCTTCACTATGTAAAATATTTATGGAAACAAAATAAATGAATATAATTACTTTGTGCTTCATTTCACCATAATGGAACTGCAGTCCGTTATTTCTTCACTTGGGGCAAAACAATCCCTTTATTTATCGTGGGACAAGCTTCATTTGAGTCACCTGAAGTACATGGGGTCCTAGGGACCTATTCGCACTGGGATTTCCAACCAGGTATCTGTTTAATGAAATGCACGAGTAGTTCAGGGTGGCGTTGTACTTGAGGGATACGACTGTCTATGTTAAGGTATGGGAGTTACGATCACCTTAGCGCTAAGATCGCTTTGTACACCGGCACCCTGGCTGTATTAGTTTGAGGGGCGGTCGGGTAGCCTAGTGGTTAAAGCGTTCGCTCGTCACGCCGAAGACCCGGTTCCGATTCCCGACATGGGTAAAATGTGTGAAGCTCATTTCTGGTGTTCCCTGCCGTGATATTGCTGGAATATTGCTAAATGCGGCGTAAAACCATACTCACTCACTGTATTACCTTGATATTAACATTGCAAAGTATGTTAATGATATGATCCGTCAAGTCCATGTGGACATTATCGAAGATGCTCGTGATGCAGTTTGAATCGTACAAAGGACTTTGCTTTTAAATAATTTATATTATGTTGATCGTTTTTTTTTTCAGGTACATCTTTTTATCGATCTAAAAAAATCAACACAACGAAGAAAATTGTTAATCGATTATCTGCCGAAACAGATTTCATTGAGCGTAAATACAAACCAATGGTGAAAAGTATTTGATTTGATCACTGAAAAAAGTCAATAATGACAGCAGGTGGTCGCGAAAAGCGTAAACGTATCCTGCCCCACCGGTAGCAACGCCACCCACATAGTTTGCAGAAAAGTAGTTTATGTCTGTTGCCTGACTCCGTACAACATCCGACGGTGACCTTTCAACAAATCAGACAATCAGCTGACGGGCAAGAAAATCCAGTGACACATCATCGTACTCTCTAAAATTGGATGACTTACAATATAATCGAAACATAAATGTTAAAGCACCATCTACTGCAATTGCATGGCTAATAATGTGAAGAATTAAATATAAAATTACATTGTGTAATCCTTTTGACGAGAGATACATATAAAGTTACGTTCATGTGTCTCTGATCGATCGGCTTGAAATATCTTGACGTAATATTTTTCCAACACATACGATGCGTTGGCAAGGCAGTCGATTGTGTCTGTATGCAAGAGGTTGACTCTTGAGAAGTATTAAAAGAGTGACTGAGTGAGTATTTTTTTACGCCTCTTTTTCAATATTCCACCAATATCACGGCGGGGGACACCAGAAATGGGCTTCACACATTGTACCCTTGTCGGGAACCGAACCCGGGTCTTCGGTGTGAAGTTTTAAAAGAAGGTAGAATTGGTCACATAGTACGTGCTGATTTGAATATATAGAGAATCGCATCCAAACGTCTTTGGATATCAAATATACCAACCCGAATCTATAAAAGTTTCCAAATAAAAGGAACAACAAAATTCTATAGTTTTATAAGAAAGTCCATTGTACGACTCCGTGTTTATCACGAGCATGTGTTTATGAATCACTATCAGATTGCGATAATACAATGTTTCGCGAAACGTTGATAAACACATGCAAATGCAAGTCAATTGTGCACATAAAAAATAAGTCAAAATAGGGAATTGCATCGGACATCATTTTGGTCACTGATGCGTCAAATGTGGACGTGCACTATACAACCTTTGAAAGCTTTGATGTTGTAACCTAGATCAAACAACTTCTTAGCAAGAGTAGTATGGCGTTCTTTGAAATATTGGCAGAAAGAGCATACTCAATTGTACCTTGTGAATTTGTGAAATGTAAACACCAAAGGTTGGGATATTACTCGACGTAAAGGGATGGTTGAGTATTGGAAAGTTGAAGTCATCCCTCTTGGCAATACTGTCTTGTGGAGCTTCTTGCCACTGAATCTTTATCTTCACGGGCATACGTGATGGCTATGCTAAACATCTACAACATATACAATCTTTCACATCCCCACCGTTTTGAATATTCGAGACTATAAGCAAATAGATGCGACACCAGTGGCCTTATGAAAGGACGTCTACTTGTCATGCCGTGGTCTTACAGAGATTGTTGTACATCGGTCGTGTTGAAGTATCAAGGACAATATACGCAATTACTTATGATTTGTTTGGTTATGTGGCAAACAAAAACAAGAACAATAAACTAAGGAGACGACATTGTTCAAATGATGACAAATGCCTCAGGCTGCTGCCTTGGGTAGTCTGAGCTCACGACTCACTGATCCTGCAGTTGCTTTACTTAGGTTGACTGAGAAACATGACGGCCAACTTTACTCGGCCAGCATAAACGGGACGTGGGCTAGTGATCGAAGACGAGCTTAGGGGATGTTGTTTCCTGTCGACCAGACCGTGTTCCTAATGCGGAACGATAGGCTTGTTAAACCCACAGTCAGATTGGTATTCCAATTGTTTAAAAGTAAATCTTGCTTCTAATTACAATGTACACACCGTCTATTTTGGTATGGTTGTTATAAGTTGATCTATATTCATTTTACTGCTATACATACATGTTGTCTCGTAGGCATTCCGGGTGGATATTGTTTATTGTTATAAATTAATATGTTAATGACATCCTTGAATAATACACACAAGGATAATTTCCTTTTATTTCACATATGTGAAATTTAAAAAAATACAAAAACAGCCATATAAGATCAATTCCACGTCTAACGTTAGAGCCTTGCTGTGACCCTGATAATTTGGTGATGTCAGAATCGCATCTAACGAGGTGTCACTTGAATGCACTATTCAATCCTCCGTCGAGGCGGGGTAAGAGGGCAGAGCCCTAGCAACATATATGGGTTGATCGATGCTCATGAGATCAATCACTGCATTGTCGAGACCAGACTCGATTATTTACTGACATCTACGTTAAACACCAAACAAACAAACAAACAAATAAACAAACCGTATCAGTCAAGTGTCAGACATTTCCTGACAAGTGAACGTATTCAAACCATTCAACTGCTGGGTTATCGATACACCAGTATGGGACACGAAACACGGTCTCGTATTTTCTACGACTAATTCGTTATAAGGATCTGCGTTCTTCGTTTCCCAGACCCTTGGCAAGTGCGCACCAGACATCCATGTTTGAGATTTCACCAAATGATACCTGTTTAAAACTTGCGTCGGCTTAGCCTTTGCTCCCACAAAGAGCCCCCTGCCCGCCTGAAATACCCACTAAAGCGACTACAAACCCAAAATCGCTCACTACTTTCCTCCGATTTGAAGCAGATGGTTTTGGGTTCATAGTTTATTTTCAAACTTTACCGGAAATTATCGACTTCCAAATACCAAATGAAATGTATTTTATGTAGTCTCAAAACCTCGAAAGGTGACGCTTAAAAATAAGGGAAATGTCACGTGGTATTTTGAGGTCGGCAATTTCCGCCAAGGCTCGAGATTCGTCTGAACATTAACCAGCACCACCTGCCTGTAAACAGAAACCACTGTTTCTTTGATGGCGGATGTCGCGGCATGATCACTGGGGATCATTTCTACTTAACCCCACTCTACAAGAAACATGTACATCACATGCAATAATACATTTACAAGGAGAAAAGCGCCATAACCTAGCCTAAACAAATAGCACCATCGGCAGTTCAAAGACGTGTCAACGACACCCGCGAGGTTTCTCTGAGGAACGGTTATTTGTGTTGCAGCAGCTACTAGTCACAGGGGCATAGAAAGGACAATTTGCTTAGAATTCAGCATGGGGCGATCTCCGAACCGGGAGTTTACCGTTAGGAACAGTTTACCGTTAGTTTGTTGTCAATGCAGTTGAAAGACAGGTCAACACACCACTGCTGTCAGTGTTGGAAGGTGTTCAGTGCCAAGGGAAGGTGTTCCAGATCGACACGTTTCTGCATCCTGCTCCATGGGTCGATCACGTTATGTCTCTCTGATGAACAGGACCTACCTCTGTATTTGCTACTATTCACAAGACGTACATGCAAAATTATGTAACTATACCAACGACATTCCTGAAACGTCCATTGTACTGCCATACACTTTGTCACATAGTGACATTTTTTTGTCAAATATGAGATTTCCAAACCTAAAGTGCTAATGTGTTTTGTTTTTCTCAAATATACTACTCGAAAGAAGTTATGAACAGCTGATTCTTCATATTACTATAGTTAATCAGTCAAGTAATGTGAAGGAATCTGATGTTCTTTTACATGTATGGCATGCAATAACTATCTCAACGAAAACAATACAATTTAATTACATTGGACAAAAAGTATCGGTACATTTATGTAGATTTGCCTCCCTGTCTGGCTGGAACAGTTGTGAAAACATGGCGTCACTCTGTATGCTTTCATTACATCCAGACCGCCAGACTCTGAATACGAATGTGGGGAAGAATCTTTAAAGTGAACTTCCTGTGGAATAAAGAAGTAATGAATACAGTAACATGAAATCAACACATCATGATATAACATGGTGTGACATCAACGTAAACTGTTATACAGTGCAACAGTGTTGAACATCAAGGTAAACTATCACACAGCAACATGAGTTAACATCAACGTACCCTGTTACACAGCAACATGAGTTAACATCAACATAATCTGTTACACAGCAA
Source organism: Haliotis rufescens (assembly GCF_023055435.1). Taxonomy (NCBI): domain Eukaryota; kingdom Metazoa; phylum Mollusca; class Gastropoda; order Lepetellida; family Haliotidae; genus Haliotis; species Haliotis rufescens. The sequence continues at coordinate 33,056,078 of NW_025963780.1, forward strand.
CATGAGTTAACATCAACATAATCTGTTACACAGCAACATGAGTTAACATCAACGTACACTGTTACACAGCAACGTGAGTTAACATGAACATAATATGTTACGCAGTAACATGAGTTAACTTCAACGTACACTGTTACACAGCAACATGAGTTAACATCAACGTACACTGCTATACAGTGCATTAGGGTGGGGCATCAACGTTAACTGTTACACAGCAACATGAGTTAACATCAACGTACACTGTTACACAGCAACATGAATTAACATCAAAGTACACTGTTACACAGCAACATGAATTAACATCAACGTAATCTGTTACACAGCAACATGAGTTAACATCAACGTACACTGCTATACAATGCATAAGGGTGGGACATCAACGTTAACTGTTACACAGCAGCAACATGAGTTAACATCAACTTACACTGCTATACAGTGCATTAGGGTGGGATATCAACGTTAACTGTTACACAGCGACATGAGTTAACATCAACGTACACTGCTATACAGTGCATTAGGGTGTGACATCAACGTTAACTGTTACACAGCAACATGAGTAAACATCAACGTAAACTGTTACACAGCAACATGAGTTAACATCAACGTACACTGTTACACAGCAACATGAGTTAACATCAACATAATCTGTTACGCAGTAACATGAGTTAACATCAACGTACACTGCTATACAGTGCATTAGAGTGGGACATCAACGTTAACTGTTACACAGCAACATGAGTTAGCATCAACGTACACTGCTATACAGTGCATTAGAGTGGGACATCAACGTTAACTGTTACACAGCAACATGAGTTAACATCAACGTACACTGCTATACAGTGCATTAGAGTGGGACATCAACGTTAACTGTTACACAGCAACATGAGTTAACATCAACGTACACTGCTATAAAGTGCAAGAGGGCGGGTCATCAACGTAAACTGTTACACAGCAACGTGAGTTAACATCAACGTAAACTGTTACACAGCAACATGAGTTAACATCAATGTACACTGTTACACAGCAACGTGAGTTAACATCAACGTTAACTATCACACAGAAACTTGAGTTAAGATCAACGTACACTGTTACACAGCAACGTGAGTTAACATCAACGTTAACTATCACATAGCAACGTGAGTTAACATCAAAGTACACTGTTACACAGCAGCAACATGAGTTAACATCAAAGTATACTGTGTTATACTGTTATACAGTGCAAGAGGGCGGGTCATCAACGTAAATTGTTACACAGCAACATGAGTTAACATCAAAGTACACTGTTACACTGCAACGTGAGTTAACATCAACGTTAACTTTCACATAGCAACGTGAGTAAACATCAACGTTAACTATCACACAGCAACATGAGTTAACATCAAAGTACACTGTCACACAGCAACATGAGTTAACATCAAAGTACACTGTCACCCAACAACATTAGATACCATCAAAGTACACTGTTACACAGCAACATGAGTTAACATCAAAGTAAACTGTTATACAGTGCAAGAGGGCGGGTCATCAACGTAAATTTTTACACAACAACATGAGTTAACATGAAAGTACACTGTTACACAGCAACATGAGTTAACATCAACGTTAACTATCACACTGAAACGTGAGTTAACATCAACGTACACTGTTACACAGCAACGTGAGTTAACATCAACGTTTTCTATCACACAGCAATGTGAGTTAACATAAACGTGCACTGTTACACACTTACGTAAGTTAACATCAACGTTATCTATCACATAGCAACGTGAGTTAACATCAAAGTACACTGTCACACAGCAGCAACATGAGTTAACATCAACGTTTACTATCACACATCAACATGAGTTAACATCAACGTACACTGTTACACAGCAACATGAGTTAACATCACCGTACACTGTTACACAGCAACATGAGTTAACATCAAAGTACACTGTTACACAGCAACATGAGTTAACATCAACGTAAACTGTTACACAGCAACATGAGTTAACATCAACGTACACTGTTACACAGCAACATGAGTTAACATCAACGTACACTGTTATACTGTGCAATAGGGTGGGACATCAACATAAACTGCCACGCGTAGCGACATGATATGACACCAACTTAAGCAGTTATACACAGCAACACTGTGTGACATCACCTTAAACTTTCATACAGCAACATGGTGTGACATTAATGTACACTGTCATGCGTAGCAACATGATATGACATCAACATAAACTGTCTCCGCAGCAACAAGGTGTGACATCAACGTGAACTACCACACAGCAACAAGGTGTGACATCAACGTGAACTACCACACAGCAACAAGGTGTGACATCAACGTGAACTACCACACAGCAACAAGGTGTGACATCAACATAAACTGTCTCCGCAGCAACACGGTGTGACATTACAACAACAAGGTGGGACATCAACGTGAACCACCACACAGCAACAAGGTGTGACATCAACGTGAACTACCACACAGCAACAAGGTGTGACATCAACATAAACTGTCTCCGCAGCAACACGGTGTGACATTACAACAACATGGTGGGACATCAACGTGAACTACCACACAGCAACAAGGTGTGACATCAACGTGAACTACCACACAGCAACAAGGTGTGACATCAACGTTAATTATCAAACACCAACAAGGTATGATATCAACGTGAATTATCACATAGCAACAAGGTATGACGTCAACGTGAACTATCACACAGCAACAAGGTGTGACATCAACGTAAACTGTAATACAGAAACAGGGTGTGGCATCAAAGTAAGCTTCACACAGCAACAGGGTGTGGCATCAAAGTAAGCTTCACACAGCAACAGGGTGTGGCATCAAAGTAAGCTTCACACAGCAACAAGGTGTGACAGTAACGTGAACTACAACACAGCAACAAGGTGTGACATCAACGTGAACTATCACACAGCAACAATGTATGACATCAACATGAACTATCACACAGCAACAAGGTGTGACATCAACGTGAACTATCACACAGCAACAAAGTATGACATCAACGTGAACTATTACACAGCAACAATGTGTGACATCAACGTGAAATATCACACAGCAAAGAGGTGTGACATCAACGTGAAATATCACACAGCAACAAGGTGTGACATCAACGTGAACTATCACACAGCAACAAGGTGTGACATCAACGTGAACTATCACACAGCAACAAGGTATGACATCAACGTGAACTATCACACAGCAACAAGGTATGACATCAACGTGAACTATTACACAGCAACAATGTGTGACATCAACGTGAAATATCACACAGGAACAAGGTATGACATCAACGTGAACTGTCACACGGCAACAATGTGTGACATCAACGTGAACTATCACACAGCAACAATGTGTGACATCAACGTGAAATATCACACAGGAACAAGGTATGACATCAACGTGAACTGTCACACGGCAACAATGTGTGACATCAACGTGAACTATCACACAGCAACAAGGTATGACATCAACGTGAACTATCACGCAGCAACAAGGTATGCAATCAACGTGAACTATCAAACAGCAACAAGGTATAACATCAACTTGAACTATCACACAGCAACAGGGTATGACATCAACGTGAACTATCACACAACAACAAGGTATGACATCAACATGAACTATCACACAGCAACAGGGTATGACATCAACGTGAACTATCACACAGCTACGAGGTATGACATCAACGAGAACTATCAAACAGCAACAAGGTATGACATCAACGTGAACTATCACACAGTAACAAGGTATGGCATCAACGTGAACTATCACACAGCAACAAGGTATGACGTCAACGTGAACTCTCACACAGCAACAAGGTGTGACATAAACGTGAACTATTACACAGCAACAAGGTGTGACATCAACGTAAACTATCACACAGCAACATGGTATGACATCAACGTAAATTTTCACACAGCAACAAGGTTTCGACATCAACGTGAACTATTACACAGCAACAAGGTAACTATCACACAGCAACAAGGTATGACATCAACGTGATATATCAGACAGCAACGAGGTTTGACATCAACGTGAACTATCACACGGCAACAAGGTGTGACATCAACGTGAACTATGACAAAGCAACAAGGTGTTACATCAACGTGAACTATCACACAGTAACAAGGTATGACATCAACGTGAACTATCACACAGCAACAAGGTATGACATCAACGTGAACTACCACACAGCAACAAGGAATGACTTCAACGTGAACTATTACACAGCAACAAGGTGTGACATCAACGTGAACTATCACACAGCAACAAGGTATGACATCAACGTGAACTATCACACAGCAACAAGGTATGACATCAACGTGAACTATCACACAGCAACAAGGTGTGACATCAACGTGAACTATCACACAGCAACATGGTGTGACATCAACGTGAAATATCACACAGCAACAAGGTATGACATCAACGTGAACACTCACACGGTAACAAGGTGTGACATCAACGTGAACTATCACACAGCAACAAGGTGTGACATCAACGCGAACTATCACACAGCAACAATGTATGACATCAACGTGAACTATCACACAGTAATAAGGTGTGACATCAACGTGAACACTCCCACAGCAACAAGGTATGACATCAACGTGAACTATCACACAGCAACAAGGTATGACATCAACGTGAACTCTCACACAGCAACAAGGTATGACATCAACGTGAACTACCACACAGCAACAAGGTATGACATCAACGTGAACTATCACACAGCAACAAGGTATGACATCAACAAGAACTATCACACAGCAACAAGGTATGACATCAACATGAACTACCACACAGCAACAAGGTATGACATCAACGTGAACTCTCACTCAGCAACAAGGTGTGACATCAACGTGAACTATCACACAGCAACAAGGTGTGACATCAACGTGAACTACCACACAGTAACAAGGTATGACATCAACATGAACTACCACACAGTAACAAGGTATGACATCAAAGTAAACTTTCAAAGAAAGCAACATTGTGGGACATCCATGTAAACTGCGGTAGGATATGACATCAACATGAACATGCAACATGTTCATTCATCAACGTTAGCTGCTTCACACAGCAACAGAGTGTGGCATCAAAGTAAACTGTCACACAGCAACAGAGTGTGGCATCAAAGTAAGCTTCACACAGCAACGGAGTGTGGCATCAAAGTAAGCTTCACACAGCAACAGGGTGTGGCATCAAAGTAAACTGTCACATAGCAACAGAGTGTGGCATCAAAGTAAGCTTCACACAGCAACAGGGTGTGGCATCAACGTAAACTGTAATACAGAAACAGGGTGTGGCATCAAAGTAAGCTTCACACAGCAACAGGGTGTGGCATCAAAGTAAGCTTCACACAGCAACAGGGTGTGGCATCAAAGTAAGCTTCACACAGCAACAGGGTGTGGCATCAACGTAAACTGTAATACAGAAACATACCGACGATGATAATTTGGTAATCAAGATGTAATTAACGGACATCTAGAAGAACACAAAACTGACCTCACTTTGATGTTAGCTGATTAAACCCTCTCTCTAATAGCTGACTCATATATTGCGATTCTACTCTTCAACTCGTACCGTATTACCTTTCTAAAAGTAAAGGATAATCATATTCCAGTATCTAAAAAAACCTTCACGTCACGTGGTAATCAATTCTGAAACCCGACGCCACTACAATAGATTACTTCAAAAATAACAAACAGCGAATGCTGGAATACATTGAGTTTGAAAATTAATCATGTTGATCTCTTCGTTCGTTAAACTGTATAAAAACTATATATAAAGAAATTAATCAATGTTGTCCCTGGTGACCTTTATCGAGAACAGGTTAACATTCCAAGTTAAACAGGAAACCTCACATAATCTCCTATGAATAAAAGAAGATTATAAACATCGACTGTTATACACGACTAACGTCACGATACAGTCAATAGTAAACCTGAAACGTGACACGGACGTAATGGCTGAATGTAAAAATCACGTAACGCAGACTGTTGTTTTAATGTTTTAATGTGCTGATTTAAAACCGTACAGGACGTATTATCACATGAGCGATGTCTGTCTTAACGTGAGTATATCGGCTGATAGCGACTGTATTAACAAGCAGTATTGCAGGACAGAAAGGTATCACATATTCAACATGGCTGTATTTCCTTGGGGTCGGAGAGCCATGTTTCCCAGGTTTACACGTCGGCGAGGACTAGGTATTGTCCGATTGATTGTTGAAGGAACAAGAGGGAAAGGTCAAGGTGGAAACTAGCATACATAAACAACCTCGTGAACACTTGAATAGATATATAAATAAGAACGAAGGCTGTAAACTCATATATACATAAAAATCAGACGTCTGTGAATCAAGGGACACATATATGAAATGCTCAATTGGACACAAGTCGTCAATAATTTCGACCTTTATTCTAATGCTAATTCTCTCAGTAACGATGCAATGTTCATTATGAATAGTCATCATACAATATAAAAGTATTCCTTTGTTGCACTTTTATTATTTTGGTAGGTGTAAATGGTATTTAATAATGCTTTGAATAATAAGTCAGGACAGATAACGGAGAATCGTCCTTACACCATCCCTGTCTTGCTTCAAGTACATCTAACATGACAGAATTACAAATATAATACTGGTTTGTTTGGAGCTATTCTAAAACATAAGCTGTTACAAAATAATTGAAACGAGATATATCAACATCTATACAATGTGCATCCTCATGGTCATAATGTAGAAGGGTTATTTTTTATTCATGACATTCAAATAAAAACGAAACAAAAAGACGCTAAAGTTTTAGTTGTTCCCTTTGACATTTAAACAGAGAAATGGGAATGGATACCTTCATGTCCTGTGGATGGAATAGCAGCCAGCTTGAGGGTGTCCAATGTCGGGGGCCATCGACATCAGACAGCTCAAAGCCTTAAAGTCTACAAACAGGCAAGCACATCTTAAGCTACTCACGAGATGGAGCAACAATACATTTACAAAAATACCTTTAAACCAATCTGGAACTAAATGTCTATGTCATATCACTTGTGTTGTGTTCTAGACGGCTGCTCGTCAGCATGCTGGTTATATGGATGTATACAGATAAACATCGATGATATTTTATCAAAGCGAATTAATGATCACTTACTTCTATGGGAATGTCAACGTTATGATGACTTTATGTCATACTAACAATCATCTTAACGCAGTGTCCCTTAGTGCCACTCAAAACTTCCCGTCGAGGTAAGAATTACCCTGGTAAATGGTTCTGTCTTTCATTTATATACACTTCCATGAGTCATTTACTCTGCCATTGCGGCAATGAATCCGCCTCCGTAGCTACCAATCACGGTAGATCAACGAGTCCCATAATATACATAACCAATACTTGAAGGAGCGCATTGGGTGATGGCTTTATAAAGTCTGCAGCAAGGGGTAGCGCTGACACCGCTGCTGTTTTGTCCTCGGGAGATCCTCTGAAAACGTACATTTAGAGGCTATTTTACCTCTTGGGCTACTCGCCATGAGCCACAATGTTAAAGGCCAGGTTGAGAACACTCAGAGGTCACAGCATACCTGCAGTTGCAACATTTCAAAAAGTCATAAAAATAGATAGATACATAAATACTACCACTGGAAAAAATACACTGTTGGCACGCCGAAACTCATATTATCGCTGTCCATGGCGGTCCACTGGCCTTTATTTTGGAAAAAACACAGTTACTGGAATTCGGGCGAGGCCTATTACCTTTCCCTGGAATATTTTCCGAACAAAATTTTCCGGAAAGCATTCCGGAATTCCGGACTGAATATTGTATATATGACAGGATTAAGCAGGCTGTTAAGATAACCAAGCCACAGCACGATACTGAAAACAACATTAGGGACCTTGTCTGCTTCAGGGAGGAAGGGGTTGACAAGAGCACAGATAAAAAATGGGAGCCAACACATTATGAAAGCTCCAGTGATGATTGCGAGAGTTCTGGCTGCTTTTCGTTCGCGTTTAAGTTCTAGTTTCTCCTTCCGAGACATGGCCAGCTTAGACTTTTCTGCAGCGGTTTGCAACATAGCAGCATTAGCATCATCTTGAGAGTTCTCATTACCATTGGGAACTGTTTCGTTCTCCGAGCTGTTTTTCTCCTTCTTTTTCAGGCTGTTTTCAGGTGAACATCCATTGCAGTTGGACACAACACTATATTCTGTTTTGGGCGATATGGTCGTGGTAGTAGCGTCTTCTTGAATAATTTTCTTCTTATCTTTTTTCTTTTTAGGGAACTTGTTTTTCCTGATCCTTGCTCTCGCAACTTGGTATATTCGAATGTAGATTATTATCATGACTATCATTGGAAGATAAAAGGCACAAACCGTTGAGAAAATAGTGTAGCCATGATCTTGGCTAATAACGCACACGCCGGTTTTATCGGGGTCATTATTTGCGTCCTTCCAGCCAAAAAGTGGTGGGATGGATATTGTCATCGCAACTGTCCACACTATAGCAATCATTATGGTGATCCGTTTAGCACTGCGGTTACGAATATACTCTATGCTGGTGACTGCCCAGTATCTATCCATTGCTATGGCAACGAGATGCAGAATGGAAGCAGTACAGCAGAGAACGTCGAAAGATATGTGCATGTCACAGATTTCAGCTGGAAGGAACCACACTTTACTTATTTCAGAAACAACAGAGATAGGCAAGACCAGAACTGCCACCATCAAGTCCGCTACCGCCAGTGACAGGATCAGATAGTTGGCCACGTTGTGGAGATTGCGCTCCAGGATCACGGCAGCGATCACAAACACGTTCCCTATGATCGTTACCAGGATAAAGAGACCGAGGACTGTCGTAGTTATCACTAAGTGTTCAAAGCTGTGCATTTGAATGGAGAATGGAGTGAATACGGTGACGTTGTTCACAGCCTCCGTCGTAGGACCCGGAAGTCCTGTCTGGTTGAATTCCATTGGAACAAGGCTTTCCGTCATTATGCCTATGTTGGTTCCTTCTGTTTCGATAGGCTGTTACACAGATCAGTCATAAAGATAGATTCCCATTGTGGAATCTAGATAAATAGGTACACACTCTTCAAGTCTCTGCACAAACGGTAATACAGTTCACATGTTGTAAAGCACTGGAGTGTTGGAAGATAGTTCACCACGCCGGGTGGCCCAAGCCCAAGGGTTCTAGGGAGGAAACCACTTCACGGTTACGTACGGCATTCACATTTATGTCAGTCTCGTGTTGCTGCTGTGTTGCTATAACTGGTACCGGGATCCTCGTCGTGCCATCATTAGTTGCTTTCCACTCTGAAACACAGGAAGGCACATTATGATTAACCCATATGTTCATCACAACGACCACACAGAGGAAGCTCCTTACAATAGTGGTGTGAGGTAAAATTTCAAGATTATTGCAGTTATAAAGCGAAAATAACGTGTGTGTGTGTGTGTGTGTGTGTGTGTGTGTGTGCGTGTGCGTGCGTGCACACGTGTGTGTGCATCTGCTTGTACTAATCCTGACTAATTCCGGTTTAACAGTGGTAGCCGACTGAGATACCATTTTGCAGTTTAAAATTGATATTCCACTCAGACACAGTATACCGACTCCGGGCCGAAAAGTCCTTGTTTTATACCCTCAATGCCAAACGCCAGACAGGGTAACAACAAGTACATTTTTTAAATATCTTTTGGTTTGACGCAAAGATTGAACCATCGACTTTTGGCTCTCCGGGCAGACGCTCAATCCACTACACCACGGAGCTGGTCTTTACAATAAGGGGGTGCGTCATCTAAGGCGCCGCAATTCTCTGTGCAAATTTGGAATATCTTCCTAGGGTTGTCAGCACTCGTGCAAATGGGCTTCACTGAAGTTGTCTGATGATTTTGACCTGCATCACTTTAATGCTTTCCTTCCACATTAAGCTGACACTACATATGTACCGGCCATCTGCAGAGATAAAGACGTAACGCCGTGCTACCAAAATACTTTTCTAAAACGAAAATGGATCGGTTAACAATATTTTGCAATGTTCAAATCAATTATCCAATTGATATACAGCATGGGGTTTGGGTGGTATTCTCGTAGGTACGGTAATTGGAATCACTTCAGAGTTTCATTTTCAACGGAAAATAGATTATCTTGGAATTACTGAGACACAAATGAACTAAGACGATGGTAGCTGGTTTACCAGTGAGTGTGAGTTAGTTGGGTTTAACGCCGCTTTTAACAGTAATCCAGTTATATCGCGGCGTGTCAGCTTAATGTGGGAGGGAAGCCCGAAGTGATACAGGTCTCAGACGTTTACCACTTCTGTGAAACCCATGAGCATGGGTATGGTGCTGACAAACCTAGAAACATAATCGGGGCGAACCGGGATTCGAACCCACAATCATAGGTTTCTGGCGTGCCCAAGAAACGTAACTCTGCAGTGCGAATCGCGGCGCCTTAGACGACTGGGCCACCCGTGCACCCCCCCCCCCCCCCCCCCCCCCCCCGCCCCCCTACCCCACCCACCCGGTTAACCTGTGACAAGAAGTAACCTGCCAGATGTACGGTTCTTATCGCTCATGTATAGAGCTGTAATGAGACCATTAGACTTCATTTTAAATTATTGGTTCATAGGCGCAAGGCTTGATCTATTGAACTCCAGGTTATGTCCGGGTTTCCACCCATGACTGCACTATGCAGTAACTTCTTTCTATCTACACATCATTTTGAGTCAACATTGCCTGCGGACAGTTACGCTAGCTTGATAAACATGTATAATTTGGAAAACTGATGGTGGTGTATTGATGCATTATTTGTTTTACAGTACATCAAACAAAACCCCTCCATCCATGGCAATTCTCAGAATATACTTGACAGCTGTTGACAAAAACTGCCTGTTGGTACATTGTCATATATCATTCACCACGTTTTTCTGATGCAACCGTTTCCAATCGGAGTGCTTCGATCCATCATGCTGATAAAACACAAACAGGATCTATCACTCACCTAAATATATGCGTTAAGCCTTCTACAAACGCCGCGCAGTGGTAATACAACAGTAAGTTAATACAACCAGGGCAATATACTCTGTAAAGAACGCTGATATGTTTTTATATGTAATGAAGGATACATGTGCATTCTAGGAACATAATGTATTACTGTGACGGGAAAGATAGTAGGCTTTGCAGTGTTATAAAAACATAATCATAGTTAACAATACTTCGTTTGGCAAGCATTACATAAGAGTTATTGTCATTGAAAACAACCGTGCATTCATCTGTACTGCTTGTGATATTATTTAGACGAGCTAATAAAGTCCCAATCTACACGACAGATGTGACTATAGATCAAGGATGAGTTGTTCCAGAAGAATACACTGCGAGCACTGCAATGAATAATATATTGACATTCATGATTTCTTTTTAAGTCTGATCAGCATATCCATAGAAATGCATTATGATCAAATAATATTGTGTGCAAAACATAGTTACATAAACGCTTAAATAAATGCGATAAACCCCTTTCCAGAACCATCAGAACTCTCCGCTACAAGCAAAGCCAATTGTACGATTCCGACTATACCATAAGCATGTGTTTATGAATCAGTCAATCAGTTTTATTCAGTACTTAAAAGGCCACAGGCCTATAGTACACTGCGTATCTAATAAATACGAATTGTACTGTAGGCCTGTGGCCTTTTAAGTACTGAAAAAAACTGATTGACTGTTTTTGAATCACTATAGTGATGACACCAGGTGTCCCAAGTGGAACCATAGTTCTTTAACTACTATTTGGTTGTATGTCTGTTACATGTAGGTGTTTAATGCGCAATAATCCAGCTATCTGTTAATAGTCGAGGCCAGACAAATTTGTGATTAACATCATCTGCATTGGTCCACACAATGAGGATATGATGACAGGACTCAACCAAGCCACCGAGCCTACAACCCGATCCACTTAGACGCCTCCTGCATCAAACATAGTTCGCTGGGGACGTATATTCTCAGTCTAGCATCAGTGACCCTGACAGTAGAACAGTGTTTCTGCCTTCTCACAATGACGTAGGGCGTCGCGTCGAACGCAACCTTTGACCAAACACTGGCTGGCAGAGTAGCCGAAGGGATGTATAACTAGCGAGTATGTCAAAATGATTGCTTACATAGACAATTGATGAATCCAAATGTAGCGATAGGCACACACATTTATAATCTGGTAGGATATTAGGATGATGTGCCAGAAAACAAATGAGGTAGTTGTAAATATTTATGCAAAGACCGAACGGTCAGCAATATTGATGGATGAGTAAGTCTGCGTCAGAGGACGGAGCTATATTGAATCGTGGAGAATGATGAAGACGAGTTTAATTATCATCGGACGTTGCTGATTACCCTGTGTGATAAATGATAGTTTTATTTACCCTATAAGCGAGGAGGTACAGACTAACGAATGTAATAATAATAATGCCAGTACATACACATGCATTTGTACACAATGCTGAAACACAATGTGTACCGGTTGTAATACGTCATGCATACTCATGGGTGTTCCGTACCCACAGTCTATATCACTCGGCAGTTTCACTAAAAACTCGGCAGTTCCACCACGAACTCGGCAATTACAGCACGGACTCGGCAGTTACAGCACGGAATCGGCAGTTTCAGTAAGAACTCGGCAGTTACAGCACGGAATCGGCAGTTACAGCACGGAATCGGCAGTTACAGCACGGAATCGGCAGTTACAGCACGGATACGGCAGTTACAGCACGAATACGGCAGTTACAGCACGGACTCGGCAGTTACAGCACGAACTCGGCAGTTACAGCACGGACTCGGCAGTTACAGCACGGACTCGGCAGTTACAGCACGGAATCGGCAGTTTCAGTAAGAACTCGGCAGTTACAGCACGGAATCGGCAGTTACAGCACGGAATCGGCAGTTACAGCACGGATACGGCAGTTACAGCACGAATACGGCAGTTTCAGCACGGACTCGGCAGTTACAGCACGGACTCGGCAGTTACAGCACGGAATCGGCAGTTACAGCACGGAATCGGCAGTTTCAGTAAGAACTCGGCAGTTACAGCACGGAATCGGCAGTTACAGCACGGAATCGGCAGTTACAGCACGAATACGGCAGTTACAGCACGGAATCGGCAGTTACAGCACGGAATCGGCAGTTACAGCACGGAATCGGCAGTTACAGCACGGAATCGGCAGTTACAGCACGGAATCGGCAGTTACAGAATGGACTCGGCAGTTACAGCACGAATACGGCAGTTACAGCACGGACTCGGCAGTTACAGCACGAACTCGGCAGTTACAGCACGGACTCGACAGTTTCAGCACAGACTCGACAGTTACAGTATGGACTCGACAGTTACAGCACGGACTCGACAGTTTCAGCACAGACTCGACAGTTTCAGCACGGACTCGACAGTTACAGCATGGACTCGACAGTTACAGCATGGACTCGACAGTTACAGCACGGACTCGACAGTTTCAGCACAGACTCGACAGTTTCAGCACGGACTCATCAGTTTCAGCACGGACTCGACAGTTTCAGCACGGACTCGACAGTTTCAGCACGGACTCGACAGTTTCAGCACGGACTCATCAGTTTCAGCACGGACTCGACAGTTTCAGCACGGAATCATCAGTTTCAGCACGGAATCATCAGTTTCAGCACGGACTCGACAGTTACAGCACAGACTCGACAGTTTCAGCACAGACTCGACAGTTTCAGCACGGAATCATCAGTTTCAGCACAGACTCGACAGTTTCAGCACAGACTCGACAGTTTCAGCACGGAATCATCAGTTTCAGCACAGGTGTGTCAGTACCATACCCATGTTCGTGGGTTCCTCCACAGTGGTAATTGTCTAAGACCTGCATAACTACGTTCTCTCCGCCAACATTTAGCTGCTACACCGTCACATTACTGACATGTGTTTCAAAGATTTGAACCAAAGACGGAACCTAACTCGCTCAATCACCATTAAGTATGACCGGCGAAAGTCTTCACGTCCAGTGATAGACATAGATGAGGAGGTTGAATGCATTTATTCTATGAATGTTTAAAAAGTCTTCCATTTAAATGAGCGTAACAAAATATCCATTTCAAAGATTTTGAAAATATAATAAAATTCGCCTTTCCTTACATGAAACTTCCACCATTTGCTTATTTTAACTACCAATCTTTTCACATGTATACTGGAAGATATATATTTCGGAATTTATTAAATAATTCCTTGCATTTCTTGTGTAATTATTCCTATTATACCGTTTTCGACGTTGAATGTTAGTACCGTTTTGCTGCAGTGTAGTTTTAACCTGCTCCTCTTTCCTAGTAAAGAGGGGCGGTCGGGTAGCCTAGTGGTTAAAGCGTTCGCTCGTCACGCCGAAGACCCGGGTTCGATTCCCGACATGGGTACAATGTGTGAAGCCCATTTCTGGTGTCCCCCGCCTCGATATTGCTGGAAAATTGTTAAAAGCGGCGTAAAACCAAAGTCACTCACTCCTAGTAAAGATAACATAAAAACGGCAATGAATTCTAATAAATACAGCAATCAATCTGAAAATATCTGTTTTCCAATTTTGAAATGATTAATTAATAAGTTTCGGTACATTTCATCGAGATATAACAAATGCACCAGGAAGTGGTCAAGGAAGATCTTCCGAATGAACCTTAAACACTGAACACAGCGTAGGAAATCTATATTATTACCCTGAACACGTAACAAATGGATTTTTTTCCAATTTCAAAACTAAAAATACATCATTCACTATATATACCGCTTCCGGACAGAAACGACATTGCTCAGTACATGGTCCTTCCTCAGTACGCTCGACCGCTTCACAACATGCGGCACATGTCTATTACCAGGCAAAAACTGCTGCATCTAAGTGTTAAATCATTTTTTGCCGCCAGATATATTTTTTTCACCTTCTGCGTTTAACCTCCACCGGAAAGTGGAAGTGGGGCTGTCAAATGCTGTTACTGTCATCGCCAAGGGCCATACGCCAGTGTATTGCATCGATATTCTTTGAAAACAGCAGGGAAAATCTGGCAAATGTGTACTGTATCCCTTTAGCCACATGATGGGCTCGTGGCGAAGACCTCCCTGTGATGCTGCTAGTCGGACGTCTGTTAAATGGAGTGTCGTCAATGCATTTCAAGCTCCCCTGCTGCAAGATCCAATACATTAGTTGAGTGTGGAGAGGGAAGGAGGTAGGCGAAGACATAACGCGTCATGGTCATGAGACTGCACACAACAGCGCCCATCTTAAGTTTGTTCATATCGAAATTGATCCAAGGAAATGGGTTTTCATGACATGGTGAAACAGAAACGTATTAAGATACTTTCCAGGTCATCAGAGCGTCTGTTTTTGGTGAAATGGGAAGAGTACATTGAACTTTCAACTAATGATCCAGTTGTAGATTCTAAGCACATATTTTACACACACGAATCAAGTCTAACAAGACAATTCGTGGATGTAGTGCATCCTGCAGATAGTGTTAAAATTTGAGATGATCAGGTATACAGCAACTGATAGATAAAACCACAGTTGATGATGGTGTTGCGCTTATGAAGGATAATCAGATAGTGGTTGCGGACTGCATTGACGCTGCAGACAAACATTACCGCTGATCAGGCAGCAGACATGGGATTCAAA